>NC_142490.1:9330033-10038706 GCF_965113065.1 Corylus avellana | reverse complement strand
AAAACTCCAAAATACCCCAACAACCTATTTGTACCTAGGCCCACATAAACTAATTATGCCCAATGAGCCAGTAGTTTCAGTATTACTTTCTATGCCTAAGAGAACATGAGCCATTAGTTAAAGTTATGATTGGAGTTACCTGAAATTATTCATAAAGCATAGTCTCACCTTGTAAGGAACCAATGTGCGACTTTACAGCCATGTAACACTACCATAGTCAACTCAACCAATCTTGGGCTTAACTTTTTGGGGTGCTACCCTATTGGTAACAATGCATGGTGAAGTAGTAAATTCCTTTCAAAGACGAAGGTTCATATTGCAGCCTGTTTGTGATCCAACACTTGGTGGCATGTTAATAAAATTATATCTGGTGAAATTGGGAGTTGGCTGAATTGTAATCAAGTCCTTTTTTGCTACTTGCTTGTATTTGGAATTGCATCATAAATGGTCCTGAAGTTGTGCATTCACATATTCAACCCTAGTATGAAGTTGTGGGCCCTTCCTCTGTCTTTAGGATGTTTGGCCCAATGAATCATGGTTTATGGTTCTTTACTCTGCCCAAGGACTGTTGTATGTTTTATGCAAGCAGATTCCAATGCTATTATCTTTTTTCATGTCTTCAGACTAATATTCTATCTTGCTTTACTAAATCTACATTTTATTGCCTATATTCCTCTTTACTTCCTGTGTTGTATGGTTTCACTTTGGATCATTATAATTTTGAGTTGCAAATTTGTAACTTTGAACTCTGTTACAGGGTGATGTTTATCCAGTGGAGCCATATAATGACTTGTCAATGAAACAAGTTCTTGATGCTCATTGGGGTGTTCTCTATGATGAAGATGTAAGATATATATGTTTGAAAGTCTTTTAATTTGTTTTATGATCTTTTCTAAAATATAATTATGGAACTAATTCAAAGTAAATATATGCCATGTAGAATATGCGCTAGGTATACAAATGGTATAAATCACTTGTATGGTGATTTTCAGAATATTTGACACATTTGTTTTAGCTCCTTAAGATCTCGGTCATCTTAACTCAAATATAGATGTTTTTCAATCAGCTTATCTTTACGCTGTCTGCTGATATTGCCTAGGATGAACTCAACAATCCACTGATATTCTCAAGATAGTTTGATAAGCTTTATTGTGAAGATGCCATATCAAAATTGAGCTTTTATTTAGGTGCTCTATGCCATTTTCAGCAATGTAAATGAGCTTTGATTTTTTATCTATATATTAGTCAGTCAGTCACTAAATAATTCCATTACGTTGTTCTTTCAATTTCATATAACATGTCGGTGACGACTTGGTCTGAAAGTCAAATCATTAAGTTTGTTCGCATTCTTTGTTAGTGAATTGGTTTCTTATGTATAGTTACTGTTATCTTTTGAATTTGTTAATAATCCATATCATTTTTGTTTTTGGCTGCTATATCATAGTTCTTCCTTTTGTTTTACTTGTACCACTTATTGTAATGTGCTGAATGTGATACTACAGTCAAGTGGGCTTCAGTCACATACTTTGGCTATGCTTGTGAATGACTGTCCTGGAGTTCTCAACATGGTCACTGGGATTATTTCTCGAAGAGGTTATAACATTCAGGTCAGTTTGGTTTCAAGTGGCGGTCATCTTTCTAGCTTTTCTGGTTTTGATCCCTTCGCTGATCCGATAGTTTCATTCACTTTATACAGAGTTTAGCTGTGGGACCTGCTGAAACAGAGGGGCTTTCCCGCATTACAACTGTTGTTCCTGGGACTGATGAGTCAATTGGCAAGTTGGTTCAACAACTTCACAAGTTAATCGATCTTCATGAGGTAAGGGGTACTGAATTAAATGCTGCGACAGGTATAGTGAGACTTTACAAATTTAATTTCAAGTAATTGAGTGATAGCTAAAAGAATTCCTGAAAAAAAAAAAAAAAAAAAAAAAAAAAAAACTCTAACCACATTCAATTTGGGAATGTAGAACTCTCAACTTTGTGGGTAGTTGGGAATTAATTTTTTTTGCAAAGATTTAGGGATTTGGTAATATCTATGAATAATATGCAACTTACAAAGTTGTAAGATAAAAATCAGGTGCATGCTTCGCTCTTTATAGTCTTTACCAAAAATTATTGTATTGGTCATCAAACCCTTAAAAATGGGGATACTTTTATCATTTTGATGCATTAGAAATAATCATATCTTCACTCTTGTCATCCTGTCTTTTTTTTTTTTTGGGATGAATGAGTAATTTCATTAAAACCAAACACAACCAAACAACACAGCAACCAGATTACAAGCCATCACAGAAGGCTAAAACCCAACAAGACAAAACAACCTACAGAGAAAAACAAGCACAGAAAGCTACACCAGCAAATCTGCAGGCAGATTCCAGAAGGAACACAAAGCTATATTCTCCCTAGTCTTTGGAAATTTACCCTTCCCTACTATTCTAGTCCGAACTTCCCACAAAATTCTCTTCAAAATCTGCTCCTCTGTACTTGGCTGGCCAGCATGCTTAATATCATTTCTGGTGCGCCAGAGACTGTAAACCGTAGAGCTCAAAGCAAGGCGGCATACCTTTTAGAGACTTTTTCCTCCATTTGCTGCAGCCTAGCTGCAATATATCCTCCCAAAACACAGGGGGGTTATCTTCTCTGCAGCGGTTCATGCAAAACTTACAAATATGATTATTAAAACTACATTCAAAAAATAAATGGTCATGGCTTTCAAGCCTATTTCAACAGAAAATACACTGAACATCACCCTTGTAACCCCACTTGAGCAAACGATCACCCGTAATGAGCCTATTCCTCATAGCAAGCCATAGAATGAAAGCTTGCTTAGGGATGGCAAGAGGAAACCATACTAATTGCCACCAATCAATCTCCTCATTTTTCTCCCTAAGAATCTCCCAAGTATCTGAGCTCACATAAACACCTTTCTTTGAACCAGTCCAGATAGGTTTATCACAAGTGCCCAACCTGACCTCCGAAAGTCTAGCTTGGATCTCTCAACTAAAGCCTCAGATCTGGCTGGCCTCCATAACCAATCCCCATTGTGCATAACAGAAGACAGCTTAGCCTCCACACTACTCTGAGCATCATAGACAACTCTATACCCAAATTTCTCAATCAAAATTCCCGCAGAGTGCCAAAAGTCCACCCAAAGATGAATGGTTTCCCCATCGCCAACCTCAAACCTCAAGAATCTTTTAGCAATATCCCTCAATTTTAGAAGTTTCCTCCAACTCCAAGAGCAGTTTTGAGGAATGCCAACACTCCAAAAACTCTTCTTTTCAGGAGATTTTCTTTTACCCAAGCCACCAAAATGGAACCTGATCTAGCAAAAAGACTCCAAACATGGCGAAGCATAGAAGTTTGATTCCTAACTTCCAACCTCTTCAAACCCAAACACCCCTCTTTCTTTGGAAAATACTATTCAGACCAAGAGAATTTTGCTTTTGCAGCCCCACCATCTTTCCCATTCCAAAGAAACCTATTGAATTTCTGCTCAATAGCCTTGATAATCTTCTTTGGAAGAATAAAAATACCTGTCCAGTACACTTGCAAGCTATACAAAACAGAGGAGAGCAGTTGAAGCCTTCCTGCATAAGCGAGATTTCTAGACAACCTAGAATCAATACGACCAGTGATTCTATCCAACAAAACAGTACAATCTGTAGCAGAAAGTGTAGAGGAGATGAGAGGAACACCAAGATATCTCACAGGGAAATGACCCTCATTCATCTGCAATTCATCCAACAGATATGCTTCACCCTATCAGAAATTCCAAAACAGTAGAAGGAGCTTTTTGAAGGGTTAGCTTTCAGCCTTTCAGACCAGAGAGATCCTCAAATTCTTGCAGAATATTAACATGGTATCAGAACCTTAGGATTTTATATCCTTGGTTCTTTTGTTTGTAGTTTTTTTTCCTGCTCTTTTTGTTTTGCTTAAATCTCTCGTTCTATTGTTGTTGAGGGTTTTTTCTGGTGGCAGCACAGCCATGTGGGCATAATGCCCACACACGGGCAGTACCTTCGAAGAGCTCTCTAGAGCAGTTTTTTTTTTTTTTCATGGTGACGGGAACATTCTTCCAGTGAGAAATTTTTTTTGATTTTGGTTGTGTTTTGGTGTTCTGTGATGTTAGCCGACCTGTTATGTGGTTGTCGGCGTTGTCTGTAGTGGTTGGTCTATGGTGGTACCTTCGATGAGAAATTTTTTTTGATTTTGGTTGTGTTTTGATGTTCTGTAATGCTAGCCGGCCTATTCTGTGGTTGTCGGCGTTGTCTGTAGTGGTTGGTGTATGGTGGCCGGAAAAGTTGCAGTGGCCATCGGGAGGAAAAAAAAAAATTCCAGCTGTTTGATGTTTTTGTTGTTGAAACGTTGATCTGTGGTCATCGTTTGATGCTGTAGTTGCTGTTTTTGAAGTGGCCGGAATATTCTGTCTTCTCCGGCAATACTCCAGCGAAGGTCCGGCAAAGCTCCGGCGACTGTTGAGTTTGACTTTTCTGCAGTTTTTTCTTCTGTTTTTGGTTTTGCTGGTGTGGTCTGCCTGTCTCCGGCCAGTTTTGAAGCTCCAATGAAGGAATTTTTATTTATTTATTTATTTTTTTCAGTATTCTGGTGAAACTTGTTGGTTAATCATGTGAAAAAAAAAAAAAAAGAATTGTTGTTGGTTGTTGATGATTGATGTATCCGACTGGCCTTGGTGTTTTACGGCGAGAACCGATCCCAAGATCGTTGTATCTGACCGGCCTTGGATTCTCTAGCGAGAACTGATCCAATGTTGTTAGTGATTGATGTATCCGATCGGTCTTGGTGTTTTGCGGCAAGATCCGATCAAAGCTTGGTTGTTGCAGTTTCTAACAAGATTTCGACCGGCCTTGAAGTTTTATTACATTATCTTGTTATTAGTATGAGTCTTTGTATTGTGTGCTCCAAGATGTTCCATTTTGAGGGGGAGTGTTAGAGTATGGTTTTTCTAGTTGTTTTCCGTTTGCTTGTATCTTCCAAGTTGGATTCATATGATGTATATGCTCCAGCTTGAGGGGGAGTGTTAGAAGAGTTAGAGTTTGAGTCATTAGGGTTTTGGGGATAGTTTAGTCTTTATGATATTTCCCTAATCCTATATGATAGGATGCTTGTATTAGGTTAATATAAGTTGAATAATATAATAGCCTCCATCTTTTGTGTCTAAGCCGTTCATACAAACTATAACAAAGTTCAACATAAAAACAGCCTAAAATTGCCACCCGTCTTTAATACATGAAAGTATTTATTTTCCTATTTGGTTTTGTGGAAAGTACTTCCCAAGGTGAAACAAGAGATATTTATCAATAATTTCTGAACATAGGAGCTTTGAATAAAGAACAAATGTGAAAAAATTAGCATTTAAGAAAAAAGTTCCGTCAGATTTTCATAATCGGAATCCATCAAGGGTCCAAGGCTCTACTCGTAATTGGATCTTTTTGTTATATTGAAGTTCGAGAAAATTCTGTTATGCCTAAACAAGTTTTGAAAAAGGTACTTTTGTACCCAATATAAACATGTACATACAAACGTACATACATACATGTGTTTGTGTGTCTATAGATCTTCCTCATCAGGAAAAAGATTTCTATCGAACCAAAATAAAAAGAATATACTTTCCTAAACTTAAGTATTGCCAAACAAAATTGAGCTTTAATAGAATAGTTATTTTGAACTAATGCTCCTAATTTGTTTTATTACCAAAAGAGTGCAGTTAATCAAATGGTCATTACTATCTTTGCATACAGATGCTGTTCTTATTGCTGTGACTGGGTTTCCCAATTCTTGAACACCTAAATTTGTGAGTCATTATTGATAAAAGTCAAGGTGGTCATTTCTTCAGGTTCGGGATATTACTCACTCGCCATTTGCAGAGAGAGAGCTTATGCTGATAAAGATTGCTGTGAATACTGCTGCTAGGAGGGACGTCCTTGATATCGCCAGCATTTTTCGGGCCAAAGCTGTTGATGTGTCTGATCATACCATTACCCTTGAGGTAAGAATTCTTAGCTATCTGTCTATCTATCAGCATGTTGTTACACCTTAGCATACTTTCTGTAGGATTTTAAAAGCAGTTTTGTGCGCTGAATCACTCTAATGGCATTCTTTCCTTTGAATGAAGAGGATAATTCTGATCTAATCTTCTATGGAGCACAACACTATCTTGGGGGTTGAGAAAGGGCCCTTCCTATGTGCTTTTATTTTTTTACAAAAAAACCTGTTAGTATAGATGTGACAGAGAGGCTTGCTCTGGAAAGCATAATGTTTTTCATTTGAACCTCAATAACATCAATACCATTCAAGATGTAAGAGGATAGAGGAATGCATTAAAATCAGAAGAGATTATTCCAGCATTGGAAAAGTCTGTTGAAAAGAATGATAGCTTCTACAGAATGCCATTTTGACAACTTCACATGGCATGTATAGCTTTATATTTATTACGGGGTGGTAAGAGCTCTAAGTTCTCGACTTCACATGGCAGATATCGCTTAACAAGCCTCTGCTACCAAATATGCTTTCTTTTCCATTTCTTTTCTTTCTTTCTTTCTTTTCGTGGGTGGGGGTGGCGGGGTTGTATTATGATTGGTTAGTTGCCAATTGATCATGTAAGACAGTACTTTATGTATGAGTGGGTGGGGGTGGGGGGGTTGTATTATGATTGGTTAGTTGCCAATTGATCATGTAAGACAGTACTTTATGTATGAGTGGGTGGTTCTTAAACAAAGATCCAATGAAATCTCATCTTTCCTCTTTTACCTTATTGACACCAATCATTATATGGGCACATCTGTAAGTATAATGTCGTTGTCTACTCTTATTAGCACTCCATTTCATTGTCAATTACATATTTCTAGGGATTAGGTCGAGTTGGAGAAACACACCTAATTTTGAAGCATTTTAGGGGCAATATAAGCATGACAAACACCTTTGGCCATACTTATGAACCTGCAGAAATTGAACAGCAGCTCAACTTCATCTGCAACCCTACCCTGCTTTACTCATTCTAGTTTATTTAAATTTGAAAAGAGGGATTACTTATCTAAAATTTTTTAGAAATGAGGGATTGAGTGTCTATTGGTATAGATGTTATTTGAAAACTGACAATTGATGGATGGATAATAATATGAGTTTGGATACAAAATTGAGCTTTAATAGAATAGTTATTTGAAAGCAAACCAAAATTATAGCAGTTAACCTAAGACATTCATTAACATGCTACTGATAGCTTGGCTCAGCTGGCTGGCATCGCTAATCCCCACTATCTTCTCCATCCTTACTAATACTATCTGGTTTACATGTGCTCCAGCTTACAGGTGATTTTAACAAGATGGTTGCACTACAGAGGTTATTAGAGCCTTTTGGAATTTGTGAGGTATTTCCTGCATTTTTATAGTCGTAACTTTGAGTTGTCATGTGAACTTAGTTCAAAGTCTTTGCTTCATTCAATTAACATTTTCAAACATTTCACATACTGTTAATGCTTATTCTCGATTTTTTGTGAGGATCTTCAAATGAGTGCTTGAAAATGTAAATGAGGAAGGCACTCAACTTGCAAAGCTACTTGATGTGATCAATCCTTATTGTGTGAGCTTTATCAAAAATTGTTCCAAGTTTAGATCTATAATTCTTGAGTTACAACCAAATTTGACATGCCTCAATATTGAGAGAGATTAAAGATTTTAAAAACATTGGAAAAGTTATTTGCAGTAACCTGTAGATTCCAAGATCCTTTCCCCTCTCCCCAGGAAACTGTAGATTCCGAGAGTTACTTGAAACCTAGCTGCTATGATTGGTTGAAGTGCGGTCAACCAGCTTTTGCCCAATAATAAACTGAATTTACTTGATGCTGCTATATATGGGATAAGTTTAAGCTCCGTACATTGATTTGATGTCCTTGCAAACTGTCATCTAAGGGATATTTTTGAACCTTGGAAAATTCATATAAAATGTATTAAGATGGTTGAAATATCTGGCATAAAGAATCTCTTACTTGGGTCCATTTTTATTGAGTTTTACATCGCCTTATCCATGGAATATCCATGAGTCATTGCTAAAAAATGAATTCTGAAAATTCCACCATCGCTTGTGTGTGCCTTAAGTCACCTGATCTTTCACAAGGATACCATACTACATTAAAATCCCCCCTACTACACTAAGACATCTCCCACCAACTTATGTCAAAGACATTGTCTTTCCACATCATCATCTGGCCCATAAACACTCGCATTAGCCCATTCAAAATTCTCCGTATTGCATCTGAAAGAGCACGCTACCACAAACTTACCCACAGATTCCTCAATCTCCTCCACCACTCTTGCCTATCCTACATTAACAGAATACCTTTTGATGCCCCTCTTGACCCCAAATACAACCCAATCCACATTCTTACAACCCTATAAACTACAAACCACCTCCCTAGTAATAATCTCCATTTTTATCTCTTGCAAAACACTATCACCTTTCCACTCCCTTAGAAGCCCTCTAATCCCCATCATTTTCCTGTTATCATTCAAGCCTCTCACATTTTATGATATGATCTTAGGTTTCATAAAGAACATTTGCCACCCCTCCCTCTACCTGTCACTCCATGAGATTGACCTCCCTTAACATCATAATTCATCAAACATACCATTCTCTTTAATTCATGATTTCCTCTATTCCCAGATTTTCCACTCAAATATGTAATACTACTCACCCCACTTTGAGGTTGACTAGCTTCAATCGTAGTGAACAAAGCCATAAGTTAGATCCTCAAAAACTTCACTATATTAGACCCCTGGCACATGCGCCTACAAGCGCGTAACCAATTCTCTTGAGAAAAAGAGAGAAAATCTAGAGAAGTCGAGAGTGGAGATAAAGAAGTAAGAAATTAGAGAGGAGGAGGAGGAGGGGGGGCCGGGGGATGCTGACGTCATCTTATGTGGGCAAGAGTAGTTAAAGATGCTGATGTCATCTTATGTCATTCTTTTTTTAATAATATTATTATTATTTTTTTGATGAATTTAATGTTTATATTAAAATAGGTGGTGGTTGTGTTACACTGTATAAGGATAGAGGGTGTTTTGGAACTTTTGAGAAAGATATTGGTGATTGAAAACTGTT
The DNA here is from genome assembly GCF_965113065.1 of Corylus avellana. NCBI lineage: Eukaryota > Viridiplantae > Streptophyta > Magnoliopsida > Fagales > Betulaceae > Corylus > Corylus avellana. Next base: position 10,029,586 of record NC_142490.1, on the reverse strand, counting down.
CTTGCTGAATTAATCTTAGAGATTTACGAACTATTTCATCTTTCTTGAAGGTTGCAAGGACAGGGAGGGTGGCATTGGTGCGGGAGTCGGGTGTAGATTCCACATACCTCCGTGGTTACCCCCTTCCATTGTGATACTTCGAGTTACTAGCTTACAATGGTGGAGCATCTTAAGTGAGTTCCTCGCCTTTCCTTTAATGGGTTCCTTTTTTCTAATTCTTTTTTACTGGCATTTTCTCATTATCTGATAGTGGAGGAAAAGCTGATGACTTTGGCTTGTTCCTAATATGTGTTGGGTCTCTTGAAGGGCAGATCAGTGCGGCATTTGGGAGTTTCGAAAAATATGGTGCTTCTTTCAGGTTATAAATGTTTCCTCTTTGCACTTAAGATGTTGACTTTTACCCGAACTACAGTGTATCTATTACATGAATGACATGAGCGGATGTACCTTTACCTCTCTATTAATGTCTCTCTCTATTTTATTCGAGTATTTGTTGTATCGTCCAGCTCAAGAAAACAATCTTCAACTTCCGCCAGATAGCCAGCATTTACTGAGTTGAGTTTAGGCTAGGCACCTAACTTGTCTATCTGAATTAGTTCCTTCATGGCGTGCATTTGATTCATTCTGCTATTTGAGGCGTATGGAGATTCAGACCCAAAAAAAAAGCCCTATTTTACTTTTTAACTTTGTTTTTCTTTTCTCTTGACAATAACTTCAAATGTGGCACGAAGTTGATAAATTGGTTCTGGTAAATCAGTAGCAACAGTGGAGTTTCCGCGCCCCCCCCCCCCCCCATGGGAGGCAGAGCGGTTTTGACAGTGGGGATGTGGATCCACGTGCATAAATAGATTTGTTCACTCATAATAGGATCAAGAAGGTTTACTTCCGAAGAAGAATTTTGCAGATGATGTTGACCTTTCAGGAATCATTGTTTGCATGTTAGCTATACTCACTACTGCATATGCTTAAAGCCACTTTGTTTAGATCATGCAACGTTAACAAAATCAAGAACATTATTCCAAGAGGTTGATATAACTATGTTACCGACTCACAATAACCAACCCAATAAATTGTTAGTCACTCAAAATTTTTAAACCCCACAACCTCTTAGAGCCATTGAGCCTGTTTTCCGAGACAATTTGCTTCATAGCAGATCTCCAAGGGAGCAATGCATGATAATTAAATACACTACTGAACCTGTTTGGTTCTCGCCTCTTGGCAGCATCTCCATCTCAACAAGCACATAACGGTGATTGTTGCCATTACCTTACGGGGCTCTTCACTGTGCCCTTTTGCCACATGTTATCGACTTGTTAGAAAGACTCAGAATTGTTTATGGGAATTATTCATGAATTTATTGCCGATTGCTTTTTTATGTCCTGCCTTTATTGTTTGGGCTTTGTTGTTAGAGTGTCTACCCTTTTATGGTTGTTGGACCCTTCTATCCCTATTTCAGTTGCTGAAAAGAAAAACAAAAAAGGGGAAAAATAAAAAAACAAGATACACCACTGAAATGTTGCATGTCATGAGGGACTCTAAACAATATACTTTTCGTCTCTACAAACATACTATAAAAAACCCATGATATTGTCTAATAACGCAGGGAACAAAAACTAATCGACAAGCTATTTCAAATATAAAATAGGGGCAATGAGAACCAAGTAGAATATTAATATAGATAGATATATATACAATTAGCTGTGGCCCAACAGGCGTGAAATGTTACATATTATGTATACATATATCTTGCATAATGCTAATATTATGTCAAGAAGCCATTACATCTAGAACTATTATATGTCAAACAGGTAGGTTTCATATGAGATCAAACTAGAATATCTCAGTCAAAGAGAAACCCAGTGTTTTTCAGTGGACCTGAGTTTTTTCTTGAGCAACAATAAGTTCATCCGGAAAAGAAACATCACTGGTATCAGATGGCATCAAGATTTCGTCATCAGCTGTGAAATGGTACCTCTCCCCAATAGCTCTAAGAAGCTGGTACACTTCAAACATAGTAGGTCTCTCCTTTGCAGTTGGCAACACACAATTACAAGCAACTTTAAGAAATTGTGTAAGCTCATTGTCAAAACCCTTTCCGACCAAACACTTATCAATGGCAGTTTGGAGAAGGGAATTACTTGACAGATCTGTGATCCACTCAACTAAACTTCCCTTGAAGCTTTCGGGAGCACTAGCCACACGGGTCGGTTTCTCACCTGTTATCAACTCCAAAAGAACAACTCCAAAGCTGTAAACATCCCCTTTCGGAGTGGCTACCAATGTCCGGGGATACTCAGGAGCAACATAACCCAAATCCCCAAACTCTCCATTGACAAAAGTACTCAAATGGGTGTCGACCGGATTCATAAGCCTCGCAAGGCCGAAATCGGATAACTTGGGGTTGAAGTCCTTATCCAAAAGTATGCACTTGGAGCTGATGTTACGGTGAATAATCCGTGGGTTGCAGTTATGATGAAGCCATGCCAAACCTCTGGCTGCTTCAATCCCAATTTTGAGCCTCAAGGGCCAGTCCATGCTTCTCCTAGCCTCAGCTTCAGTACTAGTACTAGCAGCATGTAGTTGATCATAGAGTCTCCCATTTTCCATGAATTTGTACACCAAAATTCTCTCCTTCTTTGCCATGCAAAATCCCATCAAGGGAACCAAGTTACGGTGTTTGACGTTCCCCAGTGTGTTCATCTCAGACACAAATTCTTTCTCTGAACGCTGCGAGTCCTGTAGCCTCTTAACCATAAGGTGACAACCATCAGGAAGCAACGCTTTATACATTGTTCCGGTCCTTCCTGTTCCAATGATATTGCTTTTGTTGAAGTTGTCAGTTGCCTTCATGAGATCACTCAATCTCATTTTAGAAACTGACTTCTCAAACAATGAAACCTGTAAACAACATTTGAACATGTTTGTTAGTATCAAAAGAAAACAACATTTGAACATGTTTGTTAGTATAGTAGTACTAGTCAGTCATTTAATTTGATTATGAAAAAGAAAACAGACTACCTTGATGCCCTTGGTTCCTTTTATACTCTTTGCCCATTGGTTACCTTCAGGGTCATCTTCCTTCTTCTTCTTGTTTATAACTACTCCGCGCGAGAAGTAGTAGAGAACAATACCCACAATAATAGCTGTAAAAGTTATCCCACCAACTGCTGCTGCGGCAATGACTCCAACATGAGATTTCCTTGGGGCACCTTGGCAGGCTCTCAAGGGTCCCCCGCAGAGTCCCAGATTGTTGGCATAGCTCTCAGCCGTTGCAACAGAAGTAGAGCTGAACACAGGGACTTGCCCTGACAAGAGATTGTTGGACACACTAAATGTCTTGATCCGACTGAGCTGCCCGAGTTGCAACGGGATCTTACCGGCTAACTGGTTGTGGTCGAGTTTAAGCACATTCAAGTAAGAACAATTTGCAAGATTCAGCGGGATCTCACCTGAGAAACTGTTGGATGAGAGATCAAGGGATGTCACAAACGTGAGTTTATGTGATATATCATCAGGGATGGGTCCTGATAGCTTGTTGTTTGAAAGATCTAAGCCCGTCAAGCTTGAACAATTCTCGATGCCAGCAGGAAACTTGCCCTTGAGACCCATGTCTGAAAGCCGGATGTTTAGAACTTTGTTCTCATCCGGGTGCCAACAATCCACACCAGTGAACTTGCAAATGAATCCCTCGGTATTGTTGTTGAAATTCCAGGAGGAGTTCAAGTAGCCATAAGGGTCTTCAAGAGAGTCTTTGATGGTTCTCAAGCAGTAAATATCACTCAAAGTGGCTAAACTTGAACTAGTACTACTAAGCAACACCATCATCGTAAACAATATCAGAGTGGGGGCAACAACAACCACATCTTTGGCATTCAACATCCTTGGAATAAAATTAAGAAAAACAATTTTACCCAACTCAAGAGCAATTTATTTAAGGAAAAACAATCTTACAAGATGAGTGAGTTACAAGAAACAACAACAACAACAACAACAACAACAGTAGGAACTCTAGCAGCAGCCCTAAATTTGATACGAGGATGTTACAGACACTAACCTTAGATCCTTGAAGACCCAAGAAAATTTGAAACGCAATTGACTAATCCCAGTTATACATAAAAGATAAAGAAGATTTGGGACATACCCAGAAGAGAAAATGGTGCAAGTATTTTGTATGGGAACTATCTTCTATAAGAAGAAGAATAATGAAAAAAAAGAAATATCAGGGAAAAGAAGAAAACGTACAAGACCCTCTCTGGCTGTCTGCAGCATAAGAATCAGCTACGAAACATCAGTTTTGCGACGAAGACTTCCTTTTGTGTCGGTCTTTCTAACTTTTCAACAACTCAGAGGCGGAAAAGTCCAAAGGCGTAGAAAAGGACGGCCATGGATTAGTGGGAGAAGTCTGTGGATGCCTTGTTTAGGAGTGACATTGAATGGGATTTTGACTGTTTTGACCACTGAGAGGCTTGCGTATCAAATGGGTTGGGTTGGTCGCACAATTTGGAGAAGAAAATGTTTGTTTATACAATCTCATCATGCCAATTCAACTTTCCAGTCTTATTCTACTTCTCTTGTTCTCACACACCCTTGCAACTACGCGTGAAAATGCAATAATAGCCAATATCTTTATCCACAACCGCAAAATGTAAATAATGATTTTTTATATTTACATCCGTATCATGCGATTACTATTTACATTCGTGCGGTTAATGCAAATAATAAACGTGGATATTATCTGCTATCCGCATTTGAGGTAATGAGCGTTTTAGACCTTAAAATTATAATTCACTAATTATTGCTTCTAGTAAATACCAAAAAAAATATATTATTTATAATTGAACACTATTATTCATATCACATTTTCTAATAATTTTGTCAATAAATTTTCATCACATACATTTTTTAATATTTAGCTTCTAGTAAATTTATGGTTGGTAACAAGAAAAAATAATTAAAAATAATAATAATAATAAAGGAAGAACATATAAGGCAATTAATCATAACAAATTAAAGAGTTTTCTAAAAATGAAATCCAACAACATTATAAATCTAGCATAAGAAACATAAATTACAAATCCGACAAACATAAATTAAAAAATATTATATGTGTATATATAGAAAATATAATATATATTAAATATATATAAAGGAATGCAGATGCGGATAATATCCGCATCTGCATATTCTAAAACCGCTATCTGCATCTACATTTGTAGATTTTAGTTTTTGCTATCCACATCCGTATATGCAGATAGTGGATGCAGGCTGTTATTATTCGCCCGCATTTTCACCCTTACTTACAACTCAACAAGTGGAAATTAAATTGAAGTTCCTTGACTCAGTGTCCATACATAGACCACGTGATTCTCTTATATATTTTAAATATAAATTGATATATTTTTAGAATATAAATTAATATGTTTTTAGAGTATTAAATATCATTTTTTAAGAAAATATTTTTTACTGAAAATATTTTACGTGAAACCTTAGGCCTTGTTTGGATGGGCCAGATTTTGTTTTTGTTTTGGATATTTTAAAAAACCCATGCAGATTTGGTGTTTGGCCCGTTCGTCACAAAACCCAACTGGAATTTAATTCCGAAATGTGATCCAGGTCCAAATTCCAAAACCGGCCCGTTCGCACACTCGAACCCCAAGCACGACCAGCCCTGATTTTAAGGCCAGTGTTCTACAGTACCTACAGGGGTTCAGAAACAAGGCCCAATAATTACTGCCCACCGACTCACACGCACCAACACACCAACCCACTGCAGCTGATTTACTACTTGGCGTGAAGATCAACTGAAGTCAGGCGGCTCTGCAACAATGAATTAAAACCACCTGTACCCAATGTCACGCTGAACTCGGCTTGGGAGACGAGATGCATCTGTAAGAAATAAGGTGCTTTAATCCTAACCGTCAGTCGGTATTCGGTAATGCTAAGGGTGACATGTGGCAGGTCCTTGTAATTCCATTCAAATCCGCGACCCACGGAATCATGCGCCACTGCTGTCAAAAGTTAATAGAAGCTTGAACAAAATCCACTGCAAGATTTACAACGGCAACCAACGCACGTTCTCCATGCGTTTGTTGCCGTGAAAGCTGGCGAATCCAACGAAAAGCACAACTGATGTGCGGGAATTCCAACATTAGCTGAGCATCGTCCGATTTCTTTCAAACCTCATTTGACCGTCCGTTTTCAGAGTTAGAGAATTTTAGGATGGACTTGCACTCACGGTAAAGGGATGAAATTCTTGACCATCGACTCGTGGATGGACGCCACCTCACCCATCATGTAACTTGTGCCTAACAAACGTATGTGATCTATTCGCGCAGACTTTTGCCATGCACCTACACCACACCGAATCACACCCATTGCGTGAATTGCGAACCGCATATGTCTAGTGGCATCTTGATTTGTGCATGCTCATCAGACCGTCCATTTTTTTTTGAACAAATGTGGGCCGTCCATACCAGATATGTGAGCACAACGTGCCCTTTCAATCATCGTTGATCTGTTTATTGTCTGAAGCATTTTGGCTTATCTCCAAAAACCAGAGCTGCGATGCATTTTTTCAATGGGCAATTACACCCGTCTTCTCCAGCGTCCTCTGCAGTACGTATGCCCTCAACTTCTTCCACCCCGAGCCGCGCGCTAATGGAGTCCTCATCAATACCTAGTACACTTTCCCTGGAGTTGAGCTGATATGTGAATAGTAATCACCCGTCCATATAATCCTCCTCCACAACGACATGCAGAAGCCCATCTTCATATACCTTTCTTCAGAGGGGTCTGTGAAATCCTCCGATAGCTACTCCGTTACAACTATTCCGCAGTCACCTCGTAAGCAACGGCGACCCTGTATCATTTCAGCATCTACGGACACGGGCACCCCTTCGAAGACACGGTCTTGGAAGGTTACAATCACACTCCCTCTCAATTTCTATGCTCTTTTTCGTTCAATTTGTTTAGTTTCTATATCATTTACACACACTGTGACCTATATTTGTGCAGGCGTATTGGACAAGGAGTAGCAAGCGATCTCGGGATCCAGAGACACCCATCTCTTACAAAAGGCGTAAGATATGCCTCACACGAGCTCTTCGGGTTTTTTTTTTTGTTGTTTGGCAGTGAAATGCAATTCTTCATAAGATGTAGACATGAACATTTTTTTTTTTTTTACGTTGGTATATTTATGCATAGATGGAACCCGCTGAAGGCGAGGACCCATCACTTTGGTCTCCTGAGTTTGAACGTATGTTTGTGCAAATGTTGGTCGAATTGTCCAATACGGGGAGAATAGTGATTGGGTCAGTTAATATGAACTTGTGGTCGCCTATAGCTTCCCAGCTTTCTACAATGACCGGTCGGACCTACACTGCCGTACAATGTCGGACTAAATTTTCCAGACTTAGGATGAACCACCGTGACTTCTCTGACCTCCTCCAACACAGAACTGGATTTGGTTGGGACCCAGTATCAAACACAGTCCAGGGGACGGAGACCCAGTGGCAGCAGTATCTTAGGGTAAAGTTCGGTAACCCTTGCCTAATATATCAGTTCCCACACTCTAATTTTAGGTCACACAGAAGCGTTCTTATTTTTTATTTTTTCGTCTGTCCTAGATCAAGCCGAAGGCTAGTCGTTTTCGAAGGAAGGGCTGTCCAAACTACGAAATGTTGGGTCTACTCTTCAATGGCTCAACAGCCACTGGGGTCCTCCGCCATTCATCCGCTAGGACACCACCGAGTAGTGACGAAGAGGACGAGTTGAATGAGCAACTCTTGCGGTTTGGAATGCATGTTAGTCAAGCAACCAATGCGGCTGTTGATAACAGTGTGAGTGGGGATTTTCTTGGTTCTGTGGGTGGTTCGAGTCAGGGGAGTGGCCAACCTCCTCCTCAAAATAGGGGTATAGTCATTGGGGGTAACGGACGTGGTAAGCGTCCAGTTGATAGTTCTGGGCCTAGCACAGAACACAAGAGGAAAGGTAAGGGTAAATCTCATATAGATTCTCTTCGTAGTGATGCATTAAAAGAGTTTACCGAGGTTAGCCGTTTGAAGAAAGAAATCTTGTTACAAGATCAACTGCGAATGAGTAGTGGGGAAGGTAGTGCAGGTGCTGGGGGTAGTGGTGCATCTTTTTCCAATGGCATGAGTAGGGCCATTGGCATGTTGGATGAGATTGCCCCCAACCTAGATGATGATAGGTATTTTAGGGCATTTGAGCTCTTTAGGGATGAGAATGTCCGTAATGGTTTTATTGCACTACCTCCAGAAAGGAAGAAGGCTTGGATTGAGAAGCTGTAACTATGTTGTTGGGCTTGTGGTTTAAGTTTGTATGCATGCTGACTGCATAGTCCAGTGTTGGACCGTTTCTAATGCTACTTATGGCATTGTTTGTTTTTTCAGCATGTTTCTATGGGTTTGTCGGCTTGTTTTATTATGTTATTTTCCAAGAACAATTGGCATGTAATATTAGTGCCACTGGCACTTTTTTATATTTGCTTATTTCCAAGAACAATTGGCATGTAATATTAGTGCCACTGGCACCTTTTTTATATTTGCTTGAACTTCTTGCACTTAACTAATGTGACATGTTTGATTTATCTTTTATACCCTGCTTCTTGTTTACCTCCTGTTTTATCTTCAACTTTCTCCATTTGTTATGGTTTGCTAGTTTGTCTGGTTGGAAATCCTATGATTATTGTTAATAATACTTGTATCCTTCTATCTTCTAGTACATTATATTAATATTAGAATGAACATTGTTGTCTGGTAATGATTATTTTCTCCCTTGTATCTCAATTTGTAGACTTAGTTTATGCTTAAAACAATGTAAGAGTTAAACACAAATTAGGAATAGGTCAAGTTCATAGGAATTATGCCTATTTAACAATATAAGAGCTAAACACAAATTACCACCCAAATAGTTGAAGTTCATAGGAATAGCAAAATATACTTCACTTTGTGTTTAAATTTCCCATTTTATTTTATCCCTTGTATCTCAATTTCTAGAGTTAGTTAATTTATGCTTAAAACAATATAAGAGTTATCTAAAACAATATAAGAGTTATATTAAGACTTTAGCTACGGAGTAATGTATCAATAATCTTAAGTGTATATATGTTAAAATATCTTAAATTTTATAGAAATTCTTAAAAACAGAAAAAAGAAAGATTTGCTACCTTCGTTTAAAAAACCCAAAAAAAAAAAATATTTGTGATTTTTAAAAACGAAAATTGACAATATATAATAAAAGATATGCAAAACACTTTAAAAAATTTATCTAATTAACACTTATTGAATATCCAAGTACGAAAATTAATATAAATACGTGGTTTGAAATTAAGCTTTTGATTGTAATTGTTTTGAGTTCTACTTTGCAATAGATTTTGTTGTATGCTTTTATTTTAGTAGGTAGAAATGACCACACAATAGTTGAAGTTCATAGGAGTAGGAAAAGTATATTTCACCTTGTGTTTAAATTGCCCATTTTACAAGATGGGAAAAAAAATTATCGTCTAAACCCGTAAAGCCCAACACGTGTTAATAGCATGAAATCAATGTTCACCACCCCCCCCCCCCCCCCCCAAAAAAAAAAATACTAAACAAATAATAAATTAAGTTATTTAATTAATATTAATATTATAACAATATCAAAAAATTTATTTTGATATTCATTTGTTAGGATTACTTTTTACCTAAAAAAATTGTTCAAGAACAAAAACTTAACGATTATATTCGCACTACAAAACCTAATTCAATTTTTTTTGGTTTTTTTACTTTATTTAATTGTTGTAATTACCTTAGCTCGTGTTAAAATGAGAATAGTTAAGAAATTGTGTAAAATGCGTTAAACCATCTGTACCCAATATTGAATAATCAATACTTACACTGATCATTTGACAAGCATACAACTGTTTTGTCTAAGAATTCGGTTCAAGAAATTTTTTATGTATTAATTTATTCATAAAATAATAACTTATTATATATTTTTCAAAAATTAATGTTACAAGTCACATTATGACTTACTACATATTATTATTTAATAATTTAATTTAATTGTGGGTCACTTGATAGATATAACAGTACCGACTAACACAAATCCACGACATACCACCAATCAAAAGGGAACACCGATCGTTTGTTGTATTTGAAAGAACCATACTTGCACTAATAAATTGTTCTATCTCCTTACTGTGCAGAGGAAAAACAAAAAAACAAAAAAAGAGAGATAACAACAATATTAAAAATGGCAAAATATTTGGTAATGACCATGTAATTACAATCATTTGTGTTTGACGTTGCCATTTTACACATTTTCCAAACAGGATGAACCCAAATGTCCCAAATTTTGTTTTCTATGGTGCTGTTGACCATGTCATGGATGACGATGACTGGTTTGAGGAGATGTTCTTGAATTTGCTTCACATTGAGGCTTTGTGTGATGAAGAAAACGAAGTGGACAGGATACCCCAGCGCACGTCAGCCCTCACGGGTGCTGCATTCGTGCATGAGGTATTACATGGGCATCCGGGCACTTGCTACGAGCTATTTCGCATGAAAAGAGATACTTTTATCTCCTTAGCAGATGTCCTTAGGGCGAACTACATACAAGATACTCGCACCGTTAGTGTGGAAGAATCGCTAGCCATATTTTGCTTGATAGTTGGGCACCGCCAAGGGATGAGGGTTGCGGCAGACAGGTTCCAACACTCCACCGAGACCATTTCACGCAATTTCATGTGTGTCATGAGGGCTTTATGCAACTTGGGCAAGAGCATTATAAGGCCTAGGAATGTTGACGGTGTGCACCCATACATCCAAGAAAATCCGAAATATTACCCCTGGTTTCAGGTATGAAACAATAGTAATATGTAATTTCAATTATATGCTTGACTTTGGGGCCATACTTTATCATTACACTGATTGACAATTACTGGTATGGTAGAATTGTGTTGGAGCTATTGATGGCACCCATATCAAAGCTTGGGTCCCGGCGCAGAAACAAAATGCGTTCAGGGGGAGGAAGGGGGTCGTGTCTCAAAATGTGGTGTGCGCATGTGACTTCGACATGATGTTCACATTCGTGTATACCGGGTGGGAGGGAACCACTAATGACTCGAGGGTCTTCTACGATGCTATAACGAGACCTGAAAATGAATTTCCTACAGCGCCTGAAGGTGAGCATTCTTCACTACACGAACCAACTCTATTAACTATGTTTATGTTTTAAACTTTGGTCTCAATCATGACACGTATTGCATGGTAATTTTCAGATCACTACTACTTGGTTGATTCGGGGTTTCCATGCTATATGGGTTATCTTCCGCCCTATCGTGGGGAGAGATATCACCTACAAGATTTCCGTAATGGTGGGGACCCGCAAGGGTTCAAGGAATTGTTCAACTACCGTCATTCCTCACTCCGTATGGTGATTGAACGATGCTTTGGAGTGCTGAAAACACGCTTCCATGTTTTGAACGGCATGCCTAAGTACAAAGTCTGTCGCCAGCCCCTTGTAGTCAATGCATGCTGCACACTACACAACTTCATCCGACAAGCTGACCGGAATGATATGTTCTTTGAACATGCCCCTCCTGTGATTCTTGGCGATGGTGCTGATTACCCCTACCACTATGACTTCTCTGATGCTTCTGCTTTGAACATGGCAAACACTAGGGACCAAATTGCGCAGTTGATGTGGGATAATAGGCCTGGGCCGAATTGACGTGGTGTTGGGTATTGCAATGGAACTATGGTGATATAGTTCATGTTTTGTTACGGTACCTACAGTACCGTTTATTAGTTTATGGTATGTGTTGTGTAATGTGACTATTTCTTTGTATGACTTGTGCTAAACTACTTTTGTGTGTGCCAACATGCTCGCTATGGATGGCATACGTTATTTTGGTATTTGCTATGTATAATTATGTCAGCTGTGGACGCATATATGACTATGTCATTTTGGTGATTGCTATGTATAATTATCAAAACTTGTGGTCTCATACCTATATCTATGCCATTTTAATAATTGTTCTTGTATTCTGCAATCTGGTCGTACTCCTTATATTGTACATGTATGTCATTTTGGTTGGCTTTATGAATGTGTTAAATAAATTAGTTATGGAGCTTGAGATGCAATGTCCATGTGGTGCTGGACCGATGAAACTACTCGTTTCTAGGACTGACATAAACTATATGAGGCGATTTTACAAGTGTCCCCTTTACAAGGTATGCAATGTTTTTGCTTCAACTATTAATATGCTTATATTTATTTTTTTAATACATTGGTATTATATCCATGCTCAATTGGTGTTCTTGCAGAATCATCGAGGTAGTTTCCATTGGGAAGATGAGCTACTACAAAATTTGCCGCCACCCACGTCCCAGCAAGGGTGAGTAGATTGGGAAGATGAGTTGGAAAATGTATCAACACCGTCGGCTGATGTCTTAGAAGAGGGTGAACATGGTAATAGCGGTGCATTGGGCAACCAGTGGCTCAATACTGCAGTACGATGCTGTGTTGGTTCGATCTTGTGTTGTTTATGTTGCCTAGGAGTACTCCTAATATTAGTGCTCTTATTTGCTTGAAGTGCGTTTTGGTGGCATTGCATTAATGGGAACTGGTTGTTGCAAGTCTTTTGCTGTTAAACTTATATGTCGTTTGCTGTTAAATTTGCTGGAAGGATAATTTCTTTTTTTTTGGTAATTGATCTCTTTTTAGTAGGATCACGGTAATGCATGGTTTGATATTATATGTAGCTCGGGCGCACCATTGTTTGAAAATCTATTGAAGATGGTTGCCTATTTGTTGTATTATGTGTATATCTATTTCCACAATGTTAGCTCCTTAACGAAAAATAAGGGGAATGGTTTTTGACCGTTAGTGTAACGTGTAGTGGGAGTCACCATGACCAAGCGCATTGTAAACTTATTTTTACTTAGAAATATTAAACAAAATAATTTACAAAATCATAAAATTTGGATTTGAAAAAGGGAAAGAAAAAAAAAAAAAAAAGTGCTTGCCAAACAAGGAAGGGACCACCCCTTTGTTTTTATTTGGCTGTTTTTATAATTTAATTTTTAATTGTAATTGAAATGTGTCTCAATATGATTGATGTAGTTGTGCTACAATTGGTATTTTTTTTTTTTTTTTTTTCATTAAGCTTGCAAGTAGATTTGAAAAAAATAATAATAACTATGACATTACGCCAAGCAATATGAGACATAGAAGTTTCAGATTCAATACTGAATGTATAAAAAATCAACCAACATATCAAGTTGAACAATATAATAAGGGAGGAATTATTTATTTATTTACAATATAAGATTATGAGTTTACACATTTTCCTGCTTTTGCGGATTGTCAAGATCATCTATCAATAAAGCATTGAAGAATGTGATGAGTTTACACCAATTTGGAGAATATCAAAACCTGACGGATGTGGAAGCTTTACCCATTAAAGACTCGAAATGGATGGCAATTTCAATGCCCCCTGCATGAAGATTTGACCTGATTTCTGGCATCAAATGGGACAATTCACAATAAATGAATCAAATCAAATCCCATCTCAGCTCAGACCAACCTTTTTTACTCCAATATTCCTTACTGTTTTACTCCAAATCTCACTTGTCAAATCTGTGACCAACTTTTTTACTCCACTTGACATGGAACAATAAAACTACTGGAATGGTGGTGATAATGCAATCGAAGAAGATGACCACCTATTCAAATCTGACTGCACAAGTAACCCCATATCCACTCCATGCCATATCTAAGTAAAATAGGCAAAATAATTATTGAAAAAGTTACCTATTATTTAAAATAAGGGCAAAAGTGGGAAAAAAAAATTAGAATTGCACATGACTTGCACATGATTGTTGACCGTCAATTTTAACCCCTTTGACTGATGAAATAGAAATTTTTATGACGCTATAGTTAATGGGGCAAAAGGTAATTACCCCTTAGTATTTTTTTTTTTTTTTTTTGACATGTCTTAACAAGAGGGAGGAGAAGGATTTGAACTAGTGATCTCCACTTTATTAAGTGTGGTCCCAACCGATTGAGCTACCTTTTTGGGGAGCAAAATACATGACATAGCAAAAACTTGCCTCAAAATAGATCGTTATCAAATGCAATCTTTCCTAACCTCACCCAATTGAAAGCAAAATGCATTTATTAGTCATTGTTAGAAAAAACAAAAATATATCAAAACGTATGCATGCACATTTTATTTGCTTGATAGTTTACATTTTTGCTTAAAAAAAAAAAAAAAACAATTTCTCACTCAACAGCATGCATGAAGTAATGGTTTGCTAGTTTTTCAAAGCCGAAGTTGATCTTCGGTAATCATTTCTTTGAAACATGTTAGGACAACATAATTGAACACTTGGGTGAAAATCAGGACCCAATAATTAACATTTAATGTTACCTACAATTTTGGAATTCACATAAAATGAGGATTTCAAAATGAGAATTGTACTTCATGGTCAACATGCAAATTTTTGCATTCCAGAAATTTGAACCAAAAATTTTTACAAAATCGAAAAAACCTAATTTCAAAACAAATCCAAAAAAAGTGTCATCCAAACAAGGCCGTATTTCATAGTCGGATTCAAATATTTGCAATATCATAGGTGATGTCATATTTGAAATTAACCACAATTACCTACACATATACAGTTAAGTATGAAAATATTCTCTTTACACTCATTCTGATTCTTGCACACATGCCTATTTCCTTAAGAGATTTAAACCCAAAATTTTATCGTAAATCATTGGACCGGGTGGTTTCTTTTAATTTGATGCAATCAATCTCCCTATGTTAGGGTATGACATTAAACAAATGTTAAAATAGATGAAATGACGTATATAGCTCTAAAATTTTTATAAAATTTTAAATTTACCTTTAATTTAATATTAAATTTTTAAAAAAAAAAAAGAAAAACGAGAAGTATATTCATATACGTTTCGGTTTTGAGTATATTCTCACAAGGCTAGATTTTAGCTAAAACCCAGAATTAAAGGTGATCTCCTTCCTCGTTGGTGCGATTACAGAACGCACAAAGAAGTAAGAGGACGTGCTGGAGCGGCGGTGAATCGGAACTGGCAGAAGCTGCTGGTGTCAAACAGTAACAGTCCAAGAAAAAGGAGGAGGAGAAACTCTGATCGTGAGTCGGTAGCTACGACGGGAGTGGTAGGACACGCCGCCGCAGCACCAATAATTCACGGGTTGAGCGCGGATTGGGGTGGGCAGGGCCTCCGAGGAAGCATCGGAGCGGGCAAAGCCTTGTGACGGGTGGAGGACAGCCCAAACGTTTATCTGACTGGAGAAAACACGGCAAGATATTGCCGAGACACTGCAATAGAAAAGCAACAAAGTGCAACAGGTATGAAAAAAAAAAAAGACTCTGTTTGTCAATTGAAGAAACAGAGTTTTTTCATTCTTTCAGAATCAACGCTACGCTCTGATACCATGATAAAACCGAGAATGAAGAAAAAAAGTACTTGTGGATTATCGATCTACATAGAAATTTGGGGGACATAATCTGTATGAATTGAATGTAATTTTTCTGTACATGGACAACAATGTTGTAGAGGGAATGTGAACCTTGGAGTTTTCTTCATTTTCTCATTTGGTTTCTGACCGTTGTTGATCTTTTCCTTTATTGTTCATATTTCTATCCTCAACACCCTAAGTGATCACTTTGCTTATTCAAGTTCAGTTTTTCAATTTTGGGAGCCAAGAGTCAAATTTTAAGATTTATATCCTTTGCAATCAAAAAGAGGGTAATGAATACTAAGAAACTTGAAAAAGCACAGAAAATCTTCCACCACCCCCCCTCCCCCCCTTTTCCATGTGAAAATCTAGTTTATAATTTCTTTGTTCAATATGAGTTAGTGAACCACATATTTGATGATTTGGGGAGAATTGGTGCAAGTTTGAGTTAAATTTATCAAAGCTTCAAGAAGTATATAAAATTCATTTACTTGTTGATAATGTGGTTATGATGGGTGATTGCACCACTGTATATATAGGCTGGCTAAGTCAAGTGGCTGCATGAGATATACTGCCTTTTTTCTCTGCATAGAGGCTGAAGATTGTCATAATGGCTTCAAGAGCAATTTTGCGAAGGAGGAAAAACCTATTCAATTCCTTGAATCAATCCACTTGCTTGATTCAAGGTTTCCCGAGTTTCAAACATGGACGTACATCCCCATCTTATGAATTATTGAGTTCAAGCTGGGTTGCAAATCATCCAATTGCAGTTACTAATTATCAAAATGAAGGAGGTTCATCTTCAGTCAACAAAGATGGATTACCAGGTCTTTTATCAGCTGGATTTTCTAGGCAGAACTCATTCGCATTTCCAATTTCAGGTTGTGGAATTGGAAGGGCAGATTTTGTTCCTTCTCTGGGAGTTCAGTGGATTTCATTATCTATTCGCTATGCTTCCACAGCCACAGCCAGTCAACCTGAAAGGGCTGGTCGCAATGGTGAGAATCGGCAACAGATTGCTAAAAAGGTAAAGGAAGCTTCACCAGAGGAGTGTGATCAAGCAGTTGAAGGTTTGACTACTGTTAAAGCCAAAGCAAAAGCTAAGCAGACCCAAGAATCGCTAAAGAGTGCTGAATCTATAATGAAGAGAGTATGGACCAGGCTTCTTGGAATTGGTCCTGCTTTGAGAGCTGTTGCCTCCATGAGCAGGTCTAGAAATCTTATTCTGTTGCCTTTGATCTAACAACTTGCTTTGTACTTATTTTGTTATTATACTCATAGGGAGGACTGGGCTAAGAAGCTTCGCCATTGGAAGGATGAATTCAAATCTACATTGCAGCACTATTGGTTGGGTACAAAACTACTTTGGGCTGATGTTAGGATCAGCTCAAGGTTATTGTTGAAGCTTGCTAATGGGAAGAGTCTTTCTCGAAGGGAGAGACAGCAGCTCACACGTACCACAGCTGATATTTTCAGGCTAGTTCCTGTTGCAGTTTTTATTATAGTTCCATTCATGGAGTTCTTGCTGCCGGTATTCCTGAAACTATTTCCCAACATGTTACCATCAACTTTCCAGGACAAGATGAAAGAACAGGTAATAATTGTGATGTCTGTCCCAAGAGATACTCTTTTTAAGTTATATATGATTCCTAACTTTATAGTTTTGGAGGACAGTGAGTGGACCAATCTCTGTATTCTGTTCCCTTTTGGTTTATCGCTTTAAAGTTTTACTGATTCATAACCCTTATGAGAGGGTGGTGCCCAAATATTTAACCACTGCCAGTCAGTGGTTCTAGGTCACTGCCCATGATATTTTTCTGTGACAAAACATCTTAGTTTATAGGGTTCCTGTGTGCACTGTTTTTACAAATTTTCTATTGAAAATATACTGTAACTACAGGATTGAAGTTTAAAGTTGATAACATGTTGCGTTTTATATATTCTTTGCTAATGGATTCTTTTTGAGAGAGTTAAGCTATTTGTTGTTGCAAGGATTCTTTATTTACTCCAGTTAGTTATGTTAAAGCAGTTATCTCGGGTAAATTGGTTTCATTTGAGCAAGTTCTTGCTGTTTAAGTGAGAGAACACATCATATTACAGTTCGTAGCACATCCAAGATACTATTCATATAATAATGCTCTCGCAAGAGTTTAATAAGATAGAGTTGGGAAAAAATATGAGGAAAAAAAATTGGCTACCTTTGCTAAGGTATTCTCCAAGTGCTTTTGTTTTCTATTTTCAGTTTTAAAAACACACTTTTCTCAAATACATTAACACAAAACACTTTTTTATAAAAAATTTCCCACCTTGTAAGCATATTTTAACAAAATAGGTGCTGAACTTTTGCAATGGTAGGAGCTAACTTATTATTATTTAAAACAATTTAAAAGAAAAAAAAAAAAATAGAGTAGCTGTGTGTACACCCTCAGTGAAGGAGAGGGATGGTAGCCACTGAAAGTGGCCACGCAATTACATTTTTTTTTTTTTTTTTTTCAAGGAGTCAACTTTATGGTTGTTTGTGCTTTCTCAAAATAAGCAGGTGTACTCAATAAAAAACATTTTTTTTTCTCAAATTTGCACCCCACCAGAAAACACTTCTCACCTTTATGTCACATCAAAACACAATTTTTAACCCCAAAACAAAAATACTTGCTAAAAACGCTGACAAAGTAGCCAATATTGATTTTCGACAAGGGAAGAAATAGAAGAAAACATTATCCGAGAGAAAGTTGAGATAAAAAAACATTATCTTTCCTTCTTGATTATCAACAAGCTAACAAAAATTTGATCAAATGCAAAAATTTGAAAGAGGTGTCCTAAGATGTTTTAACAATTTTAAAGGCCCTTGTTGAGGAAGTTGAGATAAAAGAAAAGCTTTTTACTGCAGGACATATTATGTGGTGTGATGTAAAGGCAAACTATTGATTCCAAGAGACTTTTCCATCAGAATTTGCACAAGTATTGCCCAAGCTGCAAATTTCAATGGGTTTTAGTGAGCAATACTGACAGTGTGATATTTCATGTACCTTAGTTCTTAAAATGTTGGTTCTTCTGGCCTAGTCATACAAAAACCAATGACTTGTTTACTTATCGATTTTGAGGTATGCAAATTACAGAAGGCTGAGCAGGCCTAGAGTGATGAAAATGAAAACAATAAACTATTTTTTCCTAGTTGGCATTAATTTCTATGCTGCGAGCAGATCAACATGATGGTTCCTAACAGCTGAAGCAAGGTATATATTGGTGTAATATGTATCAGGTAATATAATAAAATCTTTCGTGTATATTTTGAGAAGTGAAGGATAAACTAACTATACCACTGTTGCTTAACCGTTAGTTAGAATATCTACAAATTGTTGCACCTAGTTGCTTTGTGTGTCATCTTTCCATTCATCAACAGTTGAGATTTGATGTGGGGTAAGCATGATTCTTACACACCATACATAGATATATGTAGATATATGCATGCATGTCTATGTGTGTACCCCGTCAGATTTTGCTGTCCCATTATTAAGGAGAGTTTTGGTCTCAATTCAAATGACTAACCTGTAGGAGGCTTTGAAAAGGAGGCTTAATGCAAGAATAGAATATGCAAAGTTTCTTCAGGACACAGTGAAAGAAATGGCAATGGAAGTCCAAAACTCACGAAGTGGAGAAGTTAAGAAGACAGCAGAAGATCTTGATGAATTTATCAATAAGGTAAGTTATCTATACATTTTCCTTTCCAAATAAACAAGGGAGGTAGAGCGACTCTATATTACCGGTGTCCTGTTGGTGAAATGTTATGTTTGTTTATCTTCTGTGATTTAAATAGGTTAGAACAGGTGCCCGTGTTTCCAATGATGAAATTTTAGGCTTTGCCAAGTTATTCAATGATGAGCTTACTTTGGATAACATCAGCAGGTTGGTTTTTTGGTTTACTTCATATTTTGGTAGTACTTTTGCCCTTTAGTTTGACTCCCATGGCTGTCAACTAACTCTTAGGGTTACTGGCGTTTTTGTTATCGCTGCAGTATTTGACAAAAGCAACTGTGTTTTGCTATATGCAGGCCACGGTTAGTAAACATGTGCAAATATATGGGTATCAGCTCATATGGAACAGATGCGTATCTGCGATTTATGCTTCGGAAAAGACTGCAAGAGTAAGATACATTTTGTTTTCACTCCCCCCCTCAGCGGGCAGGTCTCTTTTGGCTAACTTGCTTGTGTAGCTTTTGGTCTGGACATGGGGCTTTTAGCTTATGCGGTCAGAAGCTTCTTCATGGAAGCCTTTGAAAAGTGTATTTTAACTGTGGGCCACTGAATTTTCACAATTGGTCTTTGCCTTATTGGTTTATTACACATACAGAAGGTTCATCGTGAAATATCTTGTGATCTATTGCCGATCTGCTTATAAAACGAGGATTTGTTGCCGATTTGCTTACACTCTTTGCTCATTTTTTTACATACTAAGATTGAACTGGATACTCGCCTTGGTATTATTTAGTGAAGATTAAGGACATAAAGAAATGTTGTAAATGTTTCTCAGACCATTGTTATCTTTGAAAGGGAAAAAGAATCAACTTTCTAATGGTATTTTTCTTGAAATTCTTTTGGAGGCAATTTTAGTGGGTTCTTTGTTTCTATTACAGTTCTGGTGTCTAAAGATTTCTGGGGAGTTTTTTCAGTGGATAAGTTCATTGGTTGGTATGCCAAGGAAATAATCATGACCAAAAAACTCTTGTAGTCTATATGATTTTTTTTTTTTTTTTTTCCCCTGAATTTGGTTTTTGTTTACATTTTATGCATATTTCATGTTCCTGATATGATTTATCATTACATATTAAAAATGTTGGGCCTTTTATAAAAAGTTGCCTTAAAATTTAATATGATACATATGAATAATAGATTCACATATGCAGTTACAACCAATTTTCATGCTTTATACATTGAAATTAAAGAATTTGTGTTGCCACTTTGAGGATTTTCAAGATAAGCTAAAAATGAGGGTAGACAAAAACTTCAGAGACTTTTGTAACATTGAAATTTTTCATTATAAAAATGACACTTTTTGAGTTTGGCAGGATCAAGAATGATGATAAGTTGATTCAAGCCGAGGGTGTGGATTCACTTTCAGAAGCAGAACTTCGTCAAGCCTGTAGAGATCGAGGAATGCTTGCATTACCTTCAGTGGAGGAAATGCGGCAAAAGGTTCATGCTCTTACATCTTATCCATTATTTTCACGAGCTAACAAATGAATGTGGCCTTTTCTTTGGGTGATTGTGATTGTGAATGAGAAGCTCAGTACCAAAATCTGCAGTCTTAATTTATTTCCTCTGTTCGTGGTCTTACATGCATCTATCAGAAACTCGTGTTCTTTTGAAATGGCCAGCATTGACCCAATAGTTTTCTGTTCAGAGCTGTTGAAGTAGCCACTTTACCTGAACTCACTGTGTGCTATGCCTGACCTTCTTTTAAGCAATGTACAGCATTTTTATTGTACCTCTTCGCAAGTAATTACCCTCGAGGACAAAGGAAATTTCATGCGTATATGACATTATATCACTTTGAACCTAATTAGTTCTAAACTTCTGAATGTTTGCAATGAACTCATGTAAAATGGCCAATATTGACTTTCTCTTGTACTCGCATTGTCCTCTGGATACGACACAGAATTTTCTGAAGCATTGAGAACAATTTTTCATTAATACATTGAATATATATCAAGTGTGCTAATTAATAAAAGCTTTTGTGACTTCTAGAAGCAGTCAACCTTGACTTATTTATGTCAGTGAACCTCTTCTGATGTCTATAACTTATCTATGATAATTCTTGGGGATGCCATTGAAAACTTAGCAATTGCTTTTCAATTTTTGTTATATTGCTTTCCTTATAGAAGGTAGAAGAAAAGTTTCTCTTTATTCAGGTGTATAAGTCGTAATATCTGTTTGCAGCTGCGTGATTGGTTGGATTTGTCTCTTAACCACTCTCTTCCATCTTCCCTCTTGATTCTTTCTAGGTAACTTAATGCTGCACCTCTTTATATTTGTTTCAAGACACAACCACATCTAAATTTGCTTAATTGTGGTCTGTACCCTCTGCAGAGCCTTCTCTATGTATGGTAAAAGGCCTGAGGAAGTTGTTCAAGAAGCAATCTCCTCTTTGCCAGATGAAGTTGTGGATACTGTTCAAGTGACAACTTTGCCTTCTGAAGATGCTGTTTCAGAAAGGAGGAGGAAATTGGAGTTCCTAGAAATGCAGGAGGAATTGATTAAGGTTTGATTATACTATGCTTAGGTGCTTTTCCATGTTCAGTGGCTTTTTGTGGGGCAAGAGAATTGGTATTCTAGTTTTCTTTTCTAGTATTATGGGGACTCAGTTTGCTAGCAGATTATATATATATATATATATTTTTTTTTTTTTTTTCTTTTGGATGTTCTGTTACTAATGCTTATCAAAGTTATTCTTCAACCTTATTCTCCATGTCATTCATAAAATTCCCATCATGATTTTTTTAATTTTTAACAAAAAGGCATAGTTATTAAGGTAACATAAATTATTAAGTTAAGTTCTCTGAACTTGTATTAAAAGAGGGCCATCCTTCAAAAATGAGAAGGATAATGTCAGAATTTTGTATATGCCATATCTGGCTGAACATCATCCAAGACTTCTGAGGCACACCAATTGTAATTTAAATATGTAAAAGAGCTTTCCTGTATTGTAGACCAATTAATGTGCAAGGAGCATGTCATTTTGTTGCACGGGAACTTTTATGGTTATTTAGTTTTTAGGTCTTTGGTATACCATATCCTAAGATCTTTGTTTGCTGAGTAACTGTTTTAAAATATAGGAGGAGGAAGAGGAAGAGGAGGAGGAGCAGGCCAAGATGAAGGAATCTGCTGATAGCCGAAAGGATGTGGCTTTGGAAGAGATGACTACGCCAATGGCTGGGGAAGCACACGAACAGGCAAGAATGAAAACATTGGAGAAAGTGGAGCAGCTTTGTGAGCTCAGTCGTGCGTTGGCTGTTTTGGCATCAGCATCTGTAAGGAATGGAAGTAATTGATGTTATAAGGCTTGTCTTAGTCTTACTATTGTTATTATTTTATTTTAGTGCAATGGTACTTAGACTCTTGATTTGCTTTCTCTGCCACTCATTTTAGTCAGTAAGCAGGGAGCGTGAAGAGTTCTTGCGACTTGTCAAAAAGGAGGTAAGCTAACTAATTTCTATCTGTGACTTATGAATGATACATTTTAAATATTGCGATCTTAGAAAAGTGGCAAAATCTATATTTGAAGATTCAGGGAAGATGCTGCTACCGTCACTTTTCAGAAAGAGCAATCTCTCCATTTTCTTTTGAGTTTGTCACCTTATGATCTTGAATGCAAAAATAGTCACTATATATATATATATATATATATAAAACATACAACATATGTCAGAAACAGAGAATATATATATATATTCTCTGTTTCTGACATATGTTGGGTCACTATATATATATATATATATAAAACATACAACATATGTCAGAAACAGAGAATATATATATATATTCTCTGTTTCTGACATATGTTGTATGCTTTCCTCTCTTTCTCTCTCTCTCTCTCTCTCTCTCTCTCTCTCTCAGTTGACTATTACATTTGTTTGAAAAAGAGAGAGCAAAGCCCAAGCACACAAGAAGTATATAACTCACGAAGGAAGGAAAAGAAAATAATAGAAGAGAACAAAGAGACAAAGAAAAACGGTTGACTCAAAGTGAGAATTCCAATAAATTAATTGAAGAGTCAAATATTTAGTTGATCAATAACTAGGCAACAATCCATTTCAGAAACAGTGTCTTTAGTCTAAGGGATAAAAGCTCGATCTAGTGCTGTACAACCTAGCGCCATCTAGATCCACCACATTAAACATAATGGAACCACCCTCCCAGGAAAACAAGCGGGACCTTTTCTTTCTACCCTTCTTGAGCTTCTTAGTAGTTCACGGGCAGTGCCTAATGAGGAAGATAAGCCACAGTTTTTGATTACACTTACACATATAGCACCAACAACTCTCTTCCTCTTGATCAAATTATCCACTATTAAAATCTTTCTTAGAGCTATTGTGAACCCAAAAAAGGCAACCTAGGAAGGGCTGCACACACCACACATCCTTTCAAGGAAAATTATCACTATCTAATTTCCTCAACCCCTACAAAAAGAATTGATATAATTTTTTTAGATAAATGCTTCTTTGCATTCTGGTGTCCATCTCCGCTGAGATGGCATGCTCGATCCACCCTTAATTAATAAAGCAAAAAAATAAAACCCATCAATAGTGGATGGAGTACGCCAACTCAGTGGATATGTACGCGAGATAGATGCTAGAATGCAAAGAAGCATTTCTCAATTTCTCATTGCTAGTTCAAGTCCACGAACCTCATCATCACCGTTACCGAAAAGTTGAAACACGACTCACAAATGCTGCAGAAAGAAAGCCTTCGGCAAATCCACCTCCCAATTGTGTTTTGCGACTTACAGCAGAGGATGGGCCTTACATTTTTTTAACAAAACCATGAGTAATAGCTGCCATCTAATGATTGGTAGCTGCGAGATAATGGTGACTTTGCAAATAAAATAGTTTTTGAGTATGATTTTTTTTAATCTTCTTCTTAATCTTTTTTTCATTTGATATTTCTTTTCCTCATCCATGAAGGGTCTTGGTGAAATTTGTCTTCTGAGTATGAACTCCATGTATGTTGTTACTGGAGGTGATTACTGGAGACAATCTGTCGTATTAATAAAATGATACTTTGAACCTCTCTGTCATAACGTATGTCTCTCTTTTATTTTAAATTCATATGTATATCTTGAGCAGTGGCTATGTCATCCAAAGGTCACTGCGACATGGCAGTGTCATTTCCCCTTGAATTTTGTTGTCAACTGTACTATATACAAACTTTATTTGGTCTTCCTTTCTCCTTTGAAACCTTCTATCTGTTTCAGTATATTCTTCTGTTGGTTATATTTGTTGTTGCTATTATCATTTCCAGATAGAGCTGTATAATAGAGTCGTGGAGAAAGAGGGTACAGATGGTGAAGAAGAAGCTAAGAGGGCATACAAAGCTGCCAGGGAGGAGGAGAGTGACCATGCTGCTACTGAGACAGGTGTAGGTCACAAGGTTTCTTCAGCACTTATAGGCAGGGTAATGACATTTCAACCATTCTTGAGTTATGAACCTCCAAATATTTGTCTTTATTTTAGTCCCAGCTGATGTATTTAGTTACTGCCTTTGATTGTATGCGTTCTATGTGCAAGTGGCAAGTTACAAAAAATGTTACTGGACGTTCATGTTTCAGGTTGATGCTATGCTCCACAAGCTTGAAAAGGAAATTGATGACGTTGATGCAAAAATTGGAGACCGTTGGCGGCTGCTTGACAGGTTTGTTGCCCTTTCGGAACCATATCTTTTGACAGTCGATGCTATGTTGAATTTGCTACAGAACTTATGTACACGTAACTTATGTACACGTTTATGATGCGTGCATATAGGATTTTTTAGACTATCCCTCATATATAATTATGGAACAAAGTACAGGTATTCGAGCTTTTCAGGCATACCTTGTCTTAATGCCCGATTACTTTTTTTACTCTACCTTGTGCCTATCAAGTACTTTTTACGCCCTAGCACCAAAATTAAAATGCATATGTTGCATTGTCTAGATAGTATGTAAGTCACAGGAAAATGAATAATTTGCTACTTGAGAACTTCAATTATAGAAAATAAAATATTTTAGACTGGTCCACTAAAGAACCATGTTGTTGGTTATGAAGATTGTTCCTATGGCTTAAAGCTGCCTCAGGTGAGATGTAGGGGACGAAACCTCGTAGGATGAGAAACTTTCCTGGAACAGTCAACTTGTAGTAAAATAGAAATTTAAAGTGAAACTTCTACCGATGCAACTCCAAATTCACCTCCTCCTATTGACTTGAGTCAAAGCTTGAATACATACCGGTTATCCTATTTCATAGTTTGGGAGTCTCCTAAAATAAGGCTCCAACACTTGAGAGTTTTTAATGCCTGTGCTGAACATATATCATATATCACCTCCTGTGCTAGATCAAGCAAATGCAAAATCATGTATTAGTATCAATCTTCCTACATCACCCGTCTTCCTAAGAAGTGTACTCTTTCACCCTCAAGAAGATCATTACTTCCTACCTATAATGCACCAGTGTAATTTGTAGTCTTCTTAGTCACTTGGTATATATGTACTTTTGAATCCTCCTGCATATGCATCTCATTTCCTGACACTATGTTTATAAAGATAATTACCACCAGCAGTTCACAAATAAGTGTTTAGTCTACTCCTGACAACAAAACAATTGTGAACATCCATTACCCTCTTTCTTAAGAATTCAGTACCATCTATTCTTTTTTCTTTCAAATCAATTTATTTTTGTCATTTTTGTGCCAGGGACTACGATGGGAAAGTGACACCTGAGGAGGTTGCTTCTGCTGCAATGTACCTGAAGGACACCTTGGACAAGGAGGGTATTCAGGAACTTATTAGCAACCTTTCCAAGGATAAAGGTCAGTGGCAATAGGTTATTTCTTCCCTTTTCTGGTTCTCATCCTCGCTTCACCTAATAAATGTAAATCGTAAATGTCTATCAGCATGTCTCAAGTGTTCCAACTAAATAGGAATGTCTACAGGCGGACTTTTAGAGATGCCAGCTCTCATTTACTATATTTTCTTTTGATGCAATTATATATGAATTATGAGGGGTTCAATGCCATGTGGAGATGAAAGCATTCTCTACCATCATAAGTAGCTGTTAATGGAATTTTTCATTTTGTAGATTAATGTTGTTACAACCACCTCCCCGCGCCGCCCCCCGCCCCCCCCCCCCAAAAAAAAAAAGAAAAAACTTCAAAATTATTTATTTCTCTTTTTTAGCACAAAAAGAGGGAAGACAATCTCTAGTGGGGAAGAAGTGCAATATTAACATGTTTCAATTGCCGAATAAAGTTGCAATGATTCATTTCATTAAAATGTCTAAAAGCTTTCACATATATGAATTTTTATTTTATTTTTTCATTATTCATATTGATGTTCAAACCTCATTATAACCACTCTTATGTGAGAACTACTTTTGCCATTTTCTTTGCAACAGAAGGAAAGATACTAGTTGAAGATATCGTCAAATTAGGCAGCGAAATAGAAGATGCTGATACAGCTGAAGCAGGGAAATCATAGGCATTTATGTATGTACCCCATTTAATTAATCAGAGCTTTATCTTTCTGGTTGCATTGGCAGCTTGGTTGGAGCACATGTTGCATGTACTTGGGGACACAGTGACTGTCTCAATATCTATGAGATTTTTGCTTTATGCCCACCCCACCTTGAACCGAAGAAAAAGCTTAAAGATTCTTTGCAGTTGTAGCAGTAGGAAGTAGTGATGCATTCCTTACTGCAATGAAATCAATATATAGAAAATGAGGTATGTGTATACAGTTATGGACTTTTGTGTTATATGTCTTGTATGAGGTGTGGCATAAAATTCTCTAGCAATAAAATGTTGTTTGGTGTTTGATTTTGTAAATTGGTGCCCTTGGATTCCGACTTACGCAAATGGAAAATTGAAGTGATATGGGATACAAGCTGGTATTTGACAAGTAATTAAAAGACGAGATTTGGTGGAAATGTGGAAAACAATGAATGAGTTGCTATTTCTACCACCCAAGTCCAGTATTTCATTTTGACCAATAATGTCAAAAACCATGCTGGTGGCTGTAGAACGAAAGAGCCTTCTGCTGCTCTGCACTCCTCCTTAGTAGTTTAAGCATCAACCTTTTCAACCAAACATAATTACTTGTCACAAGTTTTAAAGTTGGGAGAGGACTGAATCAAGCTTCTTGATAAAATGGGGAACGAACAGTGTCCCTGTCTGTGCTACAAATATAACTTATGTGAGATGTTACAAGTTTTTAATTTTGGTTTCCTTTAAAAACGAAATTGACAGACGTCTAAAGCAGCTTGAGATGGGTCGAGTATTAAGTGGGTACAGAAACAAAAAAAAAGAAAAAAGTTATGACGAGTCTTGGGTTGGTGGGAGTTGTAAGGAGATTGGTAGCCCAAAAATCAAATATGAGTTACGATGTGGTGTATGTGTCATCGTCGAATCTTACCCAGGCGGAGAAAGATACCAATACCATAGCGGGGACAAGCCAAAGCATAGTGGATGCCGCTAAGGATTTTGGGGGGAGAGAAATTCACATGCGATTACCCAATTTCAGAAGAAGTAATAGGTGTTGAGAATGGTGTCTAAAATTCCAATTGATTGGATAATGTTTTGATTAGAACAAAAGACATACACTTATTTTTGCATGGCATATATGTGATTGTGTATTATCTGATTATAAGTATGTAAGATTCCTAAAATGCATTGTATTTGAGTGATGTGAGGGTATCACATAACATCATACTCAAAGGCCCTTGCAACTTATAATACTTGTTGTTCGTAGTTGTAAATGGAACTGGGAACTCCATCTAAATCACATATTAAACCTCAAATGACTTGTTTCGGTCATGAGAAGCAGAAAGGCTTTAGGTTAATATATTGGGGTATAGACAGGGTTATGTCACACCAAACAGGACCACGTGAATCATCATTTGTTTATAATGTCATTACAAATGATGTATGTGCACGACGATTTAACATTTACTCTAAATCCTAAGAAGTTCGTGAACTCATATATGAAATGTTGATTATTTAGATATATCATAGAGTAAGACCTATCGTCGGTTGAAACAACCTCAGTATGTTGGGTAATTGCATGTAACATTGTGGGAATACCAACTTTAAGAAGGAATCCAAATCATGTGTCAGAAAATAAAGCGATAAGGAATATTCCCCTTGTTTTAGATTTAATGGGAAAGATTATCCTAAATCTTAGGCCCGAGTGTTTTTAGTAGGTACACTGAAAACTTATACGTGTACAAGGTGAGATGTATTCTCACAAGATACATGAGGATAATCATGAATTTAAACAACTAACTCAAGGAAAAGAGGTAGAAAACAAAGTGACAGCTCAAAAACTTTGGTTCGACTATGAAATGATTATGTCAAGAGGATTAATTGATTAAATAAAAAATAATCATTAGATTGCAATCACAATTATTTAGTGGAATTAATTGCGATTAAATAAAGTCGTGTGACATGGTCTTGGAAGACATGGTTACAGGCCTATTAAGCTAATGCTATTTTTCCTTTAGGTCCCTCTTTGAGCTGATATAAATTGACTGAAAAATTATATTGTTCCTCAGTTATTTATTTATTTATTGGGATGTTTTATTTTAATAAAACATGGGCCAACAAATTTATTTAATCTTATTGGTTATTTGGAGAAATTGGATTTGTGGAATTAAATAGAGCACTAGGCTCATAATTTAATTCCTATATGCTAAGGAATTAAAATAAGCCTTGGGTTTATGATTTTAATTCTTTAGGCTTGTAAATAAACTTTGGGCTTAATGGAATTAATTCCATTGGCTAAAGTTAAATGAGCATTGGACTTGAGGATAAAACCCAAGCTCAAGTGCTAAACCAAGTGGGAATGGACTAGGTTAAAACCCTAGCCTAGGCGCAAGGAGAGAATATTTTCTCCCCATGGCCATGTGGTGCTAGGGGCAAGGGAGGTCATTTTGACCCCCTTGGCTGTTTAATACTAGGATTGGGATCCCACTCCCACAAGGTTTTAAAATACTTTTCTCTAGAGATCCTAGTATTATAAATATATGTTCAATTGAGAAGCAAAGTACCTGAAATAAGTCTGAGACAGTTCATAAACTTGTGATTTTTGTGAAAACAAAAAACACAACATCATTCTCCCACAAGAGTAAATGCACGGCTAGGGAGAATTTTCTCTCTCCAAAGTTTTGCTTCTAGTTTTCTCTTATTCTTGAGAAAACTTTGTGAGTCTACAATCATAGCTAGTCATATTCAGTCATCAAAAAGAAGATCTAACAGAGCAATCTTCTCCCCAACTATTTGAAGATCTTGAAGACCTTGACAAACTTCCAAAGTTTTCAAGAACTTCTTTATAAATACAATGAAGAACATAAAGATGTTCTTCAAATTCATGAAGAATGCAATGAAGGTGAGATGAGTATGGACTCATACTTAAAGTGTTCAAGTTTGTTAGAACTTCAACTACTTAGTCCAACACCATGGGAAGATCGGATGCACACTCCTATGTCATAATGCCTATGAGAGGCCAAAACTACATGTAACTAATCTTAATTTATATGTTTGCCTTAGATCTAAACATATTTGTCTTGATGGTAGAAGGTCTTGGAGATCATGTTTTATTTGGTTGCGTAAATTTTTTTTTTTTTTTTTTTTTTTTTTTTGAAATTTACGTAAACGATCCCAACAATAGGCTCATAATATACACTTGCTCAGTTAGTTGACATATCACACGTTTTTATTGAAAACAATTGTAAGTATTTACTTATCTCGTCCACTCACTCAAATCCTCAGACATCTTAAACTGTTATTGTTGCGAAATATATTCTAATGTTACTTACAACACTTAGAAAACCTATTTCAAACGCAAAAAATCCTAATTGGGAGTTAAACTTGCTAGAGCATCACAAAAACCCTAATTACCCATTATGGACACTGTCTAAATATTCGGGATCGAGGTCAAATGTTCGGTCAAAGTGTGGCAAATGTTCGGTCAGAGTGACATAATGCATGCAATGTTCTAATTTCTTACCCAACACGTAGTAATTCTCAACATGTATTAACCTCATTTGAATTTGTTTTGATCTAGCATTTGATAAAACGGATTATGGGATTTACTAATTCTCTTTGCCAAGCTTTGCAACAAAATTCTCAAGACATTTGAGTGTAATTTCAACTACAAAATTACTTCTTTAGAAGTTGAGAAATGAAGAGCGAGAGCCTTTTCTTGGTATTATTAAATTATTTTGTGAAAAAAAATGAAATTGATGTCCCTAATATGAATGCTCATTATATTAGAGCTCGAGGCAGATCCCATCGCCAATATGAAGAATCTTTTATGACAATGGAGCATCATTTTAGAATTGATATATTTATTGTTGTGATAGATTTTCAATTGCAAGAACTGAATAATAGATTCAATGAGCATGCAGTGGAACTTGTTATTCTTAGCGATGCCTTAAGCCCTAAAGATGCATACAAATCATTTAAGATTGAGGATATATGCAACTTAACTAAGAAGTTTTATCCTCAAGATTTTACTAAGCAAGAAAAAATCTATTTGAGATTTCAATTGCATCATTATCAGCTTGATATGCCTAAACATTCAGATTTTCAGAATATGTCCACTTTATCTGAGTTATGCAGAGGATTGGCAATTTCGGGAAAGTCAAAGATTTATAATTTGATTGACATGCTGATTCGTCTAGTGTTGACTCTACCTGTTTCTACCGCCACCACTGAACGAGCATTTTTTGCGATAAAACTTGTAAAAACTAGATTGCATAGTAAAATGGAGGATGAGTTTCTAGCACATCATTTGGTCATTTATATTGAGAAAGAAATTGCTCAGGATTTCACTACAGAGATGATAATGGATGAATTTTATTCTGTGAAAGATCGTCGTTGAGCATAATTCGAAGGACATACAGAGTTCTTTTATGGAATTTTTTTTGTACATATTTATAGCAAACTGCAACACTTTTGTATTCAAAAGGGAAGTTCTTTTTAAGGATGATTCTATAGACATGTAACTTTTGTATACAGTTATGACTTATGACTTAGCTCTGTTAATATACAGGTGTCTGAACTGAGTCCCGCGTACACACCAAATACCGGAAAATATTTTCTAAGAAATTATTTTCAAGGAAAATGTTT
Organism: Corylus avellana; assembly: GCF_965113065.1. NCBI lineage: Eukaryota > Viridiplantae > Streptophyta > Magnoliopsida > Fagales > Betulaceae > Corylus > Corylus avellana. The sequence goes on along the minus strand of NC_142490.1, from coordinate 9,998,208 downwards.
TTCGCCGAAAATATTTTTTGACGAGTCTTGGGCGGGTTAAGAGCGAGTCCCGGGCATGTCCCGACAAGTTCGGGCAGGTCTCGAGCGGGTCCCAGACAAGTCTAGTTGGGTCCCAGTTAGGTCCCAAGTGGGTCCGGTTGGGTCTTAGTCAAGTCTCGAGTAGGTCCCGGTCAAGTCCCGGGCAAGTCTTGGGTGGGTCCCTGTCAAGTCCCGAGCAGGTCTTGGGCAAGTTCGAGAGAGTCTCGTTCAGGTCCGGTCGGGTCTCGGGCAGGTCCCGAGTGGGTCCTGGGCGAGTCCCGGTCAAGTCCCCCGGACGAGTCCTAGCGATGTCCCGAGTGGGTCCTAGGTGAGTCCTGGTCAAGTTCCGGCTGGGTCCTAGTCAAGTCTAGGCGGGTCCTGGGCAATTCCAGGCGGGTCTCGTTCAGGTTTGGTGTGGCCCTGGGCAGGTCCCGACGGAGTCCCGAGCGGGTCCTAGGCAAGTCCTGGTTAAGTACTGGGCAGGTTTCGGCGGGGTTCTAGGTAGGTTCGGGGCGAGTCCCAATCAAGTCCCGGCATGGTCTTAGGTGGGTTTTGGCAAGGTCAGTCGATTTGAGAATGAGATGCTCAAAGTCGAAAAATGGTTTATGGCATAAATCATTTTCCAAAAATTAAAGAAAAATTTTCTGTAAAAAGGAAAATATTTTCCGTCGCAATAAACACCGTAAAATGCAAAAATCATTTTTTGGAAACCATTTTAAGATTTGTCTGTCTTGTTTTGCATAAATACGCGTATATATATATATATATATATATATATATATATATATTTGATTTCCAACCCCCTAGGAAGAAATTCGTGGTTCTGCCCTTGCTTGCACGTGCCTCCCAACTAGTATATATATAGAAAAAACTTCATAACATAAACTATTTAACAAAAAATTCCTAACCGACAAAAAAAAAAAAAAAAAAAAAAAATTGAAAGTGCAGCGACTGGTTGAACCGTTGTAGACGATAAAAGGCTGGGCATTGCTTTGCTTTCGGTGTGTGCGTAAATATGTGAATTTTATTTTTAAGGAGTAGCTCAATCAGTTATAAACCACGTTTCATGAAATAAAAGTGACTAGTTCGAAACTTTGAATTCTCCCTCCTCATCTTTTTTGTGGACATTGGAAAAAAATAAAAAATATGAGGATTTTACCTGCCAACACCTCCGTCGCTACGAAACGTGTATTGAGTGAATGAATGAGAAGAGCTAATAAAGACTTAACACATGTCTTCTGTTCAACTCACGTGGTGGGGTCCACTTCTCTTTTTCAACCACTTCCCCTCCTCTGACATTTCCACACGTCACCATTTTTAATAAATATTATGTCATATTTTGGTCTATTTCAATATAGATAAAAAATTTATATGTTGAGGATAATATAAAAATGTTTAATAGATAAATATTTTTAAATCTTTCACAATTAAGAAAAAAGAAAAGAAGAAGACATTTTGTCTATATTATAATGGTAAGATAAAAGATTACTATTTTTATTTTATTATTATTTTTTAAATTTTAATCTTAATATTTTAGAAAGTGTACAAATTTATGTTATAGACAGATTATGTCTCTAATCGATTTAATCTGATCAACTAACATTACCAATTTCTTACAGCCTACCATCCATACTTATTTCAAATTGTTTATGCTATTGTTTTCTCATTAAATATTAAAACACGGCTTATTTTAAACACTTAGATAAGATAAACAGTTAAAATTTATAAATTTAAGAATTTTAAATTTTAAAATTTTTTTAAGAGATCTCAATTCATATTATTTTCCATTTAAGAATGAATCTGATAATGATTTGTTAGTTGCATTGATGAAAGATAAAATAAAAATTAATTGACAAATAAAGTCCATTAATTGCTGTGATTATAGACACTAGATTAAATCCTGCTTTCCTTCAGGGTTGTGGAATCTAATGGAAAGTTAGTCAGTTTCATTATAACCATAATCATTGTTGTAATCAAATTAAGCACAATTCAAAGTGGGATGGACTGCTGCTTTTTTTTTTTTTTTTTTTTAAAAGCATTTTCCATTAAATTAGCTAAAGTCTAGCCAAATTTAACTAAAATTTATTTATTTATTATTATTTTAGCTCCTCATTTTTACAAAACCCCTTACATTTCACTCTCTAAAACTTTATTTATTTTATTTTTCAATAAAATTATATTCAATTTTTTTTTTATTTTTTTTATTTTTTTATTTCTCTTTTTCTCTCTGGTTTCTCGTAGGCACCATTGGGTAATTAGAAAATAGCATTTGCTGTAGCAATTGTGTTTGTAGATTAGGAGAAAAAGCAAAAAAAGAAACAGAACTCAACTGGTTGGGTAGTGAGTACATTTCATTCCAAGGCAAAGACTATTAGTCTATTAGAGTGTTTGACTGAATCAATGAGAGCCACGTGTAAATCAGGCATACATCTCAACTACACCGCAACATTTACCCACTTCCAAAATCTTTCGTACACAAAAGGCGCTTCTCTCTCTCTCTCACAACTCTCACACGCATTTCCTCCCCCTCTCTCTCTCTCAAGCTCGTCAACTCGTCCGATCCCCGACTCAGTGACTCAGTCCGCTATCGCAACTCGGTCCCCCAAGCTGAACTCCAGGCCGTATCTTCTACGCTCAACCAAAACGCCGTTCTTCGACTGCTCCGAGGGTTTTCTCATATCGCTCTGCCTGCGAAATCAGGCCTTTCACTTCTTCACGGCCTCTACTCTCTTTCTCTTCGAAGCTTCCATTCTCAAGCTCTTAGACACCCAAAGGGCTCTGGCGAATTTGGAAAATTTAGCGAGAATGAAGCCATTTTCTGTGAATTTGAAGCTCTGGGGAGTCTGGAAATGGTTTATGGGTAGCTGAGGTGTGATTAGGGCTTTTGTGTTTGCTTCGGATTCGGTGGTTTTTTAAAACTCGAGCTGCTCAGGGTTGGGGTACAAGTGGAAATTTTGGGTTTTTGGAGGAGAATTTGGATGAATGGGTGTTTTCTATAGTCTAGGGTTTGTCTGTTAAGTTATGTCGATTTGTTGAATTGCAAGGGATTTTGCTTGCTTTTTGTGTTCTGGCTAGTGAATAACGTGGTGAAGAAGCCAGACTGGAATTTGGGTTTTTGATTTTGGGCCCAAGTGTGAATTTGTGGGTTTTGAAGTAGAATTTTGGGGAATTTGATTGCATGAAATATAGGGCTTCAGTGGGCAAGTGAGGGGGAGATTTACGTAGGAAATGTTTTATTCTCAGTTTATATTGGCCAAGAAAGGCCCACTCGGGACGATATGGATAGCGGCTCATTTGGAGAGGAAGCTACGGAAGAATCAGGTCGCCGATACCGATATTGGCGTCTCCGTAGGTCAGTCTTAATCCCTTAATTTATATGCTTTTGATTATGTTATGTTTCGTTCTCGAGGAAGCTGAGGAAAATAGAAGAAATGAAAAATTAAGCTTTGTTCTTTTGGTTTTTGTCAAATAGTGGAGAACTTGCCTTAACTAGACGAAATGAGAAGAAAAAAAAGGGGAACATTAAGCTGTATGTTGTTATGTTGTTTTGGTTTTTCTGAAGAGGGTTTACGTGACAAACTTGTCTCAATTAGAAGTGGGTTTCCTTGTTGTTTATGTGGGTACTGGATTTTAAAAATTGTCATTTTTTTACTGATTTTATTCTTTTCTCATGTTCCAGCAGCCTTCTGGGGGCCTGTATTTGAATGTCACTAGTTAATGCTTTCTAGTGGCCTGTAGAATAAAGTTTAGTTGTTCCTATTGAGAAAGCAAATCAAGACTCGATACATAGTCCAGTTGGAAAGGTTATAATACTGGTAATCTAGTATGGTATTTTTTTTTTAAATCTTTTGATGGAAAGGTAATCATTTTTAAAGTTTTAACTAATATTATAAACAGTAGAAAATTAATAATTTTTTGTTAGTTGAAAATAGTCTAATACTGATGGAGTACGTGTAAATGATACATTAATTTTCATTAATGTCATTGAATCCTTAATTAGCTGTATTACCCGTAAGCTAGTGCCCTGTAACTAATCTAAAACCCTAATTGGCAAAAAAGGGCCTGTTACTGTATACTTCTTGTATGTTCCCAGGCATTATGTTTGTCTTTTCTATACAGAGTTTGTGAAAGTTTTTAAACATAACATTGAGTGGTAATTGAGGTATTTATGATTTTATACCTTTTCTTTTGATGAAAAATGGGTAATGGAGCCAAACTCTTTTTTTTTTTTTTTTAATGAATATAAATACTGCAGGGTTCAACAATCCCAATTTTGAAGTTAAATCAAAACCTTTTCTTAAAATAATTTTAGTAAGCTTACCTGCAAAGCACCCCCCATGACCAGCAGTATTGAATTGCCATTAGTATAATAAAAGCCAGATTTTTTTTTTTTTTTAGGTAAAGATAGTTCAGGTACCTGGATGGGAAGTCTCCCTCCTTCCCCCATTTTTGGGGGAGGAGATACCATTTGTCCAAGAAACATTGGCCTTGGTGTAAAAGCCAGATTCACATTGCTATCTCCATCACGGCTACCTCTTCATTTTTCTTCCCCTCCAAAATAGAAACTACCAGTCTACTGAAACATTCTATTGGCATCACATATATGCAGTAGAAAAGAAAGAAAGAGAGAGAGAGAGAGAGAAGAAAAACTCTTATTCAATGATTCACCTTCATATGGTTACATAGGTTTAAATAGAAGAGACCTACATACTAATATGGAAAGAAATAATGAAATATTACAATTAGATCAAATCATAATAATAATAAGCATAAATCAAGGAGGACCAAATCATATTGATAGTTTCCATCTTCAACACTCCCCCTCAAGCTTGGGCATAGATGTCTTGCATGCCCAGCTTGCATAAGGCTAAATGAAGAACACTACTAAACATCCATTTTGTCAAGATATTTGCAAGTTGTTTCCATATCGTTTGCAGATGATACATATTCAGAGTTTTTCGAATAAAGTGTCAAATCAATTTCAACATGCTTGGTTCAGTCATGTTGGACTAGATTACGAGCAATACTGATTGCCGCTTTATTGTCCTAATACAATCGCATAGAATCCTTGGAGTCAAACCTAAGCTCTTTCAAGAGTATTTTCAACCATGATGTTTCACACACTCCATGAGCCATGGCTCTAAATTTTGCCTCTGCACTGGATCTGGAAGCCACTAATTCTTTCATGCTACGCCATGTAACCAAAATACCTCCCACAAATGTCCAATACCCTGATGTGGACCGTCGATTCATAATTGAGCTAGCCTGATCTACATCTTTATAGGCTTCTATTTTCAAATGATAATGTTGAGAAACCAATAGTCCCTTACTTTGCGATGATTTTATGTAATGAAGGATGCGGTAAACTACTTCCATATGAGGCTTTCATGGAGAATGCATAAATTGACTCACCACACTAACAACATATGCAAGGACATGTGTGAGATAAATTAAGCAATCGGCAAACCAATCGTTGATATCTTGTCTTTATCCACCAGAGGACTCTTTCTAGTTTCTCCCAGTTTAACATTCACCTCTACTGAATTATCAGTGGCTTTGCATTCGAGCAATCTTGTTTCCTTGAGAAGATCAAGTATATGTTTTTGTTGGGAGATAAATATACCATGCTTTGACCTTGCTACCTCAATGCTGTGAAAGTACTTCAAACTACACAAGTTCTTTATTTCAGACTCGTTAGCAACAGAGTGTTTTAAGTTCTTTATCTCCCCATCATCATTTCTTGTTATGAAAATATCATCAACATACACAATTAAAGCTGTTACATTTCTTTGATTGAAATTTTTTTTTGATAAGTAATGATGATATATAAAAAGAGCGCAGAGGGGCGCAACCCACATACACGGGAAGTATAAACATAGAGCGCCTAGGAGGGGGAGAAATGAAAAAGAAAATCAGAGAAACTAATCACTAAAGGAGTTAGCCAAGCGGCCGTCCAAGAGTAAAGAGTAAAGAAGAAGAAATGGGTCAATTCCTCTATGGTCCTAGTGGAATTTTCAAAACATCTAGCATTTCTTTCATTCCAAATACACCACATAAGACATAGAGGGATCATCTTCCACACAACCGCGCTGCGAGAACGTCCTCCCGACCACCAACTAGCAAACAAGGCCCTCACCCTGCAAGGCATGACCCAATGCAACCCAAATCGCTGAAAAATCATGTGCCAAAGAGCACTTGCGAGCTTGTAAAAAGTGTATGATAAGCTCGACTTTGCTTGTAACCAAATCTCTGCTTAGCCAAGGAAAACCATTCAAACCATGCACATGGAGATTGTTTTAGGCCATACAAAGTCTTCTTTAGTTTGCACACTTTTCCCATTGAGGATGAATTTTGCCAATCCAGGAGGAATTTTCATGTATACTTCTCTTTCTAGATCTCCATGAAGAAATGCATTTTTTACATCAAATTGATGTAGAGGCCAATCCAAGTTCGCAACTATAGAAAGTAGAACTCTAGTTGGGTTCATTTTTGCTACTAGAACAAATGTTTCCTCATAATGAACTCTAGTTGAGTTCATTTTTGCTACTAGAACAAATGTTTCCTCATAATCAATCCCATAGGTTTGTATAAAACTTTTTGCAACAAATCTGGCCTTGTTTTGTTCCACAGAACCGTCGGCTTTATGTTTGACAGTGAACACCCACTTGCATCTAACAACCTTCTTCCCATTAGGTAATTTAATAAGATCCCAAGTCTTGTTTTTGTGAAGAGCTCTTCCTGCAGTGCTATCCTCCACATTGGATCTTTAAGTGCCTCTCGTAGATTTCTAGGGATAGGCATAGATGTCAATTTGGACACAAATGAACAATATGACGGTGACAAATGTTGATAGGAAACAAAATCAGAAATGAGATAGCGTGTGCATGAACTGGCTCCTTTTCGTTGTGCAATAGGTAGACTTTTATAATCAACAACAGGTATTATTGAATTCTTCTCAGAAATAGGAAGTTGTATTACTTGAGTTAGGATAAGATGCTTGTCATGTAGCATCATGAATGATTTTACTTTTTTGGTGTCTGGATTAAACTTTCAACTCTTCCATAGGCGGCACAAATGACTTATCAGTAGGTTCAGTAGGAGACTTATTAGTAAGTTGTTGTTTCTCCTGCCCATGCATAGGAGTAGGAACGGTTAACATAGTAAAAAATCCTCTTCATTTTGACTCTTTCTCTGGAGAGGAGTTTGGGATGAAGTAAAATATGATTGTGTTTCATGGAGAGGAGTTTGGGATGAACTAAAATATGATTGTGTTTCAAAGACAGTGACATCCATTGAGAGAAACTGTTTTCTCAATGAGGGGTGATAACATTTGTACCCCTTCTAGGTAGGAGAATAACCCACAATGACACATTTGAGGGCTTGAGGGTCTAACTTATCCCGAGTAGGACCATGAATATGAACAAAGCAAACACAACCAAAGGCCTTTGGAGAGACTTTTTGAAGTAGAGATAGGGAGATGTATTTAATTATTTAGTCAATACTTTAACACTCATGTGTGGTCTCAAATTCCCCTTTAATAGGTGAGGCCCAACACAACACTTGGAATATTTAATTGAAATAGGAGATGAATGATGGAGAAAGGGTTTGAACATAGGACTTCTGCTTTGAAATTAAGCAAAAAAGAAAGAAAGAGAGAGAGAGAGAGAGAGAGAGAGAGAGAGAAGAAAAAAATCTTATTCTATGATTCACTTTCATACGGTTACATAGATTTAAATAGAAAAGACCTATTGACTAATATGGAAAGAAATAATGAAATATTACAATCAAGTCAAATCAGAATAATAATACACATAAATCAAGGAGGACCAAATCATAGCCCATAGATAGTTTCCATCTTCAACATATGCCTCATCTAACATTTTTGGGATTTGGAAAACTTTGATTTAAGCGTTTAGTAATTTATAATTTGTTATTATTACTTTGATGTATTCTGTCTTCTTACCGTGGCACTCACATAATGGACACAATTTGTCCTCTCTAGGTAAATGACAAGTTTTGAGGATCATGAGAGGTCCTTGGAGGGGATTAAGGCTTTATTTTTCTATGTATCTTTGGACAATTGCTTTTGTTTCTCCTGCAATGATTAGTGATCATGATTTTCTTGTTTTTTTTTTCTTCTTCTACCTTGGTGTTTTCTCATGTATACTTTCTGTCTACCTAGGGACGCCTTACTCTTTTAATGATATATCGATTACTTGTCAAAACAATATTGTATGCTTACCTGTTAAGTAGATATATATTTATGCGCAAGGCATTTTGGACAGACAGTTGTCAGAAAACTTTTTAGATGTAAATCTAAGTATATATATGGTTGATTTGTGTTAGTTAATTTTCTTAAAAAAGTTAAAACATGGATTATTTTAAATAGCATGTCCAGCTAACGGCTTCATGGCTGCAGTTGCGGCAATTCTTGATCTATTTGGTTATTTGTTGAATATGATAACATTTTCCAGATTTGGCTTTGTGAATTGTGAGCTGGTTTAATTATATTGTTAATTTGTTTAATTTCTGGAAAAAAAAATATGGGGCAATGTAATGATGTTCAACCACCAATATCACATGCTTTTGAGCATAGTGCCATGTTACATGTCTGGTTGAGTGGTTTGAGCCCGACAACATGATTATAGACTTGAATGACATGCGATTAGGATTGTCAATTGTGAACGTAGCTGTTGGCTTGCCTTAGCCGGCTGATCTACACTTGATCAGCGTTTTATATGGTGTTTCCAGCATTCATTGTTGTTGTACTATTTGATATTTTTATGATTCTCCAGGCTTTCCTCCTCTTTGAGATCTCTCTTAGACTGTAGTCTATGTTCCTTATTTCTCCTCTTCGAATCTTGTAGATCATGTTAACTTTTTAGGTTTCAGACACCTTTAGGGTGGTTGTATCTCTTGTATATTTTTCGTGTACGAGGTCTTTGCCCTTTATTCTAATAAATTATTATTCATAAAAAAAAAAGATTCTCCAGTCTCTCTGACGTTTGTGTTTGTCTTCTTGGAGCTTTAGGGTGGGAGGTTCCTTGGATTGGAACCTTTTTGATACATTTTGGGGTTAGATGGCATTCTCTTTGAGAATGTTCTTGTTGGTCTGAAATGAAGGTTGTGGGGGAGTGGTTGCCATCAATTACTTGTGAGGAAGATTTCTTATGCTTTGGAGATCTCTTCTTGCTGGTGTGAAATTTTTTAATGCAAAAATACTTGTAAAAAAAAAAGTTTTAATTTAAAAATATTTTCTTTTCTGTGTTTGTTGGTGAATTGCCATGTTAACTTGTGGACTAGCTGCACCGATTTAATTGGTTGGAGAATCTCATTGAGCTTGGAGCATTTTCTTGCTAATGTGAACTATTTGTGTGCATTTACTAATCTGTTATTGATGGTGAATCTCCGATTTCAAAGAAACGAGATAATATGATATAACAATCAAAGATTTTGTTTTGAATCTTTCCGCCTTGTTTGGTTGTCTCTGGTTTTGATTTTTAATTCTTTTCTCAACTTGCCTAATTTACATGGTTCATTTTATTTGAGCAGATTCGATTCTTTTTCCTGAAGTACCAATTGCACTCCGATTGTCCAGCCATCTGCTGCTTGGTGTGGTGAGGATATATTCTAGAAAGGTAAATTACCTTTTTGATGATTGCAGTGAGGCTTTGCTTAAGATAAAGCAAGCTTTTCGCTCCACTGCTGTTGACTTACCACCTGAAGAGTCTACTGCACCATACCATTCCATCACCTTGCCAGAGACTTTTGATCTTGACGACTTTGAGCTGCCAGATAATGAAAATTTTCAGGGGTTAGTTCCAGAATATTCAGGATTTGTTTTCCTAATTGAAGCTGTTGCATGTTGCACATTATGTTTTATACTTTAATGAACAAATTATCCTAGATGGGCCTGGATGTTGTAATGTTTCTTGAGGCATACTTGAAGTGGTTCTGTTTATTGTTTTCCATTTGCAGGTCCAAATGTTTGTGGAGAATGATCATTTCATGTTGTAGCCATTCTATTATTTATTGGATAAGTTGATTGACAAAGAAAAATGTTAAAGTGCCTATATCTGTCTGGTTGATATTTTTAGGATTAGAACACTTGAGGTGCCTGCAATGCTCTATTATGAATTGGATCTATTTATGTATCGTGCTCTGCTATTTGGTTGAATTCCTCTATTGATGCTCAAGTAGAGGATTTTTTTTATTTTTATTTTTTTCTTGTGTATAAACATTGAACTTTCTTGCAGTAATTATGTTGATCATCACGTCAGTACAAAGGAGCAGATTACACTCCAAGATACCATGGCGGGTGTGGTTTACTCAACATCACAGTTTGGATTGGACGGTTAGTACTTTTTGGATTTTTGTATGTCATGGCGTGATGCAGTTATTTTTTGATTATGTATGGACAAATAAAACTAATTCTTACATTTTGTGGTTTCTTTTTAGAGCGGTTTGGTGATGGTGACACTTCTCAGATTGGTTTGGACCTTGATGAGGTAACTGCAGTGCAACCATGTCCAGATTTATGTACAGTGGTTTTCCGGGTTTCTCTTCTAGCCCCTGTTATTATTTTCATTTTGGGTGCTATATGTAGCTTTTCCTTGTGCCATTTGCAGCTTATGCTTGTATTGACTAACCTAGTTGTTGTATTATTTGTGTCACTTATTAATTTATTTCTATTATTTTTTCTTAAACTTTTGACAAACAGGAACTGCTCTTAAGCAAGGTTGTAGCTCCGGGGCATAATGGAGTTTCAGAGTAAGTTCCTTATATCTGTATGTAATAGAATAATGATTTAAAATCCTCCCTGATTGTATTTTGCGCATGCAAGCATTTGTAGACTGCATATTTACTTATACCATTGATTATTCTACTCATTTTTTATTGTAGAGGCAGGTACTCTAAAATATATTCAAGCATTTGTTTGATTTTTTATTGGATGATGGCGTGGAGAGATTGCCCTTTCCTCTTCTTAAGATTCTTGGAGCCTTCTAAGTTTTTTACTTTGATTTTTTGGGGGTCCCTTATGCTTGTTGTGTACTTGAGTTGTGCCCTTTATCTGGTCATTATCTTTGTACAGTTTTACTTAGCTAAAAGGAGAGAAGAAAAAAGAACAGAATAGTATAATATTATGTCTAGGAACCATGGTAGTTTTAAGTTTTTGTAGAATAAAATATTAAGTGCATATTTACTATTTCCTGGTTGGTAATTGACATTGATCTTACTGTTTGCAAGTTTATGTTTGGGCTTGTTTCATGATTTGTTTTGATGATGAATTTATTGTATGGTCAATAATTTTTGGTCCCATTCTCAATTATCAAAAATAATTTTTGGTCCACTCATATATGTTTTCTTGGTTGCATTGAAACTTCTTTTCCTGAGGAGTTGATGGTAAAAGCAAAAGAAAAAAAGTTTGTATAATCAAGAAGGAATCAATAATTTTTTTCTGTGGACTGCTTGTTGAGTGTTACGGGCTATATCCTTTTTAGGTGAATCCGTACTATGACTGTTAGCCATAGCCATCATTCCAATTTTTGGGAAGTTTGACCTGGCTGAATGATTACCCCTCAGCATTACTATGTTTTTTTTTTTTTTTTTGAATCCCTCGTTCCATGGTGTATCTGGAGTCTTTGTGCTCATCTTGGTCCTCTTTAACAGCTGGCCTTTGTAGTTTGGATTTGGGTACGTTACTTGATGACTTTGGTGTACATAGATGGCTTATATGTTTTTTCTTTGTCAAATGGTTTCAAGGAGCTCTGACTCAAATGACACTTCCTCCTCCATAGGAGTGTAGGGTGAGATTGGGATTCAAGACCCATAGTACGTGTTACCTAATCAAAAGAGAAAAAAAAAAGTTTTCAGATGAAAATGTGAGTGGTTTGCCTGTATAATGACTTATAAAGTCGAGATTTGCTTGTTTTCCTCTTTATGTTGACTTGTTTTGCTCTATATCTTTCATGTCCTCACTACAAGGACCTAAGGTGCTGTAACGTTTTTAGGTCATTGTTGCTGTGGATGTGTTCTCTGCTGCTTCATCCATGGAATCATCTTGATCACTGAATTTCCTGACATACCTTGTTGATTTATTCATTGCAGTATTGATCCTCAGGCGTCTGTCCAATCAGATACACTTCTGACAAAGGATGGAAGTTATGAAGGGATAACTGAAGCTTCAGAAGCCATACAAATGAATGGCAATGGAAATCAGGTTTATATGAATATTCAAAATTATATTCTGACCCTAAATGTTTTTTTGTTTGTTTTCGACTTATAAATATAATCTCCCTTTTGCAAACAGGTTTATGGCCTAGCCACAGATACCAAATTTGTTGAGTATGCTCAGGCCCCATCTACTCCTGGATTACTGGGAGAGCCAGATTTGGCCAGTGTTCAGGAGGCTATGGCCTGTGATGATCATATGGAATTAGATCATAATTTAACAGAATTAGTTGCAGGGGAAAATGCTTGCAGAAAGTCAGATCTTCATCCTGGGAATAAAAGTACAGTGAATTTTTCTTTGGGAAATGATTTGAATCATAATTCTGTTGAGGAGAATGGCTGCACTCAGGGTAACCTGGACATCAAACAGGTGAAGCCACAGGGACATCTGCCACCTTCTGCAGATTCCACTGAGCAAACTAAACGCATTCGCCTGGTATCTGAATGTTCAGATGGTATCATTGGTGTATTGGATGGTCCAGATAGGGCTGAAGATATACATAATGGAGTTGTAATAGACAATGAACCTAGTACACCCTTTGTACATCCTGATGTAGAATGTGTAGAATCTGCAGGAGTTAGGTTGGATGAAACCGTTGCATCTCCTAGTTGCTCTCATGTCACTTCTGATTTTGAGGATCCTGTTCGTAAGAATTTTTCAAGTGGTACCAGTGCACTAGAATCAAAGGGCTATGTGGAGGATGATCAAGCATCTCCAAAGCCTGAAATTCTCAATGATGTTGATATTACTAATGTTGTGGGAAGATCATGCTCCCCTAGCAAAGCATCGGTTTCAAATTCTGTGTGTCCATCAGAATCACCTGAGCGACCTGAGGTTGTAAATGTTGAATCTCTGGTTTGTCAGGAACCAAAGGAGAGTGAGACTCATGAAGTTATGCCATCAAATCAATTGCACGTCCTTCGGGCGTGCAACTCCCATCTAAACCAACCTGACATGTCATCTCTTAGAGGTATTGATTTAGTGGTTGTTCCAATTTACCGTCTGAAGCATTGATTAATTAGTCATTTTCCCCCCCCTCAGTAACTTGCTATCTGAAGGTATTGGGCTGCGGTCGTTTTATACAAGTAAATGCATGTAACTAATCCAAACTAGTGTCATAAGTCTATGTGACGCACACATGAAACACCCACATATCTGTGCACACACCCCTGGTATCTGTTGATTAATTGTTTTCATTTTGTTTTAGGTGAAGAATGCCTTGCAGCTGATTTGATGGATAATATTGTCTCACCAAAAAATCAAATATTAGAACCTGCTCCATGCGGAGAAATTCAGGCAGATTTCAGGATGTTAGATGAGCAACTGCACTATGCGGTCCCTAATGATAGTCAATTGAATAATTTAAATAGTTCAGGGACTTCTGACTTTCCTGCACCTGAAAAGATGCTCTCTGTACCGGAGGGGTTTACTGGTAAACCAAATGATTTGCTAGTGGAGTCTACACCTGACAGAGAAGACCTACCTGGGGGTGATGGAGCTAGTGCTGGGATCAAACTCACAGGGAAAAAGCGTAGTTTCACAGAAAGTACTCTAACAGTGCAGAGTTTAAACTCGGCTGAATCTTTTGGCATGACGCTATCCAAGAGAACGGCAGAGTCAATTCCTGATGATGATGATTTATTGTCTTCCATCTTAGGTATCAAGTGTTTTTTTCTTAATTCCTCTTCATTAATGCATGCATGTCATAGCAATGATATCACTGTTGAATGAGTTGATGGATTTTTTACCCTCATGTTTCCTGGAAGCAAAAAGTAGTTGCAATTCTGTTTGTCTTGGAAGGTTAGCTCCGAGTAGAATATGACTCTGACCAAAACAAATATCTTGTTGCTTTAGTAGGAAGAAGATCTTCCGTTTTGAAAATGAAGCCTACTCCACCTGCACCTGAAGTATCCACAAAACGTCCCCGGACTGCAACCCGGTCAAGTGTCTTGAAGAGGAAAGTGCTTGTGGATGATTCAATGGTCTTACATGGCGAGTATGTTTTATTTTTTATGTCCATTACTTTGGTTACACTCATAAATGTACTGACCATCATTTGTAGTTGATATGTGAATATAGTTTTTTATGAATTACTTCGATTAGAGTGCTCTATTCTGTTTCAGTGAAAATAATTTTTTTAAAAAGGGAAAGGCAAAAATATCTTCATTTTAGTTCATGAACATTGCTTTTATTGCTCATTTAACAGAAGTCAGTAGGGAGCTTATACATGGAAAAATACTTCCATTTTGTCTCATGCCAGCTTTTTTCCCCTCCTTCCAAACCCCACTGAAGTGCTATTTCTCTTTCACAATCTACTTCATCTTGTTCTTCTGTTGTGAATGTGTCTTGAACGAGATTACCCCCATTTTTGTAGATAAGAGACCAAAAGCATGAAGAAAAAATGATGTACCCATAGCATCTTAACAGTAGTTTACAAGGAAAAGAATCCTTTCGGAACAGAATCATCCATAGTTTTATCCTATACTTCCTACATTGACATCTGCTCTATTTGCTTTTGATAATTAATTTTATTTTAGGAATTTTTCTAATTTTATCCTATTAGCTTTAGCTCAAATAGCATCTCCTTCCAGTGGGTAAATGGTGAGATTGAGGGTTCAAGATCCACCCACACATGTAATTAACCAGTCGAAAGAAATATTCTGGACTGCCATGAAAGAGACATTAAATTCCATGGCTATACCCTTTGGCCAACCTATCTATGACCTGTGTTATATCCTTATATTTGTTTACAAGAAGTATATCATAGGTGGCTTTGACATACGTAGTAGCAACTAGGATTGGGTTGAGTGGTAGCCAGTTTTTGAATACTAAAAGTAAATTCTGTTTCAATGTTTCTTTTCTAATATCCAAGTAAGCATACCTGATTTGATATCTTGCAGGAAACTCTAACCAAATATATATATATAGTCCTAATTATGTTAAATTTTTTCTCTCAAGTAAACTATTGATGGGCTTTCCTGTTTTTCTTTAGTACAATCCGTCAACAGTTGACAAATACTGAAGATATACGTCGCGTTAGAAAGAAAGCTCCTTGCACTCGCCCTGAGATCTCAACTATTCTGAGACAATTCTTTGAAGAAGAAATATTTAATGAACCAATTTTTACTGGTAAGTTCCTAGCGCTAAAGATTCAAGATGTAGGCATGAATTTTCTGTTTTTCTAATAGAATATAGGTTTCATTTTTGTTTGTGAAAGATGTTGGACATGACCTCATCTGAACTTATTTATTCATTTATTTTTAGCTCACTCTCTCTCTCTCTCTCTCTCTCTCTTCCTTTGTGTGTGTGTGTGTGTGTGTCTTTGTGTTGGTGTGTTTAGAGTGTGATCACATAATATATGTGAAGCTGGCGATGGTTCTAACCCCCTTAAACGTAAAAGAAAAAAAGGAAAAAAAAAAGGAAAGTGGAAAAATCTGGTGATACACTTCAATTGATGACAGCAATTGATGCATCCCACTTAGATGGGCTAAGTATCCTTTTTATGTATATCTTCCCAATTTCAAATGGATATAGCTTAGCACGGTTGTTATCCAGTTAAGACGTGCAGGAGTTACTCTTTTGCATGTCTCTGCCTACTAATTATTCCATGGTTGCGGCTTCCTCTTCAACCTGATGGCTATCACAGGTTACTTTTGAAATGTTGATATTCAGTTTTGGTTGTGTCAATTCACTGAACATGAATGCTTAGCCAACCCTGGTTAGTTGACGAGTATCCATAGTCGATCCCAATTTAAATGGGATTAAGGCTTTGTTGAGTTGAGTTGAGTATGAATGCATGTATCCTGAGTTCATATAGTGCTGTACCAGTCTCAAGATCTCATAACTCATTTGTTTACTGGTGATAGTGTTTTCTTGATATTGTTAGTTCCGAACAACAAATTTACTCTGCTTATGGAACTGCTTTAAACATCAGTTTATAAGGTACCTGGGTTGTTGATGTATCTTTCAGGTATGACAGCCAAATTGATATTTTTGCATAGTGAGACATTTGATCTGAGTGGAACCAGAGTTTCTGAAAATGATCAAGGCAATGTTTCTTCACAAGTAGCGAAGGATATGGAATCTTCTGTTTGGCCAAATGTTGCTCAAGAAAGTGAAATGAATCAGAATATTGAACCTGTAGTAGCCAGAAGTGATGTAGAAGCACAACCTGGTGACATTTCCATTGGTAATCAGAGACAGGTCGAAAATTTTAACTTTGGATTTGATGTTATTGATTCTCAAGGCCAGATAAAGGGAATTTCTGATGTAGAGGATCTTAAAGCTTCCCAACAGGAACCCTTGGTGATCTCTGAAATGGAAATTGAGAGAGGGGATGTGGAAGTTGCTGATGCAGTAAATTGCTCTGTTGTTAATGGGCTTGAATCATCTCCAACTGATCCTGTTTCTGAAGATATTTGCAACATGACCGCTGAATTAGCGGTTCGGCCAGTTCTCATGGATGAAAACAACGATGCATCTGTTTCTCGGCAGATGGAAGTATCATGCATGTCACCTGATGAAAAATTGGATGCTCAAACTGTTGAGAGGGATGCGTCTGCAGTGGATATAAGCTATGGGAAATCAGTTGATGCTATTGAAATTGTAGAACATGATGCTGGAATCAGAATACATGTTCAATCGGACTGTCTTAGTCCTGCTGATGGTGTAAATGCTTCACTAGCAACCGAATGCAATAACCTAGCTTTTGAGAATGGTAACCAACCTTTGGAGGAAACCGGAAATGATAAGCTAGAGATTGTGAAGGAGCTACCTGCAGACCTGGTTTGTGATGAACAAGACCCTAACTTTAGCTTTCTGTGTAGTGGAGAAACTAAAGTAGATTCTACACATTCAGTGGAACATGATTTGGATGTGAATAATGCTTCCCTGAATGGTAAAGAAAACAGAGACTGTCAGGAAGCTGATCTACAGAGTATCATGGATGGAGAAATTCCTGTTCTTGATCATTCAGGTGTTGAAGATCGTAAAGTAAGTTGAAGACCCTTTTCCCTTCAAGTTCAGAGATTACTTTTAAATTACCTGTGTTGGCATGATGGGTTTGATTTTATTATTTTGTCCTGTGCTTCATGACAATTGGACTTTTTTCCTTCTCTGAGCTCTCAGAAATTACTTCTTAACCAGAAGGATGTTAAAGAACTTCAGATGCATTCTGATAAGTTTATGGAAACTGTTTTTAATTTATAAGAATAGAAAGCCAATAGTCTTTCTTGATTAGAGTTTGGCTTGCTTAATTTAAAATAATCTTTCTAACATAAAAGGAACAAAGCGTCAGAAATGAAAATTTTAACTTCTAAAAGATGAAAAGCAAAAATTTGAGTATACTGTTAGTCTCAAATACTTCCAAGTTTCTTTTCTTTTACCACTGCTCCTATTCTATCCAAACTATCACCACCCCACCACCCTTGATACTTGTTCCATCATGAGCATCTTGCCATATCATGATTTCGATGTGCATCCTCCATCACCACTGCCTTGACATCACCAAACTCTAGCGTTACAACCACCCTATTGCAACTGCATTGCTATTGCCATCTTTGCCTCTGAACTGTCACCATCTCCACCACCTCCTCCACCACTGGCTCTTTAGCACTGCCTAGACCATCACCTCCTCTTTGGGAATTTATTGTTTCCTAACATTTTTTCCCTCTTAGAAATATTATTATAAACACACATGTAAAAATAATAATAAGGTAAAATTATTATTTTTCTATATGTACAGAGACATTAAGAAAAAATATGTCCACACTTATTTCTTCTTTCACCCAGAGCAGGAACATGTCTGACTTCGGACTTCTGACTTCTGACTTCATCTCCTTTCAGTTTACTTTATCATGCATATCCATCCACGTTCGCATGCATAAATGTAGACATTTTTAATAGACGTTTAATTTTGAAATATATTCTATTGCCATTTAATATGTATTTTTTTTGCGTAAACATGATGGACTGCATATACCTTTGTGTATTGTATATTTTTTTGGACAAGGCCATCTCCCAATAGATGCTTTGTGTTATATGTTTAAGTCATATATGACAGCATCATTTGGGAGATGACCTTGTCTTATATGTTGAGAGTACTTCGGCAATATTCTCTGTTTAATTAAATGCAAGGTTCTCATATATTTTTTCATGCATGTTCTAAGAGAATCTTTGCCTACATGTTGCAGGATTTTGAGGATATCACAGTTGAGAATGACACAGGTCTAATTTTTATTTCTTTTCTTTGTTGCTAATTCTCAATTTTAGAATTTCTGTATTGTGTCCTATATGTTGGTTGTTTGACCTTGTGAAGTGAATCACTTCATGAGGTTTATTGGCTGAATAATACATTTAGCTGAAGACTTGTCTGTACATTTATCATGCAATTCCAGTACCCTATTCTTGTGGTAGCTTTATAATTTCTAAAACCCAGTAACAGAGAAGCTACTTCCACTTTTTAGCTTTCTATGTCACATTGAGAGTGCACATTTCATAGCGGTTTTTAATATAGAGAGATTTTGAATGGTTTGCAAGTTTATTGCTGCTCTGTAGTTCTTCTGTCTGATATATTGGTCTTTTTTCTTTTCTCCCAGAATTTTTAAATGTAGATGATGATGAGGTAGCCGAAGAAGACGATGATAATATGCCATATACTGAAGAAACTCGTCTTCTGGAGAACACTGGATGGTCTTCTCGGACCAGGTGTGTATGCCTCTTGTGTTTAGTCTTATTTCTTGATGCATGTGGCAATTATTTTTCCCTGTTAAGAAAGATACTAGTGACTAGAGTTTCTCTTGTCTGTTTGCGTGGCTGAGTTTTGGATGGTAGCAACAACTTTTGTCTTAGGAAACCTGACCTAAATATGAAACAAATCATAGTGGTATGTTTTGGCTTACCTACCATGGTGAATATGCTGATCAAACAATGTTCTCTTTTGTTTGAGAAACTTTCTTTTATCTCCCTGTTTGTTCTCCCCCATTTTTTTGTGTGTTGGGGTGGGGTGGGTGGAAATAGAGGTTTCAGAACTGCTGGGAATGCTTCTCCCTCTCCCCCCTAGCTTGCATAATTTATCACGACACTGGTCTTAAGGGTTAACAGTCTGGGTTTGTGGTTTTAATTATGTTTTGGCCCAAACCTTGATTGATTATTTGGGATAATAGGCTGATGATTAGGTTTAAGGGTTTTTTTTTTGGAACACGATGCGTCTTTTTGTTAGGATAATTAGGATGATAGGGAACCTTCTGTGATTTCTAAGCCATAAAAGTATCTTGTTTTCTGATTTTTAACATGACTAGTCCTGTAAACTTTCTTTACTATCTTAAGTCACTTATACTATACCTTCTCAGAAAAAAAGTCACTTATACTATACTACCTATCGAACCTTATCAAAAAACTATACTACCTATCCAAGCTTAACAAGTCGATGCTTTTTATTTTTAATTAGGGCTGTTTCCAAGTATCTCCAGACTTTATTTGAGAAGGAAGCTGTACATGGAAGAAAGGTCCTCGCCATGGACAATCTATTAGCTGGTAAAACTCGTAAGGAAGCATCGAGGATGTTCTTTGAGACATTGGTATGTTTATGAACCTTTCTTGGTTGAAGTTATATTTTTATCTTGCTATCTTTTCTTTGCTAGATTAGGTGTAAAATGTTTTAATGAAATTATAGAGGGAATATTTATCCATTAAAGATGTGTTCTGGGTGACCTACTTACCAAAACAGTGTGTTATAGGTGATCCAAGGTACATACATGGTACAGATTTCACTGGGAAATTAAGAATCATTTACATGGTGAAATGTTGGAGGTAGCCCCAATTGTTGCGAGGATAAGATAGATTTAATGTTTTGCCTTTTGCGCTAAAAGAATTGTAGGGTTTGGGGAAAGGATTAAAGAAGTGCGTGGTCTTAATTATAGAAGTTCAGGTATTGGAAGTCCCAACATATATGTACAGTATGAATAGAGATTTCCTGCTGTCTCAAGCGTCAAACATCTGACTTTTTTTTTTTTTTTTTTTTTTTTTTTTAATTATTTTTTAAATTGAAGAAGAGAGATATTAAAGGGTAATCCAAATTTGAGGTATTAGCACTAAATTTGAGGTATTAGCACCAAATTTAGGATAATAAAATTCCTTTTAGGTGATACCATCCCTAAAGGGTTAACCTTTCACTCCTAGGTTTTAGTTTTAAATCCAAAAATAAGTTTTGAGGCATTAGAAACTAAATATTAACTCATAAAATTTAACCAAAAAAAACATAACAAATTTTTTAATTATTATTATTTTTTTAATATTTGTCCTACGCTTGGCAGCCGCATAGCAGGACTCGTACGGTATACATATACATGTATGCATATGATGATAAACCCTTTTTTATTAACATATGCATATTTGATTGGGAGGGAGGGAGGGAGGGAGTGCACTTGCATTCGGGCATGAAACTATATATGTATTCGAACATGTATAATGCATGCCTGTACGAAAAATTTAAGATTCTTTTGATATAAGACTAAGTTTTGGTACATTTCGTACGAGAAGTGAAAATTTGGTTCGAAAGTCGTAGCTCAATTAAAATGGAAGGTTTCTATAACAAAAGAGTGTGATGGATGAGTAGGTTGGTTTCAATGAGAAGCTAAGTATTAGCCGTTGGTGAATTGATTCACTCAGAAGTAAGTGTAGTTTGTATTGTTTGTATGTATGCAAGTTGAATTGATTTCTCAGCATTGAATGATTCTGAAAGTAGAACATTTAAATTAGTTATGGGTGTTTTTAGTTGAGTTTTGTGAGTGAGAATTCATATTATTGATGGTGTAATTTGCAGGTTCTTAAGACAAGGGATTACATACATGTAGAACAGGCAAAGCCGTTTGACAACGTAAATATAAAACCTCGAGTAAAGCTCATGAAGTCAGACTTCTGATAACGTAGGAAAGGCAGATACAGTTGAAAAGACTACTCATATAGTTTAGTTTGGCTGATGCGCGGCAAGGATGGGGGATTTATTCTCTTCTCTTCTCTTAGATTTTTTTTCCTAATTGTCTTTTATCTATAATTTTTTTTTGGGTTAGGAGTTGTCTTCTTTTATTTAGTCCTTGTAACTTTGTAGTTTTAACAGTGGGTTCGAGTGGCACGTGTCTCATAATGTTGATTCTAGCAATAGTGGTTTATATGTATATATCTGTAAAATATTACATTTGCAATGAAGATGCTAATTTATTTATTTGGTGCAAAAAAAAAAAAAAAAAAAAAAAATTATTATACCATCGTTTGAGTAGTAAGAGGTCTATAACAAGGACCGGATTGGATAACATATTTGTTGTCAGGAACATAACTCATTTAATGTATCTACTTCAATTGATTGTGCATGAAGAATTAGTTGAGTTTATTTATTTATGGGGAAATGACATTTACCCCCCAATTTACTACCCTGTTGATCTATCATTGGCGTTGCTACATTTCTCTTTTGTCCTAAAAGGCAAAAATACTCTTAAATAAAAGAAAAAGAAGAAAAAATATTTAAATTTTATAAAAAGGATGTATGTGGGTAAGGCAGGTTTTTCTCTCTGAATATTTTAATTTTATTTTATTTTAGGATTAAATACCTTTCCAATACTTCTAGTTTGAGTCAAAATCAAAACGTCACCTTGGTTTAAAAACTGGCACAAGTGGTACTTATGTTAAAACGAAATACCAACTTAATATTTCTGTTTAGGTTGGAACAGGATCTTCTCCAGTTCATAGCCAAGATTTCTTTTCAGAAATCTTATGGCTACAAATGAGACATATATCCCATCAATAAAAATAATAATAAAATACTATTTTAAATTAAAAAACAAATTAATAAAAAATAAGTAAAAAGAAGGGGGTGGCCATTTTGGGTAAGGGTGGCTTGAGGCCAGGGGGTGGTCGAACCACCCCCATGGCCTTGCAAAATGGGGGTGGCCGAACCACCCCCAAGAGCCTTGGGGGTGGCTTCGGCCACCCCAGACCGGCCGGTCAGGGGTGGTCGAAGCCACCCCATGGCCCCCAAGGGCCAACCCTTTTTTTGTTTTTTTGTTTTAACTTGGCCCTTGGGGGTGGCTGATCCATCCCCAAGGGCCATGGGGTGGCTTCGGCCACCCCAGACTGGCCGGTCTGGGGTGGCCGAAGCCACCCCCAAGGCTCTTGGGGGTGGGTTCGGCCACCCCCCTTTTGCAAGATGGGGGTGGTCGAACCACCCCCATAGGCCATGGGGGTGGTTCAGCCACCCCCTGGCCGGACATTGGGGGTGGTTCAAGCCACCCCCTACCCAAAATGGGGGTGGCTATGGTGGCCAGCCGCGCCCCTTCTTTTTACTTATTTTTTATTAATTTGATTTTTAATTTAAAATAATATTTTATCATTATTTTTATTGATGGGATATGTGTTTCATTTGTAACCATAGAATTTCTGAGAAGAAATCTTGACCATGAACTGGATATTCTCCAGTCCATAATGGACTGGAGAGGATCCTGTTCCGTTTAGGTTTTGTTAAGTTTTTTCATAGAGCACCGTGCATAAAAATACGGCACCTTTTTAATGTGCCACATCTTCTTGACAACTCAGCGGATATAGGCAAGGGCGCCTGCTCCTGCAAAAATATTGAAAAAAAAAAAAAAAAATGTATAGCTGGTAATTTTTTTGCCTTTTATGCCTTAGCCCTTGCTCCTCCTTCTAGCCTCTTCTTCTTTGAAACGTCCTACAATTTCCTTTCTCAAACTGTTCAAGTTACTATGGCAGAGCATGAGGAGATCTATCATGGTGTCATGTATCTGGGAGTTGAAGGTTCGCACGGGGAAAAAATAAGTACATTTTATACATGACCATTTTTTTTTTTTTTAATAAAATTAGTGGGTTCCTAGTGAAGTTTCGCTGAGAAAGAGCAATTATGTGAACCAATAAGATTAATCATATTATAATTACATATTATTAATAGAAAATTAAATATTAAAAACAATTAATTGGGCATGTAATGCTTTCTTTGGAGTATTTGAAATAAAGAAAGTATTTATGTTGTTTTTTAGATCAATTATATTAAAATACAATATTACTAATTATTAATCCCACTTCTCGCCCTTATAAGATCAAGATCCTTGCTCCGACACTGATATAATGTGACGTGTCATTATATCACATGAGGTACCTCGAGTTTAGATGCTACATCAGAGGTCGAAATTAATAAAAAAATTACATAAATGAAATTTAAACAAATAAATCAAAAAGTAAAGTAAGACAGGTTATACCCAAACACTTTTAACCCTTAGGTTTCTAAAATACCCATTTGACTGTTGGTTTTCCTCCAAGAAAGTGATTTCCCTCCAAAATTTCATAATAGATTTTGTGGAGATTTCGCACAAAGACTGAAACTTTCCACCGATTCCGGTGGTCTGTACATCATTTTGGGTTTTTTTAGTCGTTGGAACCATTTTTGAGGTCTTAGCTGTCGCCGGCATATCCTAGTCCCCAATCATCTAAGAGGTAACTACTCATGACCCCCTTACCACAGTCATAGTTTCCATTACTTTTGAGTTTCTTGTGTACTGTGTAGGGTTAAAAAAGAAGAAGTTAATTTCTTCTTTTATTTAAGGGTTTTACTCATATAGATGTTGGATTTCACGGTTTTTTTATCGGTTGTAGGGAGGTTATTTGCTTTTGTAGGGCCCATAATTCAAAAATCGTGTTCAGTGGCTTTTAGATGTCATGCTTAGAGTACAATATATTTAATCAAGTGGTTGGGTGGTTATTACGTTGATTATGCTTTCACATTCATTTCGTGTTTTGTTGTGTATATTCTTTCTAGAGTGTGCTACTTTGAATTAGTGTCAACTTTTTATGGTCTAGTAAAGGATGTCATTGTCCCGTCTACTTTTTTGAAAAATGTACTTTATTGTACAATGTATTTGTTGTCCAATTATATTGTTTTTCCTCAAAGTACATATCTCTCTGAAGGTTGTTTTGCTTGTGGTTGTTAATCTAGTCTATTTATGTATGGTGCGAAAATGGCAGCATCAGTGATGGATATTTTAATTTACCATGGTGATCTATGTCTAGTAGACATTTAGAATATGTTGGAGGAGATGTCCTAAACATCCCAGAAATAGATGTAGGTTGCCATTGTTTCATGGACATTTCTAACGTAGTTCAAGATGAATTGGGATATAGAGACAATGGTACAATGTACTACAAATTCGATCAGGACAAGTTATGAGGGTATTCATGGACTGACAACATATAGTGGCATAATTGCAATGCTCGGTGAGTTGGTGATGGGTTGGACACGTAAGTTGCACATATATGTAAAGCATGGCATTGTTGTGCCTCAACTAGTTGAAGTGGCGCATCCACCTTTACGTCTAACTCAATTGCCTGCTAAGGTAATAATTGATGACTACGAGTTTAGAGATCACAAGTGATAGATATGGAGGAGACAGAAGTGCCGGAGCCAGAACAAACTTCATATCAGCCAAACTAGCCTCCACAGCATGTTGACGTACAGACTGATCCTGGCCTCCCTCTTAGCGACTTTGAACAGTCAGAGGACGATGAGCCTGAGATCTTTAATGAAAGACATGATGAAATCTTAAAGGTTACTAGGAATGCTACAACAAGATGGTTTCAACCATGGGCTGGTACATTGTCATCATCTAAGAAGACCCATCCTTATACTGAAGAGTTGATGAACTTAGACAGTGAGAAAGGTGAAGCGAATGAAGGGTCATCCAAACATGTTCGAAAGAAAATGAGATATCTAGAGTGGAATGTTGTTCATGACTTGACACAAACCATTACATTGAAGTTGGGGTTGAACTTTACTACCCTACTGAGTTTAAGGATGCACTGAGAAACTTTTTTTGATGTCCACAATTATGGCAGCCACTACAAGAACAAAAATGCAACAATCAAGTGGGTTGCAAAGAGATATTTGAACAACTTAAAAGACAGCAACTACAATATTGAATTTACCTTGTTGAGTAGCCACCATGCAAAAAGAATGGCATTGTCTATTCTTAATGGGAATCATGAGCAATATAAACACACGACGGAGTATAGTAATACCCTGAGTAATTACTAAATTGTGTTTGGCATAGTAAAATGGTTAACAAGTTTACGTGGTTCATTAGTGTTCAATTTAAGATTTTTAGACTTTTGGTTTTGACCTAACGTTTGATGCAAGGACCATTGAACGATCGAGGGAGAGGTTTTGTGCCAAATACCCACCTAAATGAATAGGCAAATATTTAGTACATTTTACTCGCAAGTGCATAAGATCAAAACGATAGTATAGCAGGAAAATACGAGATCATTCCCATGAGGATTGGTAATTTTGCTTAGAAGTAATTTCCTAATTAATCAACAAAATCAAACCAATTGTCACATATTGATTTTAATAAAATATTAACTAAAAATACTAAGACTAAAAAGGGTAGGGTTTTGATATCTACCGCTAACCATACTCAAATAAGATAAACAATATGCCAATATTTCAGTTATATCTCATATCTAATGTTTGCCAACCTAAGGGCAGGGTATCTACTCTAATTCTTTTCTCTCACAAAAGATTTAGCATAACACTACGTTGTTCTTCAAGAAAATATAAATTTATGAAAATCGACAACCACATGAAGCATAGGGCAAGGTATCTACTCTCGGTTCTCCATGTTGATTAATCCAATAACCCGTGATGAAATTCTTTTGTTACTTTATTAAGCTCAGAACTCGGTCATCTAAATTGACTTAAATAACAAGTTCATACCACATACATATGTTAATCAGACACGTTCATATGAGGAACTAAATAACATAGGAAATAATCAAGTTAAACATCCAAAAGATAAGTGTAGCAAAGGTGCCAATATTGCAATCCTAAAGAGACATGATTAGGGCTTCAATCGTGCCCTAACTAAAGTACTAACTACATAACAAAATAAATGGGAAGAGAAGAAAAACCCAAAACTTTGCTTGATCTAGCCTTCAGTTCTTTATCTTGAGCTTGTGTCTGCTTCTCCCCTATTTATTTGGAGGAATAAAGGGTCTATTTATAGGCTTGAGAACAACCCTAGACGTTCTTGTACAGCCAATCAACTCACAAATCGAGTTTGAAACCGTGTGGAACCGCGTCCTTGGCTGCCTAGCGCACAACTGCGCTTGATTGCAAGAAGGTGTGTCCGATTGCAGTTCTACAATTGATCCTTTGTGTTGGGTGCTCAAGCGCAAGCCTGCACTCGCTCCTGGCTGCATGTGAGATCGAGTGCTAATGCACTCGATCCTAGTGGCTCTTGCGCTCGAGTGCAGATGCGCTCAAGCCTATTGTTGCTTGCGATCAATCCCAGCCTCTAGCTTTTCCCAAAAATGTCTTTTAAGTGTGGAACTTGCCAAAAACGCTTTCTTTTCTTCAAAACCCTCAAAACTACAAGAAAACACAAAAACAAAGCAAAGCATCAAACTATAACAAAACTAAGAGCTTAACATATGTGAATTAAGGGGCTAGAATGTGTAACATTTAGCACTTATCACACCCCCAAACTTACATATTGCTAGTCTTTTAGCAATACAAAACCGAAAATAAAAACAAGACAAAATAAAAACAAGATAGAATAAAAAAATAAATCCTTCTTTTGCGGGATGTACGATTACATTTAGCGTATGCAACAAGCCTTTTAAACCACTAGGCATCCCTAGAGGACGAGTGAAGTCTCGTGAGGGTTTAACAGAAATATTACCTACAAACATTATGCAAAATTCATGTTATCCAAAAGATTGAAGTATCACTCAAAACAATGATTTTCATTCATTAGCAAGCTTAAAAGGATAAACTCAATCTTCAAAATGAATTGGAATTCCAAAGTTAACCACTTACAAAAGACAAGCTGATGCATCATATGTTCAATTTAGTGTAAAAAAAACTAACACATAATTATGAGGCTTCAAATTATTTCCAAGCGTGCAATGACTTAATACCTCAAAGTCCACAGGCATTCCCATCGGAATAAATAACCAAGGCATAACTTTCTTTTTGGCCAGGCTGTGCAATGCTTATTTCCCTTAAGCTGTCTAATTGACCCGTGTAACGAGTGTTAAGCCAATGGCTCCTAAACCAGATGGTTTTAGGGCATTAGGTGTAAAGACACTCATAAGGACTTACTAACTCGAGTTAAAAAGGCTATGAAACCAAATTAGCCATGAATTTAACCAATCACAATTCTCACATTTTGACGTGAACACTCATTGCTTACTAAGGCAAGAGGTATCGTTACTTAATGAAAATCTCACAGTGATCAACTTTTTTTTTTTTTTTTTTTTTTTTTTAGGGTTAAATTCACTTTACCCTCCCTGAAGTTTCAGAGGTTTTTTCAATTCGAACCCCAATATTTAAAAATTGGCAATGTACATCCCTTATGTTTCAAAAATTTTCAATTCAGACCTTCCGTTACTAATTTCCGTCTAATTGGATGGAAATCATCCCATGTGTGTCTCACTTGGGATTTTGATGCTCTCTATTCCAATTTTGCTCTCATTAAAACCTATGAAATTATGTAATTATACTAAATTTCATAGGTTTTAATGAGGGTAATTACGTAATTTCATAGGTTTTAATGAGGGCAAAATTGAAATAGAGGGCATCGAAATCTCATGTGAGACGCACGTGGGATGATTTTCGTTCAATTAGACGAAAATTAGTAACAGAGGATCTGAATTGAAAATTTTTGAAATATTAGGGGGGGTACATTGCCAATTTTTAAACATTAGACTTTAAATTGAAAAATCCCTGAAACTTTAGGGGAGTAAAGTGAATTCCCCCCCTCCTTTTTTTATTATTTATATATGCCAAAGTATCCATCCAAGAAGTCACCCAGCTTCACCAAGACATTGAAAACATACACAATTTGGTTCACATGTCATACCTTACAAACTATGTGCTAATGTGCTTGTGGCAATTTAAAATCAAAACAAGTAAATTCTCAAATGCCAAAAGTAAGTAACAAGACTTAGAATTCTGGCCATCCAATCATGTGTTCAACATTTTAAGCTCAGGAATGAAATTCTAATCACACTTTCTAGATTAACCAAAATCTCAGGAATAACATGAACATACATTTAAAAAAAAAAAAAAAACAAAAAACAAAAGTTTTAGACAAAGTGTGTGTGTATTTTCCATACCCCCAAACTTGAATTACACATTGCCCTAAATGTGTAGAGAATAATGGAAAGATCATACTAGGTAGATGAGAAAACTAGTTGGAAAAAGGTAGCTCATAGCATACCCCCAAACTTGAATGTAAGAACACTTTGTCATGGAATGGGATGCCTCCCAAGAGCGCTAAGTTTACCATCTTCAGCCAAACTTACCAGTCACTGCTGTGTGGAAGAATATGCCATTGGAGCAGGTGGTAATCGTGCTAGAATGGACTGCAACAATTCTTCTTGCCTCTCTAATCGTTGG
Organism: Corylus avellana; assembly: GCF_965113065.1. Lineage (NCBI taxonomy): Eukaryota > Viridiplantae > Streptophyta > Magnoliopsida > Fagales > Betulaceae > Corylus > Corylus avellana. The sequence goes on along the minus strand of NC_142490.1, from coordinate 9,969,499 downwards.
TCTACCAAGAACTTGTCCTTCCGGGCCACCCTTCTCTGATCAGCTAACTCAAATCGGAGGTGCGCCAACTCTTCACAGATGAATTGATACTCTAATATGCCCATGGTGACAGTCTCCTCCACCTCCTCAGTTGCAGGCTCATCCATGTCCATAGGCTCCTTCTCCTTGCCTCTCTCTGCATCAGTTGTTGGCGCCCGAGGTATCCATGGAAGGTGTGAGTAGCTCTAGTTCCACTAGATCCTGCCAAATTGTGGGTGTACAGTGACGGGTCCATCTGTTGGAGTGCCCTTAATGCCCTTTTTCTGAAATATGTAAGTGAGGAGAAACGGGAAGGGTAATCCCATGTGTTGGCACTCTTAGCTCCTCGTAAATGCACCCCATCCTAAAACTTATGCAGCTGATTCCAAATGATATCAGGAATGGAGCACCAATAGCCTATATGAAAGGCATAGAGTGCAGTGAGAAAGAGGCCCCATCTCTGAGTCTTGTGTCCCAAGGGACACATTATGATGTAGGACAAAATCCACTCGCTAGAGTTATGGAGGTAGCTTGGCCTTGCTGGTGTTGTTGTAGTGCTCATCGGTGTAATGTCCCTCACACATCTTCAATGACGTCTAGAATAGTGAGTGTGGAGGGACAAACTTCAAACTGATATTCCAACAGAGGGCACTCATCATGGCACTTAAGAGTAGTGGCGATGTCTACAGTGGTAACCTCAATGTCAACGCCATCAATGGATGAGCAGAGGACACCTGGTCGGTTGCAGTTGGAAGTGAGGTTTTCATAGAATAGCTGGATCAGGTGCTCGTAGGCAGTTGAGGTGACTGGTTTAAACAACCTCTTCAACTCGCGGCACTTGAATTCTTCGACCGCCCACATTGTAGCTTGAAAAGCTTTAGAGTTGGTTCAGACCGCAAATGTGGTCTCTAGAATGAGCTTCCTCTGCTGAAAAGTGGGCCGGGATGACTAGGCCTAGGCTCTAGAGGTCCGAGATGATGAAGCTTAAATCCTAGGCATCTTGCAAGTTGGTTCAGTATTTTTTTCGAGCACTTGGCGTGCAGCTTCATGAATCAGTGATGTAAAATCACCGCAGAACACAACCCAAGCTCCTACAAAACTAGCAAATCCAACATAGAAGAAAAAAAAAAAAAAAAAAAAAAGCACAATCAGCCACGGATTGTGCTTGTCAAAACAGAGAAAACTGGAGGAAATTTGGGGGGGGGGGGGGGGGGGGAGTACGCAAATGTAGCATAGGGAGGCAATGGGGGAATAAAAGCGGAGGGAGGGTGGTGGAGTGTAGGGGCGACGGTTTGGTGAAGGATGGTGGTGCAGAAGTGGTTGGTGATAGAGCTAGGTGGCGCTGGTGTGCAGAGAATGGCGGGGGAGAAGCTTACAACGCATGTGGAAAGTGAGGAAAATGGGGGAGGTGTGACCTAAAAATAGGTCACGTGAAGGTTTGAATGAGTGCGCTCAATCGCACTGTGAGGTGCGCGCGATTGTACTCATGGAGGAGTGTGTGTGTGTGTGTGTGTGTGGATGCGTTCACGCGCACAAGGGAGCACGGGCGCTGGTGTGCTCGAGAGCACACGAAGGTGCACTCGATCACACTCGCGCAAGTGTGTAAGTGCAGGTGCTGGGCAGTTGCGCTCGAGCCTAGTTGGGGTGAGTTCGATTGCACGCCTGTGTGAAGGATAACAACTACTTAAACCAAAGAAAAGAAAAACTATATAAAAAATATAAAATGGAAACTAAAATTAACCAAAAGAAAGATGAAACAAAAATTAAAAACAAAACAGAATTCTTTGAAGGATATCACTTTTCAGTGCAAGAAGTGCCTCAATACCATTGATCTCGGCATGTGCGCTCGAGCTCCTAGAATGCTCGAGCGCTTTTGGTAGTAGCTTCAGTGCTACTATTTTCGGGACAACTTTTCCAAGAATTGTGTGGCCAACTCCTCCCAGCTGTGAATAGAATCTGCAGCCAAAGAATTTAACCATAGCTTAGCATTACCTTTTAAGGACAAAGGAAAAAGAATTAACCTCATTCCTTCTGCAGTTAGGCCATGGATATTCTGCGTTTTGCATAGGTCGAGGAAATCCTAAGGTGCAAATATGGGTCCTCTAGAAGTATGCCTCTATAGTGTGAGACCATATTGAGCATAAGCGGAGGCAATTTGTAATTGCTCTGCACAATGGGCTGGAAATTAATGCATGCTGGCTGGTTGACGTTTTGGGGAATGAAAGAACTCTTCATAGGTCTTCGCACCAGTGGTGGATTCTTAACATGTTCTTCTTCCATGTTTACCTCAACTTCGAATTCTTCTTCTATTTCGAATTTGTCTATTTGCCTTTGTCGAATGGTCCGTTCAATTTCTGGATCATATGGAATAATGGTCAAATTCTGAGATCGACGACCCTGCATGAAAAAGAACAAAATCAGATTCAAAAATTACAGAAGCTTCAGTGCTGCTGTCTGGAGGTGCCCTTGATCTTTCTGGATTAGGTGCGCGATCGTACTACCGCAGCGAAGAACATAACAGAGATCACAACAGCTTCAGTACAGTTGTCCAGATGTGTGCTCGATCACACTGGCCTATGCACTCGATCACATTGCTGCAGACAGAAACGTAGAAACAGGAGATAAAAATAGAAAAATAAATAAATAAATAAATTTAAACAAAATGAAATTTAAATAGAAACAAAAAAACTAATGAAATTTAAAGAAAATGAATTAAACTAAAGGAAACATTTCTAAACAAAATTTAACGCAATCCCTGGCAATGACGCCAAAAACTTGTTGTGCCAAATACCCACCTAAATTAATAGACGAATATTTGATGTGTTTTACTTGCAAGTGCACAATATCAACACGATAGTATAGGAGGCAAATACAAGATCATTCCCCCGAGGATTGGTAATTTTGCTTAGAAGTAATATCCTAATTAATTATCAGAATCAAACCAATTGTCACAGATTGATTTTAATAAAAGAAATAAAAGTCAAACCCATCTTTTCTAATTCTTGAGCAAAAAGTCACGCACCCATTCCTCCTCAATTGTCCAAGACATTTATTAGATGAAGAATCAATCCCTTGGTTGTTTCACCTTTTACCGCAATGTATAAACACTGGCTTTTTCTACGAGAATCAAAAAGCAGGTCATCATTTGAAATTCACAATTTAGAGGGAACACATAATCTTTGATCAGCTTGCTTGTCATTGTAGGAGGTGATGCCATGAACATTTGAGAAATCAGACATTGGGTTCAATTTGTAAAAGATCAAAAACAAAGTTTCAAACTGAGGAGACATGAGACACTTGATAAAAAAAATATCCTCATTTTTTAAACATGTTTTTTAAGAGAAATGCCTTAGACAGATTGACAACCAAAAACTTACTTAAGAAATCATCTCAAATGCAAGGGAACAATCCAACAATGTTCACATAGAGTCAATTAGACAAGAGAAGCATCTCACTCCATCAATTTGGGAAAAAAACCAACAAAATATAAAATAAGGAGGATGAATGCTATCTTGACTCAAGGAACACATCTTCAGGGTTTTCACAGGAGGAACCAATAAGAAACAACCGAATAAACACAGAAATGAAGTCACTGGAATACACAATACATGAGCTAGAACATATAATATCACAATACGCAAGGAGAACTAGCCATGTAACCCTAACCCAATCTAGATAGGACCCTGATTACCTTCAAGTTTGTCCAACCTAAAGGTTATGTCCTTTATAAAGGAAATGATTTGGTTAAAAGGGTCATTGTGTGTCTCAATCTCATAAGCATTAGAGTTCTCCCTAATTGGAGATCTTTGAGAGAGACGGTTGCAGTGAAGTCGGATATGACTTATTTTGCCACAAAAACGACTAGTGGGGACTTTCGTCTGAAAAGGAATTCTCCTCATAGGAGCATGAGAGACTTATCCACTGGACCCTCTCATTCCCGGAAAACTTGGAGGCATGTTAGTAATTCTACCCTTATCCTTGTCATTATTTTCAAGTCTACTTAACACAACATGTGAAGCAGAAACGAAGTTTATCAATTTATTTGGAGCTACCACACTTCTTGAAGTAGAGGCATTTTTATAATATCCAATTCCATTTTTATCACTGAACGACTTTTGTAAGCTCAGAATGGTATTGAGTTTAGATGAAGGGGATTCATTGATAGAGTCCTCTTTCTGGTCATCTTCTGATCCATTGATTCCATCCATTATGTTCAACAAAAACTAATTTTCATCCTGCAAACTCGCACAAATTTTGTTAGCATCAAACAATTTGGTAGTCAATGAATTATTTTCTACCTTTAGGGATTTTTCAGCCTCGTATGCTGAGTCTAGCAAATTTTGAAGAGAAATGTTTTCCTCTTCAACTATAGTCAGTTGCTTTAGGACTTCCTTGCACTTCTTCCTAGCATCTATGCAATTTCTGAGAAGGGTGTGACGTCCCACATTGCTTGGGCATAGAAAAGATGATGTGTTTATATGAAATATACTATCTCTAAATGGTATGAGGCCTTTTAGTTGTAAACCCAATAATAAAACCGTGCGGGCTTGGCCCAAAGCGGACAATATCATACCACTTGGAGTAGGGGTGTTACATATGGTATCAAAGCCATAGCTCAACCTGAGATGGGGGAAGCGTGCACAAGCCCCATGAGGTTTACCAGCTAGGACGCTGAGTCCTAAGAGGTGGTGATTGTGATGTCCCACATTGCCTGGGCATGGAAAAGATGATGTGTTTATATGAAATATACTCTCTAAATGGTGTGAGGCATTTTAGTTGTAAACCCAATAATAAAACCGTGAAGGCTTGGCCCAAAGCGGACAATATCATACCACTTGGAGCAAGGGTGTTACAAAAGGTGTCATAGGAAACAAGATGATTGCTACTTTTCACTGATCTTTCATCAGATTCCTCTTCATATGACTCACCACCAACACCTACTAATGTAGGATCACTGGAACCTTGAATAGTGGTTGGAAATGCCATGTGAATAACCTTCTTACATTTTTGGTCATTGGAGCTATTTGACTCTGATTCATCACTCAAAGATGCATTCATGGCATTTTTCTTAGCATTCTTCAAGTTTCCACAGTCAGCCCTGATGTGACCAAATCCCTTACACTCATATCATTGAGGAAAGTAGGTTTTCTTGTCTTTGTAGGATTTATCTCTTGAATCCCTCTGAGATTCTCCTTTAGATAGCAGCTCTAAAGATCTTCTTCCAGTCCTTTTAGCATGCTTCAGATACTTTTGAAAGTTCTTATTTAGAATAGCTATTGGTTCAGAATCAAAGGACTCATCGTCACTAAATTCTTCATGAACCACTTCCTTTTCCTTCTTGGAGGTTTTCAAAGCAGTGTTCTTTCCTTTGGGAGAGAATCTCTTGCTCCCATAGGCTATTAGAGAACCTACCAGTTCATCATCATCCAGCAGCTCAACATCGTTGCTTTCTTCAATAGCAGTTATTTTAGGATCAAAACGAGAAGAAAGTGATCGAAGAATTTTTTCCACCACCTTAACTTCAGTAACTCTCTCACCAAGCCCTCGCATGGAGTTCATAATCTCACTCAATTTAGTGTAAAATTCACCGAATGTTTCATCTTCCTTCATGTTCACAGTCTCAAACCAAAACTTCAACATTTGAAGTTTAGCCTTCCTCACCCCTTTTGAACCTTCATGGGTCTTCTCGAAAATCTCTCAAGCTTCATTCGAGGTCTCACACAAAGTGATCCTTCGAAACTCATATAGAGACACACAGTTGAAGATGCAGCTTAAACCTCAATTATTCCAGTTGCTCTTCACTGTATCTTCTTTACTCCACTTATCAAAATCACCAACTGGTTTGTCAAACCCTTTTTCAACTGTAATCCATATATTGTCATTAAGCTCTTTCAAGTAGGCCTTCATACAGACCTTCCAATGAGCATAATTACTCCCATTGAAAATGGGAAGGGCATTAGAAAACGAAGTATTTGGCTCCATAATGAGGTCAATGAACACACTCAAGACGTGAGTCAAAAACCGAGCTAACCCGCTTGGATACCAATTAAAAGATTACTAGGATCGAGTTCTACCTCTAATCACCAAATAAACAAAGTAAGGAACTAAGCTATAGAACAAAAATAAAACATGCACAGCGAAATTAAAACAACATCACAAACACAACACAAAGTTTGTTTACGAAGTGAAAAACCCTTTGAACACATCAAAGGTAAAAACCACTACGGAGCAGCCGAACCCGGGAAATCACTAAATGAAGATTCAGAGTTAAAGAATAGGCGATACTCACAACCTTGAGGAACTCTAGACTTAGGACTTGTTTGGTATTGCAGTGGGAAATAGAGCGTTTGAATGTAGAGCTTTTGGATGTAAAGCTTTAGTCAAAAGCGCTTCAACTAAAAAGTTGTTATATGTTTGGTAACTGCATGTCTGCCGTGCTTTTTTAAAGTTATTGATGTTTGGTAACCAAACTACAAAAGTGCATGGCATGTGGCAAATTAAAGGTCAATTCTCTCTCTCAGTCGTGATGTTCTTCATCTAATCTGTCCAAGAACCCTAATCTTTCTCTCACAGTCATGATTTTTGTAGTCGTGAACTCCAAACCCTCTCTATATTTCTCTCTTTGAAACCGTAAAACCCATCTTGAAGCTTGTTCGTATATTAATGGCAGCCGAGACCCAAAAGGAGAAAGTGAACTCACCTCAAAATCCAATTCTCAAATTCGCAGAAGGGTTTGCACATTGCAGCACTCAAATTCACAAAAGACGACCTAGAGTATGGAAAAAAAGAAGCATATATATCAATATTTTTGTAATTACATGAAATTGTTTTGCATATTTTTGGCAAGGTGTGATGAAATTGCAGCGTGCGTTGAGAGTTGGAAGTGCGTTTGTCGAAAGCCTCAAATTTGAGCTTTGGACTAAACGTAGTTTTCGGCTTCTTAGAGGAGAAAAAACGCTTTATTAAAAGAAACCCAAACAACTAATTTTTTTCTTGAAAGCACGTTTTTTAATGCAAACGCACGTTTGGGGTCTGCAACCGTAGACCCAAACATGCTCTTAATAAGAACTACAAGTTTCCCAACTTGTTTCCATCCTGACCATCTTCACGGAGTGCATTTCCTCACCGACCTTTCAGTAGAATTTTTTCTTCAAGTAACCAAGGCAACAATCTTTGTCTAGTTAAACGAACAGGCAAAACATCAAGCAAGAGCAAATGATAGCCAGAAGCTTTATCACGTCCTCTCTTGAACAAACACTCCAAAGACACAGCGCTCAAAGAGAACTATTGAGACTGCACAGAGAAAAATCTTCCCAAAAAGTATACAGTAAACAGTGACAGGAAAATCTTTTTATAAGAGAAATATTTTACTTTTCACGTCCTAATGGGATACATTTCTCATTAAGCTGGGATGAACAAATCATAGATCTGAAAACTCCACGTCCTAACGAGAAAGCAATTTCATTATGACGGGAAGAACAAATGTCACATCTTCGTCACGTGTCCTGTCCCAATGCACCATCTGACGAGAAAACAGGGAGTCCAACATTGGTCCCATTACATGTCCCGTCCTGACGAGGAAACAGTAGCTTCAGTTGCAATCCCGTTACATCCCCGTCCTTATGCAACTTCTACAAGGAAACATTAGCTTTAGCCTTGATCCCGTTACATGTCTCATCCTAACGGAACTCGTGACGAGTAAACAGTAACTTTTTGTTACTTGTCTTATCCTAACGGAACTCATGACGAGGAAACAATAAGTTGATCACACAGTCCCATTACATGTCCCATTCAGATGGGGTTCGTGAAGGGAAAACAAAAAGTTCTTCAAAACCCCTGAAAACCTAAGTGCTATTCCCAAAAGTTTTAAACACAAAAAGAATTGCAAGAAATATCATTAAATAAGGCTAAACTAAAACCTAACAGCATTTCCATGAGCCCCCCACAATGCAGAGTGTGGGAAACAGCATTCACGGGTATACAGACTAGCAGTGTTCGGTATGCTTGGCTTCGATGTTGTTATGGGAATGGATTGGCTTTGAAGTATTGATTGTTGAAAGAAAAAGGTGGTGTTCCGACCTTATGGTGTCGAGGAGTTCGGATTTCGCGGGTCTCGAGTACGAGCTACTCTGTCCCTTATTTATGCAATTCAAGCAAGTAAGAGTGTTAGGGAGGGTGTTTAAGTGTACTTGGCTTATGTTGTAACTAAATTGGAAGTCTAACAAAAGTTGGAGGACATTCTAGTAGTACATCATCATTTGGATGTTTTTGCTGAGGCTGCATAACTACCTCGTGACCATGAAATAGAATTCGCCATTGAGTTGGTGCTTGGAGCTCAGCCTATTCACAAGGCACCTTACCGTATGGCTTTAGGAGAGTTAATAGAATTAAAGGAATAGCTTTGAGTTCTTAGTTATGCCGTTTGGATTGACAAATGCCTCGTCGGTGTTTATGGACTCGGTAAATCAAGTATTCTATAGATATCTTGATCTCTTTGTTGTCTTGTTCATTGATGATATATTAGTCTACTCAGCTAATTATCCTGAGCACGATGAACACTTGAAGACAGTTAGATGTATTGATGGAGAATAAGTTGTTTGCCAAGCTCAAGAAGTGTGAGTTTTGGTTGGAATAAGTATCATTTCTAGGGCATGTGATTTATAAAAGAGTTTCAATGGATTCGAAGAAGATTGAGGCCATTGCAGAATGGGAGCGACCAACGAACATCCAATAAATTAGGATTTTCTTGGGTTTAGCTGGCTACTACTAGAGATTCATTGAAGGATTCTCTGCTTTATGAAGGCCCCTTAGTGCTTTCACAAGAAATAATGCCCGTTATGTATGGAGCATGAATTCAAAGCAAGTTTTCAAGAATTAAAGCAAAGATCAATGATTGTGCCAGTACTCAACTTACCCACAGAATTTATTGGTTATGCAATCTATACAGATGTATCTTCTAAAGGATTAGGGTAGGGTGTGTGTTAATGCAAGAAGGCAAAGTAGTAGCATATATCTCAAGGCCGTTGAAGGATCATGAGAAGAACTATCTTACTCATAACTTGGGGTTAGCAACAGTGGTTTATGCCTTGAAGATTTAGGGACATTACCATTTATGGCGAACGGTGTAAGATTCACACGATGAGCTTGGCTTGCGAGCCCTAATCGAGTCAGGTGAACGAGTCAAGTCGAGCAGTAAACAAGCTAGGCTCGAGAGCCCCTATCGAGTTTCGTGAAGCAAGTCGAGAATGTATCACTTACTAATCAAGTGGGTTTGTACAGTACCGAGCTTTAATTCGAGTCGAGTTTAATCGAGCGAGTATCGAGTGGGTTGTCGAACAGATTGGTTCATTTACAACCCTATCCACACCATTAACAAAGTCGTAGTTGTGACCCCATCCATTCATGGTGCGTCGGTCACCTATAAAATTATTGGATCTAAGGCCAAGCAATAAAATTAAATCTCTTTGACTATAGAGTTAACCTATAAAATAGTAACAGTAAACTCATGGTCGTTATCCTGCACATTACGGTGTACCATGTCATACGATCCAATTGTTCATAGATCTTTTGCATGCGTGCATTTACAAAACTTGTATATTTCATAATTTCGTTATTCACTACTCATTTTAACCAAAAGGAAGTCCATCTTATTCTAAAATGTACTTCACGTTTGATACATAAAATAATATTACTATGCATAACTTTTAAATAACAAGTATCTATGTGAGTTTTACTCACCTTGGCCGTGTAAATCTTTCGAATGACTCTCGGTGCTCACTGCCCTCGAAATCTTTAAAAGGATCTAACATCAGCTCCCTCTCTAGACGAAAATACCATTAAGCCAGTTTAGGGGCAAAATGGTCATTGTATCTGGTCATCAATCGTTCAGGTATTTGTCGAACGTTCGTCTCTGATCATTCAACTACCCTCCCGAACATTCCACAGTTTGTCAAAATCTCGCATTCAAACAAAAGGTCCTTACTTTATCTACTCTGAACATGATCTAAGACGTCAATCTGCTTAACATTATCTTTTTGATAAGTAATAACCAGTCTTATTGAAGGTGTAAAGGCGCTCCAAAGTATACTGAGAGTATACAATAGGATTACCTAACTAGAAAGGGAAAAGCGAATAAGAAAATCATCGTAACTAATCGACACTAGAAAGAATGCACAACAGTCCAAAGGTACAATGTATGAAAGCAAGAGGATAATATGTCTTCCAAGGACCCCTCCAAGTCCTCAAAACACCTATTATTTCTCTCCCTCCATAAACACCAAAAAAAGCAAGTAGGCACCATCTTCTAGACCGCGACACTCAATAATAAGTAGGCAAGTTAGCGAGAGTGCTCTTGATAAGCGTGACCATGCCACCCTTCGACAAATACAACATTTTCCAACCGGCCAACCGATGTTCTAGCTTCTCAATAACTCCATCCCAAATATGCTTAGCCTTATAAGAGGCCCCCAACAGCATACCAAGGTACTTTACTAGCAAAGAGGCAACCCCACACCCTAGAATACCGACAAACATGCCCACTTGCTCCACATTTCCCACTTGAATTAACACTGACTTAGCCAAGTTAACCTTCAAACCAGAGGCAGCTTCAAACAACAAAAATAAACTCCGCAAATATCGTAATTGGGCAGGTATAGCATTGCAAAAAATCAAGGTATCATCAGCAAAGAAAATGTGAGAGAACGTAGTATTACCGACCTTGAAGCCTTCTAGCAGCCCCTCATTAACTGCCGCCGAAATCATCCTGCTCAAAGCTTCCATCACAAAAACAAACAATAGAGGAGACATGAAGTCCCCTTGTCTCAATCTCCTGGAACTGCTAAAAAAATCATTAGGAGAACCATTGACCAGAATCGAGAACCGCATCGAAGAAATGCAATGTTCTATCTATGAGCACCAAATCCCCCCAAATCCACACCTCCTTAGCAAATATAACAAGAAATCCTAAATAACATTATCCTAACCACAAATAACACGTCGATGCACAAAAATTTATGTGAATAATTATTAACTTGCTAACACATCATTAATCTTCTCATACAACAACAAACCATGAAGATCAATATTAAACCCATTAGCCAGAAGAGTTATCACAGCGAAACCATTAACTTTTGCTTAAACATGACCTAATTTATCAATACTCATCACTCAACTCATAATATCCAACATATGAGCTTTAACTACTAACAAAACATAATCTAATGCTACAATAAATTCGGGAGAAACATGCTTGAAAGGATAGTAGAGAAGAGATTAGAGTGGGGTGTTACTTCGCTTGAGGGCAATCTCAAGATTCTCCTTCCTTAGCCCCTCTCTCTCTTTCTCTCTCTCTCTCTCTCTGGGTTTCTAGATTGTCAAAGGTAAAAGTAGGAGTGTCAAGACAGTTACGGTTAGCGGTTATTGCCAATAACCGCTAACCGTAACTGCCCGCAATAACCGCTAACCGTAACCGCCCTAGTGGTTAGTATATTTCACTAACCGCTAACCGCTTAGCGGTTAACCGTCGGTTAGCGGTTAGTGAAATAGATAACTGCCCGCTAACCGCTTTTTTAAAATTTGGCTTTTTTTTGGCTTTCTTTAAGGCTTTTTGGGCCTTTTTGACTTCTTTTTTTGGGCTTTTTTGAACGTTTTTGGGCTTTTTTTTACCCTCATTTTTTTTTAGTGTCTTCTTGGGCCCAATTGCTATAAAAAGAGCCCATATTGAAAAATCAAAAATATTTGACCCAAAATTTACATTTACTTGTACTTTTAAAAAATTTTCTTAAATATTAAATCATAACCGGTTAACTTTTTTTTTTTTTAAAAAAAAAAACAACATATAAAAAAAAAAAAAAACTCAGAATTCAGACAACTGTCACAACATATAATGATAATACATTAATACTTAAATTGTGTTTATAAGTAACACATTGGTCATTGTTTAATTCAATGTTAATTACTTAATTTGATATTATACGAATCAGATCATCATTGTACATTAATAATATGATTAACTTGAAATCTTGAATAAAGTATTTGAATTGTCATTGAATCATATGATTAAGTATTGATATTATACATTTATATTATTCATATGCATATGTAGACTTATATAGACTTATAACATATATAGACTTATAAGCTTATAACATATATTGAAAATAAGTCTCTAGATATTTAATTGTTGTATTAGTATGAATTGGTATACTTATGAGTTATGTCATATTATATATGTATAGTTTGTTATTATATAATCAAATGATTTAATGATCAATTGATCATGTGATATAATCATATAAATTATAGTGATAATATATTAATACTCAAATTATGATTTAATTATTTTTTTAAAAAAATTGTAATTTAATGATCAAGTGATTATATGATATAATCATATAAATTATAATGATAATATATTAATACTCAAATTGTGATTTAATTATTTTAAAAAAAAAAATTATGATTTAATGATCAACATAATATATATAAATATTTTTATAGTTATAATTATAAAAATATATTATATAAAAAGGCGGTTAGCGGTTGCCGGTTACGGTTAGTAAACCCAATAACCGCTAACCGTTAGGCGGTTATAGAGATTAGGCGGTTAGCGGTTAATACGGTTAAACGGTTATACCGGTTAGTGATTAACGGGCAGTTTTTAACCGTCCGTATTGACACCCCTAGGTGAAAGTTGAGACCAAGCGGCGTAATGTTTTTCTTATAACTGAGCTAAAAGGATAAGCTGGGCTGAGATGTCCAATATTATTTATTTAAAAAAAAAAAAAATCTCCTAGTAAAATATTCCCAAGTAAAAGTCCAAAGTTCCACCTCCCACGTTTAGAATCCATCCCAATACTTTTCTAATCTAATCCTGATTAAAGGTCGAGTATTATAGTTATATAGTTAAATATGATATAATTAGTCAATAGTATCAACTATTTAGTTAACACTTAACTATATTTAGTATTTACTCTGTAATATGTTAATACTTAGTTACTTATATACTAACTATTCAATATAGTGATATAGTTATGTACTAAATAATTAGTTAGTAACTTAGCATTTACCCATTAGTATGATACTTATACACTACAAAGGGCCAATGGTTGTAATCACACCCTTGGAACAATATGGTGTCCACACCGATCTCTTTGTTGTTGTAGTAGGTTGAGCAGGCCAAGGAGAGCTTGACGGTCATCAATCTGAACGATAGAGATTGGTTGCTGGTGGTTCAGGGTTGCGATGGCGTGGACGTGGGGATTAAAAAAGCAGAGATTGTAGGAACTGCAAAGAGAGAGCAATAGAGGCTGGAGAGTGAGGTTAGGGTTTGACAAAGACGGAGAGCAGTTCTGGTGGTGGTGTGCTGCTTGGCCAGCCAAACCAATCCTTTCATTTTGATTTCATGCTATATCAACCCATAAACCCTCGGCAAAGATGCAAAGAAGCTCCATCCCTGTCAGCAAATAGATATAGGACAGATTTTCTATAATGCTAGTTAGGATAGATATAAAGTACACCACCCCAGAATAAGTTCAAAATAGGCTATAAAAGAAGGTCAAGCAAACACAGGTTTGGAAATTAAGTGTTGATAGCAGCCAATTAATTAGTCTTTTTTCCCTTCACTGCCTTTCAGGAACCGTAGGAACCAATAAGCAGAAGATTTTGGGTGGCGAGAGAGTCCATTCTTGTAATCCACGTAAACCAAGCCAAAACGCTTGGTATAACCTTGAGCCCACTCGAAGTTGTCCAGCAATGACCATGCAAAATATCCCCTCACATCAACTCCATCCCTGTCCATACAACATATAAACAACATTAAATTAAATTAATTATCTCTACTTTTTGGAATATCACCTCTAATTCATCATGTATTCACAACAACTCACACATTCATATACAAACAGAGTGAGATGCAAGCTAACCTCATAACTATGCCAAGGGCCAACTTAAGAGGAAACAATAATTTACTATTCAAAGTTAAAAAAGACTAATTATGCCCAACTCATGCCAATATAATGCCATTGTAGAGCCTCATATCAAAAGAATCAGTGCTTATTGCCATCAATTACATCTTCCCAATGTATATCAATTAAATGTCAAGGTTGAAAAAAGGTTCTAAGTATGCATGTATGCAATTGTCTTTGAGAGGTTTTCGGTTCACCAAGTGCAATCTCCAACTGCTCATCTATTTCAGCATGAACATAAAATTCAGAGGTGATGCTTTCATTTAGTAGAATAATAAATGACAGTTCGTAATAAAGCTTCTCTCTCTCTCTCTCTCTCTCTCTCTCTCTCAATGCACATGTACCCAAATAGGAACCATTAGCAGGCATATATTTATAGCACAATTTACCATGTAGTCAGAGCAAAGGCTAAGAATGGACCATTTATTTATATGGAAGAAATTGAAATACAATATGATGTAATCGTTGAAAGTAACCCACTTGATTGCCTGAGCTACTGCAGCTAAGTATCCCTTATAGTAAACAACTCTCAATTTGTCATCTAGCATCCCATCAAGTGGGGAAGTGTCACTGTCTTCGTCATCCATTCCTGTAAGTGGCAGAGAAAGAGTTACAGAGAAGCACTGCCCCATAATTAAATGCCTTTTAACCACCATAATCTGAGCCAGACCAATAAACAGAGATCTTGTCATCCCAAATTTCATTTCTTGATCATATCAACTATGTGCTCTTCGAGAAGGCTGCTTCCTCTATATGTAACATCTAGAAGCTATCAGCCAAAAAAAAAAAAAACACATCTAGAAGCTAGCTTTTGTCTTGTAAGCAACCATGCCTATGTACTAGAATTTTGCTTACCAAAGTGGTCTTACTAAAAGTAACTAAGCAACTAGTTCTGTTCAAGTCACATGGCTTTTCACTATTCCTTTAAAGCGAAAAAGTAATATATTATATGATATCCTGGAAAGTAAAGTCCCACATTGGTTTTTTATTAGGTAAGATTAAACTTTATAAATAATTTTATGGAATTCCAATTGTAACTTGACTAGTCTTTTTGGATTCCCTGAGTCATGACAAATGGCATCAAAACTAGTCTAGTAACCCCATGTGGCATTAAAGCACTACAACGTGAGGTGAGTCCTAACGTTCTCGTTAGGGATTTAAGTAGAGGAGATTGTGACATCCTATAAGTTAAGTTCCACATTGGTTCTTTACTATACAAGATTGGGCTTTATAAGTAATTTTAAAGAGCTCAAATTGTGACTTTACTAGTCTTTTTGGAGTGATAGAGCAGATGTAACTAGTGCTTTCTTTGGGTTGTGACAAATTGTGACATCCGATAAAGTTAAGTCTCATATTAGGTGAGTAGATTGTGATGACGTTATATGGCTGTCAAGTCCCACATTGGTTCCTTACTAAGGTCAATTGCAACTTGATTAGTCTTTTTAAAGTGATAGTCAGATATGGTTAACGTTTTTTCTAGTGTTGACAAATGATATCACAACAACATACCAACACTATGTAGCGCTTGGGCACTACATCGTGACCTAGGCCCAAACGAGGACGTAGATTTAAGTGAGGGAGATTGTGACGTCCTAGAAAGTTAAGTCTTGCATTGGGTGAGTGGATTGTGATGGTGCTACATAGATGCTAAGTCTCACATTAGTTCCTTACTAGATGATAATGGACTTTGTAAGTGATTCTAAAGGGCTTTAAGTGTACTTTAACTAGTACTTTTGAAGTGATAGTACCAATCGGGCTAATGCTTTTCCTGTGTTGTGTCATATTAGGAAAGTCACCTCAAGACACCCAATTCGCAACTACACGTGCATCTATACCAAATATACCAAAAACCATTGAAAGTATCAAACCATGTTTATTTTGATTGCAAGAATCAGAGTGTACCGTTCTCAGTAACATATATTGGTGGATTATTGTATCTCTGTGCTATGTAATTGAGAACCTTGCGAATGCCCCAAGGAACCACATAAAGCCATTCTGATGCTGCCTGCCACAAATAAAATCTCAGTAGACAAGAGACAATTTATAGATATGATCTGTAGTGTGTATTAGAGAGAGAGAGAGAGAGAGAGAGAGAGAGAGAAGATTCATACCTTCTCACCAATTACCTCTCCCCCTTCCCATTCAACTGATAATAAAGCAAGAAATATAGATTAGAAGAAGCTTTTCTATTACACATTAATAGCTCAGGAGAAAAAATTTAGGAAATGTTAACAAGCAGTGGCAGTGTTTACCAATTCTTTCCATCTCTTGTGCCTTATAGAAATCACCTTCTTCAAGGCCATCTGTTGCATGAGCAATAAACCTCGATGTATAGTGATTTAGACCAAGGAAGTCTATCGAGTTCCTAATTAACTCCTTCTCTTCCTCTGAGAATTTAGGAAGTCGATCTCCAAGTCTTTCACGCATAGTCTCAGGATAGTCTCCATTGTATATTGGATGCAAGAACCTGTCCCAGCATTAGCAGTATCTCAAATAATAGTGAAGGGCAAGAAGAAAGGATCTCAGAATAGTAAAAATATACTCAAACAAACATAACCATAGCTGAAAGCAGAGTCAGCTGCTAGGTGAAACCCAGTACAATATGACTTTCAATTGTTTCTAGAAGTTCTAACCTCATGCCAAAAGAACCCAACTAGTGCAACTTATATATTCCATCATTATTTTTGGCATAAATTTTCATCTATCAAAGGGTCCAACAAGAATTTTTATTAATCTCTCCAAGATGGCCACAAACTTTCCATACCTTCTATGAACATGAGAGTTTTACATTTTTGTGGTCTACCACATGAAAGTTACAATTGAAATGATTCATATCTTGCCCAAAGGTAGTATAACATTCAGTTATGTTTGAAATTCGGGAGTTCTGAAGTAAATTATGTGTATGATGTATGACAGACATGCAATAATCTTACATACTTGTAAAATTGCTTGTCATTGATTGTGGATAATCTTGTCATTTCATCCATTTTAATCTATGAATGAAAACTGATCCTTTCTTGTATGACATTGTATTCTATCTCCAAACTGTTAAATTACAAGTCCACTAACTCAAAATCCCTTCAACTGTTACTTCTTTAGGTGATCCAATAAAGTTATGAAGGTCTGATATGTAGAGGGGAGGCTTTATTCATCATGCAGATTAATGTCTTTGTATGGAAAATATGTATGCATGTCTATGTTTGAGTGTGTGCGCGTGCATGCGAGGGAGAGAGAGAGAGAGGAAATGGTCGTTGCAAACTACAATATCCATAAATAATTTAAAATTCATGTATAATATAACATCACTACTTAGGTAATTGATAAAAAAAATAACACTTAGGTTTTAAGAAGTTTTACATTGTACATCATGAATACGTAAATAATGTTTCATATGTATATTGGGAACTTTAGATTCAAAAACTTTACTTCATTCAAATTTATGAAAAGAATTTCCCGTGAATTGTGGTTTCATATCTGTGTAAACATCATCCTCGTACATGTTTTCAATTAAGATGTTACATCACCAAGAAGCTGCAATAACAAGATTTTGTGAAACATAACAATAATTAAGGGGAACTACCATCCAAGCTGAAAATCAAGACGTCTTGCTGCAGCAGCTTTATCTTCAATTTTATTTGAATTAGCCTCGGCCCATTCGCAATCTAGCACCAAGCCTATTTGTCCCCCTTGCTTGTCCTGGGACAAGAACAAGATTGGCAAGAGCAAGAAAAGAATGTTATTCTTATAATAATTCAAGAACACAAATGAAGATTTGATTGATGAGTATAAAAATAAGAACCCTACTAGTAGATCATGAAATTCAAGATAAGATGAATCTTTTAGACTGACAGCACTACTTATATATGATATTGTAAAACATCTATATTGGTTAAACACAAGGAACATATCAGAGCATAACCAGTATAGCTATATAGATGAGTCCGGCAAACTAAGTTATGTAACATCCTGAATTGTAGTTCAATTATAGTGAACCTGGTGCTGTATCTCTCAACAGAAAACTGTTCATTTTGCTTAATCCTTGCTTGCTCTATTAAGGATGATGTACAAAGATGTGCTTTAACTTTAAAAATTGAAAGTGACATAATCAGCTAAAATTGAAAAATATAGTGACTAATACATTAGTTACCCTGCAAAGATCCATGATATTATAGCCACCGGGTGTATAAGTGACAGAAGGAAAAGCCTAAACTTAGTATGCAGGTAACCATGAAATCTTGAAGGTAAGAAATCAAGCAGCTTCAATCATTTCTAATGCGTGATAAGTTTATTCACATTATTTAATAGGCTGTAACACTAATTAAATAAGGGAAAATTGAAAACAATTATAATTAAGAACTGCGATTTTCTTTCACAAATGACCATGTAAACCTTGTAAATAAGCCTACCAATTGAAGATTCTGTAACCCTGGATGGTACAAATACACTGCCCTAGTTTCTCACCATAAATAGTATCATGATTTACACAAAATTAAACAAAACTTGATAAAGAGATTGGCCAAACAAGAACTATATTCTGTAATCCCAATATCCTTATTAAGGTAATTAATTAGTAATACAAATAAACAGTATACCTTATATTTGCTTCGGTATATTGAAACGGCTGCCGCATGGGCCAAGATCTGGTGGTGCGTAGCCCAATATGGTTCTGTTGATGAATGTTGATGTCTTCCTGGAGCAAATATCCCACTATCGTATCCATTCACAGAAGTTTGAAGGGGCTCATTAATTGTAATCCAGGTCTTTACTCTATCACCAAAACTGGCGAAGCAAGTTTCTGCATAGACTGCAAAGTAATTTCTGCGTGCAAAAATGGAAGCCGGATTAATAATTAATACACAACAAAAACGCATACAAAGGAAAACATATAAATGTTTGCATGTACTTATGCATGTAGACTCATGCGTGTGCACATGTATACCAAACAAAAGAAGAAACAAAACTTTTTCCCAGTAAATTAAAATCTTGTTTTCCCTAAAAGTCATTAATGTTATTAGCAATGTTATAGTCTTCACATATCAAAGCTCAAACGAAGGGTTGGAAATACGAAGGTAATTTGCTAAGAGCTAACCCCTCTGACTGATGAAGGTAAGCCACATATTGAACTTATGGTGGTGTTAGACTATTGGCATATACCACACAACTCCAAGAGTATTACAGAGGCACTGGTCCATTGGAGCAACCTACCACTGGAAGATGCCACCTGGGAAGACATTCACCAGCTGACTAAACAGTTTCCTACTCTGGACCTTGTGAACAAGGTACCTGTCAAAGGGGGGAGAAATGATAGGGCACGCGGGGCAGGTAAGCCTAAACTCAAATATTTGGAGCACGTGTTCATGGAGGGGCAGTTACCAACCGAAAGTAAGCACAAATGCACCGTGGATAAAGGAAGCATGTTGACAAGTTCAGCACGTAGAGCAGTTTGAGATGAAGGGAAACATGGCAAAGACAGTTAACTAGTAGTGTTCAGTTGATGGTACGTCAGTTATGCTGTATTTTTCCAACTTTATTTAATTTGCAAGGGTCGCAGTAATGGATGTGAAGAATCTTGGTTTGTCTTGTATCGGGTGTATTCATACCTGAAGTGGAGATTAGTTTCTTGCTTATCCAATACCTCTTGGGTTGTTATTAGGGGTAAATTCCCTATGAATAAATCAACAAATGACCATGATTGGCATTATTAAGGCCATGAAAAGAACAGGGTCCATGCAAAATTGTAGTGCCCCTTGAACGTCTCTTTTCTAACTTTCACAAAGAAGGAATGCTTGTAGTTAATGATCCCTATGAATAGTAAATTTTTCTTTTCTTCATTTCTCATACTCATTACATACATTATTTATTCCTCAGTATGGCCATACATTCTTTATTCTTCTTCCTTATGGCTACAAAGTTTATGAGCCGTACAAATATAGTTATCGTATACCTCAAAAACCCTATGTTTTTGCAGCTTGTAACAGGTTTCTTCAACTAAGCTTCAATTTAAGAACTGTTAATGTATCCTAGTTCTCGAGGGTAACATTTTCCCTTGAGCCTAAGATGTTAAACCACAAATTTTCTCAGCTTCTCTGAGCTTAACATGCTGAAGAGAAGTCAAAAGAGACATACAAAAAAGAAAGACATAATCAATGCAATAAGAGAAAGAGGTCAAGTCAGCATATATAGAGGTTTGACAATATTTAGAACTTATATACTCAATTGAAATCAACATGAGAAGCATTGCTATTTTTCAAGAAGTTTACAAAAACTGACAGTTCAATTATGACAATACTTACACAATTTCTTTATTTAACCACCCGCGCATTGTCTCATGAAGATGCAAAGGAAGATCCCAGTGGTACAAAGTTATGCAAGGCTGGATACCTGCAGGAATAAAGCTGTCAAATATGCATTGTTGGTGCCACTAAAAGGAAATTAAGTACAATATCATACCCTTTTCAAGAAGAGCATTAATGACATTGTTATAGTAATTAATCCCTTCTTCATTGACTTTGGTTCCCAAACCATCTGTAATCATAAGCAAACCATCAAAGAAGATCAATTTGTCATCATAATTAAGCTCAGGCAACACAGTAAAAACAACTAGGAGAATTTCCGTACAACTGTACCTCTATATAAGGGGAAAACTACTTGACATAGTTTTTTATATCAATATTATAGTTCAGGACAAAACCCAGGATTGAAGGTGTCAACACCACTTAGTCCTAAAAGAAGGACATATTGAAGGGTGAATATACAGACTAAATGATAAAGATGAAACAGAGTAGTTAATATGCGAGTAATTATGTATCAAAATGGAAAATCTGACAAGAAAAGAGATGTATACTCTTCTTTTCAGGCCCAAAAAATAAAAAGGGATGTAATGTTAACCCTTATTTTTCTTTAATGAAAGAAAAAAAAAAAAAAAATGCCCTCCAATGGTTCATCATCTCATTTCCATGAGCACGTACTGTGAAACTCATCATTTCAAGCCATTCAAAATGACACTATTATACAGCATTAACCCTATAAATAGATCATAATAGTCATTGGCACACAAAGTTACCTACAAAGGAGAGAGACCTAGCCATACTAAATGTCCTCACTGATGAAAGGGGCCTGGCATTTTTATTTCAAATGTTTAAATAATAACTGTGCCTTACAGACCCCAGGCATATAGACTATTTGGAAAAACAAATTACAAGATATGATTTCTGTGTTAGAAAACTATGCACCATCCATGACAACCAGGTCCAATTCTCTTTTATACCAAAAAAAAAAAAAAAAAAATGTCCATGTCTATTTTATAAAACTCAGAGAATCTATTTTACAATTGAAATAAGACTTTCACATTGCCCATTGTAAAATATGTATTGAAAATTTTCAACTTCTACCAGATCTTCTATCAAAATGTTCTACCTGAACTCTCAAATATAAGAATATCTTGAGTTCTAAATGCTTTCAATCTTAGAAAACTCTAAAAGTTGGCCAATATGAATCAAGAAAATTGACAAAAAGATCCTTTGTGCTGTCTTATGTGGACCAAATGAAGAAAAGGGAATACTTGGAAGTTTAAAGGGGTTAAAACTAGTTGGACTACACTAAGTCTTCACTTTTTCATATCATTGAAAAATTGTGTTAGGCTATATCCATGTCTCCTCTTTTCTGGATTTTCTTAAACCTTTTAAACTTCAGATCATAGTGACTGGGGGGGACCTTTTGTATTTTTTTGCTTAATTAAATATTTTCCTTTCTCT
Organism: Corylus avellana; assembly: GCF_965113065.1. Taxonomy (NCBI): domain Eukaryota; kingdom Viridiplantae; phylum Streptophyta; class Magnoliopsida; order Fagales; family Betulaceae; genus Corylus; species Corylus avellana. The sequence goes on along the minus strand of NC_142490.1, from coordinate 9,947,763 downwards.
TTATGATAAAAATTGACTCGTTAAAAAAAAAAAACACACACAATCAAATTCCAGTCCCAAATGCTGCTGCAACGTTAGAGTTGACTTAAGTTGTGCCAAATGCACAAGGATCATTGCAGTTTATAGCCTTGGTTCATACCTTTTTTTTGGATAAAGACTTTTACAAAATGCAAAAATTGTTTCATATACTTTGTGTTACCCAATGGATCAATCATGTATATGAATCTCATATGCCATCCAAAATTGCATAATTGTGGTTCACATTGCTAGGAATCATCCATCCCAAGAGCTTAAGCTATCAGGAAGTGGCCCAACAATGTATATCAAGAACGCAAAATAAATCTGACACCCACTCACAGGTAGACTCACCCAAAATCACTTAAACAAATGCAGGCCTTGCATGTGTAGAAACAGCTACAAATTTTCTTTTGATGAATAATAATAATTTTATAGAGGACAAAGGGAACCAAGACCCTAGAGGCTACTACAATCTAAAAAACAAATCAAATCTACTAGATTCCCTGAGACAAAATTAGGAACAAAAACAATAACCCAATCCAAAAGAGATCTCAGAAAAGAGGATTTAAGGAAAAGCACATGGTCTCGCCATCCTCAAAAAGACGCTGATTCCTTTCCCTCCAAATGCTCCACATTAAGGAGTAGGAATAACTTTTCAGTGTCGGCGTAAAGGCAAGTCTGCTTTGCAGGTTTAGGGCTTGTTTGGGGTGTAGAGTCTGTTCTGCGGGTTTAGAGCTTCTTTCATGGGGTCCTTTTTTATTCTTTTCTTTTCTTTCTTTTCTTTCTTTTTTCCAGCACTCTCTTGATATGCAACATTACTTATAAAATAAAAAATTAAAAAAAAAAAAAAAAAAAAAAAAAAACTTTCCAGATTGCCTCTTTGGGATGTCCCCAAAGAAAATTTGAAATAATGGGGGACTTAGGATTAGAACAGAAGACATTTTAGCCAAAACAAGGCCCTGATATCATGTAAGGAACCACCTATCTCAAAAGCTAAAACTATAAACAAGTGGGTTAGAAATGTATATCAAGCTCACAAACACCAAATCTTATATAAATAAAACTCTTGCTTACTTCTAGACAAAACTTATAACAAGGACAAGGATATGGGAAGAAGGAAGGAAGGTAAAAATGACTAACTGAGAACTTTATACAAAGGAAGTAATAGTAATTAGTAAGTTTCAACACTAATCAAATAAAGAATCAAAATGTTCCGATTCTACTCTTTTGAATAGCATTGATGAAGTGAATATTCACGACAAAATGCACTAAAAATATTCTAATCAACATACCTGGGAAGATACGCGACCATGATATGGAAAAGCGATAAGCATCAAATCCCAATTTGGCTATAAGCTCAACATCTTCCTGTATATAAGTATTGAATTAATCACCTATATCTGACAAAGCTTCAAAAAAAAAAAAAAAAAAAAAAAAAAGATAGACAAACCATAGAAACAATATGAAGAAAAAAGGTTTCCTCTATACCAAGGAAAATGGATTAAATTACACATACAAGAAGTAGAGATATGCATTAAGCTCAAATCAACTTAACAAGCCTTTTTCAAACTAAATTAGGGGTAACCTCCATGGATCCTTTTCCAACAAGTTGTTATTGGCTACATGTATCTTTTCTCAGTATTCTATTACTTTTTTTAAAGTAAAGGAAATTCATTAGACACGCAAGAGACGCAACTCAAGTGCACAGAAAGTATACAAGAGACCACACCCAACAAATCAACAAGAACCAAAAAGAGAACAAAAATCTGCAATGCTAGAGACATGGGATAAAGTGGTAGCAAAGCTCCACTCAATAAGGTTTTGAGAAGATAGGTCCATAGAACCGCACTCGTTCTCTCTTGATCATTGAAGCTTCGAACATTTCTTTCTCCACATATGCACCAGAATAAGAAGGAAGGAATAGCATTCCAAACAATAATGTTGTCATTCCAGCCGGCCCCCCAGTACTAACACACCAAAAGGTCTACCGCTTATTTAGACATAACCCACTCTACCCCGAACTTCTGAAGAAAAAGATTAATTGGAGTTTCTTCACTCTTTTTACACATACAACACCAATCTATTACCATGATGTGACGCTTGCGGAGATTATCCAAAGTGAGTTTTTCCACGAGAAGTTGTCCTCGTAAAGAAAGCCAACTTCAAAGGGGCCTTAGGCCTCTAAGCACTCTTCAAGGGGAAATGGTAAACACCATTAGGAAGATAACTTAAATAAAGTTTCAACCTCAAAAGATCTTCTTTTTTAGGGCCTATCATCACCCTCCTGACCTACTCGAGTACAAAACATTGAAGAAAGAGGAGACGTACTTCACCCCAATCATGTAGCAACCTGGTGAAATTAATGTCCCAAGGGACTGTATCATTATTAACACTCCTGAGGTTAGCCACCATTGCGTCCCTATTCCTAGCAAGACAAAATAACTCCAGAAAAGAATCTTTCAAAGGACGATCTCCACACTATATATATAATGGTTAGCCACCATTTAGTACCCGATCTCTCACTAGAGAAATGAGACATTGAAATCATCCCAGTACACCAAGGGATATCCCACCATGAAGCCAGACATGCTAGCTCCTCTCAAAGCAATCAACGATCAACATCTAAATTGGACTCATAGACACTGGCAAAATCCCACTGAACAGAACAATGAGACTTCTAAAATTACAAGCCACCACAAAATTCCCCACTCACACTTCAATCTTTTCAACTCTTCTGTCCCAAATCAAGGCAATGCCACCCAAAGCCTCCCTAGAATTCAATTGACACCAATCAAAGTGTTGACCATTCCACAAACTACACACAATGCTCCTAGAAAACTGCTCCAGTTTATTTTCCTGTAAGGCCACTAAGCCTTCAACACTCTAAGTAAATTCCAAAAACACATGCGTTTATCCGCTTCATGCAGCCCTCTAATATTCCATGAAATGATTTTCAACTTCATAAGGAAACAAAAGACACCCGCCCATGTCTACCTCCAGATTTAGAGGCAATATCCCTTGAGACGTAATTAATGGAATAGTCCAATCTTTTCAATTCCCTGGTGCCTTTGCAGCTTTTGGGGGTCAGCTTATAAGAGCTAGAAGGAGAGCCACAGCTCACAGTACACTTGAATCGGTTGGCTTCAATAGAAGTAAAATGGGCAATAATCTCTTTTTCAAATTTGTCACAAGACATTCCCAAAAAATTGCTAAAACCCTTGATCTTTTTCAAAACCCACTTTGTAGTCTCTTTCTCAAAAAAAATAGCCTCCTCCAAAGCTTAAGGGGAGTAAGCATTCAAAGGCTCACGGAACAAAGGCTTGTTATACTTGTTAAATTACCAGTTATCCCAAAAGGTTAAGCTAATAGGAAAAGATAAATTTAATCATTTAATCATTATTTTAACACTCCCTCTCACGTGTGGGCTCAAACTCCCTTTTAATAGGTAAGGCCCAGCACATGGAATATTTAATTTAAATGGGGGGTGAATTGACAGAATCAAGGTTCGATCCAGGACCTTTGGCTATGATACCATGTCAAATTACCAGTTATCCCAAAAGCTTAAGCTTATAGGAAGAGATAAATTTAATCATTTAATCATTATTTTAACAAGCCTCACACTCAAACACTTCTCCCTCCAAAATATCCACATCTAGACAAGGAGAAAATCACAGATACTAACACCCTTATTCTCAGAGAGCACAATCGTAGACTCCAATGCAAAATTCTTGCTGAACCCACACAGCTAGGAATAAGTTGGTTGGGTAGCCTCAGAAAATTGGGAAGCTTTGTGGGGCAAACCAGACAAAGACCTAACTGCCTCCACCTGAAATCGCCCCTCTGGACCTATCTTCTTCCCCAACAGCAAGCTTCCGCATTACTCAACTCATCAGGACGAACAAAAACCCCGATTCTAAACCTGGAACAAAAGCCCACTTCCCATTCCTCAGAATGAGCGCCCAGTTAAGAGCCTCAGACACCCTTGAGTCAACTTAGTTAAGAGCATCGGTCACCCCCGAGACACCAACGACAGATGAGTTAGAAATTGAGACAGAGATGGCGTCATTACCTAGAATCCCCCCAAACACGGTGGACCCAGCATCGACAGGCATGGAGCACGAATCTGCCATCACGGGCAGAGCTGTTTGGGTGTCAGAGCACAATGATTGTGATAGAGAACCATCTGACCAGGAGCACTTCAGTTCTTCTATCAACAGAGAACTGGTTGCCCTTCAGGAACCCCTTTGAAATAGCCACTGAAGCCTTAGGATAACTCAATAGAGTTAGCAGCGGCTCCACCATGACTGACGTGACCTCCATAACAGTGACTGCACCTAGCAATCTTCGCCTATTACATGAGGCCATACTATATGTTACCTTCCTATTTAGCATATCCTTCTTAAACTAATACCGATGTTACTAGACGAAATAGATATTGATACCATAAGTACAAAAACATTTAGAAGAGACAAACAAGTATTGCTAGAGATCAAACTACTTGGTATTTCTATTTCACAAACAAGAATGCTTAACAGCGGATGAAGCATGCCACCAAGGCCAAACTGCATATCACCAAACCAAACAATTGCTTGTGCAGGCAATAGTTATACGTAGATCTGGGAAGCATGCAATATCTGGTACAAATAATTTTCTTTTTTGGTATCTTTTACGAATGATGAGGATTCATAAGAAACAATTACTAGAGCATGTTACGAACGTTCACAAGAAACAAATATAAAATGGCAATAATGTAAATAATTTCTGGCTTTTTCTCCAAACTCTCTATGAATTAACAACAGTTTAATGATATTACAATTTCACACAAGAAAAAGAAAAAATAATTACTAAAGCAATGCTTTATCCACCAAGGAATGGTGTTGCTCTTAGGGACTAAGCCATACAGCACTACAGGATATAGTGCATCCACCTGATATGAAGTCACATCCCAAACTTAAGAATGGGCTACTTACTACATAATCATTACAAGGCCAAGCAATGACAAAGGAACAAAAGGGAAGGTGAGTCACTCATCCAGTATTCCAGTGTTACTGACCTTGTATCTATGATATTGATCCACTGCAACGTCAGCATTGCTTTTGTCAATGATCTTGCCTAACATAACAAAAGGATGCACAAATCAGATTCAAAACATGCAGAAGAAAAAGTCGCTTCAAGCCATCATGGGAGAATTTCTTATAAAAGTGTTGAAGAAAAAAATAAAACCTTCAGTGTGTGAAAAAGAATCCCAAATACTAGGACCCCTACCACCCTCCTTGCAGGCTCCTTCCACCTACAAATAAATAACAAGGTGACCGAATTCCAAGATCAGTGAGTTTTCCATTATCTATGGACACAACATGAACCAACTCAAAATTTAAAAAGAAATTTAAAAAAAAATAATAATAATAATAATAATAAAAAAAAAAACAAAAAACAAAAAACAAAAAAACAAAAAAAAAAAAACATATGAGTTATGCAAGTCTCTTATTTTGATTCACATACTTTATTTTCCAAAGGTGATTGATCTCTATCTCTTCTATATAATTTACTTTTCTATTAAAAGGCATACTATCAAACTACTTACCAAAAAAATGTGTATTATCAGACCTCCATTATATATCAAGAAAACATTTTGTAAAAGTGAATATTGTGCATGTATTTGTCTCATGCATCCCTTCCTCCAATTTTCTGTTTCATCTTCTTTCACTTCTCCTCCTAATTTTTTTTTTTCCCCTTTTTTACCATAAAACGGTAGCATGAAATAAAATCTTTACCCAACCAAATTGGTCCTTTGGCGTCCATGCCCATCCTCAAACCCTTGATAAAGTGACCACAACACAACCATTTAACCACAAAGCTAAAAGGTAATAGGCAACCCACCAAGCTGGTATAAGTTTGAGGTTTTTAAAATTCTGATTAAAGAAAGATGATTTTATGTGGAGTTCATTACCTATCCATTTAAGGAAGGCATAATTCATCACTCATACCCTTTGGTCACAAAGAGACGATCATAATATCAAACTATGGCAATACCACAAGATCCTTTAAAATATAGTTCCATATATCAAGGATAAAGAATTCTTTAGAATATTTACCAAATAAAAAATCACTTAATTGGATGATATGAGATATCACTGATATGAAACAAAAACTACACCCGAAATGGCCAAAAAAAAAAAAAAAGATGAAACAATGGGAGGAACCAACCTAGGGGTGGAACTGCATGGACTGTTGGGGGTCCTTGGCAACCCCAAAATTTTCTACAGTCCATGTAAAACCACAACTTACTGTACATGCCCTACATTGGCAATATTAATTTTTACGCGAGAAATGCTAAAGCATCTACCCCGGTCCTTCTCTCATCCTTCTCCATTTTTTGTTTTTTTTAGGAATGATAAAAATCATTCTCTCAACCATTTCCGAATAGTAAATAGGTAAATCTACCATTGAATTTTTGTGGGACAAATCCATTAGATCTTCTAAAAAAAAAAAAATGGTTAAAAGATGATTGAGAGAATGATGTGTAGCATGTCTCTTTTTTTAAATCAACCATTAGATGTGTAGGACCCACCTAAGTGAAGGTGTGTGGGTCCTACAGATCCATGGTTGATTTTTAAAAAGGGAGGATGGGAAAAGGGCTATGTAGCATTTCTCTTTTCACACCAATCATGTTCCACCGTTTCAGCTTTTTAGGTATTATTGGGTCCTCAGCATCTTGTACTTAATTGAGCATTTTGTCTGCATTTTGTACCTTTTTTTTTTTTTTTTTTAACATGTCCACACAAGTGGGGGAGTCGAACTAGTGAGATTACGTGAAAAAATTAATAATTCTCTTTTAAAAAGTGGAGATGTGCTTCATGACTAGATTGATTATTCCAATTACTTGAAAAAAAAAAAAAAAAAAAAAAAAAAAATCCTCTGCATTTGAGTTTATTTTTCCATATACACCTTTTGGATTAAAAAAAACACACACACACACACACACAACAAAGAAGATGAAATACCATAGTCACTGAATTGTGAGTCTATTAATATCTTATGACGCCGTTTTAAAATCTCTATGGTTTGTTCATGTAATTTTTTGTTTGTAAATAATTTTGTCTAAAATTTGGTATGATTTAATATGAAATTAAATTTAAGACTTTCATACATATTAAAGGACTATACACCATTCATAATTAAAATCTTGGTTCCGCCCCTGAACCAACCAAAAGCAAGCATGCCTACCAAAACTCACCCACCAATGACAACAAAAAGAAACTCATAGAAATAACATAACAAAAGTAACGCAAAACTTTAATGAGCCACATTGTTTTTATGAACAAGAAATATATATTTATGAACAAGAAAGACTCAGCAAAAGTAGAGCACTAGAGTAAACAGCAAATGCCCAGATCGTAATTTATAAGAAAATGGATAAAGAAAGTAATATATTTACATGTATAAAAATAGGTATATTAGAAAGTGAAAAATAGCAAATACCCAGATCATGATTCGTCAAGAAATTAAAAGTAATACGATGTAGGAACAGTAAAATGTGCAAAGCACAGTGACGGCAAAAAGAGCACCTGATAGGCAGAAGTGGCGACTCCAAAGAGAAAGTTTGGAGGGAAGTCGCAGCGAGAGATTTCCTTGTTGGAATCATCAGCTTCATGTTCTTTCAACAAGTCCTCCTTCTTCACCATTGTTGTCGTCACCCAGAGAAAGTGTGTCAGAAGGAAGGACAGCAGAAATATATATATATATATAGGAATAGAGAGGATCCGGACTCCGGAGGGAGGAAATAGAATATTGTATTTTTACTAAATAGAATTTTTTTTTTTTAATATATAAATATATATAGGAAAGGCAGAAAAAAATAAAAATTTAATATTTTAATAAAAATAAAAAATTTTCCGGCGTGCTATTTACCTTCACCCATATAGGAATAGGAATGGATTCGGAAAGAGGATTGTAGCCACGTGGGGGTTGGCGTACCGTGTAATCTTTGGTAGTTGAAGGGCATCGCGATCGAGAGCGACATCCAAAGATTTTTGATTGCTTTGTTTTATTATCTTCATCCATATAAACAAATAGCAAGAGATGTTTACAGCTGTCTCTTAATTTTTTTTAAAAAAATTTATTATTAAATTGGATTTTACATATTTAAATGTGAATTTACTCCTTTATTTTATGGAGATGAACGAAAATAGCAAAAAGATAAATAAATAAATAAATAGACGAACATTTATTCTAAAGATCCGATGATTAATTTGAAAAAAAAAAATGTATGGCAAATAGATCAAATAAATATACATACAGAATAATGTTAGGGATTATCTTTTTATCCTCTTAAAGTTAGTGTACCTTTTAAAATTATCATTAAATTTTAAATGAATTATACTAGAATTTTGATCTAATTATAATTTTAAAAGCCACATTAATTTTAAAAGGATAAAAAGAGAATAAGAAAATAGTCTCTAACATTATTCATACATATAACAAGTCTCTACATACAATATCATTATCTCTGCATCTCATCCCTAAGGGGTAACTCAATCGGTTGGAGACCACGCCTTATGAAGCAGAGGTTACTAATTCGTATCTTCATCCCATTCTTATATGGACATGTCAAAAATTAAAAAAATAATAAAATATATATATATCACGCCCGGCTTGCATCACGCTAGGGTGATTTGATATTTTAAAATAATAAAATATAATATTTTTTTTATTATAATTATTAAAAAAATTAAAAAAAAAAAAAAAAAAAAAAAAGCCTGACATGCATGAACAATCATGCATGTTGGTGTGGTGATTTGATATTTTAAAATAATAAAATATAATTATTATAATAATAAAAAATTAAAATTAAAATTAAAAATCTGGAGTGCATGCACGCCGGGGTTGCATATATATATATATGAGCACTGATTGGGAGCACGCGTCGTGCGTGGCACGCCCACGCACGACAATGCAAAAATTTAAAGAAAAAAAAAAAAAAAAAATTTTGCACGCCGCGTGCTATATATATATATATATATATATTGTGTGGTTGTGTGGTTAATAAAATTGCTTTTGTTAGGACCCACGGTCCACTGTTACTGCGTGACTTTAGCCTTTAATAAACATGACTTGAAATGAAATGGCACCGACCGACAGCATCAGCTACCCACTACCGTTGTTGCATTGGCCACGTGTGCCGTGTCTATTCTTAACAAAAGCAGTAGCCAAGTGGTAAGTGCCAAGTGTACACTCCTCAACCGTTTCTTTTTTTAACCGCAACGCAATAATTTAAGAGGGATGATACTTCCTAATTTCGTGGAGTTCTGCTACGCGGTTGTCAAATTGGCAGCCTAGGGACATATATTAAAATAAATAATAATAAATTTTTTATTTTTTTTTAGTTAAATTTCTTTGAGTTTTAATATTTAGTTTTTAATGCCTCAAATCTTGTTTTTGGATTTAAAACTAAAATCTAGGGGGGTGAAAGGTTAATGCATTATCAATGGAGAAGCCAAATTTTTATGCAAAATGGCTCATCAAAACTTATTTTTATTTAGTTTAGCTAATGAATTTTTAAATGCATCCACATCCGATTAGCTATATTTTTATCTATATCATTTAAATATTATTAAAAGTGAGAAAAGTTTTGGGAAAAAGAGAACATGTGAGGAAAAAGTTTTGAGAAAAAAGAGAACATGCAGAGAAAAAGTAGGAAAAGATTTAGGAAAAAGAGAAAACAGGTAAGAGAAACAATAAAAAATAAAATGGCTCCCTTAAAAAATGTTGTTACATTTAGCTCTTTTTTTTAGCTCTTTGGATCAAATATTTATTTTACATTTTCTTTTGGTTAATCCAATGTATGAGTTTTTTTAAACATTTGAATAGCTATTTTAAATAAAAGTAACATTTGGCTCTTCCATTATAAGAGCATTCCCAATGGAAAAGCCATATTTTTATGTAAAATAGCTCTTCAAAACTCACTTTTATCTAGTTTAGCTAAGCTATTTTTAAGTGTCTCCACATCCGATTAGCTATATTTCTAAAAAAAAGGTGGGAAAAGATTTGGGAAAAAGATAAAGCAGGAGAGAGAAACACTAAAAAATAAAATGGCTCCCTTAAAAAGTGCTGCTACATTTAACTTTTTTTTTAGCTCTTCTAATCAAATATCTATTTTACATATATTTTTGGCTCATCCAATGTGGGAGGTTTTTTGAACATTTGAAGAGCTATTCTAGATAAAAGTAACATAAATTTGATATCACCCAAAAGGGATTCGATCATCATAAATTTGGTACTAATGTCTCAAATTTAGTGTTAATACTTCAAATTTAGATTTTCATTTAATATCTCTCTTCTTCAATTAAAAAACAAATTCAAAATGTCTGAGTGTAAAAAAACGAGAGTGTATATAGCATTACTTATTCCATAAACCATTTTCAACCCTCCCTTTCATGGATTGAGATCCCCTAGAATTTTTTTAAAATTTGAGATTCTCAAATTCATAAATCTCAGCCGTCAATCACATTTAAGGGTCTAAAATAAACCATCTACCATCAAGGAAACGGAAACATAGGTTTAGTAGCTTCCACATTAAATGCTGAAACATGGCTTATTTTAAACCCTTAGAAATAAGACGACTAAAATTTATGAATTTGACAATCTCAAATTTAAAAAAAATTCCCTTTCATATGTTTTTTTTTGTAACACCCTTTCATATGTTATGTATGCTACCTTATTATTTTGGTGTGTGGTCGGGTTTCAACACATGTGCCTTTAAACTTTAAAAAGCAATAATATATTCATTCAAAATACAATTTTGTTGCAAGTTATACTATTCATTAAATTCTAGCGTTAAAATAAATATTTTAAAGGGTTCTAATAAAATATTGTTAGACCAACAATGCTTCAACCTTGCTATAACTAAGACAACTCACTTAATCATCCAATAACATTCTCATTTCTCAGTTACAAAAATCCATTAAAATCTGATCAGACTCCCTTCTTTCAAATATTTTTCCTTTTAAACTCATTTTAAGGCATGCAAAACATATTGTAACATAATTCCATCACTATAAAACATATTTAAACGGGTAGGACTCATTATCATGCATTACAAATTTTCACATGCCTGCAATTTGACAATGATTAAAATTTTCAAACCCTAAACCCTATTTCACACATAATCACCCACTAATTTCATAGTTATGGTTAAAATTGTCATTTCACAATTTTTTAGACAATTTTACCCTTCAGAAGAGGATCCTAATTCATTAGGATTGTTTGAGTAAATTAGCTTCAGCATTAAATTTCTCAACCTCTTCTCCGCAAGTCCTTCACACGCACACTGGTTATCTCTTTGTTTTGATTTTAACCCTCTGATTCCCTGCGCAAATCTCAGGCCTTGATTGCCTATCGAAAACTCTTCCAGAACCTTCAACTCACACTCCCCTTTTGAATCCTTATTTTCTCTCTCGCTAACGCCCACCTTCTTGCACTGTAAAACCCTAAATTTCCACCCCTTCCTCATGCCTTGGATCATTTTTTTATTTTTTAGACTAACTGCCCCTTTATTTTTCCTTTTTATAACTCCTTCGTTGTCTCTGCAACTTCTGTGGCTGAAACCGTGACCCTGCTCTCTCTCTACATGCACTCATGGTCTCCACGCTAGGCTTTTCTGCTAGATTTTTGGGTTTAGGATTGGACTAGATCTGAAGTTTTATGGAGGAAGAAGGGGATTGGGGAACCCAAAAGCCGGTGAATAAAAATAAAAATAAGGGGATATTTGACTCTGAATACCACACGATTTGAGAAAATTTTTTTAATTTAAAAAACTCTCAATTTAACCCCATGAATTTTTAATTTAATTCAATTGACTCCCTTTTGTCAAAATTTAAACATTAATTACAAAATGACCTTGATACCCCTGAATTCTTTTAGAAAATTTCAAATTTATCTTTAATTTCAAATTAAATTAAAAAAAAAAAAAAAAAAAAAATTGATCCACGCTGGACAACCTGACCCATGGCCAAGTGGCCGCCAAACCCAACCGTGGGTCACAAGCGTGGGTCTAGACATTTCTGTTAAATGTTAACAACTAAATCTTAAAAAAGGGGTCAATTAAATCAAATTGAAAGTTTATATGGTTAAATTGAGAGTTTTTGAAATTTATGGGAGATCTTTTCAAAACGCGTGTAGTTCAGGAGTCTAAAGTAAAGTTTCTCCTAAAAATAAAAAAAGGGCAAAAAAGGCTGACATGGAAGTTTCTAGTCAAGCCATTTAAATGGATGGCGCCAAATAAATGTATTGCATCGCTTGCATTACCTAAATAAAACCAAAACTTCAAGCATTCTTAGTGAATTACAAGTAGACGATTTGAAACTGTCAAACTTGAAGATACCAAGTTCGCCCAAAAATTCCTCAAAATAAAAAAATCTTTATATATGGCTATTTTAGATTGTAAACCATATTAACAGAGGTAGTCGGCTAATGTGCGACCTAAAAGTATAATTATCATCACAGATCCTCAAAAGTCCTAGTATTTTACAAGAAAATTTGGTATCAGAAGCATCTATTTAGTAATTTACATCATCATTAGCTTAATCAGCTTCGAGTTCGGCACCAAACTCCTCCAACCGTGCGGCATCATAATCTAAATCCCGGATCGAAGCATGGTTGACCAAACCGTCATCCTCGCTAGCATGTATCTGTCTACCGCCAAACCTGAACAGAAACAAGAACCTTGACCAAAATGCAATATAGAAAAACAAAACAAAACCAATAACCAAAAACACTAATTCAATATGGCAAAAGACAGCTAATGATGCATCTTTAAGTTTCTACAGCAAGCCACTGGGATTGCAGCAACCCATGCAGGAGGGCAGTGATTCTGAGCGTATCAGGAAGCACATATACCCATATTTTGGTATAACCTTACTGTACGATGTCTTCTAGGTTGGCTGACACAATGTGCTGTTTTCTAGTATCTTAAGAGAGTTGTGAATGATATATATATATATATATATCATTCGCAACAACTCTCTTATATGGCAGCTGATCCTACCCCTAGGAAGTTTTACCATTTTCATGGTAACAGACACTATGAACCCATACTTAAATATTGGTCATGATGTAAATTAAACATAGGTACTGCCAGGAAACATTTTCCGTTTGCTAACAGTAATCTTAACCAAAGAACAGGATATTTCCCTTTCCACTTTTTGTTTGTGTAATTTAATTTAGCACAGATACAAGTCACCATCTTCTCAACAAATCAGAAAGTAGATGGTTAGCCAACCTGTTGTGAGTGCATTTGTAAGTGTTGAATTCTACATTGAGAAAGTATAACCTAAGTGGACCATAAGTTCATAACCCATTAGCTTAGGCTTTTGAGCTAGTATGGTGTTCAAATATGTATATTAATGTACTATGATAAAAACTTCATAACCATTTTATCTCCCAACACAACCATATATAGTACATTCATGAAGATATTACTGAAAAACTAGTTTATTAATTATAGACCCAAAGAAGAGACTCATGTCAAGTATGCTACCATGTAAGTCCATTGAAAGACGCTGTTAGCTGCCAAACTTTATATTGGGTAGGGGACGAGTAATTGCATTCAAAATCAAATAATGAAGAAAAATTAAAGGGTTCTATCAAGGTTTTCATCAATTACCATCTTCCATTCATCAACTCTATGCACTTTTGAGCATCCCTCCTGTCCTGGAATTTTACCAAAACAACACCTTGTGGATGATTCTCGCAAACCTGCAAGCAAAATCCAAAATAAGCATGAAAAAGGATAATAAATAAATAAGAATTTCAAAGAAATAAGAAAATCCAATCCGCATCCAAAATAAAACCCCAACCTAGACAGGCAACCGTTACAACAATTACTAATTAAAAGAAAAGAGAGAAAAAGTACTCTAGCTAGAAACAACCATCAATTTGCTTGGTTAAAATGTGAGAAATGACAAGAATTTTTTTTTTTTTTTTTTTGATAAGCAATTGCAAGTATTATTAAAAAAAATAAAGGTGCAACCCAATACACAGAATATATAGAAAGAAGAAAATTTAAAGAGTAAAGATCAAAAAAAGCTAGATAGCTAGAAATATTAAAATCAAACACAGCAGCCCATGACAAGAAAATATTAAAATCCTATGATTAAAAAATCTATTTTCAAGCATTTAAGTAGTGTTTGTTAACGTTTTTTAGAGGTGTTTTCTGTTTCTAAAAACACAGAACAAAAATACTGACGTTTGCCAACGTCTTCTGGTTTTGAAAATAGGCTGCCCGTTTTCCCAACAGTCACCCAGTAATTCATTCTCAGACATTTGCTTCCACACCTCACAGCACACTTTCAAGGGCAATCTCCTCTAAGCTCTCTCTCTCAAGCTAATGTCTAGTGCCCACAGCTGCGGTCCACAAGTGGCCAAGGTACCCAACACTAGTCTGCGGTCCACAAGTGGCCAAGGTACCCAACACTAGTCCCCAAACTCACTCCCAAGCCCAGGTGACTGATCGTTCTTCCCTTCTCAACCAACCACCATGATGGCTGGGTAACACCCAGCTGCGATGGGTGGAATACCTCGCCACTGTGAAGGCTGGCCTCTCCGCCACAGATTGCAGATGAGGCGCAGTGCGGGGCAGGCTCTAGCAAAGGGTAAGGAGTGTGCGAGTTAGGGAAAAAAAAAAAAAGCGTTGAAGAAGACACAAAGGAAGAGAGAGAGAGAGCTGTGAGAATGAGACAAGACGGGGAGAGAAAAAAGCATTCACAGAGCGTTCAATGCCGTAATCACCCTCTGCTTTGAAACCGAACCACCACTAACACACCGCAAGCTCAGCGACCTGGCAGCAACCGAGGACTGCCGTAGCCATACCTTCCGATGAGGACACCCCTCATGAAGCCCAGCAATCCCAAAACTCTCCCATCCGTCCCCAACAACTGCAGAGTGTGCACAAATAACATTAGCACCTCTAGCACCACCCCCCCGCCCCACGAGTCTTCCATGTTGCTTAAGCAGACACCACTGGAGTATGGAGGGAGGAAAGCCGGTGCAGATCAGATGAGCATTTCCCCACATAGTCCATCTTCAGCTTCGGGGAACTGACCGAAACAACCACGAGAAATAAGTCGGTGGAATTCCTGACGCTGGCTATGGTCAATCTGGTCTGAATCAAGGAGTAAGAGAGCCTCAGAATAAGAGCCAGAAAGAGAGAGAGAGAGAGATGGATTGGTATGGGCATATGTGAAAATTTATTGGGAAAGCTTCATCAGCCTTTTAATGGAGGTAAAAGACAGAATGATAGGGTCACGTGAAGACAAGAAAACACCCGAAAACAGTTTTTAGGAGCGAGTTAAACACTGTTGCTAGGTGGAAGGATGGAGATGGCTTTCTTGCGACAGTTTGCTATGGAGGATAAACAGTTTAAGTTTTCGGTGGGGAAAGGGTTCTCAATTCTTTGGTTGAAGGAAAGTAGGAAAGGATTCTCTCATGTGGCGTTTTTGGGATCGATGTGTGCTGGGTGGTTGTCTTCTTCAATGGAGGGGCTGCTTCGTAACTCTGAGTCTTAGGATTTCATCAAATCCTTCAGGGAGGGTGCGAAAGTGACAAATCGCTCAGCGAGGATCCAATGATTCCAGTCGGTACCTGGAGGTGGCAGTGTGCATGGTGGTCGGAGAAATCGTATCGTGATCTCGCCAGAGAACCGAGAAGAGCGGAGTTGGAGCTGATTTGCCGTAGAACTGAGTAAAGTGAAGGTCTGTTTTGACTCCATGAGACAGCCGATAGGCGATTCCTCTTCATCGGAGAAGAAAGAGGGGCCTGTATTGGGTTTCGGCGTAGTTTGTTATGGTGGAGTAAAGTCCCTCCTTGGTGGTGAGATACTGTCGTATGCCAAGGTGGCGCGTTCGGTGGATAGGCATCTTGAGAAGAAGAATGGGATGCTGGGTCAGACAGAAACTATGCATGGTTTGAATTTCTCTCTATGGGAGGTGCTAAAAGATACCGAGGTGGTGAGATCGGCGATGAGTTGTTACAATTTGAAGAAGAGTCTGATGGGTCTACTTCTCATGAAGCATCTGTTGGATCTGCTAGTCAATAACCTTGCTGATAATGGCAGCCCCAGTGTTCAAGATTACTCTGCATGAGGTGAGGATGATTATGATCAAGGTGATGGTCCCAGGGTTCAAGATGGGTCTCCAGCGAGGAAGATGAAGACTCTTCGGGCGTGAATAAAGTGTGTGGTTCAAATTAAGACAGATGTGCACAAGGCCCTTGATTGTGTGGTTTATGGACTGAAGGCATTGGGCTGGGCCAGAAGCCTGTCTCTGGGTTCATACGCAAGAAAACATTTCGAATGCGGCTTGGTTTTTCGGTTGCAGACCTGAAGCCCAATGCCAAGAGGGTCACCATGTTGGGCCCAAACACGAGCTTTGGGCTTGTTGTCAATTCTATTGACTTGGGCCCTGGGTCTCTAACGGGTTTTGAAGAGGATCCTAGGTGTTCTACGAGATCTAGTGCAAGTCCAATTCCTCTGGTCTCTCTGGAGACCTCGCGGGTGGCTGTCAAGGCTAGGGTTTTCCAATATGAGGGGTTTGATTTAGGAGGCAACGTCGCCAATGGTCCTATCCAACCCTCTTTGAAGCTGTGTCTGCCAGTAGGTTGGGATCCTTTGAACTCGATGGCATAAAGCACCCAGAATGTGCCGAAGCCTATGATTCTCTATAATTGCAAGTACAAGGCAAAAAAGGAGTCGAAGTTGTATGTGGGTCTGCTTATAGGAGAGGACTAGTGTTCAGCCCGGTGTTCTGGCTTTGGCAAGTGGCAAGTGCACAGTGTCGGCTGTGTCTTCTAGGCTATTTTTGGCATTTGAGCCTTTTGGTTTTCCAGTGTTCTCTTCAGCGTGTTATGTGCCAAGGAGGAAACGCCAAGGGTGGCCTAGTGTTCGCAATCTGTCGAGGTTGTAGCCCAAATCAAGCAGGAGGATGCTCATGTTTTGGTGAGTTCTGATTTCCAGCGTAAGGGGTCTTCTCCGGCAAAGGGGTTTCTTAAGCCAAGTTCTATTGTTGCTCCAACCCAGCCCTCGCCAACATTGTTGGGTTTGGATGATAAGAAAGATAGGGAATTGGGTACGTCTTCGGAGCTGGTTGTGTGGGAAGGGGAGGAAGACAATTTTTGGGATGAGGATGGAGAAGAATATATGTATCCCTTGGGAGATTTTGCCCCTGCCATGCCCTTGGATTGGGTCTCGTGTGAGAGGTTTGAGGATACAACTTTGGCGCATTAGTCAAACATTGGGTTGCCAGTGTTCTCACCATTGAATGTTTTGGCCCAGGCCTTGATGTCTCGTTTTGAAGACTCTTCTCACGTTCAAAAGGGTGGTGTTGATGAAGTTGTTGCTCTCTCTCTCTATTTCGATCGACGGTTTGGTCTTTTTCCCAGGTTTTGGCCGGTTTGTCTCATGATCCCTCTCCCCTACCATCGAAGGCGGTTTGTGCTACTAAGCTAAAAGGAAAGAGGGAACTGAAGAACTTGGAGAGTTCTATTAACTAAGAGGGATCCAGCCGTGGTAAAGGCAAGAGGGTGTAGGGTTTCTTGTGGTTTTTGGGTTTTGGGTTGCTTTGTGGGCTTTGGGTTTTCCTTTTTTTTCTTGCTTTTGTTTTTTCTTGGTGTCCTTGTGTATACTTCCGGTTTACTTAGGGGCGCCTAACGCTTTTTTTAATATACACTTGATTACCTATCCAAAAAAAAAATTCTAGAAACATTTTTTTCATAACCATTCATCTCAACAACACGTGAATACAGAAGTGACCGGTTAGCACTAATATATATGTTTGTGGATCATCATATGTCCCAAGAAAGATCAATATTTCTTGAATGAAACACAACAAACCCGTATCAAAGTTCAATTACCTTGACCAAGTCCACAGGTCCAAGCTTTACACATTCCTCCTTAACATCTGCCTCCAATTCCAACCGTAAATTTTCATCAGCCTGTGAACATTTGGATAAAGTCAAATTTTCATCAGCCCCTAATTACAACGTAAATTTGCAGTGAGGAGCGTAGATTATAATTTTCTAACAATTAAAGATGGAAATCAGAATAAAACTATGCTTTCATTCTAAAATTTTAAATTGGAAAGTAGTTTAATAAACAAAACATAATTGAATATACGAAGATATGATGACAAACAAGAGCCACTACAACAACTATGACAGAAATATCAGCCAAAACTTAGCTTTTTTATGCCTCCCAAAAGGTTGACAATGAAACACAGCTATATTTGTTTTAGTAGATAATATACATTAAATATATACACTTTTACTTTTAGAAAAGGTTCAGTGCATAACTTTTTCTGTATGGTAAGAAAGCAACTTGAGAGATTGAATAGTGAATAATCTCAACTTTAAAATAGGTCAATAAGGGTAGCAATCACTTTCTCAATCTGCATATTTTTTTGGTTAGAAAAAGCAGCTTCTAGTGCTAGTGTCTGAACTGGAGCTGGACAGGCATGGTCACAGATGTTGCAACAGGTTCCTAACAATAATAACCACTTGGGAGAAATCCTGCAAACCATGGGTGGTTCAGAACTTACCCTCATTTCAGCAGAGGTGAACATGTAGCGAAGAACAACAGTAGCTGGAATTGAAACCTTTGCATCATCAAGGCCAGCTGCGCCAAATAAAGAAATGCCATGTTATTGTCAGGGTACACCAGCACATAAAGGTAATCAAAGTTGAGATTTTAGATCAAAAACTCAAACAAAGATGATGTCTCCTAGATGTCATAAAATCGCTTTCATAATTTTAAGGGTATAACATGTACTTTCAAGCTTTCATTCATCCCCACCGATTCACAAAAAGATAGGATATAGGTATGCTCAACCAATAACATCTTAAATATGTATCAAAATAGGTCTGTGCAACAAACTGACAAAGCCAAAAGGCACCGAAATCTTGGTTTCAGTCAGTTTTATCAACTGTATTGATACAATTCGGAGTAAAAGATTGTACAGAAAATTTCTGTTTGGCACACAGTATGTAGATATTAAACTGAGTAACGCTAAACCGAACCAATATATAAAGGTACAATTGTATATATATATAGGACATGTGGCCTGATTTGCTTCACACATTCTTCTTCCTGTAGGCCTTTTCCAATTCCCTTTCCCTTTCTCTATTTGTCTAACTGTCTCCCCTCCCAATCTCTCTTCATCTCTCATGGTCAACCAGCACCAGTCTGCCCCATCACAGTGCCACGCACCTATCATCCAAATCCTCCATGGCTCCACCAAACATAAGTTACAAAACCCTTTTTTTTTATAGGTAACATAAGTTACAAAACCCTTACACTCAAAGTTCTTGAAACCCCACTTTATTAAATTCCAAGGTTCTTCCTAGTAACAAGGGTTCCTCTGAAATTTCTATGGCATGAACTTCGTTTTTTTCCAAATTAGGGTTTCTTGCTTCAGTTTTTGATTGAAGGGCTTGGGGTTAATTCATTCAGGGGATGCATTTTGGATTTTGAAGTTGATGAATCGGGTTGAGTAGGTTGTCCCACTTGTTATGTAATCTAAACATGATTAATGGAACTATGAAGTAATGTTTGTGTTCTACAACTTGTATGTGCATGTAATTGTTTTGTGTATGTATCTGCTGTCCCTTTTGTTTATGCTGCTCTGTTCCTGGAGTAGCTTCTCTAAACCGACTCACCAAACTGACCCAAATCGCCAAAACTGAGACTATCGATTCAGTTGGTACAGGCTGATCAGTCTCGGCTTTTGTTTGGGAAAATTTCAAAGCAAATTTTTTGATTTGTTTCTCCCTTTGGTTATCATGCATACCCCAAGATATAACAACACAAAGAAACTATTCTGTGATGCATATGCAGAATCTACAAGCATTTCATTTTCTATTTTAGACAGATCAAAACAGACCAAACAGTAAGTTTAAAAAAACAACAAAGTTGAAAGAAGAAAAAAAAACAAAAAACAAAAAGGATTGTATGCTCCTTTAGTCCCAAGAAATAAACAGGTGCGAAGCAATTAAAATTAATTCCTTTACTTTTTTTTTTCTCAAAGTGGTTAATTACTAAAGGATGGAGAGGCTATAAGGCAAGCGCATAATGCAAACAATTCCCTCCTTTCCCTGATACAGATTGGTAAACTTCTTCCTTTAAAAATGGAAGATCCATTTTTTGAAGATAATTCAGTACATCCACTTTTGATAAGATGATCAACTTCATCCATTAATCCATACTGTCCATAAGAGAACTGTCTCTACATCCCAACTTTCTTTTTAAATTTGGCAGAGAAAAAAAGAGGACAAAAGAGTCTGGAAAACCCCTGTTATAGGATGGAAAAGGAAGTTGAAGGCACTCTCTTAACCTAAGTTTCCTTTCTATCCAGCCTCTCATGATGCCGCAGTCATTTCATGCTTAGAGAAGAAATATTCTTTTTGGAAAACCACACACTAAAGCTATTTGTTCCATTACATCTAAGAAGACTTTGTGGTCGGAAAAGAAATTTCCATCCTAAATTCTTAGGTCCTAGTAACTTATTTTAGTTTAATTCAGCTTTTATTTGACTTTGTAAGTCATAAGTGCTTCAATAATTTATGCATTGTCAGACATGGGTGTAGTTGTGGGACATGATTTTATTTTATTACCACGTGAGTCTAAATTAGTTATTGGGCCTTTGTATGTGGCCTTTGGTTTATTTTACTAGTCAAACTACAATGTAGTTTTTGGAGTCATAGGCCTATCAGGAGAAGTCAAGAATCAAGAGTGTGCACACACACGTTTTACTCAAACAATTGCAATTTTGATGACAGGAATTGAGTGTTTTGGTTCATGGAAGGCATGCATGTCCTAGTTTGAAGTGTTCCCTTCCTTTCCACCTTTTTTTCCAATACTGTTCACCGCCTTCACCACTTTGAAGATTCTTCTTTCTTTTTTTCTTTTTTTTTTTGATTTAACACTGGGTATCCATAGCTTCGCTCCGACTAATCCCAAGGATGCACAGGCCCTCGGCAAGGAGTTTCTCTTACAATCTTGATCTATAATCCTCAACCATTTTCCTAGATATTTTGAAGCCTAAAATCCTAAAATTTTCCACACCAAACTCACCAAATAAAACCTTACAACACACCAAAAATGTCAAATCTTGCTGCTGCCAGAAAAATCTCTGCATGTTGTTTGCACCAAGAAACAGTCCTCGTTCTTCTTCACCCTTTAGACCATCCTATCTTATCCAAACCTAATTCTTTATACAAACCCCAAAAACATCATTCTATTATCCCAAGCTCTAAAGCCACAACTTTCAGCCCTAAATCCACCACACAAGCACAAGTAGGCAGATTGCCCCTAATCTATTCCACATGATGAAAAGGGCGCCCATGTCCTTAAAACTTAAAAATCTGGTGACAACACCAGAGATGATTCTAGGCTGCAAAGGCTGGATTCACTCCTCTATAATCAAAACATCAACAAGTTATGCCAATAGTTACCGCAAGCCTAAATGATTGTGGCAAAATCATGATATATAGGAGCATAGATACATTTCAGAAGAGGAAAAAGATACATGTACAGTACAAATATAAACCATATCTAGCAAACTAAGTTTGATGCATCAGACATAAGAATTGACTAAAATAGAATACAAGACAAATAAATCACTGCATATATACTTAAAATCTAGATTAAATAAAGTGAAAAGGTGCTACAAGTAAAGATCAATCAGCACTCAATTGAAAGGTCATATCCTTCATCAAACTACTACAGAGTTCAAGGTGTGAAATGGCAACTCACCCCAGCCAAGCATTTTGTCGTGCACCTTCTTCAGCTTCTTCTTCTTCTTGCTGTCAGCTTGTTTGGCAATAAATGCATCACCTGTGTGAAGTGTAACAAAAACTCGTTAACTACTTGTCCCAGGTGATATCAGTGATAGCCAAAAGTGAAATCGACGACAGCCAAAATACTTCAAATTTGAGGGATCACACGCACACCTTTCTGCTCAAACTTAGCCTGAGTGACTGACATAGGAATATTGCCACCAGGACGAAGAGGTGTTCCATCCAAAATTTGGAGAGCCAGAACAACAGATGGTTCCTAGTTTAAACATTGCCCAGATATGGATGTGAAAATGTTTTTTCAGATATGGATATGAAAATAATTTCTCAGATATGGATATGAAAATGTTAGATGTCACAAGCAAGGAAACATGGAGAAAAATTACCTTCAGATACGTTACTAGTGCATCTCCCTTTTTCCTTCCTGTCTCTTTGTCAAAATATAGCTTCACACGAGGTCTTTTCGTTTCAGGGTCCTACATTTTTCATGTATCATGAAATGCTAAAAAACAATAAATAAATAAACATATATTATCTCTGAGTGTGTGATATACAATAACCGTGGCATAAAATTATAACCTTCACAATTGGTTTCATGATAGGGAATATGATTAATGAATATCACTTCAGCATTAAATCACAAGTAATGTAAATGAGGTGCATAATAAAACATAAGAGAGTAATTTCATACGCCAATATGAAAGTGAGAATTTGGCCCAACAGACCCACCATTCAAGTAAATGATATTCAATCGTGATGGGACTGAAGCAAGGATAGTGTCTCCTCTTCTCAAATAACAAGATAGTTTAACATATGCAAGCATAACTAAAGCATAAGCCAGTCCTTCACATTTTTCCACTATGGATGTCCAATCACACAGGCACAAACATAACAGTATATTTTTGTTAGTGTTTTTAGTGTTTTGATTTGAATTTATTCTTTATGTAACAGAAAGTCGAGAGTTGTTTTTGGTGGGGTCCACATTTGAAAAAATGTTATTTGTGGGGTTCACAAAAAAAAAAAAAAAAAAAATGTTCGACAAAAGTTTTGAAAAGTATTGTGTTTTCGAAAATAAAAATACCAAACATACTTTGAAAAATCACATGCTTATTTTTAAAGTGAGGAGGTTTAACTTCTTCCTTATAAGAAATTTAAAATTATAAATGACAAATAAATAGAGAGGGAGAGAGTGGGGAAAGGAGTGGTCGCCCCCTCCTCCGTTGGGGTGTCTATGCGGCCACCTCTCTATTTTTTTTAAGTAATAAATTAGCCTTCACGCCTGAAAAAATAAGCACCCAGTTTCTAAAAATATTAGTGGAAAGTTTTTTAACAAGTGTTTTTTCTTTTTCTTTTTTTAAGTACAACAGATTTATTAAAAGCGCTTGGACAGCTGCGTTTGAAGTTCCCTAGGTGCTTAGTTTCCATAACTTTCTTGTTCTTTTTTCTATTCCTAGCTAGGTGTTTCTCCTATATACTCTGTGTACTTGAATAGCACTTTTCACTTTTAATGGTATTTCAATTACTTATAAAATGGGATGGTATCTACTTCTAGTAGCGGCACTAAGGATAAAAGAGAGATAAGAAATTTGGAGTGTTCGGTGAATTATGATGCCAGAAGTGGGAGCTCGATTCGGGGAAGCAGGAAAGGGAGGGGGAATGTAGTTGTGTTATGAAGATAAACATTATCTCTTGGAATGTGAGAGGGTTGAATAAGAGGGATAAGCGCTTGAGGGTGAGTAATTTACTTAGGGATTGGAATGCAGATGTTGTGTGTCTGCAAGAAACCAAGATTCAAGATATGTCTAGAAGCATTGTTCGCAGTTTATGGAGGCGAAATCATGTGGATTGGTGCTGTTTGGATTCTAATGGGGCCTCGGGAGGTATTTTAATCATGTGGGATACTAGGGTGGTGGAGAAGATTGACGTCTGTATAGGGGATTTTACCCTGGCTTTGTCTTTCAGGAACGAGGCAAATCTCTCTGTGTGGGCGTTTGCAGGGGTGTATGGTCCGAATATTGATAGGGATAGAAGGCTCCTTTGGGATGAGTTGGCTGGCGTTATTAGTTGGTGGAATTTGCCATGGTGTATTGGGGGAGATTTCAATGTTACACGTTTCCCTAGTGAAAGATCGGGTGGAGCTCGTCTGGATTCTGCTATGATGGGTTTCTCAGATTTTATTTATGAACAAGGGCTTATGGACCTTCCCCATGTAGGGGGTGTTTGTACTTGGTCGGTCTCTCAAGACCCTCCGCTATGGTCTAGGATTGATCGGTTTCTTGTTTCTCCAGAGTTGGAAGCCTGGTTTCCAGGGGTGAGGCAGAAAAGGCTCCCACGTCTTTGCTCGGATCATTTCCCAATTATGCTTGAGTTAGGGGAGATTTCCCAGGGGAAAAGGCCTTTCAGGTTTGAGAATATGTGGCTTAAAGAGGAAGGGTTTGTTGCCTTAGTGAAACAATGGTGGGACTCTTATGAGTTCCAAGGTACGCCGAGCTTTGTTCTTGCTAGCAAACTCAAGGCCTTGAAGCTGAATTTGAAGACTTGGAATGAGGAGGTGTTTGGTAACATTGAGAGGAATAAGAGGACTCTTCTTGAAGATCTTCGGGTGTTTGATGAGCACGAAGAAAGTAGGGCTTTGAATGTGGAGGAATTAGCGAGGAAGGCCGAGGTTATTCAAGAATTAGAGAAGTGTACTCTTATGGAGGAGATAAGTTGGAGACAGAAATCGAGGGTGTCTTGGTTAAAGGAAGGGGACAAGTGCACTAAATTCTTTCATTCCATAGCCAACTCTAATAGAAGGTATAATTCGATAGAAAATCTTATGATTGGGGATAATCTTTCCTCAAATCAGGATGAGATTAGTGAGCACATTGTGGATTTCTACCAAAAGCTCTTCGCTGAACAACGTAGTTGGAGGCCTTTGGTAGATGGTATCTCCTTGGATTCCATCTCGGAGGGAGAGGCCAGCTGGTTGGAGAGAGATTTTGACGAGGAAGAGGTTAGAAAGGTCGTGTTTAAGATGAATGGCAACAAGGCTTCGGGCCCCGATGGGTTTTCTATGGCATTCTTCCAAGCTTGTTGGGATGTGGTGAGGGAGGACATTATGAGGGTCTTTAGTGCTTTCCATGCTGGCGGGATGTTTGTTAAGAGCCTCAACACTTCGTTCATTTCGCTTATTCCGAAGATTCCCGGTGCCATCAATCTTAAAGATTTTCGCCCGATTAGCCTTGTGGGAGGTATGTACAAAATTATTGCCAAGGTTTTAGCAAATAGATTGAAGGTTGTGTTGGACAAGATCATCTCCAAGTCGCAAAATGCTTTCATCAAAGGTAGACAGATTCTAGATCCTATCTTGATTGCTAATGAATGCCTTGGTAGTAGATTAAGATCTGGGGAGCCAGGGGTCATTTGCAAAATGGATTTGGAAAAAGCCTACGATCATGTGAATTGGGGCTTCTTGATGTATTTGCTAAGAAGGTGTGGTTTTGGAGGGGTTTGGTGTTCTTGGATTCAACATTGCATTTCCTCGGTGCGGTTCTCGATTATGGTAAATGGGTCTCCTAAAGGTTTTTTTAGTAGCTCCAGGGGGTTGAGACAAGGGGATCCACTCTCTCCTTTGCTTTTTGTGTTTGTGATGGAGGTTCTGAGTAGGATGATTTCAGCAGCGGTTCATGGGGGGTTGTTAGAAGGTTTCAAAATCGGCAACACTACAGTCTCTCATCTTTTATTTGCCGACGACACCTTGATTTTCTGCAATGCTAGGCCTGCCCAGATACGCTACTTGCGGAGTTTGTTCTTGTTGTTTGAAGCTGCTTCCGGGTTGAAGGTTAATTTGGCTAAATCAATGATTATTCCGGTGGGGAATGTGGAGCAAGTGGCTTCGCTAGCCGGTATTTTAGGGTGTGAGGCAGTTCCTTTGCCAGTGAAGTACCTTGGTCTCCCATTGGGAAGCTCTTATAAGTCCAAGCATATTTGGGATGGAGTGATTGAGAAGATTGAATATCGGTTGGCCAGCTGAAAAAGGTTGTATTTGTCGAAAGGGGGTAGGGTCACCCTTATTAAGAGCACTCTTGCTAACATGCCCACTTATTACTTGTCTCTTTTTCCTATTCCGGTGAGTGTTGCTAAGCGTATTGAAAAGCTTCAACGCAATTTTCTTTGGGGAGGGATAGGCGAAGAGTTCAAATACCACTTGGTGAAGTGGTCGCAGGTTTGCACTCCGATTAAGGAAGGAGGGTTGGGGATCAGGAACTTATTGGTCTTCAATCGCGCTCTTTTGGGGAAATGGTTGTGGCGCTATGGGGCGGAAAGAGAAGCTTGGTGGAGAGTTGTGATAGATGCGAAGTTTGGAAGCTTATGGGGAGGGTGGTGTTCGGTTGAGCCTGGAGGAGCTTCTGGGGTAGGGTTATGGAAGAATATTAGGAAAGGGTGGGAAACTTTCAAAGGCTTTACGAGATATGCAGTGGGGGATGGGTCCAGGATTAGCTTTTGGCATGATTGGTGGTGTGGAGACTCAGCTCTCAAGATAGCTTTCCCGATCCTTTATAGCATTGCTTGTGCGAAGGAAGCCTCAGTTGCAGATAATGTGGAGATGCTAGGGGGGTCCA
Source organism: Corylus avellana (assembly GCF_965113065.1). Classification (NCBI taxonomy): domain Eukaryota; kingdom Viridiplantae; phylum Streptophyta; class Magnoliopsida; order Fagales; family Betulaceae; genus Corylus; species Corylus avellana. The sequence goes on along the minus strand of NC_142490.1, from coordinate 9,921,301 downwards.
ACCAGTGGAACGTGAGCTTCTCGAGGGAGGCTCATGATTGGGAGGTGGAGGCCTTTGCCTCATTTTTCCAGGTGTTACATTCTACAGGAGTGAGAAGAGGGTTGGAAGATAGATTATGGTGGAACCCCTCCAAAAGAGGTACGTTCAAGGTCAAGTCTCTCTTTCTCTCCTTGGCATGCTCGGAAGGGGGGAGGAGGTTCCCCTGGAAGAGTGTGTGGCGGACTCAGGCTCCTCCAAGGGCAGCTTTTTTTGCGTGGTCGGCGGCTTGGGGGAAAATTCTGACCCTAGATAACCTCAGAAAGAGAAATGTGATTGTAGTAAACAGATGTTGGATGTGTAAGAAGAGTGAGGAGACAGTTGATCATCTTCTTATCCATTGTGAGGTGGCGTCTGCTTTGTGGAGTGCCTTTTTTGGCCGTTTTGGGTTATCTTGGGTGATGCCTGGTCGGGTTTTTGAGTTGCTAGCCTGTTGGTGGTCTGCAGGAAGAGGGGGGAGTGCTGCAGTTTGGAAGATGGTGCCTATTTGCTTTTTTTGGTGTCTTTGGAGAGAGAGAAATAATAGGTGCTTCGAGGATGTGGAGAGGTCCTTCGAGGACTTTTTATCCTTTTGTTTCCATACTCTGTATCTTTGGACTGTAGCGTTTGTTTTCCCGATTTCGGTTAGCTATGATGACTTCCTTGTACATTTTTCCCTTTCTAGTTAGGTGTTCCTCCTTGTATATCTCCAGTGTACTTAGGGGCGCCTCACGCTTTTAATAAAACCAGCTACTTACTTATCAAAAAAAAAAAAAAAAAATTACTTATAAAAAATTTTAAAAAAAAAAATGGGGAAAAACTTAAGTTAACCCTCCTAAACTTTCATTGCTTTTGCAATCACCCCCTAAAGTTCAAAAACTCTCAATTACATGTATCTAACTTTAAAAAGTTTGCAATGTCACCCCCTCTGTTAGAATTTTCAGTTAAATCATAACGGTCATAACGGAAGGCTTAATAATTTCCGAAATACCTCTACTATATATATATATATATATATATATATATATATATATATATAAATTGCCAATGTTGAGTTTGGTGAGGTGACCCAGGATCGTGACCCACCCATCATGCGTGACCCACCCGCATGGGTCACCACCCAACCCCGCCATGGGTCACAGACCCACAGACTGTGCAGGCTTTTTTTAATTATTTAATTAAGGTTGTTTTGTAATTTTATAAATTTTACATAGGTCATTTCACCTTTTAAGGAGGATAATTGCAAAAACGATGAAAGTTAAAGGAGGTTAACATGAAGTTTTTCCAAAAAAACAAAAACACAAAGGGCCACAAGCAGCATACAAGAGAAGACACCCAACAAGATTTAGGAAGAAGGAAAAAGAGCACAAAACCCTGCGAAGTTAGAGGCGTAAAAAAGGATGTTAACAAAGATTTACTCAAAGAAAGATTTAAGGAAACAAAACTGTAGATCTAAGCTTGTCTTCTTGCAATCCTCGAAACTTCAAGCATTCTTTTCTCTCTAGATGCACCATATTAAACAAAAAAAATTACATTTCAAACAACATTAAGATCATTCCGACTAAACCTTCTTTTCCAACACGCCATGAGCTCCACCACCTGTCTCGGCATAATCTACCCAAACATCCTAAAGACCAATTCCATGTCTCTCACAATATCACAGTGAAGGAGGAGATGATCGAGAGTTTTCCCACTTTTTTTTGCACATATAATACTAATCTATCACTATGATATGCTGCTTGCGAAGATTATCCATAATAAGAATTTTTCCCAAAGAAGCGGTCTACGTGAAGAAAGAAACCCTCAAAGGAGCCTAAGACCTTCAGATGCTCCTTCAAGGGAAATAGTAGTTAACATTGGGGACAACTTTGTAAAAAGTTCATACCTCAAAAGCCTTTCTTTTAAAAGTATTAAATCTCTACTTATCCCAAAAGCTTAAGTTGATAAGGAAGGGTAAATTGAACTATTCAATTAACACTCCCCCTCACATGTGGGTTTTCGAACTCCTCATTAACAAGCAAGCCCAACACATGAAATATTTAATTGAAATTGAAGCAAACTATGGAGAAAATGTTTAAACTCACGACCTCTGCTCTAATATCATTTTAAATCATTACTTACCTCAAAAGCTTAAACTCATAAAAAAGATAAATTTAATCATTTAATTAATATTTTAATACCCCCCTCACGTGTGGCACCAGACAACACATGAACTATTTCAATTGAAATGAGGATAAAATGTAGATTCAAGGTTCGAACTCATATTCCAAAAGGTCTTTTGAGGTAAGGACTTTTTACAAAGTTCTCCTCTCCAATGTTGACTACACTTGTCACATGAAGGAACCCACAACATTTATCTTCATCTTCCTGACTCCTAATAGAATATAAAACATTGAGAAATGAAGATATAGTATCCACCTCCCAATCATGCACCAATATGATAAAGCTCACGTCCCAATATTCTTTGTCATTGTAAACAAACATATGATTAGCCACCAGAGCATCCCTATCGCTTGCAATGCAAAAAATCTCCGAAAAGGATTCCTTCAGAGGATGATCCTCACACTGATACAAATCATACGTAGAACTCACCCTTAAAAATCGGCTTGCAAGGGAAGGGTGCCCAAGAGCTTACATACACATAGTTAAGATTGCACAAAAGTCTTTGGGACACTTGTGATCATATTATACCACCACGCTTCGCAACCGATGTCCATGGCAGCCCACTCTTTTGACACTGACTCAATAGTAGACCTTTCTCTTTTGACAGTTCTACTCACCTATCAGTATGTAATGATTTAACACTATACTCAAACATAGTACCAAGACATCTTAACCCAACCTATACATCATACATCACCCTCTTTGTGACTGGACAACAAAGCTACAATCCATTCAATCCCACACTTGACATCGTGGTAGCTCTGGTGCCAAATGATACAAACCTTAAATAGAATTCTCTCTTGAAATCGGCTAGCTCAAGAGCTTATATACACGTAGTTAATATTGCACTTAAGCCATGTGGAACACTTAAGATTGTAACACACACCAAGTGTCATGTCAAAACCGGGTCCAAGAGTCATCACCCACCTTGATAGTTACAAAACTAGAGAAAGTATCACAACCCCTTTTAATATGTTTCCATAGACTCACCCTATAAGGCTCATTAACAGCTTTAGCGCACCATTTGCCCGCCAAACTTCCATATTTTTTTATCCACGATATGTCACCAAAAAGTCGTTCTCTCCACAGCAAATCTCCAAAGCCACTTTCCCAACAAAGCTTGATTGAAAATGAGCAATTAGTATAGAGAAGAGAGATAGGAAATATCTAGGCAAGTTGGAAAGTAGGCACTTGATCAACTCTTTTTCTGGCCTGCTAATCTCTCTTCCTTCCACAGCCAAAGAAGGACTCACAACACAATCCAAATTGTTCACCTCGTTGCTTCCCTCCCAATTAAGAGTATGGAATGCATCAGCATTGGCAGCGCCACAAACAGGCCTTTTCTAGCAACACCACCCTCCAATTGGGCCAACCCCTCCTCATACTGCCCCGCACATCAGCCCCGTCTCCCCAATGCAACAAAAGGAAAAAGGGCCTGAGGATTTAAGCCAAGGACAAACACCCTCTTCCCCTCCCTCAAAATAATTGACCAACTCCAAACCTCTAGAACAGCCACACACACCCAACACCACCCACCCGATATTCCAACAAAGGAGCATCACCATCATTACCTGTAGTGACACCCATACCCCAATGACTCGACATTCCTCACTTCTAGAACAAAACCGATTGCATTTGCCCCTGAATCTCCGTGACTCAAGTGTTCAACATTTGTGTCCTTGTCAGCATTAGGAACCTCTTTTTTTTAACTGGGCGCACGTTACAACCCTCTAAGATTGGGCACATCACCATCAATAGGGGATCCAACACCAGGGATAATCCGCTCGGCCTCATCGCCTCCAAGAGAGATGGAGATGTCACAACTAGTGGTCCCAGGATGGCGCCGAAGGTAGGGAGCCACCAGCAATAGAATTCTCTGCTACTCCGCCGTCTGAAGCATTCTAGCTCCCTTTCCAAGGGACACCTTCGACATCATTGAGTTGCGGCGGGACCAACGGAGGGCCAACGGACTAACCCAAACATACATCCGCTCTCTAGAATCCAAATCCACACCTGAGTCTTTACTTGTGACCGAAGAGGACCCAACTCACTACTTTGCCAACCCACGTATGCACAGGTTTTATTGTGGGCCTAATCCAAGAATAAATGTGAGGCCCTTTAGAAACAAATCTGGCTAGTTGTTTTGCCACCCACTTATGCATGTCTCTTAATTGGGCCTAACCTGAGAATAAATGTGTGGCCCTTTAGAAACAAACCAGGCCTACTATTTTGCCACCCACTTATGCGTGGGTTTTAAGATGGCCCAACCTGAGTAAAGCATGTGGCCCTTTAAAAACAAACGGGCCTTTATCACTTATAACTCCATTCTCCATTTGACTTATCAAAAAAAAAAAAAAAAACTCCATTCTCCATTTGGCTCACTTCAAAAGAACTAAAATCCTTAGAAGGCTGGGCCCCTCCTGAGGGACTAGGCTTCAAACTAACTACAGCGGCCTACGAAGAGTTCTCAGGCTTCTTCAATCCACCTAGCTCCAAGCCCATATCCACCTCTCCAATTAACTTATCCACGTCACCCCTTAGATTTTCAAGTTCATTCTTAAACAGATGAGGGAGAGTACAAACGACAATGCCACTGCCTCATACATCCTCTACAACACTAGCAAGATAGATGGAATTTTAGGGAGCCTCCGCATTCCTCACCCCATACGCCTCCCAACCATTGGCGCTCTACGCTTTTGGCGATGACGGTCATGACCAGCAGATCTTCCTCTGCACTGCCTCTGCCAACGACCTCTTATCAACCACTACGGCCAGCTCACGCCTTACCGGCGCCAAAGGCACTTTTCCACCACCATAGGTCATTTGGAAGGCTTCAAGGACCCTCCCACAGCTCAAGGGCAAACCCAGACCAGCCTCTTCCCCCTCTGGCTTCCGGAATGAACACGAAGCCTCTCCTACTGCCACCACCATACTCCACGACTGCCGAGAAACACTAGAATGATTCAAGCCCCGTTGAGCAATGAAGGCTCTAACCCCCACCCTTTTTTTTTTTTGATAAGTAATGATGTATATAAAAAAGCGCAAAAAGGCGCAACCCAATTACACGGAAAGTATAAAAGGAGAACGCCCAAGTAGAAGGAGAGAAGAGAGAGAGAAAATCAGATAAGCTTATCACTAAGGGAGCTAGCCAAGCAGCAGTCCAAGTGAAAAGAGTAAAGAAGAAGAAATGGATGAGTTCCTCCAAAGTCTTAGTGGAGTCTTCAAAACATATGGCATTTCTTTCGCTCCATATGCACCACATACGACATAAAGGAATCATCTTCCACACAACCGCACTGCTGGATTGCCCTCCCGTCCACCAGCTGGCATACAAATCCACCACCCTGCAAGGCATAACCCAATGCAGCCCAAACCAGCTAAAGATAGTGTGCCAGAGAGCACTAGCAACCTCGCAATGAAGAAGTAAATGATCGACTGAGTCTCCATTCTTCTTACACATGCAACACCACTCCATGACCATAATATTCCTCTTACGCAGATTATCATGAGTCAGGATTTTGCCAAGAGCCACAGTCCACCCGAAAAAAGCCAAACACATAGGCACCTTGGTGCGCCAGATACTCTTCCACAAAAGCCCCTCGTGATCTAACTTGGTTAAGTCCTTGTAGAACAACTTCACCTCGAAGCTGCCCTTTTTGGAATGGGACCAATGAATACGGTCCCTATTGCCATGAGAGACCTCACAAGAGTACAACTAATCAAAAAAAGATAAGACCGCATCCACTTCCCAATCCTGGAGGGAACGAACAAAGATGACATTCCACTGTACACTCCCATTCCTCCAAGTAAAGTTATCATTCACCCAAGCTTCTTTGTATCTCAAGAATTCCCCCACCCTTGAAGACCTCAAGAATCCTTTGAGCTCTTTGCTTGTAGCAGCTCCCTCGTGGAATCCAGCAACTATGAAACACTAACCTTCCCCAGTGATATTGATCGAACAAGCCCTCGGCATCTTCCATACACCTATAAAACCGAAACCCCCTTTATCATGACAAATTCAAAGGACTAAGCCTCGGACTTAGCCTCAACATGGAACCATCTGGAAGAAGCCATATCGACCCAAGCCAAAAAACTAAGAGAAAATCCTACTACCAAATGCAATGGAACAAACCCCACGCATACACCACTTTCAGACTTCATCTGCATCCTCACCCCATACCATCCAACAAACCAAACAGCACCAGAGAAGCTAACACATAAAGAGAATCGACACACCAGCAGAGAAAACAAATGAAATGTGCCCTAACACACCGCCAAAAGGAAGGGAGAGAGAGAGAGAGAGAGAGAGAGAGAGAGAGAGGTCCAGACTCAAACAAAACCTCTACATCACCCACTACATTTTGTTCCTTGTTGCATTTGATTTCCTCTCTATTATGTTATTTGTCATTCGCTTGACAAACTAAATTACCTACGGCAGAGATTGTGTTTTATTTTATAGAAATTGTTGTGTAAAATGTTTCGTTTGATAACTATTCTCAGAAAAGTGTGTTTTGTGTTTGATAAAAGTGTTTTCAGAACGTTTACCAAACATAGCCTCCTTGTCTTTCCTTTCCCTGGTTGTCTGGCCCAGAAGACTAGCCCTTTGACTGTGGTTTTGATCTTTATTGTTTTCTCTGTGTTTTCTTAATATCTCCAACATAACAGGATGTACGTACATCAATCTGGTATTGTGCTCTCGACTGTATCATGCAGTTTCATCAATGAAACGTCTCCACTACCAAAACTTTTAGCTCAAATCAAACTAATCAATCCTAAGATTGTTTTCCAATACAATTTTAAACCATTCTCTAAAATCCTTATAATCTGGGTAATAAATAACTCGTGGTACATATGTCAACAAATGGTCAAAAGTTTTCAAATTCATTGTACATAATCAACAGTAATATGCTACATTTGTGTTTTTGTTTTACCTCATTTTTTCAGAAATGCTATCCGATTTTTTCCTGCAACCTGCCTCCATATTGTATTTATATATATTTACTTATCAAAAAAAAAAAAAAAAAATTGTATTTATATGCTAAAAATCATAGTTCAATATGTCACATGGTAAGAACAAACTGGAAATCTTGACTAATTACCCATGAAGATTCCAGAATAATAGCATAATACTGCTAATTCTTTTTACATTCAGTTGGATATGATTTAATGGTGGCAAAACAGTTTCTTGCCTTCCATAAAAAAGCAAGCTCAAGTATAAGATGATACAAAACACCTTAAGTAACCCAAGTCCATGACTCATGCACAGATATTACAAAATTACTTCATATAGTGAACTATGCAGAAGTGAAATCCTACCTCCTTTATTATCCCACACTTGGAGAATGCCTCCACCACCTGCAACATATTCCAGATTAGTGTCTTACCATGACAAATACTCAGACAGGAAAAACAAATTGGCCATGACTTACTTCATCAATAGTAACATCATCAGGCAGCCCAGTCACATAAACATGTGTATTCACTTTCAATTCAAACCAACTATCAGGAGGTTTATTAGCTTCCTGCAAGGGTATAAAGGTAAGAAAGGGAATCATAGCCACCATATTCAGTATCACTACAACCCCAATTCAGATTAACAAGAACACAATATAGATGTCCATATAATATGATTAAAAAAAAAAAAAAGCAGCAGCTGGACATGTAAGGAAGAACCTTCTTGTCTGTTTGCTTGTCTGATAATTTTCTCTTGCCATTTTGCTTTGTCTCAACTACCTCACTGGTAACATTATCTTCTTCCTTTCCAGAGGTGGCAGAAGCATTTACTGTTACATCATTTACTGTGGCATTAACTTCTTCAATGGCAGGGGCATCAGAAACAATAAAAGTTGGAAAGACTTCCTCTTCTTCTAAAAAGGTCATCTCTTCTAACCCATATAGCTCACTTCTGCTAGATGTGTTATCCTATTAAGAATTGAAGACGCATTCAAAATTGACAGAAAGTAACTAACTTGTAAGAAATGGCATAAAATGTTAAATGTTAAGCACTGTAAATGATAAGAACATAAGTTTGAATAATAACAGTGAAATGAGAACATAAAATCATCAACAAAATGAACAGAGAATGTCACCAAAGGCCATTATAATGACTTCGAAAAAGCGCTAGTCACATCTGCGCTATCACCCAAAAATGACTAGTCAATTTAGAGTTTATCTAGAATCACTTATAAAGCTCAGTTTCACCTAATAAGTAAGTAATGTAAGACTTAACACCCATAAGTGTCTTTGAAAATCACCTAGTCTATGTGGGCTACTCATCTTCCCAAAACCAAGGTGTTAACGTCAAGGCCACATTATGCGAACTAATAGTACCACATAGCATTACTAGGTGGCTCTGATACCAATTTTAACGACCAAGGAAAAGTGCTAGTCACTTCGCACTTAGCACCCATAAGTGTCTTTATAAACAACCCACTCTATGTAGGCTACTTTATCTTTCCAATATGAGACCAAGGTATTACAGCCAATGTCACATGCAGCCATGCAATATTTCACAAGGGTAAAATTGTTGCAGTGCTAAGGAAATTCACAAAGTTCCTACGCTAGGTAAGCCAATGTAATCTTAGCATGGTATATGAACTAAATCAACATGCGGCAAACTTAAAATTTGAATATAGATTCAGGGGCAGAAACAAAATAAATTCTTCTGCCTTCAAACTAAATTTATTTGAGATTGCAAGAGCTTGGCTTCAGTTAGTTACATCCAAAAGTTCGGTAAGCCACATTCGAATATAACAAAAATCATAGAAAGGGACAATAACCAAAGTGAATCAAACATTTGGAAAGTAAGTAAAGTGGATGTTGTTCATACGACTGGTCAAGTTCGCAGCACACCTTTTTTTTTGGGGGGGGGAGGGGGAGTAAAGTACACATGTTGTCCTCAAACTATCACTCCATTGTTAACCCCCCCTCCCCCGCCCAAATTTTGGCCAAAGCAGGTGGCTCACCACCCCTTGGTTTTTTTTTAGTTTTAGTTTTTTTTTAATTTGTAAGGATATTTTTGTCTTGTTGAAAATTTTTTAAGGGTCATTTTTATCTTCTTGGTAGCCTTGGGGGACATTGACATTTTTTGGTAGTTTAGGGGGGAATATTCAAAGGCCCAAACAGCCTTCAGTTTTAATAAACTCAAAGATATACGGGTTTTCTTTAATTTATAGTTTTATGGTTTTATGTCTCATTTTCCTAATTGTTAACTTCCTTTTTCTGAACAGACACTGCTTTATTTCATAGTAGTTACGCTGCCAGGTAGATCGGCAATCACTCATCAACATCAGAAGCAAACAAAGAGAAGAGAATAAAAAAGAAGAAAGCACTACCTCAGGAATCCAAAATAGAAAATTGGGTAATTAACTCCATGCAAGCAAGGAAAAAAGGAATATGATAATGTTGGCAATAAAAAGAACATTGTGGTAGTGGTGGTGCAGTCATGGGGAGAAAATCATAAATAAAACAGAAGGGTAAAAGAGAGAGGATAGACATTTAATGAGCATACAGGGTTCCAACAAGTCCCACAGGAAATTACAAGAATTTGGAAACATGGCAATGGTGGTGAGCAAAGAGAGTGCATTTCCCAACGAATTTGCCAATGAGAGAGACAGCGGCAAAGAGTTGGAGGTTAAGTGTGAGTGTATGACTTGTCATGCCCTCGTAGACCTTTTAAGCATCCATGCTCAAGATGTAAAAGAACACAGATTTTTTTTTTTTTTTTTGATAAGTAGATGTAAAAGAACACAGATGCAACTAAATTGGGTGAAATTGACAGCACTTTATATGAAAGCTAAGACATATACAAGAGAGGAGCAACATAATATTCTTTAGATCAATTAATGCAATTAAAATTTTGTTAATGTAGGACGGATTAAAGGTCGGGGTAGAATGGCCCAATTGCATTCACATTCGAACGGGGGTGCTATCAATTAGGGCTAGCAAAACCGGTAGACACGATTACGACCCGTTAGGACCTGCGACACGATTACCCTATACACAAACACGACCTGTTTAGCTAAACGGGTTAGCGGGTCTGACACGATTATAACACGGAAAATATCCGGATAACCCGACACAACCCGCTTAACCCGTTTAAAATAACCGGGTCATATCGGGTAGACACAATCCGACACGACCCGTGTTCTAAGCACCCGACACGACTCGACCCATTTAAAAAACCTATAATGAAAAATTCTTACAAATTCCATTTACATTGTAAATACATATTATCATAGTTTTTATTGGTCATTTGGTTTCTATTTATGAAAATATTATGCGTTTTGAGGAGTATTTTGTGTTTATACTTGTTTGGTAGTCTTTTACTTGAGACCAAAAGGCAAAAAAGACAAAAAAAGGTCTAGGAATTGTTTTTATTGGTCATTTGGTTTCATAGTGAGCAGCAAAATCTGTGTTTTAATTTGACTTGAGAGAGTCAAAGACATACCGCCATACCAGAGAGGCAGAGACAGAGAGTGCAGAGAGAGAGAGACGCGGCTGACGGCCAGGAGGCCAAGCATGACTGCCAAAGGGAGAAAGAGGCGCAGAGTCGCAGACTCCATCCTCCAGAGGGAGAAGAGGCGCAATGCAGAGATGAGAGAGAGAGAGAGAGAGAGAGAGAGCCGAGAGGGAGAGAGAGGCACGGGCCGTGCAGCGCGGGGGGGGGGGGGGGGGGGGCTGCTGCGATAGTGATTCAGTGAAGACACTGAAGAGGTGAAGGTTAGGGTTAACTTAATCTTAGGGCACTTTAGTCTTTACTTTTTAGGTTTTTTTTTTTTTTTTTTTTTAATATTGGGTCGACCCTCCGAACCTGTTATTTTAAACGGGTCCGGTGAGTCACTCGACTGACCCACTGGGTAGACCCGCCAGACACGAACTTAACCGTGTTTTAATCGGACCCGATTAAGACCCGAACCCGGTAAGCCCAAACCCAATATCTGTTAACATTGTATCGTGTTCGTGTTCGTATCGGGTTCGCGGGTCGTGTCAAAATTGTCAGCCCTACTATCGGTACATTCGAAAGTAAAGGCAGAATAGCCCAATCGCACCACGTTTGAATAAGAGTATGATCATTGCATTTTGGGCGGCCAAGCCGACTCAATCGGCCGCATCTCATTCCCATTTGAACAGGATTGCGACCGGTCGTCCCTAAAGTATTTTTGACAAAACTGATCGGTTTCACTCCTGTTCGAACAGGGTGCAAGTGAAACATATAGAAAGGCATAGAAATGTGCGGAAATCAAGCAATCAACCAAAAAAGAAATGTGTGGAAATCCCGACAGACAATATCATTTGATTTCCTGCATATTTGGGCAGCAATGCACATATGTGAACTTTTCCCTGATTGATCATAATCCCAACCAATTTTCTTCCTCGTTTAGCAATAATCTTAGCATCAATAATCTCAATAAAGATTAGGACTATTCACTTTTATTTAGTATTTCTATCTTTTGTTGATTTTATTGCCTTTTAATATTTAATCTTATTTATTCTCTCTCATGCACACTTTTCTCTCTTCTCTCTCATCCACCCACGCCTGAGGGCAGGCGTGTGGGTGGCGCGTGTGACCTGTTTGGGTGTCTAGCTTGTTAGCTGCTTGGTTAGTGTTATGGCTGAATCGAGGAAGTGGTCAGCGGAGTCCAAGAAGTTTGAGTTACTGATTAAAAGCTCAGGGGTGAGGATTTTTGAAAGAAGCAATAGGATACAAAAAACCATTTTCTTGAAGAAGGATGAGTTGATGTGGTTGGGGCGCATTGTGAAGGACTTGGTGGCAGTGGAAACTACAGAGGTATTTTGGGACCAGTCCAGAGCAGGGTTTCCTCGGATTATTGCGCAAAAATGCTCCAACAGGAATGGACGTTTTCTGACGGTAGAAGAATATGATGGAAGGCAAAGGAGAGGATCGATTATTATACCAGAAGGGCGAGTTGGTCAAGGTTGGGAACGTTTCATCTCGGAGGTGAGTTTGGCTAAGTCTGCACTGTGCGAGGTCAGGGAGGTCACGGTAGATAAGAAGAAGTTCGAGGGGGTGGGAAGGAGGAGTTTCGCGGAAGTGCTGGGGTCGTCGTTGCAACCGGCAGATGACTGTTTTGATGCTTATTCCGAGGCGATAGCCAAGGCTGCTGCAGAGAAGGATAAACAATACCATGCTTCCACGGTTCAGGGGGTGGGTACGTACAAGGAGAGGATTCAGGTGAGGAATGATGGCGGTTGCGTATAGGAACCAATTCTCTGGCGAGGAAGGAATGTGCAACCTGAAGGCAGGGGGGTCTCGGGGTGTGGTTAACAGGTTGACGGCGAGCAGAAATCAGTTTCCGGCGAGCAGGTTGAATGCCTCGGCAATGATGGCAGCTTCGGAAGTTGGAGATGATCACGTGAAGGGATGGGAGGGGGTAGGTAGGCTCGAAGCGCAGGCCTGGTTTCGTGTAAAATCTGAACTCATTAATGCGAAGGAGTCGTTGAACAGGTTGAGGGGAGAGATTGACGTGGGTCTAGAGAGGTTTGATTTTTTAATAAAAAATCTGGAGGAAAGGAGTGGGTACACAAGGTCTGGCGGGGCGTGCGTGTGCGGTATGGCAGGAGGGGTCTCTCTCAAGCAAGGGGAGGCCCAGCCCAAGAAGATTAACTTGGAGGTTAAGGAGTTGGAGGGGGTGGATGGGTCTAAGGGGAAAGAACAATGGCCCAAGAGAAAGTTTAAGGGAAAGAAGGAAGGTGGTGGCTGTGTATAGGCGTAGGAAGATGGGCCTGGGTCTTGGTCAGTCCAGCCCAAGCACGTCTGGTCCAGAAGGGGCAAGACCCAAGGGAGCGCCAGAGGTGTTTAACACGATCGGCTTGCAGGAGGGATGCCGAAGGTCTCCGGCAGGTGACCCAGGTGCGTCGTCATCGGCGGCTGGAGGGACGCAGTCAGAGGAGAGACCGCCGGCTACAGTGGACATTTCTGGTGATGGTCCCGGTGAGCTTCCTGGTGGCAGAGAAGCGGCGAGTCTGGCCGGAATTAGCTGCTGCACGCCGGCGAGAGTGTTTCCGTGCCAGATAAAGCCGGAGATGCCGTTGGAGGTTGCCGCCGGCGAGTCAGAGATGGCCGGCGAGTGTCTCAGTGCTTCGGCGGTCGTGATTTCGGCCGAGGGAGAGTTTCAGTCGAGCCAGACAAGGCCGGAGGGGCCATTTTTTGTCGCTGCCGGTGAGGAAATTGAGTGGGCCGAGTCTGGGGAGACATCTGGAGCTGTTGGAGTACCGGGGATGGTGGTTTTGGGCGGTGGGGATACTGTTTCGCACCAGAAGATGCCGGTGATGATTGGTACAGTAGGGGAGGGCAGTGAGGTGGTTCCTTGGTTTGGCGGTGAAGTGCTCCAGGTTGTCGGTCAGGCTAATGGGGGAATGGGTCAACAGCAGGAACTAAGGATTTCTGGTGGGCTACATATTTGGGATGATGATCCTTCAATTATTGGATTCCGGTGTTCAGGCTTGGTTGAGTCTAGAGAGGCTGGGCAGGAGGTGGTAGCTAAGAGTTGTGGGGGTGAAGTCATTGTTGATGATAGGAGTAAGGAAGACGGGAGGGCAGAGGCGTGTGGAACAGAGGGGCCTTCACCTTTGAACAGCTATGGTCCTAATTCAGGGGATGCAGCAGGCTTTTCCGATTGGGTTATTCAGTGTGCCAATGAGATATATCCGATCGTGGGGATTTCGTTTGCCGGTCATAAGCTGCAGTTGTTAGCATTGTTAAACTCTCTAGAAGAGGAGCGCCGAAATAATGGGATGGTATCTACTTCTAGTAGCGGCACTAAGGGTAAAAGGGAGATAAGAAATTTGGAGTGTTCAGTGAATTATGATGCCAGAAGTGGGAGCTCGATTCGGGGAAGCAGGAAAGGGAGGGGGAATGTAGTTGTGTTATGAAGATAAACATTATCTCTTGGAATGTGAGAGGGTTGAATAAGAGGGATAAGCGCTTGAGGGTGAGTAATTTACTTAGGAATTGGAATGCAGATGTTGTGTGTCTTCAAGAAACCAAGATTCAGGGTATGTCTAGAAGCATTGTTCGCAGTTTATGGAGGCGAAATCATGTGGATTGGTGCTGTTTGGATTCTAATGGGGCCTCGGGAGGTATTTTAATCATGTGGGATACTAGGGTGGTGGAGAAGATTGACGTCTGTATAGGGGATTTTACCCTGGCTTTGTCTTTCAGGAACGTGGCAAATCTCTCTGTGTGGGCGTTTGCAGGGGTGTATGGTCCGAATATTGATAGGGATAGAAGGCTCCTTTGGGATGAGTTGGCAGGCGTTCTTAGTTGGTGGAACTTGCCATGGTGTATTGGGGGAGATTTGAATGTTACTCGATTCCCTAGTGAAAGATCGGGTGGAGCTCGTCTGGATTCTGCTATGATGGGTTTCTCAGATTTTATTTCTGAACAAGGGCTTATGGACCTTCCCCTTGTAGGGGGTGTTTGTACTTGGTCGGTCTCTCAAGACCCTCTGCTATGGTCTAAGATTGATCGGTTTCTTGTTTCTCCAGAGTTGGAAGCCTGGTTTCCAGGGGTGAGGCAGAAAAGGCTCCCACATCTTTGCTCGGATCACTTCCCAATTATGCTTGAGTTGGGGGAGATTTCCCAGGGGAAAAGGCCTTTCAGGTTTGAGAATATGTGGCTTAAAGAGGAAGGGTTTGTTGCCTTAGTGAAACAATGGTGGGATTCTTATGAGTTCCAAGGTACGCCAAGCTTTGTTCTTGCTCGCAAACTCAAGGCCTTGAAGCTGAATTTGAAGACTTGGAATGAGGAGGTGTTTGGTAACATTGAGAGGAATAAGAGTACTCTTCTTGAAAATCTTCGGGTGTTTGATGAGCACGAAGAAAGTAGGGCTTTGAATGTGGAGGAATTAGCGAGGAAGGCCGAGGTTGTTCAAGAATTAGAGAAGTGTACTCTTATGGAGGAGATAAGTTGGAGACAGAAATCGAGGGTGTTTTGGTTAAAGGAAGGGGACAAGTGCACTAAATTCTTTCATTCCATAGCCAACTCTAATAGAAGGTATAATTCGATAGAGAATCTTATGATTGGGGATAATCTTTCTTCAAATCAGGATGAGATTAGTGAGCATATTGTGGATTTCTACCAAAAGCTCTTTGCTGAACAACACAGTTGGAGGCCTTTGGTAGATGGTATCTCCTTGGATTCCATCTCAGAGGGAGAGGCCAGCTGGTTGGAGAGAGATTTTGAAGAGGAAGAGGTTAGAAAGGTCGTGTTTAAGATGAACGGCAACAAGGCTTCGGGCCCCGATGGGTTTTCTATGGCGTTCTTCCAAGCTTGTTGGGAAGTGGTGAGGGAGGACATTATGAGGGTCTTCAGTGCTTTCCATGCTGGCGGGATGTTTGTTAAGAGCCTCAACGCTTCGTTCATTTCGCTTATTCCGAAGATTCCCGGTGCCATCAACCTTAAAGATTTTCGCCCGATTAGCCTTGTGGGAGGTATGTACAAAATTATTGCCAAGGTTTTAGCAAATAGATTGAAGGTTGTGTTGGACAAGATTATCTCCAAGTCGCAAAATGCTTTCATCAAAGGTAGACAGATTCTAGATCTTATCTTGATTGCTAATGAATGCCTTGGTAGTAGGTTGAGATCTGGGGAGCCAGGGGTCATTTGCAAAATGGATTTGGAAAAAGCCTACGATCATGTGAATTGGGGTTTCTTGATGTATTTGCTAAGAAGGTGTGGTTTTGGAGGGGTTTGGTGTTCTTGGATTCAACATTGCATTTCCTCGATGCGGTTCTCGATTATGGTAAATGGGTCTCCTAAAGGTTTTTTTAGTAGCTCCAGGGGGTTGAGACAAGGGGATCCACTCTCTCCTTTGCTTTTTGTGTTTGTGATGGAGGTTCTAAGTAGGATGATTTCGGCGGCGGTTCATGGGGGGTTGTTAGAAGGTTTCAAAATCGGCAACACTACAGTCTCTCATCTTTTATTTGCCGACGACACCTTGATTTTCTGCAATGCTAGGCCTGCCCAGTTACGCTACTTGCGGAGTTTATTCTTGTTGTTTGAAGCTGCTTCCGGGTTGAAGGTTAATTTGGCTAAATCGATGATTATTCCGGTGGGGAATGTGGAGCAAGTGGCTTCGTTAGCCGGTATTTTAGGGTGTGAGGCAGCTCCTTTGCCAGTGAAGTACCTTGGTCTCCCGTTGGAAGGCTCTTATAAGTCCAAGCATATTTGGGATGGAGTGATTGAGAAGATTGAATATCGGTTGGCCAACTAGAAAAGGTTGTATTTGTCGAAAGGGGGTAGGGTCACCCTTATTAAGAGCACTCTTGCTAACCTGCCCACTTATTACTTGTCTCTTTTTCCTATTCCGGTGAGTGTTGCTAAGCGTATTGAGAAGCTTCAACGCAATTTTCTTTGGGGAGGGATAGGCGAAGAGTTCAAATACCACTTGGTGAAGTGGTCGCAGGTTTGCACTCCGATCAAGGAAGGAGGGTTGGGGATCAAGAACTTATTGGTCTTCAACCGCGCTCTTTTGGGGAAATGGTTGTGGCGCTATGGGGCGGAAAGAGAAGCTTGGTGGAGAGTTGTGATAGATGCGAAGTTTGGAAGCTTATGGGGAGGGTGGTGTTCGGTTGAGCCTGGAGGAGCTTCTGGGGTAGGGTTATGGAAGAATATTAGGAAAGGGTGGAAAACTTTCAAAGGCTTTACGAGATATGCAGTGGGGGATGGGTCTAGGATTACCTTTTGGCATGATTGGTGGTGTGGAGACTCAGCTCTCAAGATAGCTTTCCCGATACTTTATAGTATTGCTTGTGCGAAGGAAGCCTCAGTTGCGGATAATGTGGAGATGCTAGGGGGGTCCAACCAGTGGAACGTGAGCTTCTCGAGGGAGGCCCATGATTGGGAGGTGGAGGCCTTTGCCTCCTTTTTCCAGGTGTTACATTCTACAGGAGTGAGAAGAGGGTCGGAAGATAGATTATGGTGGAACCCTTCCAAAAGAGGTACGTTCAAGGTCAAGTCTCTCTTTCTCTCCTTGGCATGCTCGGAAGGGAGGAGGTTCCCCTGGAAGAGTGTGTGGCGGACTCAGGCTCCTCCAAGGGCAGCTTTTTTTGCGTGGTCAGCGGCTTAGGGGAAAATTCTGACCCTAGATAACCTCAGAAAGAGAAATGTGATTGTGGTAAACAGATGTTGGATGTGTAAGAAGAGTGAGGAGACAGTTGATCATCTTCTTATCCATTGTGAGGTGACGTCTGCTTTGTGGAGTGCCTTTTTTGGCCGTTTTGGGTTATCTTGGGTGATGCCTGGTCGGGTTTTTGAGTTGCTAGCCTGTTGGTAGTCTGCAAGAAGAGGGGGGAGTGCTGCAGTTTGGAAGATAGTGCCTATTTGCTTTTTTTGGTGTCTTTGGAGAGAGAGAAATAATAGGTGCTTCGAGGATGTGGAGAGGTCTTTCGAGGACTTTTTATCCTATTGTTTCCATACTCTGTATCTTTGGACTGTAGCGTTTGTTTTCCCGATTTCGGTTAGGTATGATGATTTCCTTGTACGTTTTTCCCTTTCTAGTTAGGTGATCCTCCTTGTATACTTCCAGTGTACTTAGGGGTGCCTTACGCTTTTAATAAAACCAGCTAATTACTTATCAAAAAAAATATTTAATCTTTTGCAATGTTTTCCTTTTAGATGATTTACTTACTCCTTAGGTTTTAGTTTCCATCTTTATGTGCTTTAGGTTGATTTTATAGGAAGACCAATGGATGTATTACAAATCAGCTTTTGAGAATGAAGTAGTGAAATTTAAGTGAAAATGTTCGGTTTCTTTGTTTTTCTAAGCTACTAGTTAGCTTGCTCTTGCAAATAGAAGACATTGTTGCTTATATTTTGTATCTTTCTTGCTATCTACTACGTCAAATGGTATCAGATAAGGCTTTATCCCAATTGATGGCCAATCAACGCAACAGTAGCAATTTCTCTAACAACGTCACTAGTAAGGAAGAGGCTCTTTCAAGAGCCGAATTCTTGGCGTACCACCGTGAGTGCCAGCAAGCACAACGCAAGATGCAGCAAGAGATGCTCTGCAAGTTGTGCAAACTACGGGACACTATCGTGGGACTGACAGGAAACACATTCAGTTTTGCGGTGTTGACAAGTTTCTATACAGTGATTGAATTCGCATACGACTTGTCCATAACCGTAATCCTTAACCTCTGAATCGACAAACAACTTCTTTTTTTTTTAATAAGTAATGTTGTATATATCAAAAAAAGCGCAAAGCACCTCTAAGTACACAAGAAAGTATACATAGGTAACCCACACAAAACACCCTAAAAAATCGAAAAATAATCCAAATCTAAAACCCATAAAAGCCCAATAACAGCCCTAAAAACCCAAAGCCCCTATTGCACCTCAGGGGGGAAGGAAAATACAATTTTAGATCGACAAACAGCCTACAAAGAGAAATTCAGTCATAATGAGGATGATACAGAGACAGAACTGCAATCAGAAAAAACAACCCCTGCAACCACAACCTTTTGAGCCGTCAACCGAGCAAATTGAAAATTGCCCACCACCTCCTCAAACACAATTGCAACTTGTCAATTTAGTCATTGTGATGGAGGAAAATGGAGACATTTTCGGAATAAGCGGTGTGGTCAGCGCAAAGATAGTTGAAGATCACCCTCCACCTCCTCCACAACAAGTGCAACTTATCCATGGAATGGAGGAAAATGGCGACTCCTTGTTTTAACAACCCCCAAAGGAGACACCATATCCAGACGAAAAACCGAGGGCGAGTTTTTTTCCAAGTTGGAGTGTCTGATGTAGGATGGATTCCAGGTCAAGGCAGAATGGCCCGATTGCACCCACGTTTGAACGGGAAGTGCAACCAGTACAATAGGAAGTTAGGGCAGAATAGCCCGATCGCACCACATTTGAATGAGAGAGTGTGATCAGGGGCTTTCAAAAGATCATACCGAGTCAACCGGCTGCAACCCGTCCGACGGGATCGCGATCACAACAAACAGAAAGGCATAGGAATGTGCGGAAATCAATCAATCAGCCAAAAAGGAATGTGTAAAAATCCCGACATACAATATTGTTTGATTTCTTGCAAATTTGGGCAGCAACGCGCATATGAGAACATTTCCCCAATTGATTACAATCCCAACCAATTTTCTTTCGTATTTAGCATTAATCTTAGCATCAATAATTTCCATAAAGATTAGGACTTGGTCATTTTCATTTAGTCTTTCCATCTTTAGTTGATTTTAATTTGCCTTTTAAGATTTAAATGATTTACTTCATTTGTAATGCTTTCTTTTTTTCTTTTTTCTTTTTTATGAGTAATGTTTATATATCAAAAGTGCAGAGAAGCGCAACCCTAGTACACAGGGAATATACAAGGGAAACGTCTAACTAGAAGAAGAGAAAAGAACAAGGAAATCAGCATACCATAAACCGCCATACGTTGGTTTTCTGTGGGGTGAATATTGATCAAATTCGTTCCATTAAAGCCTTGCTTGTATGTTTTGAAGCTGTTTCAGGTCAAAAGGTGAACATGGCTAAATCAGCATTGGTCCCGGTAGGTGATGTGGTCAATATGGGAGAATTGGTTGGTGTTTTGGGTTGTGAAACAGATTCTTTGCCTTTGAAATATCTGGCGCTCCCCTTGGGCGCTTGCTTTAAGGCCAAACCCATTTGGGATGATATTTTGGAAAAGATTGATCGAAGGTTGGCGAGTTGGAAAAGATTATATCTTTCTAAGGGAGGTAGGGTTACTCTTATAAAGAGCACCATCTCCAATCTTCCTACTTATTTTTTGTCCCTATTCCCTGTTCCTACTTCGATGGTCAGGCGTATAAAGAAGCTCCAACGAGACTTTTCTATGGGGAGGTTTAAATGATGAGTTCAAATATCATTTGGTTAACTGGGACAAGGTTTGCTCTCCTACCTCTGAAGGAGGACTAGGGATCAGGAAGTTGAGACTGTTCAACCAGGCTTTGTTAGGGAAGTAGCAGTGGCGTTATGCACACGAGAGAGAGGCTTGGTGGAGAATTGTCGTGGAAGCCAAGTATGGTTCTGAGTGAGGTGGTTGGCATTCTGCTGAGATTTCTAGGCCTCATGAGGTGGGTCTTTGGAGGTATATTAGTAGGGGGTGGCGGTTGTTTTCTAGCCACACCAGATTCGATCTAGGTGATGGATCCAAAATTAGATTTTTGGATGATGTTTGGTGCGGAGAAGCATGTCTTAAGGAAATTTTTCCAGGCCTATACAACATAGCTTGTGCAAAAGACGCGTCTATTGCTGACAATATGGACTCCACAGGTGGAGCTCTTCAATGGAATGTTAGCTTTTTTCGGTTGATTCATGATTGGGAATTGGAAGTGTTAGCCTCATTCTACACTTTGTTGTATTCCCATAGAATGAATAGGGAAGGAGAGGATAAAATTTGGTGGATTCTGTCTAGTAAAGGGAAGTTTGATGTTAGATCTTACTACAATGCCTTGGCTAGCACAGAGGCTAGTCCGTTCCCTTGGAAATTTTCAGTTTCTTTCTTTTTCTAAGCTACTTGTTAGACTGTTCCCTCGAATAGAAGACATTGTTACTACTATTCTATCTTTTGCGCTATCCGCTACATCATCCGTATAGAATACAAAACAAATCCAAAGTTGATTCAAATGAAAGTGTACAAGTTTTTGTTCTACTTCTAAAAAAATTGTTGCTTCCTGGCCAGAATTCCACAAAATCAGGAAAACCTTAAAAAGATTTAAAAGATAATGCATATGCACAAGCACCAACCTGAGGAACCCAAGCTCTAAGACCACGATCCCACTTGTACGTAGTCCCATCATCATCAGCGAATTCTTCCTCCCCATCTGGTGGTGTCGAAGGTCTGTCATGATCAACTTCCCCCAAGTCAACACCAACATTTCCAGAATGAATTTCATTCTTTAACGCTTGTGCCTCTGCCACTGCTTCCGCCTCTCTAACCTCCTTCTGCCATTTCTCAAACTCGTCATCATCACTGGCAGGCACTGCACAAAGTATCATATGGTAAGACTATAATTCAAGAGAAAATCAGAAACAGCAGTCAAATAGAAAATGAAGAGAAGACTTCACCTATAGTTGAATCATCAGCTCTGTGCTGAGAAATTCCAGTCAGCAGCCCAGGGATCGAGGACAATGGCTGCCATTCGCTTCTCCCTTCAGACCATACAAGTGTACTTTCGGAGAGGTACCCATTTAAGAAATGCTCTGTCCAGGCGAAGTAAATAAGCTAAATAGATGTTTCAATAGCTCGTAATACCAATTCAACATGATAGAGATGGAACAATTGTCCTGAAACCGTGCTATTGTTTACTGGTAGAACTGAAATTCAAGAGAGAAGAAAAAAAAAATTAAAATCACTTAAAACAAAAAGGATATCACTATAACAAAATAAACTGGAGGCCCTTCCTCCAGTTTCTTTATTTTAGACACTAAGCCATCCATTCACATTAGCACTAGTTTTAAGACAACTGATCCATCTTTCACATGCTCAGCAGTTTTCTAAAAGAACCATAACATTGTCTACTAATACCACACTTACCACGCAACTCAGAAAAAGCATAAGGGCCAACATTTTGTTGATTTTCACCAAGAATATACCATCCAACTTCAGTAACTGCTTCACAGTTCCCATCAACACTGTGTTCAGCACCTGCAAAATCCAGGAAGACAACATTAAGTTATTCTTGCTTTTCTTGAGCCACAAGACACATTCAAAGATGCATGCACATATATCCGCAACAATCACATTCATACTCACAGCTAAAATCAACCAATAGAAAGTCAGCTGGAACATCTATTGCAGCAGGGTATAGATGGACAATTGATCAGAAAGAAATTCAAATTCACACATTCTAAATTGTTATCTGGATCCTGGAAAATAGTAGATACAAGCCCATACCATCCATTAAGTATACTGGAAATTATCCAGCAATAATATTCATTTTCCAAATACAAAGAAACTTAAATTCTCTCAAGAACACAGATATGCATGTATGTGACTGTGCAATTGTTTTTTTTTATAAGTGATTATGCATGTTTATTGAATGAGAAATGTTACATACCACACCACTATCCCACCACTGTCCCAATATGCTGATGTGGCATTGTCAATCCACCATTGTCTTTTTTTTTCCTTTTAACAACTGCTAATCTAAGAATGGATTCACAATGTCCCATCAGCATAATGGAATAGTAGTAGGATAGTAGTATTACACATATTGAATATAGGATGCTGCAGTTCTGGGTGTGCTCTTCACTTTCTTCCCAAAAGGACCCTCTTTTTACTTCTCTTACAGCCAATGCAAAGAATGGAATCATGATTCAAAGAAAAACATGCATTCATTAAATTAAGAATCAGAATAAAGAACAACTATAATTTTAAAAAAAATTAAAATAAATAAATAAATAATTAAAAAAAAAAAACACCAATCACATCTTAAGGACATAGGCCCCCCGCCAAAACCCAAAATTAAGTTGTCTCTTTTGCACATCTTCATTACAAATAAAACTACAAACTGTTAACCTGAGGCAAATCAACCTCTCACCCAGGTTCTAACCCCATTTGGCACATGAGTTTTATATATATATATATAATCATTAAACAAAAATATAAACAAATGGGCATCGGAAAATCAGATTATAAAACTGTGTAGCAAAATCAACTGAGAATCCACGCAGTACCCAAGAACATAAAACTAATTCATACAACACCACCCTAACCAATTTTATGTTTTTTTTTTTTTTTTTTTGTCTCTCCTCCTCCCTCCCTGCCTCCCACCTTGGCAAACAATTGCTCAGGCTTTCGCCTGCCAACGTGGCCCCAAGGAACTGTTTGCAATCAAGGAGGGTCGAACATTAGACCTGATGCTTCTTGAGGCACCAAGACTAAGTGACTTACCACTCAAGCCATTACCTTGGGGGTTAAAAGTTAACCTTGGCAAACAATATAGAACCGAATAGGTATAAAAAAAAAAATCCACTAAAACATGGAAAGTAACTCAATTCCTAAATCTTTTTTTTTTTTTTTGGTGTGTGTGTGTAATAAACAAACCCAACTTAACCCTAACCCAATCGTACTCAGCATTATATGAATGCAAATAACAAAAAAAACCCAAATAGGTATAACAAATTTTCTCTAAAACACGAAAATTCATACGATTCCTCACCAACCAACCCATCTGCTAATTTTTCATTTATTTATCTCTCCCAACAAACCAAACCGTTACTTAATCCTGTAAAACCCTAGCACTCACCTTTCAATTAAGAGTCAGGAAAATGAAATAAATTGCAAAATAGGTATCAAATAATTTTCCAGGAATTAAAATGCTTCGTCCTGATCTCTATGATCCTAAATCTAATCTTAGGGTTTGCACAGCGAATAATTATACTATATTAACAAAAAATTTATAAAAATAAAGGAAAAACAAAATTTGATCAAATTTAATTGCAAATAATAAGCGCGCACCAGGGTGTTGCTCTTGGTGGTTAGCCTCAAAGCCGTTTTTGGACGACATCGTTTTCGAATCCCTGCAGTTTGGTGTTCTTCGGTGATATATGAAAGAAGAGAAACGAATGGGGTTTGTTTGGTTTACAGATGTTCCTGTTTGTATAAATATGCGGGAACAACGATGTTCTTGCACCCAGACGAGGATGTCCGTATCCTTCTTTTTTTTCCTTATCAGGATGATTATGTGAATCACTACGTTGCCCTAGTAATTCGGGTGCGTATCAAGAAAATAGAGCTTTTAAGTCCAAAAAAATATTTTTTAACATAAATTTTATTTATTTTGATCATTTTTAGGCTTTTTAGACTCTTAAAAGTGCTTTTAATTGTTTTACCAAATGATTTTTTTTTTTTCAAACAGATTTTTTGAATGTTAAACGCATTTTTAGGCTCCTCAAAATTTCAAACAAGCCCTAATTCCTAAGTCGATTTGACTCGCAAGTTAATTTGATATTTATTAATTTAACTCGTTTAATTAAATATATCAAATTTTACAACCTTAACACGACCGCCTTTTTTTTTTTTAACATATTGATGATTTCATTCCTTTCAAATCATAGAAACAAACAAGAGTATAAAACTCTAAAGAAAAAGAGCAGATTGCTCTAAAGTGACAATATTAAAAATACATTAAGGAGATTCCTCCATCCAAATACGCTCATTGGTGCAATTAAGTGCAAACTTTGCTAAACAATGGGCCTCTGTATTTGTTTCTCACTTCACATGAGAGACCATCCAACTCCGAAGCATCCGTAAAATCAAACGGACATCATCCACAATTTGATCGTAAGGCCTCGAATTGTTTCCTTGATCTCTATAGCTTGAACCACCAATAGGGAATCACCTTCTAGAATAATATTCTAAATACCCAAATCCCTACTAAATTCCACATCTACTAAAGCTGCCATAGCTTCCGCAATCACAGGTTCTTGAAGAGCATTAAGTCTCTTACTTTGGGCTGCAATGACAAAACCTTTATAGTCCCAAACTATTATACCACAGCCCAAACATTTTTTATGCTTATCAACAGCAACATCCCAATTCACCTTATACCTACCAAAAGGAGGTTTTGCCCATCTCTCCATACCAATTGACGCATGGTGCAGCACATCTACAAATTCCTCACCTCTACCAGACACTTTTGCAAATTGGGAAAGAGTTAAACCTACCTCCTGTACAAGTCTACTAGGATGAAGGAACTCTCCACCATGTACAATTGTATTCCGTTGTGCCCATATCCTCTTCGCAATTACAGCAAACAGACTCATCTCCTCACCATTACACCTCAAAAGTAAACTGTCCACCACATCCAAAAATGTTATGTTTTGCGCTTGGGTTTTTTGAATTCTCCTATCACACGCACCCCATACATCCGTCGATGAGGGACATTTCCATAATATATGCATCATAGTTTCTTGTTCCCGTTCACAAAAAATACACAAATCTTCATCAACAACTCTCCTCTGCAATAATTTTTCTTTCGTCGGGAGAATATCAGCACATGCACGCCATAGAAACACCTTAGTGGCATTTGGAACCCGTAAACTCCAAACTGCTTTCCACACATGCGTATAACCCGACCTAGATGAGCCTTCTCCTTTTTGAGAATTGATCATCTCATTTTCCATGTAATAGGCACTTCGTACAGTAAATAAGCCAGTATTAGTTGACCTACATATCATCTTATCTACATGGCTATATCTACTTAATGGAATGCTACAAATAGTCTCAAGTTCACTAGTACTAAAAATCTCCTGTATCAACTTAGTGCTCCAACCTCCTAAGTCCTTATCCTTTAGTTCCTCCACTTTCGCACATGCATCTAGTCGTGTACAACGGGACTGGAACGCAAAAGCCGTAGGTGTTGGTAACCATTTATCATGCCAAATCCAAACTGTACTTCCATCCCCAATCCGCCAATCAAGTCCCATTTTGAGAAGGTCCCTTGCCGAAAGGAAACTATGTCAAGCATACAATGGTCGACTTCCAAGTTTTGCCTCTAACATAGATCCACATGGATAATATTTAGCTTTAATAATTCTTCCTGTCAAACTCTTCGGATTCTGCAATAACCGCCAGCATTGTTTGGCTAACAATGCTTTGTTAAAACAAGTCAGATTGTGGAACCCTATACCTCCTTGGGATTTAGCAAATCCCATTTTCTCCCAACTTATCCAGTGGATCTTCCTATCTTTCTCCTTGTGCCCCCACTAGATTTTTTGCATAAGAGAATTAAGCTCCCTACACAATTCTTTCGGAAGGAGGAACACACTCATACTGTAAGTCGGGATAGCTTATATGACTGCCTTGAGAAGTACCTCTTTGCCTGCTTGAGATAAAAATGTCGTCTTCCAATCCCTGATTCTCCGTTTAACTCTCTCTACTATAGACTGAAATTCACTCACCGGTGCTTTCCCTACTAATTTAGGTAATCCCAGATATGTATCAAAATGCTGTGAAACAAGAATACCAACCAACTAAATCATGAAATCACGAACCTCCTGCCTTGTATTTCTACTAAAGAAAATAAAAGTTTTGTCTTTATTAAGCCTTTACCCTGAAGCCCTCTCATACACATCTAAAATCCCCGACAAACATTCCCAGTCTTCCCTAGTTGCCTTACAAAAGAGAAAACTATCATCAGCGAAGAATAAGTGATTGAGCTTTGGTCCCCCTATAGACGTGGGAACACCTTTTAAAACCCATGTGCATTCAGCTCTCTAAAGTAATGAACTCAAGGCCTCTGCACAAATCAAAAATAGATATAGAGATAGAGGATACCCCTGACGAATTCCTCTAGATGGCTGAATGTGCCCCACCGGCTCACCATTGATAATAATGGAATATTGAACCGTAGTAATACATTTCATGATCAACTCTACCCACTTCAAATCAAACCCCATTCTCTTCATTACCTTAGCCAAGATCACCCACTCCACCTTGTCATATGCCTTACTCATATCTATCTTCAAGGCCATAAATCCATACTTTCCCCACATGCGAGAATGCATAGTGTGTAATGTTTCTTAAGTAGCTAAAATGTTGTCAGAGATAAGACATGTAACATCCCCAGCCCGTTAAGGCTGAGTTTGCCACTTTTCTTCTTTTACAACAAAAGTTTTTGCAAAGATCTATAAGGTCTATCAGAGTACTTGATTTTAAAGGATACGAAAAATGTATAAAACATTATTCAAGAGATTTTATTACAAGCGAAATTAGAAAACATTAAACTTTAGTTGCGGAATATCATATCATTACAATAACTTATATGAAAAGACTTTGAAAATTAATAATTATTCCCACCCCATTCCGGCCTCCTATTCCAGCATCCTTTCTACCTGAAAACAAGAAATAAAACTGAATGAGCCCAAAGGGGGCCCAGCAAGTAAAATCCACAACCATAAATAGTTTTACTCCTTGTTCTCAGTTTTGAAAATCATTTTCGCAAATAAATATAATTATAGCCATAATAATATCTGTATGTACGGTTGCATCTCCCGTAACATATACCTACTATTACATCTAGTAATAGATCATCGTTGTAAATCATCTTTATAAATCATCATCATAATGCATCATTATAAATAATCTCTGTAAATCATCATAGCATATCATCGTTGAAAATATAGTATCATTTTCTCATAATAAGGCCCATGTACACTATTACCCCTGTGCACGAGGGTTGCGGGTCCTGTGACCATGGCACTGAACTGAGGCCTCAGCCATGCCCGACCGTCAATTAACTCTTTCTTGGTGCACTCAACGGTCTAGTTGATGGAATACCACCTTCTGGCATAGCCTCCTTCAGTGGTTTCGCCTCCATCCGAGTATCGGTACCGAACTCTCATCTTATCTTATCTTGGGGCCAAAAATACTCTCCTCCATACATGTGCCCTCATTTCATAAACATTTATCTCATCTCTTGTACTTTTCTTTGTACTTCTTTTGATGCATCTTAGGGCAACATGTAGGAGGGTTTATCATCATTTTTCTTTCTTATAATCATCATCATTTCTCAACTTTCTTTTCTTAAAATGGAAACTTTTCCAAATATAAACTTGTTGTGCTTAAAAAGCCTTTAAAGAAATATAAACTTTCTAAATAATTCTTTTAGAAATTCTTCATGCATGCAACATAACTTCATAATACGTAAATAAAATAATCATTTACAATTTACTAAAGAATGAATAAATAGCATGACATGAAGTAACTTTAGAAGGGGTAGTGAATTTACTTACCTCTAGACTGAAGCTAAAAGTGGTATGAAGGAATCTAGTTGCTCCAATATGACTAACACCACTAGTATATCTTTTGAAACTAATTTCTAAAGTCTGCTATCTCTTGTGTTCTTTCTTTCTTGTAGCGCTTGGTCTCGCCCTTTCTCTCTCTGTTCTGAGTAAACACTCTTAGAAAGAAGAAAGACCGAGTAAAAAGCGGAAGAAGGAAGAATATATGCAAGAGATGGGAGAGGAGATGAGTGGTGAAAATTCTGAAGGAGAAGAGCTCTATTTATAGGAGAAAATCAAATACTATTCCACCAACCCTACACTATTCCACCAACCCTACACTATTCCACCAACCCTACACTATTCCACCAACCCTTTACTATTTCACCAACCCTATACTATTCCACCAACCCTACACTATTCCACCAACCCTATACTATTCTACCTTCAATTTACAATTATACCCTCATTCTATCTTCAATTTACAATTATACCCTCATTTTACTATTTCACCAACCCTATACTATTTCAACAATTACCATTCTCTAATTACCACTCTCTCATAAATTTCCCAAGAATTAAAATCCTTAGCTATAATGGATATTAAAATAACATCATTATCAAAATAATCTATTTAAATAGCTTTGAAAATTCTGGGACACTACAATCTTCCCTCCTTATTAGAATTTCGTCCTCGAAATTAAAACCTATAATATTATCGTCCAATCTTCAAGTTGAGGGATTCAGATAATATTCCTTTCAATCCTTCATCAAAGCTTACTCTCTTTTATCATATTGAAATTCCATCTCCTTCTTCTTATTCACAGTCTAAAGTCTCAATTTCTGCAATCATTCATCAATTCACACTAAAATCTTACCTCAAAATCTTTTCCATTGTTTCTTTCCAACCTCAATAACAACAATCGAGTTATTCATCAACAGTCTACAATCAAGGTTTAAACATCAAATTAATAAATAGTTCATACCTCCAATCATCATAGTCCTCATTTCAAGCCTGCAATAATTCTCTCGATCTAATTTAATCAATCTTATCAAAAAGGTATAAAAATCATCCCCGCCTATATTCTCTTTAGTATCTCAGTATTCCAAATCATGCATACGAAATTTTAATATGATGCTCTAATAATTATTAACTTCTCACCATCATAAACCTGTAAAAGTAAATAGCACCAACATTCAAACATCATTACATGAATATACCTCAGAAGTGACATCATAATTCGATTCATTCTAAATACACAACCGTTTCTATTTTCTCATCCCAACTTTTGTGTTGATGCTACAATATCAGCGAAAATCTTTCAGTACTACATCTTTACTTGATAAATCATAACTCAATAATAGAAACTCGTAATTATGATTTCAACTCAAACGAAATACACGATTTCATCAAATGTAAGATTCTCATCCATTCTTGACTAATACATGCTGTGCTTTGCTGCGTTCTAGAGATGAAATTGATAAGCAAGCAAAGTAGGATATGGGTAAGTTTCCAAGCTGGATGTCCCAAAACACTCATGTTATAATTTCTCTCCCTTGGGTCTTGCAAGGTCAAGAAGAGAAAAGAGAGAAAGATAGTCCTGTTGCTTTCTAGAAATGAAGATTTGAAAAGCATTTCAGGACATGGCATGTATGTGAGACTTTCAAAATACCCACATCGGATGCTCTCTCTCTTCTGTCATTTACGAAGACTGAGAAGGAAAGAGAGATATTTAGCCTGAGAAGCATGATCAAGGATAATCTTGCTTCATCAGGACATGATCAACGATAATCTTGCTTCAATGGTTTACTACTGAGAGTATAAGGAGTTGGGTTTGTGAATCAAATCGTGAGGCTGCATTTTTCTCTTGAGGACACGCTCAACTAGGAGGAAAAGTCGAGCTTTCATTGTATGGAAGGCTATTAACAGAAGATTTCAGGCGAAGGGGTATGATCAGAAGGCATGTGTTGCAATGGAGAAAGAGGTGGGAATTTATAGGAAAGATTTCTGGTAATGAACGAGCGCGTGGTGCGCGTTGGCATGACAATTCATTCAGTTGCCCACGCATGGTATTTGAAGTCGTTGATTGAACAGTGGGTTTGAAAAATGAGCTCAGTCGAATTTATGACAGGAGACAAGATCCTACTTCCACGGGATCTTTTGACAAAATTTTCATCGCGGCCCGAGGTCGCCTAACGCTTTGTTGTTTACTGTTTATTTCATCTGAAGTGAAAAATTCCTTTAAAGCCACTCGTCTGCTGCTTCCAGAAACTTCACAAAATTTCTTCAGTTCCTAACGTTTAGTCTCTTCTCAGTACTTCATCTCTCCCAATTTCTTCGTATTCTCAACTATTTTTCCTTACTCTCCTAAATATGGGAGTATCATCATCATCCGTTAACAACCTCGATTTGAATGTTGCTCCTGCAGCACAACCCATTGTTATGCCTGACGTGCAACCGGAGGTGCCTGTTGTTCCCCCTGAAGTGTCTGCTATTCATCCCGTCGTACCTGTTACACACCCTAATGAACCTGCTGCATATCCTAACGTATGGCAGCCAACTTTTGTCTTTGACAATCGTCCTATCACTATTCACGATTCTGTCATGCTCCATGATTCTACTGCTGTAGCAGTGGCCAAAGGTTTCGTAATTCCACGGGATCAAACGTTCTTAGCTGATAGGTCGGATACTGATGCTATTAATAACTCATTGGCATTCAGTATCCAAGGTGCTGCTTCAGTTTCTGACATGGCACAACGTTTGAGTGCCAGAAATGTTGAGCTGAAAGTCTCAAGAAACCAAATCGGGGTCTTACAGCGACTGCTCAAATACTACAAACGAAAACACGTGGATTTGAAGCAGGAGAATACTCAGCTGAAAAAGATGATGTTATCTTACGCAGAATACTTGGGACCAAAGATGCTAGAAATGGAGAAGAATACCGAACGTCTCCAGCGACAGCACGAAAAACTCCGGGTCGATGTTCAGGGGTGTTGCAAGTCTCTCCGCACACGCTCTAGTCAGGTACCTCATTAGAAATAAATATTCTCTTTGATAATTCAATTATATAAATATACGATTATGCTCATACTAGGTTTTCTCTGTGCAGAAATAATCTTCCTGGAGCAGCTCTGAGGAATCATCTGCTCATCATTACCACGTATCTCTTTATGCAACAAATTCCCTTCTCTTTTTTTTTTTTTTTTTTTTTTTTTTTTTTTTTTTATGGACACTGGTATGTAATATTATAAGGAGCTTGTTCTCCAAACATTTCTTTTCGTAATCATTCAGTGCTCATTCAATATTCATTATGAAATCATTCTGTCATTGTAATAACTTCATTTAAACAAACAATCTGTTTAAAAAAGTTAATCACTCAATAAAACATCTAAGTATGCACCATCACATGTTTTCAACCTCTAAAATACCTTAATATCATTGAACATATATCTTATAAGAGAAATTTAGATCATGTCACTATATTATATCACTGTATCATATTGTCTTTCAACTCTTACCTTTATGCTTCAATTTACCTCAAGAATAATAATCCATTATCTTTACTTAGTAAAAGAAAATTATATCAAAAGCTTTGGCATGTAACTAAAATTTCTCATAATTTCATATCCACTAATGCCTCAAAATTTAAATATTATCCACAACCTAGGAGCATCAATTCATCCTCAAAACTTTAAGCATCACTTCAATATAATTTACCTCAATTACAGAAAACCTAGCACCTCAAATTCTAAGAATCACCTCAAAGATTTCATGAATTGTACCTTAAAGTCATCACAATCATTTGAAAATATCAAAATCCTTAAACCACAACTTTATATATCAAAATATCTTATAGATTCTAGGGTATACCTCATTTGCATTTATCCCTGCAATACTTAGGCATTCACTTCATGCCACTACGTAATCCTTATTCATCAATCCATATATTATAACATCAATCATAGTATCATTATTGTCATCGATCAAACCTTAGCCATTACCAAAAACTCATATAAACTCTTATATCATTAATTCAGTTCAAGAATCATTTCACAACCGACATCCATAAGACCATTCATTACCAAATCACTTACACAATTTGTCTCACAACCTAAATCCATAAAACCATTTTGTCGCCAAGTTAATTTCACAAATCATCTCGCAACCTAAATCTATAAAATCATCATACGATTTTTAAATCATGATCAATAATCTTTTCTAAATCCTCGAGACACCTTAAAATATACCCTTATCAATCGATACTCTAGAAAACTGCCGCAAATCCAAATAGGCAGATACTATGGATCACAACCTATCTATAAAATAAAAATTCATCTCCGTCATTAACATGATCACAATAATAAAATCCTCCAAATTAATCACACTAGGATGATTTTTTTTTTTTTTTTTTTTTTTTTTTTTTTTTTTAACAAAAAATTAACCATTAGAAAAATGCTCATGCATTATTTAGTAGAGACCACACAACAATGCACACTCTACTTGGCCGGAATGTGGCTTCTCATTAAACCCCCCAATTTTTTTTTTTTTTTTTTTTTGAAAAGTCTGCCAGAACCTTATAACCTTTGCTCTGATACCAAAATTGTAACATCCCCAGCCCGTTAAGGCTGAGTTTGCCACTTTTCTTCTTTTACAACAAAAGTTTTTGCAAAGATCTATAAGGTCTATCAGAGTACTTGATTTTAAAGGATACGAAAAATGTATAAAACATTATTCAAGAGATTTTATTACAAGCGAAATTAGAAAACATTAAACTTTAGTTGCGGAATATCATATCATTACAATAACTTATATGAAAAGACTTTGAAAATTAATAATTATTCCCACCCCATTCCGGCCTCCTATTCCAGCATCCTTTCTACCTGAAAACAAGAAATAAAACTGAATGAGCCCAAAGGGGGCCCAGCAAGTAAAATCCACAACCATAAATAGTTTTACTCCTTGTTCTCAGTTTTGAAAATCATTTTCGCAAATAAATATAATTCTAGCCATAATAATATCTGTATGTACGGTTGCATCTCCCGTAACATATACCTACTATTACATCTAGTAATAGATCATCGTTGTAAATCATCTTTATAAATCATCATCATAATGCATCATTATAAATAATCTCTGTAAATCATCATAGCATATCATCGTTGAAAATATAGTATCATTTTCTCATAATAAGGCCCATGTACACTATTACCCCTGTGCACGAGGGTTGCGGGTCCTGTGACCATGGCACTGAACTGAGGCCTCAGCCATGCCCGACCGTCAATTAACTCTTTCTTGGTGCACTCAACGGTCTAGTTGATGGAATACCACCTTCTGGCATAGCCTCCTTCAGTGGTTTCGCCTCCATCCGAGTATCGGTACCGAACTCTCATCTTATCTTATCTTGGGGCCAAAAATACTCTCCTCCATACATGTGCCCTCATTTCATAAACATTTATCTCATCTCTTGTACTTTTCTTTGTACTTCTTTTGATGCATCTTAGGGCAACATGTAGGAGGGTTTATCATCATTTTTCTTTCTTATAATCATCATCATTTCTCAACTTTCTTTTCTTAAAATGGAAACTTTTCCAAATATAAACTTGTTGTGCTTAAAAAGCCTTTAAAGAAATATAAACTTTCTAAATAATTCTTTTAGAAATTCTTCATGCATGCAACATAACTTCATAATACGTAAATAAAATAATCATTTACAATTTACTAAAGAATGAATAAATAGCATGACATGAAGTAACTTTAGAAGGGGTAGTGAATTTACTTACCTCTAGACTGAAGCTAAAAGTGGTATGAAGGAATCTAGTTGCTCCAATATGACTAACACCACTAGTATATCTTTTGAAACTAATTTCTAAAGTCTGCTATCTCTTGTGTTCTTTCTTTCTTGTAGCGCTTGGTCTCGCCCTTTCTCTCTCTGTTCTGAGTAAACACTCTTAGAAAGAAGAAAGACCGAGTAAAAAGCGGAAGAAGGAAGAATATATGCAAGAGATGGGAGAGGAGATGAGTGGTGAAAATTCTGAAGGAGAAGAGCTCTATTTATAGGAGAAAATCAAATACTATTCCACCAACCCTACACTATTCCACCAACCCTATACTATTCCACCAACCCTACACTATTCCACCAACCCTACACTATTCCACCAACCCTTTACTATTTCACCAACCCTATACTATTCCACCAACCCTACACTATTCCACCAACCCTATACTATTCT
Organism: Corylus avellana; assembly: GCF_965113065.1. Classification (NCBI taxonomy): domain Eukaryota; kingdom Viridiplantae; phylum Streptophyta; class Magnoliopsida; order Fagales; family Betulaceae; genus Corylus; species Corylus avellana. The sequence goes on along the minus strand of NC_142490.1, from coordinate 9,887,157 downwards.
ACCTTCAATTTACAATTATACCCTCATTCTATCTTCAATTTACAATTATACCCTCATTTTACTATTTCACCAACCCTATACTATTTCAACAATTACCATTCTCTAATTACCACTCTCTCATAAATTTCCCAAGAATTAAAATCCTTAGCTATAATGGATATTAAAATAACATCATTATCAAAATAATCTATTTAAATAGCTTTGAAAATTCTGGGACACTACAAGACGACCCGGAATGAAAGCACTTTGGTTACTAGAGATAATATGTGGAAGAACAACGTTCAACCTATTCGCCAACACCTTAAACAAAATCTTATAAACAACATTACACAGACTAATAGGGCAAAATTCAGTTACTCTAGTAGGATTCTTTTTTTTTTTTTTTTTTTTGGAATCAATTCAATGTGAGTAAAATTTACAGCTTCGGCAAAACTACCCGAATTAAAAAAAATTCATAAAAGCATCACAAACTTCTTGGCCCACTACTTCCCATTGTTCTTGGTAAAAGCTCGCAGTAAAACCATTCAGACCTGGAGATTTGAAATGAGCCATATGTTGTAAAGCTGCTAACACCTCCTCTGTTGACAAAGCCACCAATAATTGCTCATTCATGCTTTCGGAAACCCTTCTAGATACTGCCTCAAGACATTGAGAGATCCCCACCGGATTTGAAGTAGTGAATTTTTTTTGAAAATAATCAATGTAAACTTTTTCAACAGCTTTTGGATTTGAGAAAACCCAACCCTCTTCATCTGAAATGCTATAAATTTTACTTGCTTTATGACGTTGTTTAACACAAGCATGAAAATATTTTGAATTTTGATCCCCAAACTTGAGCCGATGTTCTTTTGCCATGTGTCTCCATTTCAGCTCTTCTCATTCCATTAAATCATTCACCTAAAATTGAAGCCTTTGAATAGACTCCACATTCGGTTGCCCCTCCTCTTAAAATAGAATCTATAACTCCCCTCTTTTCTTCTTGGTCATACTCTTAGTTGGGTTTTGATTTTCTCTGTTCCATTGCACCAACCCACACTAACTCATATCCAGATTATTTTTTACGACCTCCCAGACACCCACTGAAGGTACTTTCTTCTTCCATACTTTTCGAATAACCTCATAGGCCTTCTTATTTTCCCCCCATCTTGCTTCATATTTGAATGTATTATGATAAACTCTTCTTCGCTCCATTTGTTTTTGAAAGGTTAAGAACAAAGGGGTGTGATCCGAACAACGCGTAGCAATAACTTCTATATTTCTAACCAGGTACATCTCCTCCCATTCTCCATTTGCCACAACACGTTCTAATCGCTCTTTAATAAATTGCCCATCACCCCTCATATTACACCAAGTAAATTTTGGACCTACAAAACCCATATCATTTAGTTCACAAAAATCCAGAGTAGATATAAAATCAACCATCTGAATGGCCTCTTTAAATGGGCGAGTGAGACAATACCATCCGCATACCCGTTTAATAATCATATTATGCTACACATAACCAGTTTTCGGCCCATATATAAGTTTAAATGCCAATATATATATATATATATATATATATATATATATATATATATATATATATATATATATATATATATATATATATATTAATTTGTATGAATTTTAAAAATGAAATTATATATGAACTAAAGTTTGCATTTAATTGCACCAATGAGCGTATTTGGATGGAGGAATCTCTTTAATGTATTTTTAACATTGTCACTTTAGAGCAATCTGCTCTTTTTCTTTAGAGTTTTATACTCTTGTTTGTTTCTCTGATTTGAAAAGGAATGAAATCATCAATTCGTTAAAAAAAAAAAGGTGCGGTCTTGTTAAGGTTGTAAAATGTGATATATTTAATTAAACGAGTTAAATTAATAAATATCAAATTAACCTGCGAGTCAAATCGACTTAGGAATTAGGGCTTGTTTGAAATTTTGAGGGGCCTAAAAGTGCTTTTAACATTCAAAAATCCCATTTGAAGCAAAAAAGTACTTGTTTAGTAAAAAAATTAAAAGCGTTTTTAAGGGTCAAAAAGCCTAAAAATGGCCAAAAAGTACTTTCGGCAAAAGCTTAAAAATGAAGCTTTTACTCAAAAACTCTTTTTAACTTAAAAGCTCTATTTTTCAGACGCAGTCTCAAACAGGCTCTTAGAGCATGCAAAAAGCGCTTATGATCCCTCAGAAGTCCGTTTCAGAAAAAATTAGAGTCGTTTGGTAAAATATTTCCAAAGCGCTTTGGAGGTTCCAAACGCTCAAAACCACGTTTGGGGCGAAGCTGGAAAACGTGGCTTCTACTCAAACGGACTTTTGGAAGAAAGGCGCACCGCAGTTTTGTGTTTAATGAAATATATACACGGACAAAAATACCTTAAGAATTTCATGTAATGACAACCATACCCATATATAAACATCACTTTGAACCAAACTTATCATTTTGCCACAGTTGAAAGCCGCTACAGGGAGAGAGACAAGCAGAAGTTCATCTCGTTCCAGTGAGTTCGTTGGATTTTTGATTATTTTCATCTCTTTTTTTCCAATCTTGACATGTATAAAAGAACTAAACATAAGAGAAAGACGTGTGTGCAGTCTGCAAAGAAGAGAATTAGAAAAAATAGAGAGAAAATACAAAAGAGAGACCGACAGAGAAGATAATTAGAAAAAAATAGAGGATAGAAGGGAAAAGAAGATAAAGAAGAGATGAAGGGGTTGGAGAGTGATAGATGGCTTTGGGCAGTGTGAAGAGCTGCTCCCGCGTGGGTAGATACAGATTTGTCAATTTTTTCTTTTCTAAATTGTTTCTAGAATATATGCATTGTTTATGACGCTAGGAACGTGATAGATGGCTTTGGGCAGTGTGTTGAGCTGCTCCCACGTGGGGTAGATACGAATTTCACAATTTTTTTTTTCCTTTTCTAAATTGTTTCTAGAATATATGCATTGTTTCTGATGCTAAGAAACAATGCAAGTGTATTAAAAAATTTCTTTCTCTCTTACACATCGCAGAGCCTCTGTTGTGAGATGACAATAACGTGCTTGCTATTGTGAGAAATGACAATTTTTTTATTTAGAATCTCTTTCTCTCTCACACACCACTGACTCATGCCTTTCTCCTTTGCAAAAGTTGGTTCCACAGCTCATTATATATATATCTCACAACAAATTTTTTTTAGAATCTCTTTTTCTCTCTCACACCCCATCGACTCATGCATTGTCCTTTGCAAAACTTGGTTCCATAGCTCATTTATATATATATATATATATATATATATATATATATATATATATATGAAGCTTATGAAGGGGTGAATGACAATGGCGTAGGAAGACAATTAATTCACATGAATTATTTAATGCCTTTCCTGTTGTAGAAATTTGATTCTATTATTTTTTTTATGTTGCCCTTTTGTTGGATGGACATGCATATTATTCATGCAAATATGATTTTTTGCATTCTATCAGTCAATCACTTTAAACAAATTTATAATTGTTAATAGTGTTTAACATACTTTTTTATTTATAATTTTATCAGCTTATTTATTGTCTGAAAAACATGAATAAAATAGGTCAAAGCGACATTACAGCTGCTACTACATATACTCAGATAAAAAAAGTAGTTTGGACTGAAAAAATGCTATAAGATTATCTTGACATATATATTACTGAGATTCATGCTGGTAACCGTCCAAGAACACATTTCAAAAGGACAGGATGGAAAAATGTGATAGATAAATTTAATGGAAAAACTGGAAAACAATATTGCTATAAACAACTAAAGAACAAGTGAGATAGTTTGAAAAAAGAGTGGAACATTTGGAAGAGATTGATAGGCAAGGAAACTGGCCTTGGATGAGATCCGGTAAAAAAGACAATTGATGCGCCCAATGATTGGTGGGAAAAAAAATTGCAAGTATTATATTTGTACTTATTTGTTTTTGTTTAAATGATTTAAAAAATGTTTATTATTGATTTTTACATATACCTAAATACAGAAAGTTCCAGAAGCAACCAAGTTTCGCACGACAGGTTTGACTTATGCTATGAAGGTGGAAATATTGTTTAGAGATATAATTGCCACTAGGAAGGGATCTTGGGCACCATCCATAGGGTTGGTTTCTAAGATATTGGTGTCATAGATAGTGCAGATGAAATGCTTAATGAAGATGACAATGTTGTAGAAGGTTTAGATGTTTTGGATGACGAACCAAATCTCAATACACATGGCATTGATGATATTCTTGCTGATTTAGATATGCGGGATAAAGGAAATACGATCTTGCGGTTCAATGTAAGAAAATAAATAAAATAGTTCAAATTGTTAGTCAACATTTGACTCGGATTTGTGATGTAATAAAAAGTAAGAATACAACGACATCTAAGAGCTACGATAAACCTGAATGTAATATTGAAGAGGCTATAGATGTTGTTCGGGGGATTGCTGAAAGAGAAAATGACATTGACATCCTTAAGTTTGCAACATACGTATTTCTTAAGAGATCACATAGAGAGATGTTTGTGACTATTAAAGAGCCATGGTTGTAGATTGACTTTATTAAGCGAATGGGAAATAGAGAAATTAACCGTCGTAACATAGATTAATATAGTTATTTTTTAATGTGGTTTTGTTATGAACTATTTTGAGAAGTTGTAAGGATTTATTTGAATGTTTTTTTTTTTTTTTATGTGTTGATTTGTGTAGTAAGGTAAGTATATTATAATATTTAATAACTACGTAAATATGTCTTTTTCTTATTTTTATGGGTGCTTATATATTTATTTTGTGCTTATTTCTTTATTTATTTATTTTTCCCTTATAGACATGGACAATAATGATTATAGCACTCAAGATGATACAAGTGATAGTGATTATGGTGAAGAGGAAAATGAAAATGAAAATAATGTTTTTATTCTAGCAGCTGCAGCAGTAGAATTTGTTGAAAACTATTATATGTCATATATTGCAAAGGAACCTTGTAGGACCTCTTTTCAAATAGGTTATAAGTGGGTTATGGAGATTCTACAAGGTAATCCTGATAGGTGCAAACAAAATGGAAATACACGCATTTCTTTACTTGTGTAAAGAGTTGAAGGAAAGATATCATTTAAGAGGTACTAGGAAATTAACTGTTGAAGAGTTGGTGGCAATGTTTTTGAATACTTTAGGCCATGGGTTTGGGAATAGAATAGTGGACATTTTACTCATGTTTTAATGGTTGTTTCAAGAATGACGATTGACATTATTAATCATATTGATAGGAAATTTAGGGATGTTCCAATCAAAATTCGTGATGATGAGCGGTATTGGCCATACTTAAAATATTGCATTGGAGCCATTGATGGAACCTATGTGCTAGTTCAAATTTCTCCATCAAAACAAATACCATATATTGGTCGAAAATGGACTCCTACTCAGAATGTTATGGCTGTTTGTGATTTTCGTATGTGTTTCACCTTTGTTTGGGCTGGATGGGAAGGTACTGCACATGATACACATATTTTTTTGGAAGCTATTCGAAAGGAAGAATTGCAATTTCCACACCCACCTAGAGGTTTGTATTTAATAAAAGGAGAAACTTCACTTACCTCCTATACTTTCGCGGTTTTTGCAGACACCCCTCCATTGTTCAAAAACTCTCACTTTGATGTATTCAACTTTCGTTTCTTTCCACTTTGCCCATTCCGTTAGGATTTTGTAGTTAAATCAAACGATCAAATGAGTAAAAGTCCTTTATACCCCTAATTTTTTAAAAAATTTCAAATTTACCCTTATTTATAAATAAAAAATTATTATTATAATTATTATATTAAAAAAAATAAATAAAACAAATAAAAAAGTGACCCACCGGCGGGTCACAAGTGACCCCCGATGGGTTTTGTGACCCGTCAGGGGTCACAAAGTGACCCCCGGTGGGTTAAACACCGTCAATTTTTTTTTTAATATATAATAATAATAATAAGACCCGTGGGTCACAATACGGATGGGTTAGATCCACCGGTAAACCCACGGGTCAAGATTTATAAAAAATAAATATTTTTTAATAAAAAATAAGGGCAAGATTGGAATTTCACACTCCTCCGTTAGGATTTAACAGAAAATCCTAACGGAATAGGCAAAGTGGAAGGAAACAAAAGTTAGATACATCAAAGTGATAGTTTTTGAACAATGAGGGGGTGTCTGCAAAAACCGCGAAAGTATAGGGGGGTAAGTGAAGTTTCCCCTTAATAAAAATAACAACTATGAATTATACATGAAAAAAATATACATTTCAATATTTTTTATGATCGTTATTTGTATATATTTTTGCAGGAAAGTATTACTTGGTAGACATAAGATATCCTCACATGAAGGGATACATGGGGCCCTACAAAGGGGAACGGTATCATCTACCAGACTTTCGTCGCGGAAGCCAACCGAGGGGTATGCATGAAATTTTTAATCATGCACATTCATCACTTAGATGCACTATTGAAAGAACATTTGGAGTTTGAAAAAATAAGTATAAGTTATTGCATGGCATGTTGAATTTTCCTTATGATAAACAAGTGAAAATCGTGGTGGCGTCTATGACTCTTCATAACTTCATTAGGAAGCATGCAATAAAGAATGCTGAATTCCAACCATATGATGATGATGAGGATTTACTACCTACTGATTGTATAGGCGATGGCGAAGCACAAGATGAGTCAAACATACAACAATTAGAGACATCCAATGAAAATTCTATGAACATTGAGCGTGATCATATTGCTAATCTACTTCTAACCCGTTAATGTTCTTTTATTTTTTTTATTTATGTTGTTGTGTTATAAACTATTTAAAATGTTGTAAGGATCTCCTTGAATGATGTTCTTTCTTATGTGTTAAATACTTTAAATACTTAAAAAAAAAAAATGATTGACATCACTTTTTATTACATATAAGTACAAAAGAAATAAAATGTTGATGTTTTGTTACATAAACCATTACCAAATAATTTTTACTTGTGAATGTTAACATTAGCCATTTTTATATAAAAAGGTTGGTATAAATTGAAAAAAAAAAAAAAAAATAAATAAAAATTAATTACCAACCTTAGGCCCTTATTATCATTATCGACATGTGATGATTTCACGTAAAATGACATATATTTGGTGTCATGTAATGATTTTTTTTTTTACCTTATACTAAAAAAATCATTACATGTTCTTTATTGTCATTTTTGCAACTGAAATCACTTTTTTAGTTTTGTTACCAAATATCAGTAACATCAAAAAAGCACTTAAGACATGCCGTTACTAAACATGTAAACAGTTTTTCAGTAACAACACTTTTGACAAAAGTTCACTGATAAAAGCACTATATTCAAAAACTCTATTTTTTACCGCAATTCCAAACAGGCTTTTAGTATGAGGTAGAACCGTAGAAGCTCATAGCAGTACCTGGAGAGCTTCTTAAACCCCAAGTTCCGAGCTTAATCTTTCCCATGACCCACCATCCCCAGCCACCAGTGGGGTGGCTCCAAGTCCAACCACCTATGCGGGTAGCCCACCCCGTTGGGTGGGGGGCTAGCGGTAGGATGCAACTATAGGTAACTTTTTCTATTTTTTTTCTTTCTATTTTTTTAATTTAATTTTTAATAAAATAATTAAAATACATATCATTTTGATTTTTAACGGACGTCGCATAATTAGAGAGAAAAAAAATACAGAAAAAGCTCTTTCAAATTCAAAAATAAAAAATTAAGCTTTTAAAGTTAATATTTTAAAAGTGAGATTGATTTCAAAAAAACGTGATTACTCGAAAATTATCATAAGTTTAGGGTGCATTTAGGATTAACATTTATAAATAAAAAGTGCAATTTTAAATCAAATTGCAAAAAAATAAACTATTTGGAATTCCGTTTTTAAAAAATTGCTATTTGAAAACACATATTTTATACATTTTCAAATCATATATAAGAATGTGTTTTTCTGAAAATGTACAATTTTTTAGGCTAAATTGTAATTTTAAAAATTAAATAGTAATTTTGCCAAATGTTTAATTACGTTTTCAAAAACTCGAGTTTTTAATACATACATTTGAAATCGCAGAACCAAACCCGAACCGAAGGACTCTTAGAATAAGCATATTAACTAGTCTTAAAAGGGAATTCTATAAAATTATGTATGTTAAGATCTACAATTTTGAATATCTGACTATCTGACCAAAAAGAAAAAAAGGACCAGGCCATCTAGAATAACCTGGAATACGCTAAGTTCAACAAAATTGAGATCAGTTCATTTTGATCGTTTGATCCTCAAGCCACCCATCAACTGTCAAATCCCAACAAATCCAATGATCCAAATCAAATGAATGGTCTCTGTATGTATTATATGCAAGGAACTCTTGAAAGCAAAACTAGCCGTTAGAAATTATGCGTGTGGGGTTTGTTCCCTTGACTTTCCTCCAACGGTCACATTTTGTCCTCTCAACCAATATGACCGTTGAGGCTCCCCCCTACACACACTCTATATCTTCCCCCTTCGCCTCCGCATTTCTCTTCAAACCAATCCACCATTTCCAAGCTTCCAAAACTCAAATTCCACAAAACCCACTTGACCCAAAATCTCCGCAAGTCACCAGAATCCGTTGAATTTCGCTGAATTTTGAGGAATCTTGAAATGGGTATCGGCATGAACAGCACCCCACCAAGCTCAGTGGCTCAATCCCACTACCACACCCACAAGGTCTTCCTGTTCTGCAACTACATTCTACTTGGCGCGGCCTCCAGTTGCATCTTCCTCACCCTCTCGCTCCGCCTCCTCCCCTCTATAAGTGGCTTCTTCCTGATCCTCCTCCACATCCTCACCATCACCGGGGCGGTCTCAGGATGTGCAGCGGCGTCATCGGGGACTAGCCGGTGGTACGCGGCTCACATGGTGATGACGGTGCTGACGGCAATATTTCAAGGGTCGGTGTCGGTGCTGATCTTCACGAGAACAGGGGATTTTCTGGGGCAGTTGAAGTCGTATGTGAGGGAAGAGGATGGAGCTGTGATACTGAAGTTGGCTGGTGGGTTATGTGTGTTGATCTTCTGCTTGGAGTGGGTGGTGTTGACTCTTGCGTTTTTCTTGAAGTACTATGCTTATGTTGAGGGCGATAATGGTGGGTATGCGATGAGGAGGAGTACTGCCAAAGTGCAGCAAGAGGAAGACATGAAGGATTGGCCATGGCCTTTCCAAGTTTAAGTTCAAGCAAAGAAGATGGTTTGATTTTCCTGATCATCCCAGTGTTGGCCACCGCAGCATATTATAGTATTATTCGTTGAATTTGATTCATTGGTTGGAGTGTTCTTTATTTATTCTGAATTGTATTTCTTTTTAATGTTTGCTTTACTGTATTGAGTAATTTCATAGGCTACAGAAATGTTTTATATTTTTGCTCCTCTTAATTTTCGGTATTGATAGTATACTTTGCCAAATTGCTTAAAATACTTTTGTGATGTTTTGTTTTCTAATAGAGTAAACAATTTGGTCTCTAAAAGAAGAGAATGAGAAAAAATAGCTCGTGACAAGAAGAATGAGCATCATAAATCTGCATATTATTAATTGTTTTTTTTTTTTTTTTGACATGTCTACACAAGAGGAGTAGGGGGGATTCGAACTAGTGACTTCCGCTTTTTTAGGCGTGGTCCCGGCCGATTAAGCTACCTCTTGAAGACGCATATTATTAATTGTTAGTTCTTAGCAATAGATTAAAAGAAGAGGTGTGAGGGGGTGGGGGGGAATTCTGAAAATAGATTGAAATTCCTGACTACTTAACAATATCCACTACAAATTTATTGGCTTACAAATTTGGATCCTTCTCCTGTTCATTTTGGTCCTTTAAAATACCAGGATAATTTTGCTCATGTGGCTCTTATGGGCTTGAACCGGAGAGGATCTTTAAAAAAAAAAAAAAAAAAGTATTGCCAACCTTATTTATGTTACTTAATGACACATCAAATTCTAATTTAATCCAAACCCCTAATGGGAATAATGAGATTGCAAATTTTTTTAAATTAATAAAAATTTAAGAAGGTTAAGTGAAGTTCCATTATAAAAACAATGTTGTTGTAGCCGAATCGTAGAAGCTTTTCCGGGCTTTTTGCAAACTATTTCCTCATTTTTTTTGAAATATATATATATATATATATATATATATATATATATATATATATATATATTTGGTTTGAAGTAGCTAGGCGAGATAGATGGCAAGAATGATCTTTACATAATAAATACAAAGATAGAGAGATACTAATCAAGCGGTGTCTTGTTGGTCCTCTGAAATCATCCTTCTAAACAAGTACTAGTGTTCCAATACATAAAAGAGAGTGATGACCACTCATTATTCTAGCTGTTTTGGACACATGTACTCACCTTCAAGTACCTAAACGTTCCATTGATACCACATATAGTCATAATAAACACCAACTCTTTCTTTCTAGCTTAAAATTAACCTTCTTTTTTTTTTTGTTTAAGAAAAGAAAATAAAAGGCACACTATAGTTGTCCTTTTTAAGGATAGAAGGACAAACACAAGAAAACATGTGTAACTACAAAAGCCTTGATCAAATAGCATTTTCCCACCCCATGCAGATATCTACTGCAGATAACGGAGGCCATCAAATGGAAGAAGAGCTGGGCAATTTCTCTCCATTACACCATTATTTCTCTGCCAAACAACCAGCTGAATGGCACCGCGGATGCTTGCTTGGCCTTTCCTTGGGCTCTCTCCTCTAACCTTCTAATCCTTGGGGGCAAACCACACACGAAATCTTGAGCTCTACGCCCTTCTGCAGAAAGACCCCCCAACTTCGCTACATCCCATCTTCCAACCAGAAACTCCAAAATATCAGCATAGTCCCTAGCAGTGTATACTCCAAGCCGCTGGGCAACAGTTGAGAAGTGTTCAAAAAGGTTATCATCCCGCCCATCATACATCAAGTGGGCTGGCATTGACACCTTTTTCTTCATCATGTCAGCTAAAGCCATTACAGTGCCATCTGGGTCGATCTCAAACAGCTTCTCCACAATCTTGGTGTAGGCAGTTTCATGGCGTTTTTCATCTGAGGCAATTATGCCACAAATCTGTGCCAATTTCATGTCCCCATGCTCCTTAGCTTGCCTGGCTGTGTTCCCATGGGAGATGAATGTTGCCCTCTCTTGAAATGAAGTGTAGATGAAACCAAGGTATGGGTTGTTTTCCGTCTTAGGATCCTGGAAGAACACATGAAATTAAATTAGTGAGAATCAAATTGCGTTACAAGTCTATTTCCAAACATAAATCTTGCATAACAACTGCCACATGTAAGTTGGGCAGGAAAAGAAAATACAAAAAACAAAAACCAAGAAGAAAAAGCAGAACAAGAAAGTCTAGAGCATGAAAAGTTATACAAAACAATACTTCTTTGAAAATTCCAATCAAGTAGCTTTCAATAATAACAAAGCTTTGAAAATATATGGCAAGTCCCAAAAAAAAAAAAAATGGAGTGGTGCCCTAAACTTACAGCCATAAAAGACAATCAACATTTTGTAACACTTCGTTTTTCAGAACGCTACTTATCACATTAATGTAAGCTTAACATACTGTCTAGTAAGGAAAGGAAAAATTTGAAAGTTTGAAAGGGAATTGAAATGAGACAAGAAACCGACAACCACCTTAGCCCAAAATATTGGTGATTCTGGTAGTTTGCACCATTTTCAGATTTAGAGAATTTCTAAAAGTTTTCCTCACATGCAAAATTTCCCCAAGTTCCTCCCTTTGGAAATTATTTCTGAACTGTATTTTGATTTTAAAAATAATAATAATAATAACCAAACTGACCAAGTGGGAACAATGATCTCACCATTCCTGACCCTATCAGATACTGAGTTGTCTTCTCAATTTGCTTCATGTCTACCCGTCCAGAGAGATAAAGATACTTGTTGAGAAGGTCACCATGCCTATTCTCTTCAGCAGTCCATGCCCTTGTCCATACTGCCCAAGAAGTAAGGCTTGCACCAGTCTCATCTCGAACTCCATCCAGGGTATTAAGCATTGTTTGGTAAGTTGGAAGGGCTTCTTCTGTGATCATATCTCCAACCAACACCACAAAATAGTCATCAGGAAGTTCCTTTGATTTTTCCCTCAACTCCTTGACTTGATCGTAGAATCCTTCCGATTTGGGGTCTGGCAGAAAATCTTGTGGTTGCCAACATTTCTCAACAGGCTTTAGGTGCACCAAGATGTTCTCCTCAGCCCAACCCTCCAGTGATTTAAAAATCTCGACCTTCTGAGGTGCCATGGAATGAGTCACCTGAACATGTACCTCCCGTGGAGGACAATAGGGCTTTTTCAGATTCTCTGCCGCTCTATAGCAAACAGAAGAAACGGTGATTAGAAACATAAACTTCAGATGAATTATGTGACAACCATAAATAAAGCCTTTTTTAATTCCCTAAGATTACAAAATTACAATCCACTCCCATTTTCCCAGGTACATTGTATTTGCACAAGTCCAAAGATGCAATCTCTTATATTCCTTTATTTCCAAGGATATTGAGCAACACGAGAGAGGACGCATGGACACAGAAACATATGCAACTTCAAAAACTGATTTAAAAGTTATGGGTGTGTTTGAACAAGAACTTCTCAAAGGAATGCTTCAAATTGCCACCAAATTTGGGCAGACATACTCTGGATACACTTCCATTTCTAGCAACAACTGAAAATTCTTGGATACGCTTCAGTAAGACTCTAATAAATCAGTGGATAAACAAGCCAAACCGAGCCCTGCTTATTTTTAGGAATCACTTCATCAGGAATATTCAATTAAATGATGCAATACATTGGTCCTATGATCATTACGCAAACTCCGAAGTGCATCGTGGATATGGTTCCATATGCACCACTTGGCTACACATTTACTAAGACCACATTCTCCAGTGGACTGGCGAGTTTAAAAATCAGGTTCAGTCCCTGATAATAATAAATACCTCATGAAACTTCTTGCAATAATATGCTTTTAGCAACATAAAACAAAATAACTTAAAGCTGAAAACAAAGGACCCAGCAGCTGAGAAAGAGAGAGGAGTTTTATATACATAGAAGTTGGAGAGAATCATCAAAAGTACTTAAAAAATGAAGACTTTTCCACAATGACTCAATCAACAAAGAATACTGATTTTAAAAGCAACTTGAGAGAGAGAGAGAGAGAGAGAGAGAGCACATTAATTGTATAATTGAAAAAGGGTATCCAACTATGCCAATCAAAGGAAAAACAGGGCCAAACTTGACCAACCACTACCATATAGAGAACAAACAAGTCAAAGATTCAGCAACCAAATTCTGAGACAATGAAAACTATATATTTTAGAGAGAAAAAAATATACACATGTACGGTTGTTGCTCACCGTATCACAAGTAGTTCAAAATATTCAGAACAAAGACCAAGACAAAGTTTAGGAGAAAATGTAATGTCGGTAAAGTTTAGGAGAAAATGTAATGTCGCTAATTGAGCATTTTGGCAGATAGAAAAAGTCAAAACAGATTTAACAACAGAAGGGGAAATATCAAATAATATATAATGACCACCCAAAAGAAAATAATGCTTTTCAGAGTAAATGATTACAAACCACACCAAAAAAAAAATCAAATTACAAGAACAATTTTCAGGTATAGAAATAAACAACTTTTAATTACCCACCAAAGAGAAAGAAAACTAAGACGTATAGAATTACAATTATATTTATCCAACAAAAGAAAAATCAGAATTACATTAAATTTGTTAGTACGAAAGAAATTATTAAATAAAACGACTAAAAGAAACAAAGAGAAGACTTGGAAAAATCACAATTACAGAAAATTCGATATCGAAGATTAAAAAAAGAAGAAGAATTACAAGAAACAGCCATTTAACAAGAAAACCAGAATGCATTAGGAAAGAGCAAGAAAACAAATAAATAATTAAAAAAAAAAAAAAAAAAAAAAAACATGCAAAGACATTAAATAAATCATATTCCAACATATAATAAATGAAACCAGTGAACCAACAGGACCTAGTCCCAAAAGAAAAGGTTAACCATGAAAATCAGACCTAACTCTCAACCAATGATATAAATTAAACAATGCACGCATACACAAAAAAACTGAGAAGGACAAAGGAAAACCCACCATGCATGTTGCAGATCACATCAGAAAACCCATAAAAAGTTCACATAATTCGACTTCAAAAAGAAATAATAACATCAGGTAAGTAAAAGAATGGCCATTTATCTCCACCAATATTTTTATTGTTTTTCCAACAAACAATGAACAAAAATTCCATCGATCAAAAAAAATCAATAAAAGATCAACCCAGAGTTAAAACCCAGGTCATAAAATCAACAAGATAGTTAAAAAGTTAAATTGATAAATAGCTGAAACAATTACACCAGAATATTAGATATAGAATTCCGTGAGATACACTTTTCAAAAAGAAATGCGTCACATTTATTTCAACTTTCAAGCAACATGCAACTTGGATCAAGTTTAAAAACCAAAAAAAAAAAAACCTTATTAAAAGCACCGGAATCCACCCACCTACCCCAAAAAAAATCCAAAAGTTTTCATAAATTCAAAGCAATCTCAATGAGCTTTAAGGAAAAAGATAAAAAAGACGACTACATTTGAAAGACGAAAATCCATGATATCAAAACCACCCCCACATGATTTAACTCAACAATACCTATCTCAATCAGCATCAAAACGAAAAACCCAGATCAAAATAGTCACTAAAATCTCACCCATTTGCAAAAAATCACTAAACAAATATTCTTGATCGCACCCATTTGCCAAAAACCACCAAAAGCTCATTTCCATTAACATATTTGGAAAGAAACAACCAAAGAGCCCATGATTTACCCACAAAATGCATAAAAGTGTAAGAAATAAATTACTTACTTGGACGTAGAATGCAGAGTGGAGGCCATTAAGAGCCTGGAAGATCTGAGATTAAGGGGTTTATGAGAAGAGAGCTTATGCGAAGGGAAACTAATCATTGAATTCAAATTCAGAGCCATCCCAATCCCCTCTTTCTTCACAACAAACGATTTGATATTGGGTTAGCTTATATGTATTTTGTTTGTCCCAAACCACAAAATCTCAAGCAACAGCCAAAGTGGAAGGGCAGAGAGGAAGAGTGGCACTCACAGAAACGAAGAAGTTGTACTCGAGAGAGAAGGGAAGCCCCGTTAAAATAGGCCCGCTCATGAAACGGCCATTAATTTTCCACTTAATTACAACAATACCTTCATTATCATGTGTTGGAATATTTTATCCGATATAAATATCTTTCGGACTTTTTAATTTGATCTTTAATATTTAGAAAATGAGAGCGACTTGGGTGCACCTTTTGCAAAAAAGTCAGCTTTTGTATCACCAATAAGAAGTTGATTTACAAAAAAGTCAGCTTTTGTGCCGCTAATAAAAAGTTGATACATCAGCCAATTTCATTAAACTTATATTTTAAATAAAAATTCAACCACACCAGATTATACTATAGATAAAATAAAAAATTAATTTTTTTTTTAAAAAAAAAAAAAACAAAAAACAAAATTGAAGGGGTGGCTGGCTGGCCACCCCTCCCCGGATTTGGATCCCCTGAAATCCTCAGGGGATTCCAGATTCTGGAATTATGTTATCCTAGCCCTTCATTTTAATCTAAAGGCTAAGATTTCGCCACGTGTCCCACTGAATTAAAAAAAATAAAATAATATTTAAAATTTAAAAAGTAATTATAAAAAAAATAATAATAATAATAAAATTTAAAAACAAAAAATAATAAAAAACTTGGGGTGGCCGGCCACCCCAATTTTGCCATATGGGGTGGCCGGCCACCCCATTTTTGGCATTGCCACCCCCAAGTTGGGGGTGGCAGATAGATGCCACCCCCAACCGCGCTTCGGCCACCCCAATGCCAAAATTGGGGTGGCCGGCCACCCCAAGTTTTTTATTATTTTTTGTTTTTAAATTTTATTATTATTATTATTATTTATAATTACTTTTTAAATTTAAATATTATTTTAAATTTTTTTTAATTCAGTGGGACACGTGGCGGACTCCTGGCCTTTAGATTAAAATGAAGGGTCAGGATCTCATAATTTCAGAATCTAGAATCCCCTGAGGATTTCAGGGGATCCAGATCCCCCCTCCCCCACTTGGGTGGCTGGCCGCGCGGCCACCAATAGGCCTAGGGGTGGGTGACTGGCTGGGGTGGCCAGCCAGCCAGCCCTTCAATTCTTTTTTTTTTTAAAAAAAAAAAAAAATTAATTTTTTATTTCATATGTGATATAATCTAGTGTAGTTGAACCTTTTTTTTTAAAAAAAAAAAAAACTTAAATTTGGTAAGTTTGGCTTAGGTGTCACCTTTTAATTGTTTGCACAAAACTCACATTTTGTGTAACCTCCCTATATAAGTTATTATCTTAGAGAGAATTATTTATCAAATTGCACCCATTGAAATAATGACAAAGTTTTCCTCCAAACTAGGTCGGAGGAGTTTCCTTCAACCTAGTATATAAAAGTGACATGTGTCCCTTTTAGTAATAACATGTGAGATGCACATGAGTTTTTAATAAAATTTATTTCAATTTTGTCCCTGCTATTAAAAAAAACATGTCTATCTGACATGCTTATGGAACACATGTCACCTGACTCACCTTTATAGACTAGGTTGAAGGAAATTCCTTCAACCCAGTTTAGAGGAAAACTTTGTCTTTGAAATAAGATGTCAAACTAATTTTAATTGATGCATAAATTTTTTAGGATAGAAATTTCTTTCAAACCAATCTGGATAAAATATCCTCTAACCCATTTAAAATAGTGTCATGTGTCGATAAACATTTATAAGGCACATTAAATTCTGTCTAAGTTAGTAAATTGCTATTAATGACCTTAAGAATTTAATGTGCCTTATAAATCCTTATCGACACATGACACTATTTTAAATGGGTCGGAAGATATTTTCTCTGAATTGATTTGGAGGAAATTTTGATCCAATGTTTTATGTTAGATTGATCCACAGCAAAAGTTGAAAAGTTTCTTGTTGATGTTTTTGTCATCTCAATTTAATTTAAAACTTTTTCTTTTGTAATTAAAATAAATAATAATAAAAAATTTTGAAACTTTCGTAGCTCTCCAGCTTTTTTATAGATAAAATGGTACAACAAGAACGACAAACAAACAGAAAAACAAGGGAGAAACCTTGCTGGCTGACATAGCATAACTGATTACGTCGATAAATAAGTAGCTTAGAAATTTAAAGTTAATAATTAAGTAAAACACGTGTAATGATTTTATTAGTTTTGGCAAAGAATATTAACTGAATCTGTTAATTTTTTTTTTTCTTATGAAATTGGATAATAAAGTGTAATTTATTGCTGATGAAATGCTAACGTTGCTCTTAGTTTTCTTTTGATTCTAGGTAAATATTGTTTTCTACAAAAGTTAGAAAAAATAAATAAATAATTATCCTACCTCATCATTTTTTTAGAAAACAGAAGATAACAAAAAAAAACATGGCTTTTTGGCTTTATTATTTATGTATACTGTGGAATAAGGATGTCAACTCTGTCTCGGTTTTCGTTTATTGGCCAAAACTGAGAACTGAAACCGAGGTACACGGTTTTTTTTTAAATTTTATTTTGAAAAACCGAAATTGGAATTAGGTAACCAGTTACCCGGTTATACAATAACCAGTTGGTACCCGGTTATCCGGACCGGGTAACCTTTTTTCTTTTTTTCTTTTCTTTTAATTCATTTTGGGCTTATTTTCGGTATTTAGCCTAATTTTTGGGCTTATTTGAAGTATTTGGTCTAATTTTTGTGCTTAATTTAACAATTTTTTGCCCATTTTTTTTTTTAAAAAAACACAATTAGCATTTTTGTCCCAATAAGTTGGGCTTTATTGTGATTGTTCAAAAAAAAAAATAATTGTTTTTGGCTTTTTGGGGGAAGAGGATCCTCTCCAGTCCATTATGGACTGGAGAATATCCAGTTCATGACTAAGATTTCATCTCAAAAATTCGATGGCCACAAATGGGGCACAGATCCCACTAATAAAAACAATAATAAAATACTATTTTAAATTAAAAAAAAAAAAAAATTAAGAAGAAAAAGAAGGGGTGGCTCAAATGGCCGGCCAGGGGGTAGCTGAACCACCCCCATGGCCTATGGGGGTGGGTCGGCCACCCCCATCTTTCAAAAAGGGGGTGGCCGCACCACCCCCTTCTTTTTTCTTCTTTTTTTTATTAATTTATTTTTTAATTTAAAATAATATTTTATTATTATTATTTTTAGTAGGATATGCATTTCATTTCTAGCCATAAAATTTATGAGAATAAATCCTCACCAAGAACTAGATATTCTCCAGTCCATTATGAACTGGAGAGGATCCTGTTCCCTTTTTGGGCCTAAAAAAATAAAAATCCAATGTTTAAAAATGTCATAAAACTTCATTGTTTAAAAATGCCCTTAACATCTAATGTTTACAAATGCCATAAAAATTCAATGTTTAAAAATTCTAGAAAAAATTTGTTTTAAAAAAATTATATATATATACCCGGTTACCCGATTATAATCGGGTGCCAAAAATCGAAACAGGAACTAGGTGCCCGGTTACTGATTTTTTCCAACCAGTTTCAAAATCAGGTTCCAGTTTCGATTTGTTTTTTTACTCCCCTTGTGTAAGCTCTCAAAACATTAAAAGAAAAAAAAAAAAAAAAAAAAATCGTTGCTTTTATTCACAGAAAATCTCAAATATGTCCTTGTCGCCGAACAATTTAAAAAATTTTGTTTACCTAATTAACTGAAATCGCTAAAATATCGCTCACGAAATTCATTTCAACAGTTGCAGATTTTCCTCACATAAGCAGGATCGAATTAACTATATTCACCACCTTAAACATTTTTCAAATTGGACCTTAAAAAAAAGTTTTATTTTTTTATTTTTTATTAAATCGTATCACAGATAATACCTAATTTATGTAAAAAAATATTAACTTAGTATCTTCGTCATATTCCATCAACCCAAACTAATAAAATACAACGTGTCATCACATATAAATGTCACACGCCCTAAAAAAATAAAAAAAATTATGTGGTGGCTTGGCCACCATATTTTGACCATTGGAGGTGACTTAGGGCCGGTTTGAGGGCGGCCAAAGCCACTCTGGATAGCCAAAAAGGGAATGACTTTAGTCATCTTAAGACCATTTTTTAAAAAAAGTAACAGAATTTTTTTTGTTAGAAAAAAATTGCTTCTAATAAAACAAGAAAAGAAAAGCTATTGGTAATAGGTAATCCTTAAATTGTAATTTTTATATTGGAAGCGGGGTTAGAAATAAGGGAAAATATTGGCTTAAAAAATAAAAAAGGGAGTTGTTTTTGACGTCACCAAATCTGAGAGGAAAAAGATGTTGTTTTGCGAAGTGATGGGGCCCCACTTGGATCCTTTGGCTCTTGCATAGGCTCCACATTGACACCCACCCCACCCCACCGCTTCTCATCTCATTCGTTGTTGCTTCTTCACGAGATCTCGCCGATTAAACCTCCGCTCCACTCATCTCCAACTTCCTCCAATTCATGCCTTTTGATTATGCTTTAATTTTTTTTTTCTACATTATTCTAATAAAATAAAGGGTTAATAACTTCTTTTTTTTTTTTTTTTTTTCATTTAAATTTTAAATTGTATCACATATGATACTTGACTTCTGGATAAAGATTAATTTAATACCTTCGTCACATTTCATCAATTGAACTAATTTTAGTTATCTCATTCCAGCTCTGGGTTGGCTCAGCTAACCTCAATGGCCAGTGGCCGAGCCACCCTATATTTGTATTTTTTTTTTTTTTTTAAGTTTTGATTTTTTTAACTTTTTTTATTAGTTTTATAATTGATTTTTGTTAGGACACGTGACATGTTTTTGTTATAATAAGTTTGATTAATGAAAGGGTGACGAAGGTACTAAACTGATATTTACCTATAAGTTAGGTATTATTTGTGATGCAAATTAAAATTTAGGTGAAAAAAATAAAAAAGTAAAAATCTAAGTACTAAAAAATTATTAAAATTTGTTATATAGATTTTTTTTTTAAGTAATTTTTTTTTGTAAGTGATTGTTATAGATTGAGTTATGCTATATTACGCACTTTACTACAAGTGCTGAATTGACGATTTGACGTTAAATTAAGTTTTTTTTTTTTTTTTTGAAATGAGATTCCAGATTTCATTACAAGAGCTTGCTCCGTAAGTACAACATCTATTGCGCATTCCGAATAAGAATTCCTCCATAATTGATCCTCGCCTATAGTCAGGGATGGGACTAAGAATTTGTATCAAATAAACAATAATGAGGAACATATTAAAATAAGGAGAAAAAGCATCGATGAAAAATATACTAATATATATTTTTTTTTAAAAAAAAAAAGTTTATTTGATTGGCATTCAAATAAATATAATCGAAACATCATAATTAATAGTCAACAAAATGCAAAGTATGATCTCCGTAACAAAAATTTAGCAAAACAATACTAAAATTATTATATTTAATAATGAACAAAAATACATTTTATAATTATTTTGTACGAAATCCATCTTTTAGTTGCACCATATTATTTCATGCTTAATGACTATTGACTAAGATACATATTCAATCGGCTGTGAACCACGCCTCATGAAGCGGAAGTCGCTAATTTGAATTTCTCATTCCTCTTTCTTTACGTGAACATGTCAAAAAAATAATAATAATAAATAAAAAATTTGGCCCAAATGTAAATTTAAAGGCACATTTAATGAAAATTTTCAAAACATGGGTGGCCATAACCTACCCCCATCTACACATGGGTCCTTCTCTGCCTATAGTTGTTTCCAACTTCGTGTAAGGCGATGGGTTGCTTCATGCAGTTCTTTCGATTTCGACGTTAAGTTTTGTCTTTTTTTCGTTTAAAATATTAAGGAAAAAGATATATGTATTTTTTTAATGTTTGGTGTAGCAAGAAATAATTATTAAACTGAAATATGACCAACAAACACATTTTAGTTTCGAAAAAAATATGACCATCGCAAGACTTCAGTTGAACAAATGTCGGACCATCACCAAACATCAGTCGAAAAATTGCCAGGGCCATTATTTTATATTATTATTTTTTATGTTACGAATAAAAATTAATTTTTATAAGTTAATATGACTACATGGAATATTTTTTAAAAATTCCGTATGCGTCAAATGCCAGAAAGTATTTTTTGCTGAAATATTTTCCTAATAAATGAATTCTCTAAAAACGTTTTTCAATAAAAAAATATTTTACGTCAAAATAAATAAAGCCTTACGCTAGCAACTTAGCAATCAAAATTTCAAATCAAAATTTACATAGTTTTTTAATGGGTAAAGTTCACCTACCCCCTCACAGGGGCGAAACTAGGATTTTAGGATTGAGGGGACGGACTTATAGAATACATAAATATATAGATATATATAGTCTTTCTTTATAGGTGTGTATTTATGCTAAATAAAAACTGAGAACTCTTAAATTTAATTTCATATTAAATTGTATGACATTACAAAAGTTACATGTCTACAGAATCGTCAGAGAAAAGATCAAGAGAACTTTCTTTTACTATAGACATGTACAAAAAAAATAAAAAAAAAAGAACATAGTTTCTCCTTCAAATTATGCTCGACGACGATCGCTAATGGAATAAAATTTATCCATTATCATCTCTGAAGTGAAATTCTTAGTAATTTCTTTCTCAATATAAACTACCAAATGGTCTGCAAGAAACTCATCTTCCATTCTAGTACGCAATCTAGTCTTTACAAGTTTCATGGCAGAAAAAGCTCGTTCTGTAGTCGCAGTAGAAACAGGGAGAGTCAACACTAGGCGAATCAATCTGTCAATCAAAGGATAGATCTTTGATTTTTCTAAAACTGTCAATCCTCTGCATAACTCAGATAATGTAGACATATTCTGAAAATCTTGATGCTTTAGCACATCAAGCATATAATGCTGCAACTGAAATTTCAAACAAATTTTTTCTTGCACGGTGAAATCTCGAGGATAAAACTTCTCAGCTAACTTATATATATCATCAATCTTAAATGATTTGTATGCATCTTTAGGGCTTTAAGCAACGCTAAGAATGAGGAGTTCCACAGCTTGCTCATTAAATCTATTTTTCAATTCTTGTAACTGGAAATCTATTGCAGCAGTAAATATATCAACTCTAAAATGATGCTCCATTGTTGTTGGAGACCCTTCATCTTGACGACAAGATCTACCTCGAGCTCTAGTGTAATGAGCATTCATATCAGGAATATCAATATCATTTTCTTCACAAAATGATTTAACAGTAGTAAGCAAAGGCTTCCACCCATCATCTCTCATCTTTTGAATGAGTGATTGCGTAGTTGAAACCTGACTCATGGCATTTAAAATGTCTAGTGACTTTTGTTGCAAAGATTGGCAAAGCATATTTGTGAGTCCCATAATTTCTTTCATCAAATGCAATATCAAAATAAATTCAAATGATGTTAATATCATATAAGCCGCTTCAGCATCACCACGTTGAGAATAATTAGCTCCCTCATTTGAGATCTTGTTGATAACTGAACAAGTTGCACCATACATTCTTATCATGCTACAAATAGATTGATAATGAGATGACCATCGAGTATCTCCAGGTCGTTGCAAAGTGCCAATTTGGTTTATCCCCCTTCCAGTCTCAATTGCATTAGAAGCAACCAAATTTTCAATTTCAACAGCATGAATAGATTGCAAGTCATCATGACGTTTATAAGAACCCCCAACAATATTAATAATTGAAGCCAATTGGATAAAGAATTGATGAATGCGCTTGCCTTCTCTAGATGCTGCAACTAAAGCTAATTGTAGTTTATGAGCCATGCAATGCACATAATATGCATAGGGACAATCCCTAACAAATAAAGCTTGTAACCCATTCCATTCACCACGCATATTATTAGCTCCATCATATCCTTGGCCTCGGATATTTTCAATTTGGAGATTGTAACGAGAAAGAACAACACATATCTCTTTTTTCAAAGTTGATGCAGAAGTATTTTTAACATGCACAATATGAAAGAATCACTCCCTAATAAAACCATATTTATCAACAAACCTTAAAATAATAGCCATTTGCTTCCTTTTTTATTCATCCCGAGCTTCATCAACGAGAATGCAAAATTTGGCATCCCCAATTTCTTTTCTAATCGCATCCCGCACTTTATTTGCAATGATATATAGGATTTCCTTTTGAATTTTGGGTGATGTATATTTGGCATTTTTTAAAACATTTTCCAAGACAAGTCCAGCAACATCGTCATTATAGCTTGCTAGGAGCTTTACCAATTCAATGAAGTTACCTTGATTTTTCGAGCCAGGACTTTCATCGTGACCTCTAAAGGGACATGCTTGGAATGTAAGCCATTTAACACTATCTATAGAGGTTTTGAGCCGCAACTGATTATTCTTTGTTTCTTGTAATGTTTACTTTTCAACTATCTTGTCAATATGCCCTGACTGATTCATTAGATCCTCACAACATTTCACGGCAATATTATGTGGTGAATTTGGATCTTTCCCCACATGTCTCATTAAAGAACTATTCATCTCATCGCTTGCCTTTTTCCAATTGTTAAAACATTTCCCTGTAAATGCATCTGATCCTGGACGACCTGTTGGTTTCTTAGCAAAAACATAGCATGGAAGACAAAATATAGCATCCTTTGATTTTGAGTACTCCGACCAAGTTGAGTATGTATCAAACCAAGAGGCTTGAAATCGGCGACGATTATTACCCATTCCTGAATATGGATATTCCGAAAGCTTGGGTTGACATGGTTTGGCTCTAATATAAGCACGTCGAATGTCATCTTGTAAGTTAATAGGGAATTCCCATATTTGCGGACGTAATCCTGGATCACGTTCCAAAAAGGTAGCATTTATTTCTTCAGGTTGAATTCGTGGACATTTGGAGGGACGCTCATTAGTCACTAAAGCCTCGAGATCCGTTGCTAAAGGTGAAAAGGTCTCTCTAAATGTGTACAAGTACTAACTTCTGATTGACTCCCATCTTTTTTCTTAAAGAATGAATCAAGTGTTTTTGGCTTTCCCATATTTCTCTTAACTTTAAGAAAAATTATGGATCAAGAATTAACCTGAAAAATATCTAAGAGTATAAGATTTTTGTTTAGAATTTCATTATATTTCTTATTATCACTAACAAGTGAAGGAATGCCAAATAAATTAATAAATTCAATCATATCAAATTAACCCACAAAATCTAACAATGAAAACTAAAATAAAAAAATTGTATAATTTTTCTATATCAAAATACTCATTCGATTCGAAATCTCATGGCATCATAAATATAGTACAAACTACTAGCAAAATAAACTAATCATAATCTCTAGGGTCCAAAAAAAAAAAGTACCTTTCAGCGTGATACCTCGTTCTTGCCTTCCCAAAACTGGTTGTGCCTTACCACAATGCGACCTAAATTTGTCAAAACCTATTTATCAAAAAAAAAAAAAAAAATTGTTAAAACCTGATCACATATCACATACTTTTGGCATCTCATTCTCATCTATGGACCATAGTTATGTGACTCAACTCTACTCTTAGCTACCAATTGAATATTATCAGATCATTAGTTCATTACAATTTACACTTTATTATAAAGCATGTAAGCTGAAAATTCCAATTGAAGGCTAAGCTTAGAGCCTCAAACAATGAAAATTTTTTAAGCTCACATCCTAACACAACAAGTCCATTTTATTTTATTTTATTTTTATTTTTAAGATTACATTCTTTACTGGAGTCTGGATGTAATAATGATTTGCATTTTCCAAGTTGACTATCTTTTGAGTTACTACCAAAATTCACAAAATTTGACAAAAATCTAAGGGAAATAAGGGCACCAACTCACCTATAATAAAATTAAAAAATAAAAATAAAAACAACACGTACAAACCCAAAAAAAAAAAAAAGAAAAAAAAAAGAGGAACTTCACGTGATCACTCTCAGGCACTCACTATTACCAAACAACAATTAACAAACTAAACAAAGTCAAAATGGGCAAGTGGCAAGTCACTCACCAATCACCAACAAAAGGCAACAATTAGCAAAAAAGACAAACTTCTTGAAACTTCCTATAATCCTATTCAGACTATTCAGTATTGAAATAAAAAAACTGCACTGACCTCGTGCTGGAGACAGTGGCGAGGCAGACTTTTTTTTGTCTCTTGCAGTTTCACTTTTGCTTATGCTTTAAAGTTTAAGGCTTTAAGCCTTTTCAAATGCTTGAGACCGAGAGAGAAAATAAGAGTTTTGCAGAAGCCAGAAGGTCACGCACACGCACTCGCGCCGCTCACCAGACTCCAGTCGGCAGTCAGCCAGTCATCACACACGGTACACACCGACACACGAGTCACACGACTTTGGCCTTTGGGCTTCAGAATCAGCCTTCACCGCTTCACAGCCTTCATCAGTTCACCGCTTCAGTTTACCAAAAAATCAGAATCTGATTTTTTGAGTAGAGATAAAGAGTTGCTGAGTTACAGTCTTGCAGAATGCAGATATACATTGACAGAAAAAATAAACAAGCTTACAACTTACAAGCATCTTCAATCTTCCAACTTTCAACTTCCAAGCTTTAATTTTTCGTCAAATGGATGATGGATCTAAGATTGTAAGAGAGATCCGCAGCTCACACTTCCATTCTAGAGACAGTAGAGTGGTTTTGGTGAAGAGAGATAAGAGAACTAAGAAGGCTTCTCTGAGAAGCTTTTGTTTTCAAGAGGAAAGGTCGATTTTGTGCTTTTTGTTCTGATGCCAGGCTGCCAGCAGAGGTAAGTTTGATGTGATGCAACAAAAAAAGCTTAAAACTCCAAATTAATTTTAGTTGTGCTAGTTAGAAACGAACCAGAGAAAAACGAACCAGAGAAAGACTATATCGTTTATGGCAAATAGAAATATTTAATTTTAGTTGGGGTGAAATTAAAAAAAAACAAAAATTAAAGACGGTAAAAATATTATTTTGGGGGGACAAATTTTTTAATTTAAGAGACAAATTTATAAAATATACATATTTAAAGAAAAATTTCAAAATATAATGTCCCCCCACTTCAACACGTCATTCCACCCCTGCCCCCTCAAACTACTACCCAATTGACAATGTTCCCTCAAAACTTTTAATTGCGACAATTTCTCCCCCAAACTACCAAAACATTATCAATGTCCTAGGGGTGTCAAAAAAAACCGGGTACCAACCGGTAACCAGAAAACCGAGAAGCCAGGAAACCGGTTGGAAAAAACGGGTAACTGGGTACCTGGTTTCGGTTTTTGGCACTCGGTTATAACCGGATAACCGGGTAACCTGGTATATATATAAAATAATATATTTTATTTTATTTTAGTTTTTAATTTTTTTAGGGCATTTTTAAACATTGAATTTATGGCATTTGTAAACATTGGATTTTAAGGGCATTTTTAAACAATGAAGTTTTAGGACATTCTTAAAAATTAGATTTTTATTTTTTTAGGCCCAAAAGGCCAAAAACAATGATTTTTTGGGATTTTTTTATTTTTTTGAACAATCACAACAAAGCCCAACTTATTGGGACAAAAATGCTAATTGTGTTTTTTAAAAAATGAGCAAAAACAATTGTTAAATTAAGCACAAAAATTAGACTCAATACCTCAAATAAGCTCAAAAATTAGGCCAAATACTTAAAATAAGCCCAAAATAATTTTTTTTTTTTTTAAAAGACCGGTTACTCGGTCCAATAACTGGGTAACAACCAAAATTGGCCGGTTATTGTATAACCGGGTAACCGAGTACCCGGATCCGGTTCTAGTTTTCCAAAATTAAAAAACCGGGTACCTTGGTTTCGGTTTCCGGTTTTGGCCAATAACCGAGAACCGGGACCGGGTTGACACCCATACAATGTCCCCCCAAGGTTAGCAAAAAGATAAAAATGCACCTATATATTTCTCAATAAGGCAAAAATATTCCTATAAATTCGAAAAAATAAATAAATTTTAATTAAAAAAAAACGGAAATTTTAATTAAAAAACCGATATTTTTTAAAATAAATTTTAAACAAAATTTTTTCATTTTTTTAAAAAACTAATATTTTTTTTTTAAAAATGGAAATCATTGTTTTAAAAAATTATTATTATTTTTTAATATGAAAATTTTAGTTATTCATTTGCAAGTGAAGCAAAATTATTACAAACTAAGTCTAAAAGTATTAAAGCATTAAACAAGTTTAACTCAACCAAAAGTTAAGTTCATTGAGGTCCTTACAAACCATATCACAATCCTAAAAAACCTAAACAACGTGTTCAAACTCAATTTGAGGGCCTTTACTCCTAACACATTGAATTAAATAAACACCATGCATGCAATCTACAAAACGATCAATCCTGCACTCACTCCATCATCAAAAGGTCAAACAGCCCACGATCCAACTCCTAAAAAATGAGCCGGGCTAAATCCTCCAAGAATTTTGGGGAAAAAGGTTTCGCCTCCACCGTTCCCGTCATCCTTAAATAAACCGACTATAAAACAACACATATTTTATTGATGGAAAGATATAAGCGTAAGTCCATGACTTTGTGAGTAAAATACACATGAATTAAACATTATTTATGCAATGAATTCAACTATCTCATAAAAGGTTTGCAAATCATACGTAATAATAAAGTGAAGTTCTTAATCTAACGATCAACCATATAACATGATGATACAATATAAATATAATACATAACAATTAAGAGAAACATGGTATAGTTCAACTCCATATGATCTATTAAAGTACTTAACCCTTTCTTGGTAGATTGTCTCGAGGGAACTGTAGTACATTACTGTGCTCCAAATATTGCCGCATACATTTTTATGTTAGTGATCAAACCATATTTAAACTCTGGGTCATCCACACCACTAACGAAGCTATATTTGTGACTATAACGTCATGTGAAAATCAATTAACTTGTAATTGTCTCCATGGTTTGCCTCCCAACCTTATCTCTCACATAACAAGACTCAATGATCATAACCTCTCCTAAGAGAGACTACAGTAGAAGACTTTTAACTATAAGATAGAGATAGCAATAACTAAAATCATAGCCACAATAACCAGAGTAAATATAAAGCATCATAACATAAATAGATCTCTAAATATATCGGTCAGATGCCAGTCATCAAAATAATACAGACCACAAGTAGTTGTTCTGAAATAGCATCAACGCCTAAGTTTAAATAAAGCTAACATAATCACAATCTCGATCATCTCTAGTTGAGTAGATCCTCCATCATCCCACATGGACTTGAGCCACACCGGGTCCAGATCCTAAAAAATGACTCGAATCAAGTCCTTCACCACCACTAGTTGGTTTTCCGAATCCATCTTTAGTTAAGCTAGCTAAACCGCACAATTTATTCATAATTGGGGGGAGGGGGAGAGAGAAATACAAGGGTAAATAGTACATGTTATAATCATGTGAATCAATGATGGTTCAACTGCATAGTCTACCCGAGATATTACTCCTTCTTAATTGGGTTGGCGTTGCCCCGAGGGACCTGTAATACAATGCTAGTGCCCCGACTAATGTACGCTACCGTCCATAATGCTAGCAGTCCGATCGACTTCGACCTCGGGTGACCCACGCTACTAATGATGTACGTCTTGTAGTGACCCGCCAATTAAGGTTGTGTCGGTCACAAAATAAACATTGGATCCAAGGCCCATGTATCACATCCAACAACACATTTGACCATAAAGTTAATATGTATAGTAAGCTCATGGGCGTTATCACGCACGTACCGTTGTACCAATGTTATATGATGCAATTAGTCTTATCGTCTTTTATATGCATGCTCTTATAATTTCACCTTGTTCGTTATCTTGTTTAAGTGGCACATTTCCACAAAATGTAGAGTTGATAGCATAGCAAAAATGAAAAATGTGTTTCATGAGAGTTGTAAAAATGCATATTTGGTACAAAATAATCGTGCAATGCGGAAAAAATAATAGCTAGTATCATGTGAGTTTGTACTCATTTGGGTCGTAAAGTTTCTTTAAATGTTCCTCCGGCAGTCTCTGTAGTGACCCAAATAATTAACTAAGCTTAGGTAGCTTAGTTAGAGGGTTAATTTACGTTTTAGGTCACTAGGAACAGTTGTGAGGGCATTTTGGAAAATTTGGACTTTCTAACTGTAGCGCCCCGGAATTTTCAAAGTTATTTAAACATATTATTTTGATGATGATGTTATTTTGATATCCATTTTAGCCTATGATTTTAATTCTGGGAAAATTTATGATATTACAGAGAGTGGTAATTAGATAATGGTAATTGGTGAAATAATAGGATAGTAAATGGTAAGAAAAATTGTAGATAGATTAATGTAGATATAATAGTATTGGTAGAAGGAGGGTAGATTTATAGATGGATACTAGTAGAATGGAGATTTATATATGGGTAGTAGTAGGTGAAGATTTATAGATGGATACTAGTAGGTGAAGATTTATAGATAAGTACTAGTAGATGGAGATTTATAGATGGATACTAGTAGGTGGAGATTTATAGATAAGTACTAGTAGATAGAGATTTATAGATGGATACTAGTAGGTGGAGATTTATAGATAAGTACTAGTAGATGGAGATTTATAGATGGATACTAGTAGGTGGAGATTTATAGATAAGTACTAGTAGATGGAGATTTATAGATGGATACTAGTAGATGGAGATTTATAGATAAGTACTAGTAGATGGAGATTAGTGGATGAAGGTTTGTAGATGAAGATTGGTAGATGGAGATGGTTTCCTATAAATAGAGTCCTCACCCTTCACAAATTTCACTACTCCTCTCCCTTCTCTTCCACATATTCTTCCTTCTTCCGTTTTCTACTCGGTCTTTCTTCTTTCTGAAAGTGTTTACGCGAACAGAGAGAGAAAGAGCGAGACAAAGCGTTGCAAGAAAGAAAGAACACGAGAGAGAACGGACTTGAGAAATTAGTTTGAAAGATATACTAGTAGTGTTAGTCAGATTGGAGCAACTAGATCCTTCAGACCACTTTTAGCTTCAGTCTAGAGGTAAGTAAATTCACTACCCCTTCTAAAATTACTTCATGTCATGCTATTTATTCATTCTTGTATCAAACTATAAATGATTATTTTATTTACCTGTCATGGAGATATGTTGCATGCATGAAGGATTTCTAAAAGAATTGTTTAGAAAGTTTCTATTTCTTTAAATGCTTTCTAAGTACACAAGTTTATATTTGGAAAAGTTTCTATTTTTGAGAAAAGAAAGTTGAGAAATGATGATGATTATAAGAAAGAAGAATGATGATAAACCCTCCTACATGTTGCCCTAAGATGCATCAAAAGAAGTACAAAGAAAAGTACAAGAAATGAGTTAAATATTTATGAAATGAGGGCACGTGTATGGAGGAGAGTATTTTTGGCCCCAAGATAAGTAAAGATGAGAGTTCGGTACCGATACTCGGATGGAGGCGAAACCACTGAAGGAGGCTATGCCAGAAGGTGGTATTCCATCAACATGACCGTTGAGTGCACCAAGAAAATAGTTAATTGACGGTCGGGCATGGCTGAGGCCACAGTTCAGTGCCATGGTCACAAGGACCCGCAACCCTCGTACACAGGGGTAATAGTGTACATGGGCCCTAATATGAGAAAATGATAATATAATTTCAACGATGATTTACTATGATGATTTTCAATGATGATATACTATGATGATTTACAATGATGATTTATAGCAATGCATTATGATGATGATTTATAAAGATGATTTATGACGATGATCTAATAATAGATGTAATAGTACGTATATGCTACGGAAGATGCAACCGTACATACATGTATTATTATTATGGCAGGATGTATATTTATTTGTAAAAACAATTATCAAAACTGAGAACAAGGAACAAAACTATTTATGGTTGTGGATTTTACTTGCTGGGCCCCTTTGGGCTCATTCAGTTTTATTTCTTGTTTTCAGGTAGAAAGGACGCTGGAATAGAAGGCCGGAATTAGGGCGGGAATAATTATTAACTTTCAAAGTCTTTTCATATCAATTATTGTAATAATATGATTTTCTGCAACTAAAGTTTAATGTTTTCTAATTTCGCTTGTAATAAAATCTTTTGAATGATGTTTTATATATTTATCGTATCCTTTAAAATCAAGTACTCTGATAGACCTTATAGATCTTTGCAAGAACTTTTGTTATAAAAGAAGAAAAGTGGCAAACTCAGCCTTAACGGGCTGGGGATGTTACACTAACCGTACGTAAGCATGGGGACCACGCGAACGTATGCATAGGGACCACCCGGACGTATGCATGGGGACCGCCCAGACGTACGATGACCTTGGTTGACCACTGGGTAATTCTCGTACGTATGATGCAGCCTTTGATCCGCTGGGTAAACAATATGCGAACGTACGCTCCTATAGTACCGTACGTATGTTACTTTTCAGAACAACCCTGCAGTGCTCACAGCTTTTTCCACCTATAAATACCCCACCCCTACATGATCCTTACCCCCATTTAGCCTCTGTGGCCCCTCGTAGAGTTGTTGCTTGAGTGTTTTTGGTGAGTTGAGAGTTCTTAGAGAAGGAAAGGTGATTTTTGGAGGTAATCTTCTAAGCTTAGCTTGTTCATTACTTAGTTGTTATGCTGTACTTTTCACAGATAGCTTAGTTAGTAGTTTTGAGCTTCTAGTTAAGTTGTTTCTCTTTAATCTTTATTTAAGAGCTTGTTTGGTATTGCGGTGGGATGTAGAGCTTTTGTCAAAAGTGTTGTTATTGAAAAGTTGTTACATGTTTGGCAACAACATGTATTAAGTACTTTTTTAAAGTAATTCTTGGAGGTAATCTTCTAAGCTTAGCTTATTCATTACTTAGTTGTTATGCTGTACTTTTCATAGATAACTTAGCTAGTAGTTTCGAGCTTCTAGTTAAGTTGTTTCTCTTTAATCTTTATTTAAGAGCTTGTTTGGTATTGCGGTGGGATGTAGAGCTTTTGTCAAAAGTGTTGTTACTGAAAAGTTGTTACATGTTTGGCAACAACATATATTAAGTACTTTTTTAAAGTAATTGATGTTGGTAACCAAACTAAGAAATAGTTCAAAAATGACAATAAAGGGCATATAATGTTATTGAGAATAATAAACGTATATAATCACCAAATAAACAAATAAATAAATTCTTTTTTTTTAAAAAAAAAAAGTAAATATAAAATATAAAAAATTAAAAATTCCCCACTGCAGTCTGCAGCGTATGCGGCAGTGGGGATACAAATTAAATAAAGTTTTAATTTGTAGTATTGAATAGGTTTTAATAAATTTTTATAATAAATTAAAATTTTGATTCTTTATGAGCTTTGGGCAGAAACCCACATGATGCTCCTCTTGAACTACGGGCAGAACATGTGCAGGCATGCCATGCCTTGATTTCCCGCACAACACGCGTGCTACAAGGAAACCAAGGAAAAATAAGGGAAAAACCCTATGTACGTGTGGTTTCCCCCTCAGCGTGGGGGAAACTTGAGATCTAAATCTCCCATGCCTTTCTTCTCTATATTTTTCGTCCATATGCCTTCTTCGTCAATATTTTTTGTGCAAATATGATCTTCGTCCATATTTTTCTCTCTTTTTTTTTGCTTTTTTTTTTTTTTCTAAGTTTCTTTTTCTGCAGGTCTCTTATATATATATATATATATATATATATATATATATATATATATATATATATATATTTTTTTTTTTCATTATGATTTGTTTTTTCTCACCTCCAACAACATCTTCGTTTTCTGCCGGATCTTCCTTGCTCTCAAGCAGCTCTAACTGCAGCAACGAGAATGACGAATCAAAGAGGTTGGAAAGAGATGGGTATGGTTGTCATTTGTTGAAATAGGCGTGGTCATTTTTGTCGGTTCATATATTTCATTAAATGAAAACTGCGGCGCGCCTTTCTTCTAGAAGTACGTTTGGGCAGAAGCTTCACCCCAAACATGGTTTTGAGCGCTTGGAACCTCAAAAACGCTTTGAATTTTTTTTAACCAAACAACTCTATTTTTTTTCTGAAACGAGCTTCTGAGGCCTTAGAAGCGCGTTTTGGGTCTGCAACCGCAGACCCAAACAAGCTCTAAGTTGGTTTAGCGTTTCACCTTTGTTGAATGAATTTTTCTTATGCATGGAGGTATTATTTTGAGAT
Source organism: Corylus avellana (assembly GCF_965113065.1). Lineage (NCBI taxonomy): Eukaryota > Viridiplantae > Streptophyta > Magnoliopsida > Fagales > Betulaceae > Corylus > Corylus avellana. The sequence goes on along the minus strand of NC_142490.1, from coordinate 9,853,870 downwards.
AGGTGGCCCTAAAGATCCCTTTGGTCGCTTTAAAAACCAGTTTGGGAAGATAGGAGGACATTTGGAATAAATGAGGTTCAACTTGAACCTTCTGGGTGCACGTACGGCCAAGAACCTAGATGTACGACCAGGAGCATTCCAGGGAACGCCATTTTGGCTAGTCATCCGATAGCTTCTGTTTCAATGTTCTAGGTTCGTTTTAGTTAGACTTAGGACTAATGGTAGGTTTTCCACAGATTTGAATAACCCGAATCTTTTGGAGGGATACTCGGAGAATTTACACAACCCAGGTGAGTTTTAACTCGCATAATGCTCGTTATTTATTTTCCTGCAATGCACAACTATTTTGTGTACCAAAAGATGCATATTTACAACTCTCACGATATACACTTGCTGCACATGAACTCTGTCATTTGTGAGAATGTGCTACTTAACAAGATAATGACATTGATATTTGTAAAATTATGCATGTAAAATACGGACAAGATTAATTGCATCGTATGACATGGTACACTAGTACATGTGGGATAACGGTTATGGGCTTACTATACATGTTAACTTTATGGTCAAATGTGTGTGTTGATATATGGGCCTTGGATCTAACGGTTGTTTCGTGACCAGCACAGCCTTAACGGCCGGCCACTACAGGACGTACATCATTAGTAGCGTGGGCCACCCGAGGTCGGACTCGGTCAGGTTGCTAGTGTTATGGACGGTAGCGTATATTGGTCAGCGCATCGGCATTGTATTACAGGTTCCTCGGGATAGTGCCAACCCTACTAAGAGTGGGTAATATCTCGGGTAAACTATACTGTTTAACTATAACTATTACTCATGATTATAGTATGTATTATATTATATTGCATCCATGGACTGTCATACCTAAAATGTTGCATTCTTTATCAAATGGAGTTCATTACTAAAATGGTATGGGTATTATGTGCATTAACTCTGACTAAGTCCTTGGACTTACCCATTTTTATTTTTCTCCCATGATGTATAAATTGCGCGGTTTAGCTAGCTTAAAAGAGGATGCTTACGAATCGGACTTGGGTGATTGCTCAAGATTTGATTTGAGTTGTTTTTGAAGATTTGGATCTAGTGTGGCTAAAGTCCATGTGGGATGATGGAGGAACCACATGGGCGGATATGATAGAGATTGTCATCTTTTTGGCATTACTTAAAATTAGGCGTTGATCTTATTACTTTATTGCAAGACAATTATCTTTTGGGTCTATAATATGTTTATTTTGACGATTGGTCTTTGACCAGTATATTCAGAAGATCTATTTATGTTATGATGATTTAGCTTTACTCTGGTGAATGTACTTGTGGCTTATAGTTATTGCTTTCTATTCCTGTAGTTTAAAAGTCTTTTGTTGTATTCTCTCATTTAGGATAGGTTAGATCCTTGAGTCCTGTCCCATAAGGGATGTAGGCTGTGAGACTAACCATGGAGTCAATTACCAATTAATTGATTTTCACGGGGTGTTACAGTCTTAAACTCTCTGAATTTGTTCTAAGTCCGAGCTAAAACGAAGCCATTTTAAGCCTAATTAATGATTTGGGTCACTACAAGACCCATCGTGAGTCAGCAGACTCATGGTTGGGTCACGGCCACGACCCAGCCTGGGTATGTTGGGTCACGACTAGACCCGCGTGGGTGTGGCCTGTCCCACGGGTCACAATACAAATTTTTTTTTTTCTTCCAAAAAACTAAAATCGTTCGGTATTTTGGTCATTTTTGGCATTTCCGTTAGAAGTTAACGGTTAAAACTAACGGAGATGTGTAAATTCATTGAAATTAAAAGTTCAAGGGTGTAAATTGAGAGTTTTTGAATTTTGATGGCATCTTCTCAAAACGGGCGATAGTTCAAGGGTCTAAAGTAAAGTTTCTCTTAAAAAATAAGTATAATCCATCTTCGGTTGACACGGAACATCTGCCTAACCTTTAGATGCGGTACGGTCCATCTTTCCTAAGTATGGACTATCAAATCTCTTAATTAGTTACACACAATCAATAAATAAGCATAATTTATCTTCGGTTAGTACGAATCCTCTACCTAAATTACACTAAACTATGGTGTAGACAAATTCGTATTCCTTAGGCATGACCTATCAAATCCTCTTGATCATGTGTCAATTAAAACCGTTATATAACAATCATTCATATAATCACAGAAAATACGAATGATTTAGCTCAATTAAGATAAAAAACTTTCTAAAATAAAAGAAAATTTTCACAATGATTGAATATAAACTTTAAAATTAATTTTCTAAGTTATATAACCATCATGTATATAGAAAAATTATGGGGTAACTTTACTGAAGACCTTTAAACTTTCACCCAATTTGACAAATCCCCCTTAAACTTCAAAATTTCTCAATTTAGTTCCCTAAACTTTCAATTGCAATCAATTTGGATCTCTTCGTCAGATTTTAAATGTTAAATGACGTTTACACCATTGAATTTTTTATAAACTTTCAATTTTACCATTAATTCCAAAACGTTTTTTTATTTAAAAAAACGAAAATCAAGGATATTTTAATCTTTTTTTGGTATTTCTAGCAGCTAAATTTGACAGAGGGGTTCAAATTGAGAGTAATTGAAAGTTCAGGGGACTAAATTGAGAGATTTTGAAGTTTATAAGGGGGTTTGTCAAATCGAGTGGAAGTTTTGGAGTCTTCAATGAAGTTACCCCAAAAATCATAAAATAAAATAAAATCAAACCATTGTTACTTGGAAATGGCTACATAGCCTACATCAATACCCTATTACATAATTAGTTGCTCATGGCAATGCTGGGATGGCCTGCTACCTTGCTCATATTCTCTTCAACTCTTTAAGTCTAAAAAAAGATCATTGTGTGAATTATCTCTCTAAAACCAAGCATTCATTTTCTTTTGAAGTTTGTGGCCTATTTATTTGGTTTAGACTAAACCCTATGAGCCATTGGAGTCCCAGCAATATAGAATTTCTGTCCCTTAGTCGAATTAGGAGACCTAGGCTTATTTCCAAAACAATTTTGTATTTCTGTCTAGCAGATTGGCGCGCGTGCGCTCGAGCTCAAGGAGTAATGTGCTCGAGCCTAAGGGTATAAGCGCTTGAACGCATCTAGAGTGCTGAGCTCGATCCCTCTTGCTTCAGGAGCTTCATGAAGTGTATTTTCAGCCCAAAATCAATGAAATTTCTTGCATCTTTATTTAAAACATGAACACACTAAAATAACACAAAATCAAACAGATAACAACACTAAGAAATTAACATATGCGAGTTAAGGGGCTTGAATGTACAATATTTGACGCTTATCAGTAGGGCTGTAAACAAGCTGAACTTGGGCGAGCCAAGACTGTCCAAGCTTGGCTCATTTAAAACTTTCACGAGCTCAAGCTCATGCCGAACTTCAAAATTTAAGCTTGGCTCGGCTCACCAAGGAAAATTCCTTGTGCGAGCCGAGCTCGAGCTCGCCTAGTAGCCAAGTCGAGCCAGGCGAGCCGAGCCAAGCCGGCTCAACTAATACAAACTAAAAAAAAAAAAATTAACTTAAATGACTCATCTTCCCAATGAGACAAATTATATTAGTAAAAACGATTTACTTCCCAACCAACAAATTGAGGGCAACTTTGATAAAAAAAAAAAACCGTTTATTATATATACAAATTATCTAACTTTTTTTATTTTTTATTTTTATATTAACCATTTAGCTCTCTATATATATAACTAAACCAATTAACTAATTAGTTAACTTAGTTTAATACACACAAAACACTAGTTAACTATAAATAGTTATACATTGTATGACTACATTATTAATATTTTAACTATATATATTTAGCATTTATGCTACGTACTATATAAGCATAAATACTATTTAATAAGTTATATATTATATAAGCTATTTTAATATATATATATACGAGTCGCGCTAATAAGTGAGTTGAGCCCCTGTACGAGTATGTTTACGAACTTTAAACGAGCGAGCCGGGTTTTATACGAGTATGTATCGTTTACTAATCGAGTATAGTTTCGTGTCCACGAACGGCTCATTTAATAATCGAGTCGAGCACGAGCCAAGTTTTATCGAGCCGATCCGGAGCGAGCTCACGGATAGCTTTGTTCGTTTACGGCCCTACTTATCAGTGACACAAATTGTAGTTTGAAATAACTGCAAAATAGGTGTGAGTTCATAAGGGTAAGTGCATTTATTTTTTTATGCATCTAAGCATTTTAAACAATTGAGCAATGTTATACTTCACATCCATTTATCATACCCTTGACAAATAGTTGATATTACGTGTTTTAAGTAATTTATGTTTTTTTTTTTTAGAAAAAATAATTAACATTATAAGCCACTTAAAATATGCCATCCTAGCTTATGTGATATGAGTGTTATAAATGGATGGAAAATATTGCATCATTGTAAACAATTTTACGAAATTTGTTTTTTCTCGAAGAACGTTTTTTTTTTTTTTGTAATAAATTGTTGCCTACCAAGTATTTTTGTTTTCTAAGCTTTTTAGTTTTCCTAAGCGCCTACTACGTATTTCTTACCCACACAAATTTAATGAAATTTATATCCTTGTAATTGTATAGGTTTTTTTTTTGTAGTAAGACAAATGTTACCGTTATTCTTAGTATTCTTCTGATTTTTTTTTAATTTTTTTTTATGTAAATATTGTTTTTTAAAAAAGTTAAAAAAAAACCCTTACCCACCAATTCCTCTTTTTTTTTTTTTTTTTTTAATAAAAAATATCCACACAGAATCATAAGAAATCATAAGAAATACGAAGAAATGTCGTAACATTTATCATATTTTTATTCCCGTATAGGCATTTTCCATTTGAATCAAAACAAATGAAAATGGCTATCTCTAGTGGATCTAATTCATTAATTTTCCTAAAAAAAAAAAAATCATTCTTCTTCCTTTTTCAATTTACTTATAAATAATAATAAAAGAAAACCATCGAATTCTATATAAATTGTCTTAGAAATTTTGTTCTAAATTATCTTAGAAATTTGAAGAGAATTAAAATTAGGCTAATAAATCACAGGACTCACTCTTTACTCTTCTCTTTTTTAAGTTGACTTAAACAGAAACTGATCAAGAAGCGGACGTGGCACGATCATCTGCTATCTGGGCACAGATTTCCTTGACACGTGTCCCACACCCTGTCCGTCGCGCCCGCCTTGCGCATTCTAGCAAAGCCAAAACAAAGGCGCGGCAAACGAAGTTTGATATAACCGGCAAAATTTCTTCACCATCTCCTTTGGCGGGAAAATCAGGGATTTTTTTTTTTTTTTTAATAAAAGTTTTCCATATTTTTGTTTAATAAAAAATTAAAATTTTGTTCACATCAAATTATTTATATCACTTTCGCACCCAACACTCAACAGACAGAGGAGAAGGAAAAAGAAAAAAGAAAAAGAAAAAGAAAAAGAAAAGAATTCAGAAAGTAAAACCAGAGCATTTATCTGTGACAGCAAAGACTGTGAAACTCAAATCCCTGGTTGCTTTGTGTGCAATCGGCGATTTCTGGGGGCGAGGGTTTTTCGATAGGGTTGGAAATGGTGGTGGAGACCGTGATAATCGACATGGATGAGGACCCAAAGGGCCAGGAAATGAACGGTCAGGATCGACCTAGAAAGACCCAGAAGCGAAAGAGGGCGTCTTTGGGACAAGAGCCCCCAAAACCTGAGGAAAAAGCGGCACAGATCGAGGCTCTGAGCGCAGAACTCGACGGGTTGTTCAGTTACTACAAGGAATTGAAGGAAAAAAGAGTGGTTTTTGATCTGGGTATTTGCGGTTCGACCAATGCGGTGGTGGCGGCGTCGATGGAGGAGAGTGAGCTTCCATTGTCGAAGCTTGTGGAAGAGATTCACGAGAAGGTGAAGGGGAGAGGGGTCACGGTGGCGTCGGTGAAGAGCAGTGTGCTGTTTGTGGGGCAGAGGGTGATGTACGGGGTGCCCAATGCGGAGGCGGATGTGCTGGAGGATGAGTCTGAGGCGTGCCTTTGGTGTTGGGAGGTGAGAGTTTGGGTCTTCTCTTGGTTTTTCGTTTGTTTTGGCGTAATGGGTTTATTCTACTCTATGGGTTTATGCGGTGCATTGTGTTTGATTTGGTGTTGGGATGGAAGTTTCTTGGTTGCTGTTTTGATTGTTGTGCATGTCTGATATGGTGTTGGTTTTCGAACTTTCTTGCTCGGTTATGGATTTTTGACATTTTTGCTTACTGGGTTTTTTTTGGCTCCTGGCGGTTTGCAATTGGGTATGTCTTAACGGGTTTGTTTTATTTTTCGTTCTGTGTTTCGCGACTCTATTTTTGTTCTTTAACTGTCGTACGTGGTGTCCTTAATTTTGGTTAGCTTCCAGGTAGTGGATACATTCATCGTCTTGTTTGTTTCTGGATGTCTCATCATTCTTCTTTGCCGTGATAGTCTAGAATTTTGCTTTTTCGCGGGATAGTATGCTCATTGATTGGATATAATTTGGTGTAGGGAGGGAATCGACTTCGTCTCTGCTTTAGTTTTGATGTCTGTGTAAATCTTTTTGAGATTGTCCTGTTAATCGGTATGCCCGAAATGTGGATATATGCAATTTTGTGGTTGATAAATAATTTCATTAATTTATTTTTGAATATTAATATAGTTTTTATTCATTTTATGTGTTTGTCTTTCTTGTTCTTTCACAGTGTCAAATGTGTAATAATAAGTTCTGTCGCTTTTATTGGAGATTTGATATATTTGATAGATTTTTTTTTCTTTCACAGAACTGTTTATCTTGCTCTTTTGATCGTTTATTGTCCTTCGACTTGCAGAGCTTATTGGATAACTCTAGAATTTACTTGTTTTGCAATGTCCTGGGTTTATTGGGTGTACTCAGTATTATTTCTTGTGTTCCACCATCGTTATATGTTGTCACCTCTTAGCAAATCTTATGGGAGATTGCATTGCTCACTCTTCACCTGCTTTTAATGTCTATGTAGCACATGTAACTTTGTTGACTGCCATCTTTGTGTTTATTTGGTGTATCTACTCTCTGCCGGTGTATTAATTGGTTTTTTTTTTGATTATTTTGTAGACAAGGGATGTAAAGTTGATTCCGAAAACTATGCGTGTAACCTTGAATTTTAGGCGCACTTGTCGAAAAAAGATCCATGAGAGGATTATTGCAGTTTCTGGTAAGTATATGAGTCCTTAAATATATGGCTTTATTTGTTTATTCATTATGCTTCGAGTACATTACATATTCAGAATGGAGAAACGTGAGGTTATCATTTGTCCTGTTTGTTCCTATTCATTGCTTGTGGTTGAACTTTATGTGCGATGGTAAAAGTCTCTTGTTTGTCAAAAATTATAGTCGAGTTATGTTGAAAATTGTGTATAATTTTAAAAGCTAAGGAGTAAAGGGGGTTTAAGATTGGTAATATGCCTTGGGTTGTGGAGCATTATTACAGTGAGTGACCTTGAATAGAATATTTTGATTGAATATAACTTTTGTTCTTGAAAAATTAAAGGAAGAAATGAGCAAGAAAAGGGGGGGGGGGGGGGGGGTGTGGATTGTGGTTGGAGAAAGGCATTCCATGTTCTTTGAATGAGGCCAGAGAAAGAAGATGAATCAGTGGAATAATGTTATAAAGATTGTGTAGAGATTTTTGGAGAACAAAAAATTGCTGCCTTGCCATGTTGAACTTTCATCTGCTCTAGGTCAATATTTTGAGTATTGGGGTTGGATTTTCGGAGAGTCTTAACAATGTTTCCTCTTTGGGTGGCTCGATTCTAGCATGTGATGATTATCACATGAGCTGAAGATCTGAAGTTTTGTACATTCCCAGACATTTTGGGAATTGACAAGCCACAAGCAAGAGAAATGGTGATCCCTCATTTATTGGACAAAAGGTAAATGCAACAGTTTTAAAGTTCCATACAAATGGAAGAGAGGGGCTTATAGAGTGGTTAAAGCAGGAGGTTTATGTCTATATATTTAGATGTATAGTAAAACTTTGGTAATTCTTTAAGCTCCTATTGATTATTTCTCTATTCACACTTAGGTGAGTCTTGCGCTCTGATAGAGTTTGTGGCATATTTCAGGAATGATGACAGCATTACGAAAGTCAGAGACTGATAAGAATTGCGAACACAACCTGACAAAGGCATTGGAAAAGCTTGTTAAAGTGCATAATGAAGCAGAAATACGTTCATATATGGATAAGCTGTTACATAAAAATGGAGCAGACATGTATGTATCTGCAGTGGATCTATAAGCTTGGTGCTATTATTTATTTTTTAATATTTTCCCTTCAATTTGCTGTGTAGGGCTGAAAAGGAAGCAAAACGAGAAGAGAAATTGCTAATTAAAGAAATGGAGAGAAATAAAAGAGAAGCTGAAAAAGAGAAGAAAAGAATGGAACGTGAACTTCAGAAGGAGAAAGGGCAAACTGTAAGTGTAGTTCTTTTTTATGGCATTTAGTTATGGCTTCAGCTGCTTTCTTAGTAGATCTTCACGGTGACGAGATATGTTGCTTGAGTTCATTGATCATACTTTTCTGCAAGGTTACAATAGTTTAAAAACAAAGAAACAAAAATAGAAGTCTCCCATAGGTGCACAGGTCTTTTGTACAGAACAAGCTTTTCATTTGTTTGCAAAGAGCTTGTGGACTAGATGTTCTGTCATAAAATGGGCTGAATATTTCTAAATAGTTAAGTTTATCTTATTCCTAATATACTGGTGTCATGCCCGTTAGGGTAGATATGGCTAACTTAACTTTTGTTAACTCTTTCTGCTTAGTTGTTTTTCTGCTTCTTACTTGTATTTCTTTGAAGCAGCAAGAGGAAGCTGAGAAGGATCAAAGGCGTCGAGAAAAGGAAGAAGCTGAACTGAGAAAGCAACTTTCTATACAAAAGCAGGCTTCAATCATGGAACGTTTTCTTATGAGAAGCAAAACTAGCCCATCATGCAAGAATGACCAATCTTCAGCCAAAGCAGCCACATCTGATTCATCAAGTAAAAAGTGTGGAAATATGCCTGATGCAGTTACTTTATCAATGGACTCTGCCCTATTGTCAAATGATGACATCAATGGTGACGAAATCCGCAAGTGGGTTTCCTCGTCATACTATTTAACTCTTTGAGCCATGTTATTCTTGAAAATATTGGAACTAAAGTTTGATGCACTATGCAGGTTACACTTTTCTTCTTGGCGCTGCTTAGGTCATTCTATTTGTTCAAACAGAAAGCAGCATTGGGGCATTCGTCAGAAGCCTAAGACTAAGCTATTTAAGGAGCTTAAGCTCTCAACTAGTAGAGGACTGGCTCATGATGATGACTTGGGCATAGATAAGCTTGTTTGTGGATGGGGAGAACAGACTTCTGATGAAAGATCATGCCATGCTAATGCAGATAGTTCTCTTTGCAATGTCAGTAAGTGTAACTGGGGGAAGCAGTTGTTGCAGTTTGATAAGAGCCATAGACCTGCATTTTATGGTATTTGGCGTAAAAAAAGGTAGGCTCCTGTTATGTTAATTTGACTTTGTCTTCTGTTTTATGAGACTAATATAGATCTTATTAGAATATTTACATTGTGTGTATAGAATCAGAATTTTCTAACAAAAGTGTTCTTGTAGAATCCAACTTTCTAATTACTTGTCTGCTTACCATGCTTAATTTCAAATGAATAATGCTTCAAATAATTGATTAGTGATTTATGTTTTGATAGGTAAATATAGGTGGCATTTCTCATCTATTTGTGTGCATGTCTCTGCTTGAATTCCCTAGGTAATAATGAGCAAGCAGAAGCAGAAAATCAATTGCTCTTCAGTGCTTTATATGTTGTGGTTCTGTGTTGGTGTTCTTTGTACTTCTATTGGACGTGGAGCTTCTGCAACATTATATCCAAAAAGTGATGTGGTTTTCAATAATAAGATTATACAAGCAATTACAGATGTTACAATGAGTTTGTACCTTATAAATTCTGAAGTATGCCTTTTAAACTATTATAATGATTTGAGCTATTAAACGTGAGTATATGAGATGTGTGTGTGTGTGTGTTTTAAAAAAAGCAAAAGGGTAAAAGAGGTAACCAGAAGCTGGAACTTCTATTTAGGTGTAACCATAGTAGCAAGTTACTGCTAAGGTAACACTTATCAAAAAGTTACTGCTAAGGCAACAATCAAGAGGGGTCTAGACAGGTTTGCAATGTGGGGATACATAGGCTCTCTTTCAAGACGCATCAAAGCCATAGAGTGACCTCAGCCTGATTAAGGGCATAGTGACAGGAAGCCGGTGAACATGGATTAATGGACATAAGTCTTGTCTCTTAGTATCATGCCCATAGCATCAAAACTGTAGAGTGACCTCAGCCTGATTAAGGGCATAGTGACAGGAAGCCGGTGAACATGGATTAATGGACATAAGTCTTGTCTCTTAGTATCATGCCCATAGCATCAAAACTGTAGAGTGACCTCAGCCTGATTAAGGGCATAGTGACAGGAAGCCGGTGAACATGGATTAATGGACATAAGTCTTGTCTCTTAGTATCATGCCCATAGAGACTCGGATCCATGTCCTCCCCCTCACCAAACCACATGGGAGCAAGTCCCTTACCACCAAGCCTATCCCTCTGGTGGTTATATAGGATGTGGTTGGGACTTAATTAATCTTTGTTTTCAGTATATGCAGGTACACTATATAAATAAAAAAGATAATGAATCAGCGTATGTATGCATGCTCCTCTCAAATTTGGTCTATTCTTGTTAGAAACACATTGCTTCATATGCTCTTCTGAGTCCATTTAAAGTTAGATTTGATTTTATTACTGCCTTTGATGCAAGAGTTGGAAATTGAATCTTAACATTATATAATATCTGTAGTCTAGCTTGCACTTTTCTATACATGTCTTTGAAAATGTATTGTCTCAAGAAGCTACAATTGATATATAGTATTCTTGTAAGGTTTAACAGAGATGTCTCACCTAGGGTGTTGCTTAGACCCATAGAATGCCATGGGGTTGAATTTGGCATTGATTTTCTGTGCTTTTATCTATCTTTTCAGTCATGTTGTTGGCCCACGCCACCCTTTTAAGAAGGACCCAGATGTGGATTATGATGAAGATAGTGATGAGGAATGGGAAGAGGTACTGTCAAAGTTTTGTTAATGCAATTAAATCCTTTTTTCTTTCTATGAAGTTATTTAAATTAATCCATATTCTAAAGATTATGTCCAAAACTGACATCCTAATTGTCCAGGAGGACCCTGGTGAAAGTCTTTCAGATTGCGATAAAGATGAAGAAGAGGAAAGTTTGGAGGAAGGATGTTCAAGAGCTGATGAAGAAGATGAGAGTGAAGATGGATTTTTTGTACCTGATGGGTATCTCTCTGAAAATGAGGTATGAGCTGACAGTTGAGACCCTGCATTTTACCCATATGCTTTATAGTGTGCATACTTCCCCCTCCAAAAAAAGATTAAAAATTGTGTTCATATTAGTCCACGGGTAATGTATTTATGGATGATCCATACTCTGATTTGGTGGTTTTGTTAACATAATATCCAGGTTGCAAAAGTAATTTGATGTGTAGAATGACAACCTCATTTCCTAAAGTGCCCTCACAAGCTATTTTTGAAGTTATTAGAGTCATTCTTACCCTTATCCATTGTTAATATAGTCATTGGTTCTAACTACAAGTGAAAATGTCTTGCAGAGGATATCAAATCAAGTAGCTACAAACTTCTGCTTCTTTACATTTTCTTTATCTTTTGTAGAGAAGTTGAATATTGGAGGAGTCCACTTTTGTTTCTTCTAGACCACTTGCATTGATTAAAACCACATTAAGAAAACTCCTGCTTGTACATTTCTTCGAATTTCTAACTATATGAGCAGTTCAAATTTGATCCACCTTGTTCTGATATAATATCATCATTATAAAAATATCTTTCTGCTAGAAATATGAAAGAAGTGAAAATGAACTATAATTGCAAATAAAAAGTCACCCAATACAAGGTATTTCATCAAGTATGAGGTACCAAGAAGATACTATAATGTGTGAGATGTCCAATACTTGAATCACGAGAATGTGGGAGCTCATTGAAGCACATTTATGCATTAGCTTCATGGAAATATTTGAAACATGCCTAGTTTATTCTATTAGGGTCTCAAAAGGTCTTTGCTTGTTTGAATTCTATTTTGCTGCAACTTCACTGAGAGTCACAGTGATGCTTGTAAATAATAAAGACATAAAAAGGTGACGACTTCCAAATTATGAAAGATGAAATGAGATTGTCTTGAAATTCACTGTTTGTTTATCTGACCCCAAGGGCCTAAGATTTAGCCACAAGTTCAATCACCATGAGCACACCTAAAAATTCATTATCTCTAGGATCTGTTCTTTCTCACAATATCAAATCCACTTAAAAAATACTTCTTTAAAATTTGTTTGTTTTGTGCATGCAGGGAGTACAAGTTGAGAGAATGGAAACTGATGTTGCAGTTGAGGAGGCCAGAAGCTCACCTAACTGTAAGCAAGACTCAAAGAGAGATGAGTTCTGCTCATTGCTTCGACAGCAAAAATATCTTAACAATTTGACTGAGCATGCTCTTCGGAAAAATCAGCCCTTGATTATATTAAATTTGATACATGAGAAGGCTGCTTTGTTAATGGCCGAGGATCTTAGTGGTACTCCTAAGCTGGAGCAGATGTGTTTGCAAGCTCTGAGTATGCGTGTTTTCCCTGATGGCCCACCCATAGAGATATCGATTGAAAACACTCAAGATGAGGATCAAGAAGCTTGCCTGTCGGGTTCCAAGGGCAGCAGCACGCCAATCTCAACTGTGAATGCCATAACGGAATCAGACTTACCAACAATTGTAAGTTATGCATTTCATTCGAGATGTAAAATCGGACATTCATGAGAGAAAAAGATGTGTGTGTTTTTTTTTCTGCAGCTTATTGATACTATGAAATTTCAGGAAGGAATATTTTGTTCTTGCCCTTGATTTTATTGTGATGGCATGCAATCCTTGGGTACTAACAGTAGTCTTGCGGTTTTTCAGGTGTCTGCAATTCAATCATCCCCACAGGGCATCAGTAAGGTTGTAGAATCTTTGCAGCAGAAGTTCCCTGCTGCCTCAAAGACTCTGTTAAGAAGTAAAGTACGTGAGGTATCGGATTTTATGGATAACCGCTGGCAGGTCAGTGACTCTTTTTTCTGCATGGTGAGGGTGAGGATGCCTGTGTGCATGCATTTTTCTAAGCATCTGGAAAGAATTATGAAAATGGAGATTTTTGGTGAAGGGATCGGATTGATATGTCCATACTATTTATAAAGTGAATTCCCCACTTTTGTGTCCGCCATGTGAAGACAAGTTGACCTCAAAAAGGCTAAAAAACTGAGTAGAATATGCTACTACCGAAAGACTTCTTCATTAATTCTCTTTTATATGTAAAATGACCTCCTTGGAAATTGACTATCTTTGTTGATTTCAAATCACGCAACACATTATAGAAGGACAAAAATAACCTTAAAATGAACGAAAAATTAGAATATTGTATTTTAATGAAAAATTAAAAATAAATTATATTTTTATGGGAATTTTACTCCGTAAAATTCTCTTTGACTAATGGAGATAGCATCTTCTTGATATTTTAAATCCTGTAATTCGAATTACTCTTGAGAAAACTTTCCTTTTCTCATTAGAATAATGAATATTTTGACTCTCTTGATGAAAGATGCATATGTGATTATTTGTTTCATGTCTTCGACTCCGACTATGCTCAGTCTACGCTTAGCTTGCTGGATTTTAAATAAAAGAGTTGGTTATGAATTGCTGAAAGGTATGATTATCTTGTGATGCAGGTCAAGAAAGAAATTTTGGACAAGCTTGGCTTGTCGCCAGGTACTTGTTATGCACTAAAATCTGGATTGTCTTTGATTTCATCATCTGAAGGATTTAATTTATTTATCTGAGACTAATTGAGTTTTCTTTTTTCAATTACCAGAAAAGGGTGTGGGGAGGGCAAAAAATATTGCTGCCTTCTTTTCAAAAAGATGCTTGCCGCCTACTGCTAAAAGTATCAACAACAACCCCAATGAAACCTCTCCTCAGCCGTCTTTGAAGCCAGGTTTTGCTGACCAGGGGGTATCACAGTTGCACATATAATCACACGTGTAGCCTCCTTGCTTTTGTTTAGTGATCTGGTTTCTCTCACAATGCTAGCTCTCCCCCATCCATTCCTGCCTCACTTTCTTTCATGGCATGTGTTTGTCATTTGCTGGTCTTCCCGGATACTGAATTGTTACACTAATTTTTTTTGTTTCAGATGAGGGAATTGAATTACAAGTTATTAGTGTTTTTTTTTTTTTTTTTTTTTTTTTTTTTTTTTGTAATGTAAAAAGTTACTTCTTATAAATCAACATTCATTCAAAGATAGAATGTTGGAATCCCCTATTGTTTGCACCAAAAGAAAAACCAAGCTTTTAAGTGTCAATTAGAGTGCCTTTTTTCATCATATGCGCATTCTCAAAAGTTGGAAGCTTGTTTGTTGCGTCTCTCCCCTGGCCTCTTCGTCTGTCTCTCTCCCTCTTTCCCGGATTAGGATCCCGGGCTATTCTTAAAGAATTGCCGGCCAGCACTTTTATAAATCTAAGCCATTGGATATATCTAAAGGCTTAGAATAAGACACTAAAAAGTGGGTGTCTTGTCTCGGTCCCCCCTTCGCTTCTCTTGCCCTCCCCTTCTTCTTTTCAACCTCAATGTATTCTTCTGGTTGGTCTTTGTCAAAATTCGGACGCCGTCTCTGAATTCATTCCTTTTTTTTTTTTTTTTTTTTTCAAAAGTTTAATGGGTTTGCGTCACTGTACCACGCCTTTTCAAATGTTATGATGATACCAACTTTTATGGCTTTTCTGGGTTCTAGTAGCTAAATTGAGTAAACATAATGATTATTGTTGTGGAAAACTTTTAATGACCCAAGCTGCAAGTAAATCTATTAGTGGGAATTGTGGAAAACTTTTATTACTTTTCTGGGTTCTAGACTTCTAGTAGCTGGTTTGAGTATACATGTTGATTATGGACCCATAAACCAAAAATATATTTTTTTTTTAAAAAAATCCGATGAAAAGGAAACCAAAGAGGAAATGTGGATTAGTTGTGGCATGACTCGGTTGTCATCAATGGAGAGAGAGAGAGAAAAGGAGAGGGAGAATGAGAGATGTCAAACTGAGCAGACTTGGGTTTTTTGAGAGCGAGTAACAAAAATGAGTAATGTTAAGGACCATTTTTTTATTCTCTTAAAGCTGATGTGACTTTTAAAATCATCATTAAATTTTAAATGAATTATACTTGAATTTTGATTTAATAGTGATTTTGAAAGCCACATCAGCTTTTGGAGGATAAAAAGATGGTCTTTAACATTACTTAACAAAAAGGGGTCTGGTTTTGGTTTAAATTTTGGTGTGTGTGTGTGTCTTTTTTTTTTTTTCCTAGAAAAAGATGAAAAAAAAAAAGAAGGGAAGAAGCAAGCTTTTGGGGGAAAAAAAAAAAAAATTCAACCTCGGGAATATGCCTCCCACTTTTTAATAGGTGTCTTATTTTAAGCCATTAGTTATATCCAATGACTTAGATTTATGAAAGTGCTGATTCGCAATTTTTTAAAAATAAATGGGGATTTTGATCCCCTTTCCTTACCCCATTTAGTTTTCTTTTCTGCAACTTGACCTCTTAGTCCTATCCGACCCGCCTACACCGTCGTCGCCTATCTTAATTCTCTTCACCTTTCTCTTCCTCCTCTTGGCCTCCCTTCCCTCCGGTGGGGGTTGGTTTCCCTCCAAATCTTCCACCGGCAAAAATTTATTGATCCTCTCCTCCCCTTTGGCAGCTCTTCCTCGCTCTCCTTAAGCCTTACACCAAGTCACTATCCTCAAGTCAAGGGCCCTTATTTTTTATTTTTTTCTGCTTCATTATTTTTTCGTAGGTGCTCCAATTTGTGATAAGATTCCAAGAGTTTCTATCGCTTGAAAATTAAAAGAAAAAAAAAAAAGGGGGATAAATGATCATTTCGAGGGGATTGCCGGATTTGGTCTCCAATTGATTATTTTGAGGGGATTAACTTTTAAATAGTGTAAAGCAATTTCCTTGATAAATTGTCATATGACATCTACTTCATTTCACGGAGAGGATTTTTGTAGCGACTTAAAAGGAAAGTGTTAGCCACATTTGCGTTATGGCTTTAAGATGACTAATCAAGTTATAATTAAAATTTCTTAGAATCACTTTCAACCTCAATTTTTTCTAATAAGGAACTAATGAGCCTTAGCATGTATGACCAATTCATCTTTTCAATGTGACACTAACTTTTTAGGATGCCTCAATCATCTTGTGGTTCACTACTGATTGAGCTACTCCTTGATAGCACAATTTCATATTATTCTAGGAACATAATTATAACAAAATCACCTACTAATGGGAAAATTGCAATCATGCACTTATTACAAAATAATTCCTAAGAATTAATAGAAAGATTGCAATAAAATTCAATTATTATGATTATGGGATTTGGGAAAATATTATATATATATATGGAATCTATCGTCCCCTAACCCATCAAAGCAACGTTGTTCTCAAAGTTGATTATTAATGAAATCTTAGTAAATTAGCTCAATCCATGTCCTTAGGATTACTGCACTTTCCCTTGAGAGTCACCTCTGTATTGCTCAACATAAATCTTATAGTCAATTTTGAAAAGTTCCAATAAATACCTCAAAAAGCTTGCAGCAAGCTACTCCATATCCAAACAATTAATAGAGGTTGAATAGTTTACAACCCCAGATGAATTAGTAGTTAATTAAGGATATAGAAGGAGATTAGGGAGTGATGAGTAGGAAAATAAAAATGGGTGCTCATAGATTAACATACATAAAGTAGTAGGAGAGACTAGCTAGCTAGTTTCTTATTTAAACTATATATATATAGATATTAATTTATGCAAATAAAGAGAGAGGGAGTCATCTTCTCCTTCCGCCTGAGCCGCTTTCCCTCTGGCAATTGAAGTAAAGAGCTGCCACCGGCAATCCCAGATTGTAAAGCTCAGCAAAGTCCTTCGTATTGAAATTTTGGCGCCACCCTGGTGCATACACTGTCTGCCTCCCTAGTTGACGGAACAACACAAACACAAACCGGTGAATCCCCACCGTTGGTCGTGGACTTTCATAGCACACTACCTCTTGCCCTACATTCAATATCAATATCCATTTCATATTTACTAATTACGTACCACAAACAACAACTAATATACTTTTTTTTTTTTTTTTTTAACTAAAATATATAGGAAAATGACAATGCTTTGCCCATAGTCATTTTCACCAACAATTTAGATTATTATTAATTTTACTAATAATATGGTAGAGAAAATCATCAAATCCTAAACATTAATTTAATTAAACTCACCAAAGCTTGCGCCTGTAGTTGCTGGAATATCAGTCACCAACCTACCAAGTCCACAGAGACGAGATCAGTTCTTAATTAACTTATAAATTAATATCGAGCCAGCCTAATTAATTTAAATATATTATTATTGTGTGTGCTTCGGCCATTTTTTTTTTTTTTTTATTATATATATTGTTTCAATTAATGGTTTCCTGCTGTATAAATAAACCCGGCCAGCGAATTGAATAGGCTTGATTGATCGTCAACGTTCTGTTCTCTCCCTTGGATGGAGGAATAGGTGTCACCAATTATCATGCACTGCAGTGAAATTAACCTTGGCACTCATGAGGACAAAAGGGTAAACATATATATACCAAAACTTGAAAAAAAAAAAAAAAAAAAAAAAAAAAAAAAAAAAAGGAGACAAGGAATGTGGAGTTTAGAGAAGATGATGGACAGTGAAAATGATTCTCACGTCCCAGACAAGAGAAAGTTATGGAAATATTGTCTTTGTTTAAAAAAAAAAAAAAGGAAAAGACAAGGAAAGAAAAGAAGAATAAGAACAAGAAGAAGAAGAAGAAGAAGAAGAAGAAGAAGATAGGGTTTATTTCTTTGATAGTACAAGGAGGGGGTCCCAGATTAGATATCCAAAAACATTTGTGAATCCAACGATACTTAAAATAGTGGTCCTCCTCCATATAATTTTGTTGTGGCATGAGAATGAGATATACATATCAATCCATCAATCCAACAAACACCAAACACCAAACACAGACAACTCTACTGTACTACTTTCTAAACAAAACCCCTCATCAGTTTCTGCATGGTCTTGGTCACCCTCTAAGCAATTATTTTTTGCCTTATCCTTTCCGTACAATTACCCATTTTCAATTTCCCATATATATTTTAAATTAAAAAAAGAAAAGAAAAGGTTTTTCACTTTCTGATCACATGCATATCCCTATCTACCTATATCTCTTCTTGATTTCCACAGTTTTAACCCACCCATCACCCATCACCCATCCCATTCCCCCCACCCCCCTCTGCAGACATGGATTGTCTTGGTCTATGACTCTATACTAAACACTTTATTTTTTTTTTTTTGGACTCAGACACTTAATCACACGCAGAGAGATTAATGGAATGACTTTTTCATATTATTAGAAAGAAAAAAACAGGCAGCTCTCAAGCACGAAACATATATGATTAAGGTTATACACCTACTTAAAAACCTTAAACCTGGTGGGAAATTAAATAAGCAACCCTAATTAAGTGTATTTAGCTCACCAATGCAAGTACTCCCTTAGGTTGGGATCGCTTGGACTAGGAGCATCAGGATCCACCATAACCTGCAGTATATATGAATATCATCATCATTATCATCATCATGATCAGAAGAAGAAGAAGAAGAAGAAGGAAGAAGAAAGAAGAAAGAAGAAAATGGAGGTTAATTAATTACCAGAGTGTAGAAAGTCCTGAGATCCTCACCGCCAATATCAACCCTAGGCTGGTTGACAAGCTGGGAGGGCTTGAGCTCACAACCATTATTGACCTCCCTGTTGTTGTTGTAAGTGACCCTGAGAGAAATGGACCTTGTGAAGGGCTCCAAAACGTCCCCTATCACACGCCCTACCGTTAAAGGGTCCCTATCTCTCGGCATACCTGGCCTATATATTCTTGTGCTCAGCTTCAATGAGGGGATTATGGCCCCTTTTTATACATGCCTTCCCCCCACCTTTTGCTTTTCTTACATTAAATAGATTCTAACTTTTTTACTTTATGCTTTTTATATTCTAACTCACTCTTCCAACAACATCAGATGCCAGCCAATAAACATCCATTTACTGATACTCTTCTTCCTCTTTTCTTCAGTGGACCTAAGTTTTTTATTCTGCTTCATCTATATATATATATTTTTATTTTATTCATGTGTCGTTTTGGTCCCCAGTATCCTATATACAATCTTCGTACACAAATATGATATGGACCTTCTACATCTTTACTATTTATATAGTTAATAAATATTAGACTTTTCGATTTTGAAAAAAAAAAAAAAAAAAAGTTGAGATAAAGCAGGAAAAACAAAAGACTAGCTAGCATATCCACCCCCCTTTTTTTTCTTTATAAGTATATAAAATAAAACAATAATGAATGATGACACAAGATAACGTACGTCTACGTACGTGATGCATTCATTCCCTTTCTCTCTTTCACCGATCTACATGCATCCAAATTCAACAAATATTTATTATTATTAGATTTTAATTGTTGTGCTACCGTGCTCAGCAAATTTTTAGCTACTTTAATTTAATTGGCTAGTCGGGTGCGGGCTTAACAAAATAGTATTTTAATTATATTACTACAATGTTGACTCTATTTATAATGTTTCTCTCAACAACATTTTAGATTTGAGATATGATGTTGGGGCTTTCGACCTTTAGAGCATCGTGCGAAACGCTCCTTCCACATGAGTTAAAGCTTTTGCTATCAATCGTGACTCAAAAGAATTGTTTGTACCGTGTGCTTCATAACAAAGACGAAATGATCGAGATACACGACTCGAACCAACCTATTAGAGTTGAACATTCGAAACATTGCAATGTATATGGACAACAAAAAAGAAAGACATTGAAGGAAAGGAAAGATGTTAGAGGAAGACAAGGAATAGAAAGGTCCCCCATTGAATACAAAACCGTGAGAAAGCTCAAAAGCATGGGACCCCAAGGGAGTAACTAGGAATCTGATATTGTATGGTTCCACTTTGTTTGGTCGGAGATATTTATTGAAGGAAAAGAGGAACAGAGGGAATCTGATTGGATGTTTGGCCCTTGTCGCATTCCATACAAAAAGCCATTGGCCAAGGGAGAACCTTCCTAAAATGGAAAGAATTAGCTTGGTGAGTAAGCCAGAACCCCCTCCACCATGCGAAAAGTCCAAACCACCCTCTCCAATTCATGATAAGAACATTGAACAAATCAAGCCCTTGGGTACAATCGGCACAGGCGCATTATTAATAAGGGCTGTTTTTTATACTGCAAGTACTTCCCCCACTTCCCCGGTCACCAAAGCTTGTGACTCTAAATATATATCCTCATTAAAAAATAAAATAAAAAAGTTAGTGGCTGTGAATATATTACCTTAAAAAACAAAAAAACAAAAAAAAGAAGTTAGTGGCTGTAAATATATTACCTTAAAAAAAACAAAAAAAATAATAATAAATAAAAGTTTGTGGTTGTAAATACCTCAAAAAAAAAAAAAAAATAAAGTTTGTGGCTGTGAAGGGAAGTAAATATTCGCTGTCCGCTGCTGATCCCAAGGCCTCATGTGAATTTTCTGTCCATTTTCATAGTACCAGTTTAATAATGATCTAATAAATTAAAACAAAAAGCTTTTTTTTTTTTCCTTTTTTTTTTAACGTTGATTCACTGTTGGTCGAGGTTGGAATCCTCAGACTGACAGAGCATTTGGATGTTAATTAATTAATACAGTATTATATTGTGGTTAATTATTTCATATTTGTATAAAGTTTCCCTTTATTATCTAAAACAAACAATGTGAATTTTGTAATACTTTATATATATATATATATATATATATAGAGAGAGAGAGAGAGAGAGAGAGAAAAGCTACTATGCATCATCCGTATGTTGTTAAGAATTGTCTAAGTAATGAATTTGTAATAACAATTATATAGCCGTCGGACTTAAGGAAGCGTTTATTGTTCTCATCGTTTAGGTTCTTTGGCTACTAGCTGAAGGGTAGGTGCTACTATGGTCACATTCAGGTAAAATAGCCACAGTTGATCTCTCTCGCCCAGTGACGGAGCCAAACAATTTATATTGGGGGTACCGTTAAATTTTTTTTGAAGGTGCCGAGTGGTAACTTGCGTAAGTATGAGAGAAGTTTTTTTTTTTTTTTTTAAAAAAAAAAAAAGCTTTGGCACCCCTAAAGCCTCAAATGGCTCCGCCACTACTCTCGCCTGACTTTTTGCTCATCCAAAAAAAAAAAATCTTATATTAAAAAGGAAAAAAATACAAAATAAGTCCACGTGATTTACCCGATTTATAATTAGTTAAATGTAATATCAAAATGAACTCAGAGGTCCCTAAGGTATGCCAAAAAAACTATTTAGTCCTTACAGCCAAATTTCGTCCACCGACATAACAAATTTCGATTGCGTGAAACATTAGAGTCAATAAAATTGTGATATGTATTCTATTTAAGTAAATGTCATATTAACGAAATCTGTTAAATTTGTTGACGGAATTTGACCGTATTGAGTAAATTTTTTTTTTTGTCGTACTTCATGAACCTTTTGATTTATTTTGATATCGTAGGAAGCTAATTGTAAATCAGGTAAACTACATGAACTAATTTTATATATTTTTTTCCTTTAAAAAAAAAATATAAGTTAGAAATTAAAAAAAAAAATTATATAAATTAGTGCTTGCATACAAAATACTTGAGATTATACGTACAAAAGTTGAATCCGAACAAACAATCCCCAATAAATAAATAAAAATCCATCACTTCAATCAATTACAAAAACTTTGTCACTGTCCTTTACTTTCCATCACCTCACGTGTTGTTCGGCGATTGGACTCGACACTTGCACTTCTAATAATAAACTACATATTACCAATTTACAATATATATATATTGTAATTTAATTTACAATATTTAGAGTTATCGGAGACATTGATAAGGTTTTTTTTTTTTTTTTTTTGTTGGTTAAATTTATTTCTGTTTGAAAAATTAATTTTTTGTTGATATTATTAACCTTATGCTTATGTTGGACTTTGATATTGAAATAAAAGAGAATGCATGAAATAACTGATGCGGCCCTATCGCTTCTTGGTACAATCAAAAAGCCTGGCCACCAAAAAAGGTGGTTTGTAAAGGTGCTTTATAAATGGTGCAACCCAAAGAACTGTTGCAACACATCCGAAGAATAATTATAACAACAGAAAAACTAGTGATGAGGAACGATTCAAAGCTTACTAAAGAAAAATTCCGCACAGATTCACAGGAAAAAACAACAAAATTGCAATGCTTTAAGGGTTTGTTTGGTAATGGGGATGGGGATGGGCCAAGCACTATTCATCACCATTTTCCAAAAAAATCAACATCAAAACATTCTAACTTTTTCACTTTTAATATCAAATCATTCACTTTTTATTATTATTCAAATAAAAAAATCATTACAAAACAAAACTTTTTCACTTTTCCATACTACTTTTTCATTTTTTTTATACAAAACATTCTTACTTTTTTTTCACATCAATCTACATCAACTACAGTGTTTAGGCCATCCCATTTGCCAAACACCCCCTAAGTGTTATAACCACTATTTTGGTTGGGTAGACTCTATTTTATACCATTCATATTTAATTTTTATATATAGTATAAAATTTCAATTTAATATAAAATATGTAACCTAAATTTAATTGTTAGAAATTTCCTACAAAAGAGATAACCATTTTTCATTAAAATATTTTATTTTATTTACATTAACAAATAGTTTTCTTTAATTTTTTCTTATAAAAAATAAAATTCAAAATCCCATTTCTACTTTATATCACATCTTGCTTCTTCTTTTTTCTCTCAAAACTTTTTTATTGTTTTTCAAAAACATTCGTTTTTTTGTGTGTTTTTTTTGGGGAGAGAGAAATGATGAGATGGGGTTGGAAGCGTGACGTTGGATGTAAATGTGTTTCCCAACGACACGATGATTTGATGGGAAGAGAAGGTTTTTGTCAGATTTTATCAAATATTTGAGTGCATGCTGATTCTGAACCTCTCCGCCCTGTTTGCCAATGGCCATAGGACGGTGTTGTTTCAGGGCCGGTACTGTAGGCTTTTTTTTTAGGAATAAGTGTTTGATTGATTTTAGTGAAAATATTTTGTAGAAAAAAAATGAAAAAATATATTTTATATGGAAAAATATAAAAAATTTGTTTTGTAGTGATTTTTTTATTTTAATAATAATAATAAAAATGATTGATGTAGTATAAAAAATAGAGATGTTGGAATTAATTTTGGGGTGAAATTTTTTTTTTTTTTGAGATTGAGGGAGGCCCTGGAACAGTACCGTTCCAGGGCCAAACACACCCCTCAAGTCTCAACCTGCTCATAAGACTTTCTTTATTTAAAGCTTGGCCCATTACATCAAGCCCTACCCTTCATAGGCCCATCAAAAGATATATGTTCCCACTACATTTCTTTTTTCACAATTATATATATATATATATATATATATATATATAATTGTTAAATTTAATTATTTAGTAGTAGACGTAGTTAGTGTCATATAAATTGCTACATTAATTTGCAAGTTTTAAAAGTTGTAATACTTTTAATAGTACTTTCTGAAAAAATCTCTATCAAAATTAAGTAGAATGTTTTTCAACCAACTATTAGAATGTAATTTTAGTGTTGGGACTTGGGCCAGCCCACCATAGGCCCATGATCAAAATGCCAATCTCTCGAGTTCCCAGTAAGTCGACATGCTAAAAGGGTCTTTATTTACACAAAACAAAAATTCGCCTACAAAGAGTTTTAGGAAATACAGGCCCAAGGGCCTATGTTGCACCTCGCAACCTGCTCATGGCCAATTGACGGCCCATTTGCGAGCCACTCAAAACCGGCTTACACCAAGTCGCAATTGCAAACGAAAACGCTCAACTCCATTTGCCAATCTCGAACTTCTCACCCTTCTGAGCCAGCAATTGCCAAATGAAGCCTACACCGACAACAATTTGATACGTGAATTTGCACTTCTTATCGTCGTGCCTTGAGTCCCCCAATCACATAAGCATGCTTCCCTGACACCTACCCTCAATCATGTCAAATAAGCATGTGAGCAGACTTTCATCTTGTCGCCGCCTCTCGAGCAACCCGGCCGCAACGCCACTAACAAACACTTGTCTCTTGTCTCATCGCCGTGCCTTGTCAAGGCGATAGGCTTTGCACAAGCGACACGTCATGGCTCACAACTACGACCTAAACACCTTGCGAGTCTCGACTCGTAGATCCAAAAAATGCGGGTCCCTCCACTACTTGAATCAATTGGTATAAATAGGAGGAATGATGCCATAGGTAAGTTATAAGAACTTTTGACCATTCAAGTAATCTCATTTGTTATTTCTTTCAATAAGGATAATGGCTTAGGCATCAAAACTATCCCGGTACATTTCGGCAAGCTCTTGTGTTTAATTGTTCTTTGTCTTGTAGGTCGAGGTTCTTGACTGCTTAGAGTTGCTCTAGTGTCGTACCTGCCTGGAATTGTTCCAATAAGTGTCAAAACAATTTTATGGATTCATTTATTGCAAATTAAATTAAAACACAAACAAGTTCTAACCTTGTCTATCAGACATATTTCAACTTACAGATAAACTTGACCTTAAAAATTGCTTGTGCTTAAAAAAAAAAAAATTACCATAAGAAAATTGTCTATATAAACTTTTTAGGTGAATTTTGATCCACCATTTTGTTTTCATGAAGCAAAGATAGCTTCTTCTTTTTTTATAGTGTGAATTGCAATTCTTAAAATTTCTGTACTTAGTGCATCAATCTGTAACACCCTGTGAAAATCAATTAATTGGTAATTGACTCTATGGTTCGCCTCCCAGCCTTGTCCTTTACAAAACAAGACCTAGGGATTGCAACCTCTCCAAAAAGAGAGAATACAGCGAAAGACTTTCAACCACAGGAATAAGAAAGCAACAACTAAATACTACAATTATAACAACTAGAGTAACGATAAAACTTTATAGTATAAATAAATCCTCCAATTGTACTGGTCAAAGACCGATCATCAAAATATGTTACAAAAACCAAAGGTAATTGTCTGAAATTAAAATAACAAAATTAACGCCTAAGTTTAAGTAATGCCAGCATGATGACAATCTTAATCATCTCCATTCTCCGCCCATGTGGTTCCTCTATTGTCCTACATGGACTTGAGCTAAACTGGGTTTATATCCTAAAAAATGACCTGAATTAGGTCCTTCGCCAAACCACCAACTGGTTGTCCACATCCATCATCTTCTATGCTAGCTAAACCTTGCAATTATACATAATAATGGAAAGAAAAATAAATGGGTAAGTCTAAAGACTTAGTGAGTAAAAATGCACATAGTATTTATGCTATTTAGTGATGAACTCTATTTGGTAAAGTATGCAACATTTTAAGTATGACAGTTATCCATGAAGGCAATATAGGTATAGTACATGCTATAATCATGTGAATCAATGATAGTTCAACTGTATGGTCTATCCGATATATTATCCTTTCTCAGCAGGGTTGACGCTGTCTCGAGGGACCTGTAATACAATGCCGGTGCCCCGACCATTGTATGCTACTGTCCATAACACTAACAGCCCGACAGAGTCCAACCTCGGGTGACCCACGCTACTAATGATGTATGTTCTGTAGTGACCTGCCCGTTAAGGCTGCGCTGGTCATGGAACAACATTAGATCAAAGGCCCATATATCACATCCACACATACATTTGACCATAAAATTAACATGTGTAATAAGCCCATGGCCTTTATCCCGCATGTATTATTGTACCATGTCATACGATGCA
Organism: Corylus avellana; assembly: GCF_965113065.1. NCBI lineage: Eukaryota > Viridiplantae > Streptophyta > Magnoliopsida > Fagales > Betulaceae > Corylus > Corylus avellana. The sequence continues at coordinate 9,827,863 of NC_142490.1, read as the reverse complement.
ATTATTCTTGTCCGTATTTTACATGCATACTATTACAAATCTCGTCGTCTCATTATCTTGTTAAGTAGGACATTTTCACAAATGGTAAAGTTCATAATGCAACAAAATATATTTCATGAGAGTTGTAAAATACATGTTTGGTACACAAAATAGTTGTGCAATGCAGGAAAACTAATGGCTAGTATCATGTGAGTTCGTACTCACCCAGGTCGTATAAGTCCTTCGAAAATTCTTCCAAAGGGTCCGAGTTTTCCAAATCTGCGGAAAGCCTAGTATTAGTCTAAAGTTCAAACTAAAATGAATCTAGAACATAAAAACAGGGATTATACAACGTCTGGTCAAAATGGTGTTACCCTGAAGTGCCTTGGGGCGAGCGCTCGGGCTCTGGCCGATCGTTCGACCAGAGAGTGCAAGTGGAACCTCATTTGGTCCAACGATCTCCTAAGCAGTTCTAAATAGGTTCCAAGGCTACAAAAGGTCCTCTAGCACTTCCTATCCCAAACTAACATCTTCATACAACAAGAATAAGTCTAATGAAAAAGAAATGCTTATAACAAGATTAAGACCTATACTTTTAGATTTCTAACAACTAAATTACTGTAAAGTATAAGGCTAGCATAACATCTTAATAAAACACTAAGGAGAAATGATTACCTTCCCGCAACTATAATCCTCAAGTGGTTCCTCCTTCCTTTCCAAGGACACCAAGGAAATCACTCATGGCTCACAAAGACACTCAAGCAGGGTTTCTCTAGGATTTAGAAGGTAAAATGGGTTGGTATGAGCGTGGAAGGGGGGTATTTATAGGGTGGAAAACCCCATTAACAATGTAAGTTTTTTAAACTTCTGATATATATATATATATATATACCTTTGCATTGAAGAAAGTTAAAAAGTTAATTAACCAATTACCTTAGTAAACAGAAGTTCATATACATTGAAGAAAGTTAAAAAGTTGATTAACCATTTACCTTACTAAAAAGAAGTTCATATACATAAAATTAACCTTTTTTTTTTTATTTTTTATTTTTATTTTTAATGCTATCAAATTCTTGCATCATACACCAAATATATAAACATAGTCGTTTATAATGCATTCATTCATAATTACAAAGAGTTCATGAGTCCTCTCAATCAACTATAGTCCTCTTCAAATAACTTTAAGTTTACATTTCAAATACATAAGAAAACACTACACATACAATCTTCAATACTCTTGCATTAATCATATTTAGTTAAGAGAGCAAATGATATAGAGTTTTTTTTTCAAGTCAAGAACTTGTGAAAGAGGGTTTGGAAGTTTTCCATTTCCTTACTTGGGAGAGCCACCAAAACATTAACCCCACTATTGCTTCCACAACCTTGGTTGATATCAGGAAAGAGCAAAATGATGTCCTTCCTGTGATACACCACAGGACAACTATACCTAGGCCTCCCCCAAGGATATGCCACCTCAGCAAATCCTAATTTCCACCATGATGAAACCAAGAACTCCCCATGTGGAAACCCTTTGTACAACTCTCCCCAGTCTATAACAGACCTTGCATACTCATCTGTCATCCTTTTTGCACCCTCATAGACCATCTCCACCACTCTTGCAAATGGCCCTTCACTCAGTTCCTTGCATGAAGCTCTTGCATATGCAGTGAGCACCCCGTTCGCCGAATAAGATGCCGGCAATGGCGGGTTTAGTCTTGGCCTTATGTCAACCGCGTAAAGGATGGTGGACAATCTCTCCATGTTTTTCCCTGTTGTTAGAATATATGATCAGATTGATTGTATTCAAATCTAGATGTGATTGATTTCAAATCCGATTGTAGTCTCTTACATTTTAGGCAATCATATTTGATTGTATTCAATTTTTTCCGCTATTTTATTTTATTTATTTCCTATTTCATTATGAATTTCTTTACCTGTGTCGCATGATAATGCCTTGCACCGCCATATGTGGGCGGTAACGACGTTGAAGCCGCTGATACGCGTGTTGGTATGGACCCCATCGGTGGCTTTGGCCTTCTCCTTGAGGTGGGTGATGTCAGCAGAAGTGAGGCTGAAAATGTTGAAGGCTAGGTCTTCTTGGGTGGCTTCAAAGACAGGAGGGTTTGAGTCTTGGCCAACAGGGGTGTTGAGCTTGAGGAGCTCAGGGTGTGGGAATGCGACAAGTGGCGGGGACCTGGCGGCCAGGAGTCGCCGGTCATTACAGGGGTCAACGGCCAGGGGTTTGTCAGCAGCTACAGCAGCCAAGTTGTCCAAGAAGAGCTTGAAGCCTAGGCCATCAAATGTTGCATGATTCGTTGAAATGCCCATCGAAAAACCACCACACTTAAATGAGGTCACCTGCACAATTATTTCCCTATTATTTATAAATGTTTATCTAAAGCTAGGTACAAACTAATTTATTGATCATTTGATTTAAAAACAAAATTAGTTAGTGCTTAAATGGTTACGTAATATTGTAAGTTTTACTACAATTTAATTACAAAATTGATTGAATGACACTTGTCACTTATTAGAGTATGTTAAAAGAAATTTCTTTAGAGGAAATTTTTGTCCATATATATCAGATATCGTAATCCAAAGAAATATTATAGTGTATATTTTTAATATTTAGGGTAAATAAATTAAGATGTAACCAAGAGTTAATAAAATTTTGAAAGTTACGGTTTTAATTTAATATTTAAGGTTTGGATTTTAGAATATATATGTATATATAAGAGCAGTTCTAGTATTTGATACTACACTGATAGAACTGAATTAAATAGCAATTGTAATTATTCCATCCACTAAGGATTTGTTTAGGTTTGTAATTTCAAAATGTGTAATTTAAAAATAATGATTTTAAAATGTACTTTTATAATTATAATTTAATATTTAAAATTGTGCATTTTCAAAAAAGTACCGCATTATCTATGATTTAAAAAGTACATTAAAAAATAATAATAAAAAAAGAAGCAATTCCAATCAATTTATTTTTTGCGATTTGAGACCTTCAAGAGAATATATATATATTTTTTACATGTTCGCACAAGGGGGTGGGAAATGAAGGAGGATGAAATTTGCTACAAACTCTTTTGTAATTAATTCATACAAACCCATCTAATAAAATGACATGTGTCCCTTAACATGTGAGAAACACTTTTTTTTTTTTTTTTTAATAATATGTGTTTTGAGTAATTCTAGAAGTCCATCTTATATCACTCTTGTGTCACTTTAAAAATGAGGTTGCTTTTAAAATCACAATTTGATCAAAATATAATAGTGATCAATCACAAGGCCAATAGTGATTTGAAGAGCTACATCATTCTTGGAGGGACATAAGAGTGACTTATAGCATTACTATGTATTTCTCATATGTTTTTTTAATAGATATGGTGTAATGACCCAGGGAGAAGCGCTAGCCACATCTGCGCTATTACTCCAAAATGACTAGTCAATTTGGAGCTTCCCTAGAATTCATTATAAAACACAGTTTTACCTAGTAACTAGACAATGTGGGACTTAGCATCCATGACTATCTTTATAAACAACACACTCTATGTGGGCTTCTTCTTATCTTCCCAATATGGGACCGGAGTGTTACAAACTCCCACTCTTAAATTCGACTTAGCATCCATGACTATCTTTATAAACCACACACTCTATGTGGGCTTCTTTTCATCTTCCCAATATGGGACCGGAGTGTTACAAACTCCCACTCTTAAATTCCTGACGACTTCGTCAGGGTCATGTCATGCAGTGCTTCAGTATCACATGACCTGGCATTACTAAGTGACTCTGATACCATTTGTAACGACCCATGGAGAAGCACTAGCCACATCTGCGCTATTACCCCAAAATGACTAGTCAATTTGGAGCTTCATATAATTCATTATAAAGCTCAATTTCACATAGTACTTAGGCAATGTGAGACTTACCACTTATGACTATCTTTATAAACTACCCACTCTATGTGGACTTCTTCTCATCTTTCCAATATGGGACTAAAGTGTTACATATGGGACACATATCACTTTATTAAATAAGTTTGTATGAATTAGCTACAAACTAGTTTGTAGCAAATTTTTGTCTTAACCTACCCTGATAAATGCCAGGTATCATCTAACATGTTTGAGTTTGGAATAAGATCCTCTCTATTTCAAATGAAATGAAGAGTATCCATTTAGTAGAAAATGAAGGGTAATATTGTCTTAACATTAAAGTTGAAGGACAAAATTTACAATATTACCCACAATTTTACACTAAATGGATACTCTCCATTTCGGATCCTCTCCATTTCAAATGAAATTGAGAGTATCCATTTAGTATAAAATGAAGGATAATATTGTCTTAATATTAACGTTGAAGGACAAAATTTACAATATTATCCATCATTTTACACTAAATGGATCATATTTCTTTGAGCTCTTAGGTTAGTAAAAAGGTAATAAATGACTATTAAGAATGTTAAAAAAATATATGCATCTCAAAATGAGATCCCGTCAAATTTTGTAAAATATGAGATTCTCAGATTCTAAAATCTGAGCCATCCATTTCTTCTAATGGCTTAAACAAATCTAGAAGTTTGTGTTACCAAGGCTAGTAGATTTGACATATTGAATGAGTAACACACAAATTTCTGCATTTGTTTAAATAAGTAAGGTTATAAGTCCTCATAGAGTCCTACTAGGGTCCTCCCAAATGTGATGTGACTTTTAAAATTACCGTTAAATTTGAAATGTGATGTATTGAACTTTGATTTATTAGTGATTTTAAAAGGCACATCACATTTAGGATGATTTCAAAATAATTTTAGGAAGACTTATAACATTATTCTGTTTAAATTGTTAGATAAAATAGATGATTCGGATTTTAGAATATGAGAATCTTAATTTTAGAAAATTAAAAGGAAAGAAAAAAAAATACTCACAAAAATAAAAAAGAAAGAAAGAAAGAAAGAAAAAAGTACACGCCAGTTATCCAAACAAATATATAGTAAATAGAATGAAACAATTCGAATTTTCAGCAAATTCATACTGAAGAAATAGTACGGACAAGGTCAGCGCTCCCATCTGTATCATAATGAAACACGTGGAAATGCTTATGATCACCATACCGTATCTAATAATGAGGTGGGCATTTATTAGTTATAAATCTCATGCATCCTCCTATAACGTGGGTTACAGTATTTTTATTTACCTTTTCTGTTAAAAAAAAAAAAATTTTGAAAAATTGAAAAGATTTACAAAAATAGCTATTTAACAAGTTTTTTTTATTTTATTTTAAATTTAACTTTTTGTCGAACAAATTTCAAAATATGAGGAGTGAAAAAGTGAAAATTCTTTAATTTTTTTTTTAACTTAAAAATATTTATTTTCTTTTTCTCTCTCATCTATTAAGAACTGTTATATTGATTTTATATTGCCTGGTATAGGTTGATTTATGTTTTCTTGTATAAATAGACTTACGTATTGTAAACAAATAAGTGAATGATCACAACCGAGCCACTCGTAATTCTTTTGTCTATTTTACTTTCGCTATTATTTCAATATTTCTATTTTCTACAAGCTTCAACATGGTATTAGAGCTTCATCATATTTCAATAAGAATAAATAAAAATTTTAAAACATTATTTAATTGAAGTAGAGAAACAAGTAAAAAATAATAATAATATTATTATTTGGTTTCTTTTAAAATAATAAAAGAATTTTTTTTTTTCTAATAAAAAAGGATGGGAAGGGGCGACCACTGTAGATTTTTCCCTTGGGAGTGATCATTGGGGTTTTCATCCATTGTAAAATGTCCGGTTTAAGTTATAACTACTGCCTGAAAATGCGAGTTTGTCACCACAACCTCGGTCACCAAAGTGTGAATTGAATAAAACCTCTTCTTAGTAGCATTTGATTCACATGACTATTACCGTAAGTGGATTCGTACACACGACCACTAAGAAGAAGGGTGGGAATTGCATACTCAGCTGCTTTACCAACTCGACTACGGTAAAATTAAAAAAATTAAAAAAATTAAAAAAAAACAGCGCTTTTGCTTTGAATGCTTATTAGGGAGTGATCTTAAATTTACCTGGAAAATAGCAAGTGGGTGATCATCAGCTGGTTTCAAGAAATCCAAAGTCTTGGAAATGAGTTGTGCAAAAGCCGGGTTGGGATAAACCAAGTCTCCAATCTCATCCAATGCATACTCGCTCGAACCCGACACGAACCCAACTCCACCGCCATTGCACTCGATCTCGAGCCGTCCCGTTTCTGGGTTCAACTTCAGTCTTCCGGCCAGGAAATCGTACGGGACCAGCACCTTCGCCAGCGTCTTCTTCAGCTTCTCGGCTACTCTTTCTGCAGGATATTCTCTGTTCCGTGGGAAGAAATGCACCGTTTCTACGTTGAAGTTCAGAACTTTGTCAATGTTGGATAAGAATATGGACTTTCTCTCTGCTTCTTCGCTGGGAAATACTAGAGAGGAGCCATGGATGCTCACTTTCAGATCTTGCAGGAGAGATGGAGCTCCTTCGTAGAGGGTTCCCATGGCGGTTTTTAATTTTATTATTATTTATTAATCCGTGTTGGATGATCAATCTTACATTATATAGTTATAGCTATATATAAACAGAAGCGGTTGATATCATGACACGTAGCAACTGGCCATTGCTTTAATACTATACGTATATATACACGTGGACATGTACACGTCAATGTAGAAAAGAAAAGTGGTCATCATGAATTCTTCATGAATGTTGGCGGTGTGCTATTACTTCACAAGTGGTTGAGTAGGTTTTGTTGATAAAGGAGAGAGGATTTATTATTATTATTATTATTATTATTATTATTGTGTACTCAAACAGCTAGATATTTTGGTTGGGAATAATTGTGTGCATGGTACACAGTACTGGACTTTTTTTCACCAGATTTTTATAAAATAATATCCATCTAAACAATGACGAGTCTAAGAATTTGTCTTAATAGGGACAGAAATAAAATAATAAAATATAATGAAGCTGGGACTTGTGGAAGACAATTCATTGCTCAGCTAAGAGAACTTTCATCACAAGCTTCACATAATAGATTTGTGACGTACTAATAGCCAACAACAATGAATAAGCACACCAAAAACAATTTATGGTAGTCTGGTAGGTAAAAAGTACTGTAAAACACCCTCTCCTTAAGTTTACTCTGATTTTTGGGCTGGAATTTGTGCTGAGCTGAATTTTTATAGGGGCTAAAAGTGTCAAAGATCTGAAATTTTGGTTTATTTTATATGAGCTAGTAGAAAATTTGGGCATAAAAATATATTTTTTTAAAAAAAAAAAATTACCAAGGGCGGGCTTGTGTATATCCACCACTGCATCTAAGACCAGGAGAACACTTAATATTTTTCCTTGTATAATAATAAAAAAATGATAGGTGATCTTCTGGTTCTAGGTGAATATTATTTTTTTTTTAACTCGACCGAGAGACCACTTTCTTTTTGGAGAATGTTAAGGGTTCTTTTGATCCTAAGTGTATATTATTTGCTTAAAAAAAAAAAAAAAAAAAAAAAAAAACTGTCCCTTATTTCTTTCACCTGGCTTTTAGAAAATAATTTCTACTTAGGACTAGGAGAACACCTAGCATTTCTTTTTATTTTTTATTTTTATTTTTTAAAAATAATATTCATCTAAGATTAAAAAAACACCAGAAGAACACCCAGCATTTCTCATAATAATAATAATAATGTGTAGCTACAATTTCTTTTATTTATTATTATTATTTTTCCTATTTTGAATTTCATGCTGTTAAAAGTTTATGAATTCAGTGGTGACAACTAAGAGTTAGATAAGAGAATAAGTAGATGGCCGGTATGATGTGAAATGATATATGGAATGATGTGCATGCATGGATGCAGAAATTAAGGTAGGATTATGACATTTCTTGAATGCCAACCATATTAATTATGAGTGGGAAAACGCCTCACCCGTGGTACTCGTGGGGACCCGGACGGGTATTAAATCAATCAACTCACAAAATGTGATAAGCTTAAATTTGCATGGTTAAAGGCCTGTTTGGCTATCTCTTTATATGAACCATTTTTTTTGAAAAAAAATTAACATAAAAACATTTTAAGTTTTTATATCACATTATTTGTTTTTAATTACTATTTAAATAAAAAAATTATTACAAAATAAAATATTTTTACTTTTCAATACAAAAAATTCAAAATTTTATACCATATTATTTTTAGATACAGTAAAAAAAAGACAATTGCTTTGCCAAACAAGGATTTTAATGATAGGACACATGAAATGAACACCAAATCCAGCCAAACAAGTCGGTGAATTAAGAAAAATTAATAGCCATGAAGAACTCCTTCAAATCAGTCATGATCATGGACGCCTAACTAACTGTTCGTCACATCATTCACTACTCTTTAATTAGAGGCCCCATTTGAGAATGCAATTAGGATCTGGAGCTCTTCCAATTTAGGAGAAAATTGGAGAATTTCCAATTATAAATTTTGGTCGTTCATTTTTATCTAATAGTTCACATCACGCCATGTGTCCCACATAAATTAAATAATAAAATATTAATTAATTTTTAAAAAGAAAAAATATATAAAAATAATAAAATCAAATAATAAAAATATAAAATCAAATAATAAAAAACTGGGGTGGCTGGCCATCCCAGTTGAGTCTAGGGGTGGCTTCGGCCACCCCCAAGGGCCAAAGCCATTATTATAAAATGATGGGTTTGGACCTTGGGGGTGGTGGCCGAAGCCATTCCCATGACCCTCGGGAATATTTTTTTTTTTTTTTTTTTTATTTGGCCCTTGGGGGTGGCTGAACCACCCAAGTGGCTTCGGCCACCCTAGTTTTGGGATGATCGAAGCCACCCCTAGACTCAACTGGGATGGCCGGCCACCCTAGTTTTTTATTATTTGATTTTAATATTTTTCTTTTTATTTTCTTTTTAAAAATTAATTAATATTTTATTATTTAATTTAAGTGGAACACATGTCTTGATGTGGGCTGTTAGATAAAAATGAACTGCCAAGATTCACAATTGGAGGGGATCTGGATCCATGCAATTCTAGCTTAACCCACAACCATATATACCACATCATGTCATCATCAATCCAAGCCCAAACAATCATTCTGCCTTTTGATCTTCGGCTACTCATACCCAAAAAAATGGTCTTTGGTATCGATGGCAGGCATCTAGAGTGAGAGAAGCGTAGCGACGACCGGCCTTAAGGAGTCCACCATCTCATGGAGTTGATTATGGGTGGCAGAGGATTTGATAAGTTTTTAAGCACGTAACAAGAGGCTTGTAGAGATCTAGAAAACTATATTGGAGATCATTTTCTGCAAATTTGTTTATTAATTGATCGTGGCTCAAATAGAGGTACAACTAGGATAATATCAATTAAATTGGAAAACTAGAATAATAACTACACCCTATCGTCTTCGATGGATAGCTCAATCAGCTGAAATTACGCCTTATGAAGCGAAAGTCATTAATTTGAATCCTCGTTCCCCATTTTCTACTTTTTGTGCGAATGACCAAAAAAAAAAAAAAAAAAAATCACTATCAAATAGGGATTAAAGTCCTTATTGACTCCATACACAACCTGCTACGATAATTATAGGAGATAGCCATCATATGATATCATATCTGCCCTACTTGCACTTATTAGTAAAGTATAATTCTAGTTTCATAACACTTTTTTCTCCAAGATATTGACATGGCTGAGCACATGTAGACGCATTGTTTCGCTTCCAAGCATTAATTGTCAACCCAATGCTGTCGAAAAGGTGGCCCAAAATGTCAAATAAGCCTTTAGTGGTTGCGGTACACCATTAATTGTTGAGAATAACTACTATGAGTTGGCATAAATCAAGTTATTTCTTTTTGCCCTTTATTAGAATGAGTTATGCTATACGGTTTTTTTTTTTTTTGTTTTTTTTAAGTTCTCGTAAAGTCATCTAAAATGTGAAATAACTTCTAAAATCTTCAATAAATTAAAAGTCAGTAAATTACATCATAAATTTAAGAATAATTTTAAAAATCACATCACATTTATGATGACTTTACAAGGACTCTAAGAAGACTTATAGCATTACTCTTTATTGTTGGTATGGTGTCGGTTAATTAACCGACATTTATGAATCAATAGGTGAAAATGCCCCTACCGACACCGACCGAACCGATAGCCACCTCCTAGTGAGAGGCAATAACCACTTGTGCACCCCTAATTGATGGAGATTCAACTTAATCTCAAACTCAATTTTACTATCTTGAGTTTGCATAGAATTTTAGAATCTAGAAGATTTTCTGCCACAAATTTCTGTATAAAATCATAAATTTCAATATTTTCTTTATCTTTACTAGCAGATCTAACTACTCATTCTATATTGTAACAAAAAAAAAAAAAAAAAACTACTCATTCTATATAAATATACCATATTGTAACACGATTACACGTCAAATTTCTGACTCTCCCTTTCACTCCTCATTAATACTTTTTTCTATTTTATTTTCATATTTTATCAAACATAAATTGGGCATCAAGTCATATTACGATAGATCCCTTTATATATATATATATATATATATATATATATATATATATAATTGGATGCTTGAATAGGTTTCGCATACCTGGCCTCTGGGTTTAATTTAATCAAGGATTATTGAAGAAAAAAAAAGTATGAAAAAAGAGTTGCTCATTTTTCCTATAATCTTCTCTCAAAAATTAACATGCTTTGCGTAATTTTTTTTTGTGAATTTTCAGAATATTTCAATGTTGAAATATTCTTTATTAGTACTGCTTCTGCTCCTCTTTCTTCATCATTCTTAGGAATATTAAAGCTTAGGTCCAAAGAGTGAACAAGAAGTTTGGGATTTCGCCTGAAAAGAAATTACCTTGCAAGTAGAAGTGGGGAGTTCGCTCCCACAAAGGGTGGCTTCGGCCACTCTCATGGCCCTTGGAGGTGGATCTGCCAACCCCAAGGTCCAAACCCATTATTAGAAAATGATGGGTTTGAACCTTGGGGGTGGTTGGGGGTGGTTCGGCCAACCCCAAGGCTAGACTCAACTGGGATGGCCGACCATCCCTTATGGGGTGCTCGGCCACCCTAGTTTTTTATTATTTGATTTTATATTTTTATTATTTGATTTTAATATTTTAATTTTTTTCTTTTTATTTTTTTAAAATTAATTAATATTTTATTATTCAATTTAAGTGGGACACATGACTTGATGTGGGCTATTGGATAAAAATGAACGGCCAAGATTCACAATTAGAGGGGATCCGGATCCATGCAATTCTAGCTTAACCCACAACCATATATACCACATCATGTCATCATCAATCCAAGCCCAAACAATTTTTCAGTCCCATTCTAACTTTTGATCTTCGGCTACTTGTACCCAAAAAAATGGTCTTCGGTATCGACGACAAGCGTCTAGAATGAGAGAAGCGTAGCGACGACCAACCTTGAGGAGTCAACCATCTCATGGAATTGATCACGGGTAGCAGAGGATTTGATAAGTTTTTAAGCAAGTAACAAGAGTTTTTCTGCAAATTTTTTTATTAATTGATCGTGTCTTAAATAGAGGTACAACTAGGATAGCAATTAAATTGGAAAACTAGAATAATAACTACACCGTATCGTCTTTGAGGGATAGTTCAATTGGCTGGAACTACACCTTATGAAGCGGAAGTCACTAATTTGAATCCTCCTTCCCTATTTTCCTCTTTTTGTGCGAAAAAAAAAAAAAAAAAAAAAAAAAAAAAAAAAACAATCAAATGGGGATTAAAGTCCTTATTGACTCCATACACAACCTGCTACGATAACTATAGGAGATAGCCATCGTAAGATATCATATATGCCTCGGGCTGTTAAGTGAGCGAAGCGTCTCGCGAGCAAGTTTGGGCTCGGCTCGTACTCGACTCGAATATTAAATGAAACGCTTCATGAATACAAATCCTGGCTCGAATATTAAATGAAGCAAGTTCGGCTCGACTCGGTTAGGCTCATGAGCAAACTCGTATAAGCTTGTGTGTGTGTGTGTGTGTGTGTGTGTATATATATATAAACTAAGTAACACATAATTAATTATAAATCTCATAATTATTAAAATCTTAAAATTGCATTTATATTTAAGCGTTAGAAAATGAAAAATTATAGACCATTTGTGATCAGAGAGTGAGAGAGAGAGAGAGCAATCATTAAAAAGACCTCAATTCAATTAGAGTAGACCCAAACGAAAGGAAGAAGAGTCAAACATAAACTATTGAGAGAGATTGCGAAATACATAAACTATTGAAGAATCAAATTTCAAATAAACCCAAACAGTACTATCACTACGTGTCTGGTGAGTGAGAGTGAGAGAGTGGGAAATGAGAGTTCAGGTGGAAGATACGCTATGACTGGTGAGGGAGATTGAGAGAGAGACATTGATTTTTTTTTTTTTTTTTTTTTTTGTAGGGGGCATTGTCTCAATGCAGTTTGAATACAACTTGTTAACTTATCAAACATTGCTAAGAAAACACCAATCCCCAAGTTTGCTTATCTATAAAAGGATGCATATCCTCTCTTTTTGAAACCAAGTGCTTTGCTGTATTGACTCAGGCACCAAACTTGACTAGCCAGGCTAGGCAAATGCTCATATGCAAGTTGGCTTCTTAAGCCGTTTAAGAGTACTTGAAGTTTAATTTTTTTAAGAAAAAAAAAAATAAATATAAGAGCTAGCTCGTGAGCTGGCTCGACTTGGCTTATTATAAGCTCGAGCTCAATTTTTTTGGCTCGTCCTTGAGCTCGGCTCGAGTAAAATTTAAACGAGCCAAGCCTGAACAAAGAAAGCTCGCTCAAACTCGACTCGTTTACACCCTTATATATGCCCTACTTGCACTTATTAGTAAAGTATAATTCTAGTTTCATAACACTTTTTTCTCCAAGATATTGGCATGGCTGAGCACATGTAGACGCGTTGGTTCGCTTCCAAGCATTAATTGTCAACCCAATGCTATCGAAAAGGTCGCCCAAAATGTCAAATAAGCCTTTAGTGGTTGCGGTACACCATTAATTGTTGAGAATAACTCCTATGAGTTGGCATAAATCAAGTTTTTTTTGCCCTTTTATTAAGAAGAGTTATGCTATAAGTTTTTTTAAAGTTATTTTAAATATGATGTGGCTTTTAAAATTATCAATAGATCAAAAGTCAATAAATTACATCTCAAATTCAATATTAATTTTAAAAGCCACATCACATTTGAAATGACTGTAAGAGGACTCTAAAAAGACTTATAGCATTACTCTTCATTGTTGGTATGAAGTTGGTTAATTACATTTACGAATCGGTAGGTGAAAATACCCTTACTGACACCGACCGAACTGATACCCACATTCTAATTAGAGGCAATAACCACTTGTGCACCCATAATTGATAGAGATTCAACATAGTCTCAAACTCAATTTTACTATCTTGAGTTTGCATAGAATGTTAGAATCTAGAAGATTTTCTGCCTCAAATTTCTGTATAAAATCATAAATTTCAATATTTTCTTTATCTTTACTAGCAGACCTAACTACTCATTCTATATAAATATACCATATTGTAACACGATTACACGTCAAATTTCTGACTCTCCCTTTCACTCCTCATTAATACTTTTTTCTATTTTATTTTCATATTTTATCAAACATAAATTGGGCATCAAGTCATATTACCATAGATCCCTTTATATATATATAATTGGATGCTTGAATAGGTTTCGCATACCTGGCCTCTGGGTTTAATTTAATCAAGGATTATTGAAGAAAAAAAAAGTATGAAAAAAGAGTTGCTTATTTTTCCTATAATCTTCTCTCAAAAATTAACATGCTTTGCGTAATTTTTTTTTTTGTGAATTTTCAGAATATTTCAATGTTGAAATATTCTTTATTAGTACTGCTTTTTGCTCCTCTTTCTTCATCATTCTTAGGAGTATTAAAGCTTAGGTCCGAAGAGTGAACAGAAAGTCTGGGATTTCGCCCAAAAAGAAATTACTTTGCAAGTAGAAGTAGGGAGTTCGCTCCCACAAACCCACTTCCTCCTTCACAATTTGGGTGGTTTTCTCCCATAAGAAAACCAACCAAGAATATTACCGTTCGAGAAAGAATATTATTGGAAAAATTACAAATTTTTTAAAATATTACCATTAGAATAAGACAAATATTCTTAAAATAGACCATTAAGAAACACAAACATTCAAAAACATAAAAGTTAAAGAAATAATAAACAAATCTTTGAAAAATAATATTTAAATAGAATAGTGAAAATGGATTGTTAAAATAATAAAATTGTTGTTGGTGCTTTAAAAAAATGAGTTGTTAAAATAAAGAAAAGTGTACTTTTGGTTATTTTGGTGAAACGGCTAGAAATGCTCTTATGAGTGGTTTTGCTATATAGATCTCTTTTTTTCATTAATTAATAATAATTACAATTGTAACAACATTTGGGAAAGTCTCTCTCTAGTTCGGCATCAATAGTCATTTAATACACCATATAAGGTACGGGGCAGGCCAGTTTGGTCTGACACTTGACGGTGTTCTGATCAAGCACAAGTTGATACATGACCCACCACCACCACCACCACCACCACCACCACCCACGCATATTTTTCTTATTAAAATGAATACAAGAAACAATGCATCGTTACTATATTCTCACCATTATACATTTTCTCATCACTTTACCTTTTATTTAATGATGATGTGCATCAGCCTCATTCTCTCATTATACGAGTATATAACATCGAGATCGAAAATACCTTGATTATGCACAAAGCATTGCCTTCCAAGACAATCTTACTCTTGCTCTTGCTCCTCCAATCAGAGAGACTCCTCGCCCCAAAATTATTGGCCTCTTTCTGCTCAGCCAACAGCTCAAAACCTATACAGATAGAAAGGTACTCAACAATTAGGAGCCCTACCTCATTTCCTCTTCAATCTGAACTTGAGCTATAGTTGCCTTCAGTGCAGCTCTTCTTTTAGTTTGAATTTGGCGAACGCATTCAGCAACTAGGATATGGAACTTTGGAGCAAGCTTTTTAGTTGAAGAGATATTAAGACCACCCCTTTTCAGGGCTCGGATGAGATGTTTTTCTGCAACTTGCATATGAGTGGAGCAGAGAAGAGGAACTGTGGATCTCAGTACAGGCTTACAACAGAGAATAGGCCCTGTCTGTGTACTGCATATAGGCAAACATATCATTAACAAAACATTATGATTACAAGAGGAATATCCAATATAGAGAGAACAAAAAGAAAGCCAGTTTGAAATTGAAAAACAAAAATATTGGTAGTACATATCCCATCTAAACACACGTTTCTGATATATATATATATATATATAGTTTCTGATATTACAAAGCCATCAACCCAGAGAGTCAATTTAGTAAGCTGGTAACCATCTAGTTCACCAAACCTGGACTTCCTAATTTACAGTATATCTCCACTTGACATTGGGAAAACTCTGAATTTAAAAACTCAGCACCAAAATTATCCATCTAACTCACTGCTCAATTTAGCAGTATAGTATCACTAACATACATCTCATTTTGTGATTCTTGTCCATCAACATTTGCATTGTGAACTAAAAGCACAAACCTATTGCATCTTTGCAAGAGGTCCAATCAAAGTTGACACATCACATGATACCCGGGTAATTATGTGATTTGAAACATACTTTAATTATAATAACTTATATTATCTTCATTTTGGATTCAAGAATTTACAAGTGGATTCTAGGGCCCCTGGTGGATTCAAGGGTTTTTATAAACTCTAGATGTTAGTTACAAAAATGCACTTTTTTTTTGTCTGATTGGTAACTGACACATGCTCTAATGGGAGGATGTGCAGTTAAGAGCAGGAGCTTATTGTCTCACTACAACTATACATCACTTGACTAATCTTCAACAATAAAACAGCAAGAGCAATCACTGACAAGAAAGGAGCAGTAAGGCAAAATAAAAAATTGAAGGACTGCCTAATGCAGTCTATATATGTAGATTTTTTTTTTTTTTTTTAAGTAATATATATGCAGATATATTGATAAATATAGGTTTTATAATATAGTACTTATTAACAAAAGTCAATATTTTTTTTTATCAATAATTCATGCTTGCTAACTCTTTGACTCTTACGGTTCCCCACATCCAGATACAATCATACAACTAAAACACACAACTTCAAGGAAGTAAGTAAACTGGCTAATCCAGATTTGTTTTGGCCAGCAAGCTCAAGGCTTTGACAGTTGATTTAAGAAGATGGAATGAGGTCTTTGGTGATGTTGGGAGAAAGAAAAAATTCCTAATGGAAGAGGTATGTGCTTTTGATACAATTGAAGTGAGGGCTTTAAGCAACAAGGAGAGAATGAAGGTAGAATTTGCGAGCGAGTTAGAGAGATCCATTCTTATGGAGGAGGTGAGTTTGAGGCATAAATCTAGGGCTTTGTGGTTATGGGAAGGTGATAAGTGCACAAAGTTTTTTCATAAAGTGGCCAACTTCAACAGGAGGAAGAACTCTATCGATTCCTTGTTGATTGATGGCTCACTTTCTACCAACTGTGTGGAGATCAGCGAACACATTATCCAGTTTTACAAAAAGTTGTAACTAAGCAATTTAGCCGGCAGCCTTTGTTGGATGGGATTTCCATTGATTCTATCAGTGAGGTGGAGGCTACTTGGCTGGAGAGAGTTTTTTCAGGAAAGGAAGGTGTGGGAGTTTGTGAAAGCTATGAATGGAGATAAGGCGACAAGCCCTGATGGTTTCTCTATGGCGTTCTTTCAAGCTTGCTGGGATGTGTTAAAAGAAGACATTATGAAAGTCTTTCGTGACTTCTATGCTAGAGATAAGTTCGAAAGAAGCCTTAATGCTACATTCATTACCCTTATCCCGAAGATTCCAAGGGTTGTTGACATCTGCACAATTATTGCTAAGATTTTAGCAAACATGCTTAGGATGGTGTTGGAGAAGATTGTTTCAAAGTCACAGAAGGCCTTCATCTAGGGTAGGCAAATCCTAGATCCTGTTCTTATTGCTAATAAATGCCTTAATATTAGAATAAGATATGGGGAGCTAGGTGTACTATGCAAGCTGGACTTATGAAAAGCTTATGATCATATTAATTGGGAGTTTCGGTTGTACATGCTAAGAAAGTGTGGTTTTGGGGAAAAGTGATATTCCTGGATAGCTCATTATATTTCTATGTTACGATTCTCAATGTTGGTTAATGGCACTCCCACTAGTTTTTTTAGTAGCTCCTGTGGCTTGAGACAAGAGTACCCTCGATTTGTATGTCATTACGGTGGAGGCTTTGGGTAGAATGATCACTGATGTGGTGAGTCGGGGTAATCTGGCTTCTCTTGATGTAGGACATGTGTGTCCCCACCCCCAAGAATAAATAGTTTACTTTTAATCCTTTCCCTACTAGGAGTATATTTGCTTTTCCTATTAGAATTATGTTTACTTTCCCTACTAGGATTATGTTTACTTTCCTACTAAGATTAGATTTACTTTCTCTACTAGAAGTAGGTTTACTTTTTTCTCCTAGGATTTCTCTTCTATAAATAGGCTAGCTTATTATGTAAAACTCAATCAATTGAATTATAATCAAATCAGAGAATTCTCTCTCAAATACTCTGCGGAGTTTTATTTTTTTTTTAGCCTGCGGGCTTGTTTTATCTTTTGGGTAGAAGACGAAGACGCTTCTCCTTGCAGAATCAAAGACGCTGCTCTTTGATTAGTTACCTTAGTCTTCCGCTACGTCAGTTGGTATCAGAGCAGGCTTTATCCTGATCATGACCAATCAGCGCAACGGTGACGATTCCCTTAACGACGCTGCTCGTGACAGGGAGGCTCCTTGGAGAGCCGAATTCCAAGAGCTCCAGCAGATCCAGCAAACGATGCAACAGGAGATACGACAGGAGATGCGCCAGATGCGGGAGATGATAGAGCGCATGCACATAGGTCCTAATCGTAATCACAGGGACAATGATGCCCATGATGACGATGGGATCCGAGTAAGGCCTATTCCTCATCAACCACTTGCACCCATAAACCGACCACCGGCCTATGACGATCCTAGTGACGATGAAGACTTTGCTGAAGGAGTATTCGGACGGGACATTGAGGTAGATCGAAGGGGCGAATTACGTAGAGGAGTCGGTCGTGGTGGCACAGGCTTCAGAGGTTATGAGCGTGGTAGAGCTGGCCATATGGGGAATGTCTATGACGGCGCTGGCTACCGGGATGCATATGGAGGGCAACCCAGGCGTCAGGATCTTGCTAGGGAGGAATCCCACGAATACAGAATGAAGATTGATCTCCCATCATTCAACGGGCATCTTCAAATCGAAGATTTCTTAGATTGGGTGATGGAAGTAGAGAGGTTCTTTGATTATATGAGTATTCGCGAGGATCGCAAGGTGAAGTTAGTGGCATACAAGTTCAAGGGAGGAGCTTCTGCTTGGTGGGAAAAATTACAGATTTCCCGAGCCCGACAAGGGAAGGGACCTGTAACTTCATGGTTGAAGATGAAGCGGCTACTCAAAGCACGTTTTTTACCACCGGACTTTGAGCAACGGCTATTCCAACAATACCAAGAGTGTCGACAAGGAGGTCGGACCATCCAGGCGTATGTTGATGATTTCTATCGCCTATCTGCTCGGAATGATCTCATGGAGACAGAGGATTAACAAGTTGCAAGGTTTATTGGTGGACTGCGTGTGGCAATACAAGATAAGGTTTCTATGCATCCTGTCTTTACTTTGAATGAGGCAGTTAGTTTGGCAACCCGAGCAGAGAAGCAACTGGAGAGGCCTAAAGCAACAACCTGGGAGCGAAACCCGAGTGATTCGACGAGACCAACGCAGGGTCGGGGAAAACAACCTCTAGTCCCGACTGTCACACCAAGTCAACCAGTGACTTCCACGGGAAAAGGAGCCAGTAGCAGTTCAAGCACCTCGAGACAACCAGCCAACAATCCATACGCACGGCCCAATCTAGACAAATGTTTCAAATGCAACCAACCGGGACATAGGTCGCATCAATGTCCCCGGAGGCAGATGGTAAACTTGATCGAACCTGAGCCAGAGGGAGGGTCCGAAAATGGAGATATTGATACACCCGAGTATGAAGAAGAGGAGTTGGCTGACGCTGATGAGGGAATCCCACTTTCCCGATCCTTGGTAATTCAACGTTTACTCTTGACACCGAGGCAAGAGGATCAATCTCAAAGGCACAAGATTTTTCGTACTCGCTGCACAGTCAACCAAAGAGTATGTGATGTGATTATTGATAGTGGTAGCGGGGAGAACGTAGTGTCGAAGGAGATGGTTTCAAAGTTGGGTTTGAAAACTGAGAAGCACCCAACTCCATATAAGATTGGATGGATCAAGCGGGGAACCGAGACACTAGTAACCGAGAGATGTCGTTTCACATTTTCGATCGGTAAGCATTACTCGGATTCTATTTTGTGTGATGTTGTCGAGATGGATGCATGCCACTTAATCCTGGGAAGACCGTGGCAGTTTGACGTGAATGCCCAGCAGCAAGGAAGAGCCAATGTCTACACTATCTTTTGGGATGGTCGGAAGATAACATTTCGACCTTTACAGGAAGTCAAAAATTCTACTTATTCTAAGGGAAAGCCGGTCCTCCTATCCACTGGATCAGAATTTATAGAAGAAGTTAAGGAGGCCCGAGACATCATAGCATTGGTGACCAAGGGAACCCCGGGCTCCGTCTCACAAGAAGTTCCTGAGATAATGCGACCGATGTTAGAAGAATTCCAAGACATCATGCCTGAAGAGATGCCCGAAGGACTGCCGCCCATGAGAGATATCCAGCACTATATTGACTTAGTGCCGGGAGCAAGTCTCCCGAACTTGCCACATTATCGAATGAGCCCAAAGGAGAATGCTATTTTGCAAGAGCAGGTAGAGGGGTTAATTCGGAAGGGACACTTGCGAGAGAGTATGAGTCCATGCGCAGTACCGGCCCTACTTGTACCGAAGAAAGATGGGAGTTGGCGAATGTGCGTGGATAGCCGGGCAATAAACAAGATCACGGTCAAGTATCGGTTTCCAATTCCCCGAATAGGTGACATGTTTGATATGCTATCTGGGGCTAAGATTTTTTCGAAGATTGACTTGAGGAGTGGATATCACCAAATCCGTATACGACCGGGAGATGAATGGAAAACTGCGTTCAAGACTAAAGAGGGGCTTTATGAGTGGATGGTGATGCCTTTCGGCCTTTCGAATGCACCAAGCACTTTCATGCGACTCATGAATCAGGTACTGAAACCTTTTATCGGAAAATTTGTCGTTGTCTATTTCGATGATATTCTTATCTATAGTCGCAACCCGGTGGATCACATGGATCACGTGAGGAAAGTGTTGGAGGTTCTCCGTGAAAATAAGTTGTTTATCAACTTAAAGAAGTGTAGTTTCATGATGGATCAGTTACTCTTCCTCGGATTTGTAGTCGGTACCGATGGAATCCGAGTGGATGAAGAGAAGGTGAGAGCAATCCGAGAATGGCCCACACCCAAGTCAGTGGGAGAAGTAAGAAGTTTCCATGGGTTAGCAACTTTCTATAGAAGGTTCGTTCGGAATTTCAGCAGTATTGTAGCACCGATCACCGAGTGTATGAAGAAAGGAAAATTCAATTGGAGTGAAGAAGCTGAGCGAAGTTTCTCAATCATCAAAGAAAAGCTATGCACAGCACCTGTACTTGCCTTACCTGACTTTGACAAGCTGTTTGAAGTTGAATGTGATGCATCAATCGTCGGGATAGGAGCTGTGTTATCTCAAGAAGGGAAGCCCGTAGAATTTTTTAGTGAGAAGCCCGGAGAAGCAAGACAGAAGTGGTCAACATATGAGTTGGAGCTTTATGCTGTCTTAAGAGCCCTCAAGGTGTGGGAGCACTACTTGATCCAACGAGAGTTTGTCCTCTATACCGACCATCAAGCATTAAAGTTCATCAATAGTCAAAAGAATTTGAATCGGATGCATGCTCGGTGGGTTTCTTACATCCAACGGTTCACTTTTTCTCTCAAGCATAAGTCGGGAAAACTAAATCGTGTAGCTGACGCTTTAAGCCGCCGAGCTACCCTGCTGATCACCATGAAAGCTGAAGTGACTGGATTCGAGTGCCTAAAGGAGTTATATGAGGAAGATGAAGATTTTGGTAAAACCTGGAAGCATTGCAAGGCGGGGCAACCAATTTCTGAGATACATATTCAGGAGGGGTATTTATTTCGTGGGAATCGGCTGTGCATTCCGAGGAGTTCCTTGCGGGAACAAATAATCCGAGAATTACATGCTGGAGGTTTGGGTGGTCATCTGGGAAGAGACAAGACTATTGCTCTGGTAGAGGAACGGTATTACTGGCCGCAACTGAAGAAAGAAGTAGGTAATTTTGTCCGACGATGCCAGACTTGTCAGGTCGCCAAGGGGCAAACCCAAAATACGGGATTATACATGCCTCTACCAATACCAGAAGCATCGTGGGAAGATGTATCCATGGATTTTGTATTGGGTCTCCCGAGAACCCAACGAGGAGCAGATTCTATAATGGTAATTGTGGATAGATTTTCCAAAATGGCTCACTTTGTTGCTTGCAAGAAAACATCTGATGCAGTTCAAGTGGCCAATCTATTCTTCCGAGAGGTGGTTCGATTGCATGGAGTCCCAAAGTCTATCACTTCTGACCGAGACACCAAGTTCTTGTCTCACTTTTGGCGAACATTATGGAGGCGGTTCGACACAGCATTGAACTTTAGTAGCACGAGCCATCCGCAGACGGACGGGTAGACAGAAGTTGTTAATCGAACTCTAGGTAATTTACTTCGATGTATTGCAGGTGACAAACCGAAGCAGTGGGACCTGGCTTTAGCTCAGGCTGAGTTTGCCTACAATAACATGGTGAATCGATCTACTGGGAAGGCACCATTTGAAGTCGTCTATGGAAGAACTCTGAGACTTGCAGTAGATCTTGCAACTTTACCTAAGCTACCCGGTGCAAGTGTGGCAGCGGAGCATTTAGCAGAACGGGTGAAAGCTACCCAAGAGGGAGTTCGTCAGCATCTGGAAGAATCCTATGCTAAGTACAAGACGGCAGTAGACAAGGGTCGGCGATCGAAGATTTTTCAAGAAGGAGATCTTGTGATGGTGTATCTACGCAAGGGGCGACTGCCAACTGGTACTTCTGGAAAGCTGAGGAATAAGAAGTATGGTCCATGCAAGGTACTAAAAAAGATTAACGACAATGCATATGTCATCGATCTTCCAGAAGAAATGGCGATATCCTCAACATTCAACGTGACAGACATTTTTGAATATTTTCCACCAGAGGAGTCGGAACTTAACTCGAGGACGAGTTCTTTTCAAGAAGGGGAGACTGATGTAGGACATGTGTGTCCCCACCCCCAAGAATAAATAGTTTACTTTTAATCCTTTCCCTACTAGGAGTATATTTACTTTTCCTATTAGAATTATGTTTACTTTCCCTACTAGGATTATGTTTACTTTCCTACTAAGATTAGATTTACTTTCTCTACTAGAAGTAGGTTTACTTTTTCTCCTAGGATTTCTCTTCTATAAATAGGCTAGCTTATTATATAAAACTCAATCAATTGAATTATAATCAAATCAGAGAATTCTCTCTCAAATACTCTGCGGAGTTTTATTTTTTTCTTAGCCTGCGGGCTTGTTTTATCTTTTGGGTAGAAGACGAAGACGCTTCTCCTTGCAGAATCAAAGACGCTGCTCTTTGATTAGTTACCTTAGTCTTCCGCTACGTCATCTCTGTAGGGACAAGGTTTGAGATCTCTCACCCTCTGTTTGCGGATGATACATGATTTTCAGTTGGGCTAACCCAAACGTCTTCATCCTTTGCGTTGCTTGTTTTTGTGTTTTGAAGCTGTCTCCGACTCTAAGGTTAAGTTCCTATGGGTAACGTTGTTGATGTGGATGGGTTGGCCAAGATTATGGGTTGTGGGGTTTCCCCTTTGCCTGTGAAGTATCTTGGGAGTTAGAGGCTTCCTATAAGGCCAAGTCTATAAGTTGGTTGGCTAGTTGGAAAATAATGTATTTGTTTAAGGATGGTAGGGTTACCCTTATTAAAAGTACTCTTTCCAAGTTACCTATGTACTTAATGTCTCTCCCTCCTCTCCCTGAGGGAGTCGCATGTATTGAGAAGCTTCAATGGGATTTCTTATACGATGTTGGATCCTTCTACAGTGTCTTGGATCGCAATGATGGCTCTCAGTTCCCTTGGAAGAGTGTGTAGCAGATTAAAGTTCCTTTGAGAGTGACCTTTTTTGCTTGGTCGGCAGCCCTAGATAAGATCCTTACCATAGACAATTATTCATAGGTGTTGTATGTGTAGCGGGAATGGGGAGTCTATGGACCATCTTGTTCTCAATTGTGAGGTTGTCGTAGCCTTATGGGATGTTTTCTTCAGTTGTTTTGAGTTGTCTTGAGTTATGCCTAGATGAGTGGTCTTCTATGCACATTGGTGGACTATTGGTAGAGCTCGGAATGCTATTGTGTGGAAGCTGGTGCCTTCTTGTCCGTTGTGGTGTTTTTGGAGGAAAATAAATTATAGAAGTTTTGAGGATAGTGAGAGGACATTGAAGGAAATTATAACTTTATTTTTCTACACTATGTATTTTTGAACAGCTGCTTTTGTTTTTCTTTTGGTGAATAGTTATCAAGAGTGCCTTGTTCTCTTTTCTCCTTCTAGTTAGGTGTTTTCCTTTGTATACTTCCTGTGTACCTGGAAACGCCTTCCGCTTTTAATGACATCTTGATTACTTGTCAAATATAACTAATCCACATTGGAAGTCATGAAAAAGAATGCCACTCTGAAAAGGAGATGTACATTAGGTAAAACTTGTATAAGACAACCCAAGACTCCAAGAGCACCGTAAGGAAAAGAAATTGCATTATATGTTTGTCTTAATATATTCTTCACAGTTGTCAACATCAGCTTCTCCCAACCTTCAAAGCCTCTTCTAAACTTATACTTCAAGTTACTTATCCCTATCTTTCCAATGAAATCAACCATATTTCTAGATTAGGGGGAATCACACACTAATCAATTGATAAATCAACAGAATTCAACTCAACATATTTTCTGGCAGTAGCAAAGCCATTTTTTTGGGAAGGGGTGGGGGGGGGGGGGGGGGGGGGAGCATAATAAATTTCATAGAATACACCATCATGGACTGATTCTCTTATCTCGCACAAAAAGGGATGCAATCCTAGAAATATACTGATAAAAATCTGGAAGGAAAAACAAACATTTGAAATTCAAAAGACCAATAAACTACCAAAACTTTTGAGTTGGAGAAACAACTCATAGCCGTGGTTCAATCATAAAGAGCATACAATTAGAATAACTTTAACGTCAGCATGGGTAATTCACATGCCTCAAAATTCTGTGCATTCTCTCTCACCAATTACACCATATGATAAAATACATAAGGGAAAACTAACTTCCAAAATACCAATCAATTTTTTTTATAAAAGAAAAAAAAGCTCATCTTCCTTTTGTAGCTACCCAATCTTGTTTATAGTATTTGAGATTCACACCATAATTTTCATAGATATGCTCAGATTCTTCCCTAATGAATCGTGAATCAAATGAATACTCTAGCTCTAATATTCTGAACACTGAGCAAAGTAAACCACAAATTCCAAGATCAAGATACTTCTTCTAAAAGAAAGATCTTTAGTACAATATCTACATGAAGATGTTCTACACTAATTCTAAAGCACCAATGACATTATAGCAACTCTGGGGACCCAGAAATACACTCATTATTTCTCTCACATAATTCTTGACCCACCCTCCACCACACTAACTAACGTCAATTCAGCACCTGCAATCGAACAAATTTAACCTCAATCCCGTTTATCCAAACTATTTATTGTAGCACTATCTACTGCCACTTTGGCATTCTGATTTTTATGCAGTACCTTCATCCTTTTTATCATATAGAGGAAAAACAGAGTAGATGCTAAACTTAAATAAGGCAAAATCCCCAACAAGCAAGTCAACCAAATACCAATCATTTCATTTTTTTTATCAAACCAAAGAGAATAAAGCAGTAGCAACCAGTATGTAAAAGGGTGGGATCCCCCACCCGGAAAAAATAAAATCAGAATCCAATACAGCAATGAAACCAAACCTCTAAGTCTGACAATCACAAACCTTCTATATCTTATGCTTCAAATCCAACTGTTACAGACTAGTAGTATCAAACAGATGAATACCTACCCAAAAAACAATATCAAACAGATGACCCAAAACATAACTCTCCCCCTTGTCAATTTCTTTCTCAATCAAAGGGGAAGGTAAAACCAACACCCCATTTAAGTCCAAATCCCTCTCCCTCTCCCAATCTCTCCGTTTGTGTGTATTAAAGTAACCTTTCCTCAGATTTCTCACCAACCAAACAACCATAATCACCCTACACAGAACACACACAGAAGCGTATGAAAGAATATAAACAAACCCATGAGGTTGATTCTTGTTGGCATTTTATTATTCCACAAGATTCATCACCTTTATTTCCATGAGACAAGCCAAACCCCCCACACAACGCACCTCCCCAAAACCAAACACTAACCAACACCACCATCAAATTCCCAAAAACCCCCAAATAAATCCAACACATAAATGAAAAATATTACCTCTTGATGCAATAACTGCACCCCTTATAGAGCTTCTGCTTGGAATCCGAGAGTATATGCGCGTGGCAGTACCTCGTCAACGCCATGGCCTTGGCCTTACACCCAGTCACCTCACACCTCCTGATCTCCATCGTCTCCGTCGCCTCCTCGTCGTCGTTCCCTCCGCTCCCCTCCCTCCTCCTACTCTTCTTACAATCACCGTCCTCGTCCTCGTCCTCCACGTCCTCGTCCTCCTTGTACGGGCTCTTCCCGTACATCCAGTAGTACTCCTTGTGCTTGGCCTTCAGCTCCTCCATCAGCGCCCAGTAGTGAGCCCTGTAGCAGCGCGCGAGCTGCCTGGCCCGCCGGGATCGCCGCTTCAGGAGCTCCTGCCGGGTGAGGAACTCGGCCGTCGCGAGGGGCGAGTCGAGTTCCGAGTCGGCGATTCTCATGGGTGAGAGAGGGGGAGAGGGAGAGGAATGAGAGGGTTTGGACTCGTCCATGGCTGAGTCGGTGACTGAGTTGTTAGGGTTTTAATTGGGTTTTTGGCTTTTTGCCCAATTTCGTGTATATTAACTGAATGAGGAACTAAAAGAGAGTCGGTGAAAGAATTTTCCTTTTTTTTTTAATTTAATTAATTAAGTCGACAATGGTTTTGAGCCGGAAAGTATTGATGGTGTATTAATTATTATTATGCACTTTCAGTTCAACCTTCTTTTACGTGTCAAGATTTGACTTAAAAGCTTATGGAAAGCACTATAGAGAATATTTCTTAAAGAAAAAGGTCACTGTTTTAAGGAAACTTTAAAAAATAATAATAATAATTAAAAAAAAAAAATTCACATACTTTTATCAAAATTATTACCTAATTGAATTGATAATATGCTCCAAACTTTTAATTAGGACAATATTAAATTAAGCTCATCTCCCGTTCAAATGAATTAGAGAGATTCCAATTAGTCATATTTTAGGGGCATTTTTGTCACTCAAAAAGTAAAAAAGACAAAATTATCCCTCAAATATAATTCATTAGATACTCTCTCGTTCATTTGAACTAGAGAAGATCATGTTCCGACAATATTACCTCAAACTAACAAAAAATAAGTAATGCTAGAAGTAACTCTAGTGTTCATCCAATAATGATATGATTTTTAAAATCACCATTAGGCTTGTGATTGATCATTATTGAATTTTGATCAAATTATGATTTTAAAAGTTATCTCATTTTTAGATAGACACAAGAGTAACTTATATAATTACTCGCAAAAAAAGTGACAATGTTCCCTAAGGCCAATAAAAAGACAAAAATAACCCCAAATATTTGTAAATTAAACAAAAATACTCCTATAAATTCAAAAAAAAAAAAAAAAAAAAAACACACACACACACACACACAAAAAAAAATTAAAAATTTCTGCTCCCATTTTCAATTTTTTTAACAAAGATTTTAGACTTAGTTTTTTTAAAAAATATTTATTTTAATTTTATTAAGAAGGGATATTAACAATTTTTTGTAGTTTGGGAATATATTGTTGCAATTAAAAGTTTAAAGGAACATTGTCAATTGACTGGTAGCTTTTGAGAAACATATAGACTTCCCTTTTTTTGTTTTTGTTTTTTCTTTTTTTGAAGTAAAAAAAAAAAAAAAAATGGTTTTGGTTATGCACAACTTGCGCTTTGCTCTACTTTTCAGGGGTGGGTGTAATGCCCCTGCACTGCACAAGATTATTTATAACAGAAAACATAATAAAATTTTAAAAAATATAATGAATTATGAAAAAAATGTTATAAGTAAAGAAATATCCTTAATTAAAGAAAATTAGTATTATAAAATAAGAAGCAAACAATGGAAACCAAAATTATACACATACCTAAAATATAATAAAAACATATTAATAAATATCTAAACTACCGAAATTCGGGTGAACCGATCGATCAAAACTCAAAGAGCGATCGATCGATGCCACATCAGCATCTTATCCACAGCAACCGATATATCGATACAAACAGCCTATCAATCGATGTCAGAACTGCAAGCGAAGATAACACGTTCAAAACTTGAAAAACATGGGAGCTTCGATATAAAAACCCTATATGTGACAACCCATTTCATAACCTTTTTTTTTAAAAAAAAAAAAAAACAAAACAAAGTCTTATGTACCATACATACATCTCACAATAATATATGAACATGAACTCATAACATCAAAGTTCCATAACCTTGCAGCGAAAGCATCAACACAAGGGGAGTAAACACAAGAGAGAAATTTTTGCCAAGAAAGTATTTTATAAAATATTGAAATATTATTATATTTATTTTTGTGTATCCATTCATAGAGTTTCTCCAATCTCATCATTTTATCTTCCAACAAATTTTTAGATGGTGATGAGCATAATGTAGAAGACCGAGTAACCAGTAAGCCAGAAGGATATCAAATCTAGTGTAAACAAGATGAAATTGGAGAAAAATCAACTTATTCTCATTGAATGAATCTGAATGCATAAGCTTACATTATATACTTTGTTTTCTTACACAATAAACAGAGTATGCGATTGTGTAAACAATTACAACTGCTAACTAACTTACTAACAAATTAACTATGTTAACCAACTTGAATACACATGTTAATTTAGTCAGCATCATCAGCTAGGTAAGTTTGTTAATATGATGTTACTCCCCCTCAAGATGAAATATATCCAATATATTCATCTTAGATAAGAGATTATGAAACTATGCAAAACCAAGTGGTTTAGTGAAGATATCAGCTATCTGAGAAGTTGAAGATACATGAAGAGTGTGAATGAGACCGAGCTAAATCTTTTCTCGGACTAGATGACAATCTATTTTGATGTGTTTTGTGTGCTTGTGATAGATTGGGTTTGCTGTTATGTGAAGCACAGCCTTGCTGTAACAAAAGAAAAGTATAGGTTGTGGATGAGGGAGTTGGAGATCTTTGAGCAATGCAAACAACTATGTCACTTCATAGCAAGTGGATGCCATATAACGATACTCTGACTCAATAGATGATCGAGAGATAGTCTGTTGTTTATTTGATTTATAGGAGATTAACGCAACATCAAGAAATACACAATAACCAGTGATGGATTTGCGGGTATCTAAGCATCCACCCAGTCAGCATCATCAAAAGCCTTCACTCGAAAATGTGAGGAAAATGGAAAAAATAATCCTTGACCAGGAGAATTCTTTAGATATCTCAAGATTCTGTGAGCAGCATCTAAGTGTGGTTGCCTTGATTGATCAATAAATTGGTTTAGATTTTGAACTGCATAAGCCAAGTTAGGACGTGTGATTGTGAGATAAATCAATCAGCCAATGAGACACATGTAGCTAGTTGGATCTTCCAACAAATTGCAACTATCCTTAGATAACTTTAGGTTTTATTCCATGGGGAATTTCGATGGTTTAGAAGCCAATAAACTAGAATCTTCTAGAATCTCCAATTAATACTTCTGTTGGGATAGTGATATGCCTTTAGTTGATCTTGCTACCTCTAACCCATCGAAGAACTTCAATGTCCCCAAATTTTTGAGTTTGAACTGCTCATTGAGTGAGGTGATGAACTAAGTAATGGCTTCAGAATCATTACTAGCTAATACAATGTCATTAACATATACTAACAAAGCAATAAAGGCAAAACCTTTAGTCTTAGTAAAGAGACTATAATCAGACTTTGACTAAATGAAACCTTGAGCAATCAAAGTGTTAGAAAATTTGGAAACCCATTGCCTTGAGCATTGCTTCATGCCATACAATGATGTAGTCAACTTACACACCTGTAACTCCCTCTTGATGCCAAAACCAGGCAGGACATTCATATAAACTTCTTCATCAAGATCTCTATATAAGAACACGTTGTTTACATCTAATTGATGTAAAAACCAATTCTTAGTGGCTGCAGCGGCTAGTAGACATCTGACTGTAGTAAGTTTAGTCACATGAGAAAGTATCATGATAGTCTAGGCCTTCACATTGAGTATAAACTTTGAATGGGCTTTATATCTCTCCACACCTCCATCAGCTTGAAGATTAATCTTGTAAACCCACTTACACCCAATTGCTTTCTTTCCAGGAGGTAAAGTGGCTAAAATACAAGTATTGTTGGCTTGCAAAGCAGTGAGTTCTACCTTCGTAGCTTCATGTCATTCAGAGGATTTGACAACTTGGTGGAAGAATTTTGGTTCAGTTTGGGAAACAATGGATAGATTGAAAGCTTTATAAGAATGTGATAAGTGATCATAAGAAAGAACATATGAAAGAGAAAAGGGAATCCGTGCATTGTCATTGTCAATCTCATCATCATCAGTTGATTTGGATCAAATAAAATCGATTTGGATGAAGAGGCAAGTTGACAATGATAATTCTGCAAATAACCAGGGGTTTGTCTAATGAGAGTGGATTTTCTAAAAAAATTATTTTGAATGGAAGATGAGGTTTGTATGTTATATGTTAGAGTATTATGATCAGAATGTGATGAATGGCGATCAAAAGAATCATGAGAAATTGTTTCATGATGGATTATAGGGATCTAGGTGTGGAATGATCATCATTTAATTGAGTTGCTTCACGATGGATTGTGGAAAGTGTAGGATTGAAGTCAACACCATCATTGTGATAAGCATCATTAGATAATAGAAGTAAATTAGGGAGTAGTTCAGTAGGTTGAACAAAATTTCCATTTGAATCACAATGAAAATCATTTGATGCAAAAACAAATATATATTCATGAAAGATGACATTTCTCGATATAAAGATAGAATTTGTGTTTATATTAAGAAGTTGATATTATTCCATGCCATGTGGGGTAACCTATAGCTCAAAGTTCAAAGTTGGTCTTATCCAGATAGAGTGGATGCAAAAGCTAAACATCTAAACACTTTTAGATGAGAATATGTAGGGACTACTGAAAACAACAATTCATATGATGATTTGTTAGATAGAAATGGTGATGGAATTCTATTGATCAAATAAGTTGCAGTTAGAATGCAATCTCCCCAAAATGAAAGAGGTAAGTTTGATTGAAACTTTAAAGCTCTAGCAACATTAAGTAAGTCTTGATGTTTTCTTTTTACAATGGAGTTTAGTTGAGGTGTCTCTAGACAACTGTGTTGATGTAAAGTACCTTGATTTGATAAAAAATTCATCCATGTGAAATTTTACACAACTATCAAATCTCAAAGTTTTAACCTTATGATTAAATTGTGTTGCAACAAGCTTAAAGAAGGACTGAACAAGAGACCTAGTTTGAGATTTTTGAGTCATAAGATGAACCCAAACGTATTTATTAAAATCATCCACAATGGTAAGGAAGTAATGTGGACCATCAATGGATTGTTTAGAAAAGGGATCCCAAATGTCAACATGAACAAAATCAAGTTGAAGTTTTTAAATTTTATTACTCACAAGAAAAGATAATTGTTTCTATTTTGCCAAATGGCAAATATTACAAAATTTATTTGAATCAATGGAAATAGAAGGATCAAAGGTGGTGTTTGGCAAACAACACTAAACACCACCACACTATTCATCTCATTTTTCAAAAAAATCAACATCAAAACATTCTCACTTTTTATATCACATCATTAACTTTTTATATCACATCATTTATTTTTGGGAAAACTTCACTAAGGACTCTCAAACTTCCACCCGTTTTGAAATACCCCTCCTGAACTTCAAAATCTCTCAATTTAGTCCCATGAACTTTCAATTGCTTTCAATTTGGACCTCTTCGTCAGATTTTAAACGTCACATGACGTTTATATCCCTGACTTTTGTATAAAATTTCAACTTCTAAAACGTTTTTTTTAAAAAAAAAAAAACAAAAAGCATGGATATTTTGGTCTTTTTCTGAATTTTTAACGGCTAAAATTAATGGAAGTGTCCAAATTGAGAGCAATTGAAAGTTCAGGGGACTAAATTGAAAGATTTTGAAGTTCATGAGGGGTATTTCAAAACGGGTGAAAGTTTGAGGGTCTTTAGTGAAGTTTCCCCTTTATTTTTTTACTACTATTTAAATTAAAAAAAAAATCACTACAAAACAAAACTTTTCCACTTTTCAATACAACTTTTTCACTTTTCTATACTAATTATTACTCATTTTTTTCCTCACCAATCATGAACAGTGTATTGTAAAGGGCTTGTTGTTTACCAAACAAGGCCTAAATTGTGCAACAGATTTATTATAAAAGTTGACAAATGACCTAGCCGATAATGTCATAAGTCTATGGAATGATCTTTGAGATAAACAGAAAAAATCATAGATTGTGCAGTAGACTTGGTTGGTGGTTGCGTCAAGTAAAACAAGCCTTCTCTTTCCTCACCCACTCCAATCATTTTCACCTGACCAAATTTTGTATAAATTAGAGATTGTTAATGAAAATGATGCATCATTTGAGATGTTTGATCAGTTTTGTAGAAGAAATAAGGTTGAAAGAAAACGAAGGTACACATAACATATCCGTTAAAATAAGATGTTTTGATATTCTAACTATGCCTATGTGTGTGACAGAAACCAAATCACCATTAAGAAGTTTGACAGAAGTAGAAACAATTGTATTGACAGTTGTAAAGAGAGTAACACAACTGATCATGTGATCAGCTGCACTTGTGTCAACAATCCAAGGACTATCCTTTGGATCTATCATTTGCACTGAGCCCAAAGATTTTTCATAGCTCGCTTGACAATATAGTAAGCCAAAGGCTTATCAAGAAACTGACCAACTAGAGAAGGTGACCATTTCAAGATGCCTTCCTCAATAGCTTCCTTTGGAGGCTTCACAACAACTCTACCATCCTCCCGAGAAAGAGTAAAATAGTGCAACATTCCAAGAGACTTCTCAGATCAAAATAACTGCCTCTAGTCTTGAGCTGGATTCTTATGCTCAATTGAAGCCTCACGAACACCTTCTGAAATACCCTCTTTAACACTAGAGGCTTCCAAATTATGTTAAACCTCTTCCTTAGGAAGATCAGGACTAACCTCAACATCATCCTTATTCAACTCAACAGCAGGAGAGCGGACAACAAGCAACCATTGAGCATCCACCTCCAAAACATTCTCCAATTGAGCTTCACAATCCAGAGACTCACAATTCTCCTCCTCACTCAATTCTATATCGCGATCTACAGATCGCGAAGCATCATCCATAGCAACCTTAACATCCTGCAAAATCACCTTTGAATTCTTTTTCCCGCCACGACCTTTGTTGGCTCTTCTAGCCAAAATTCACCAATTGAGCACTACACCACCTATGAATTGCAAGCACCAGTAGTTTTTCGGCACACCTCCACCGGAATCACAATCATCAAAGATGTCATTCGCCCTCACGCGTAGAATAGAAAGAGCGCGTAGCTCCAAAACGTAGGAAATCCCAACCAACTTCAGAAAGCTTTAAAAGACTGATGCCACGTTAGCAAGGTCCCAAAAATTCTCCCCAATCCCTCTGTGTTGGACGAGGGATTTTACTTAAAGTTGTAATTCAATTTTCAATATTAATTTCCTGTGTACTAGGGTTGCGCCCCTTTGCACTTATTTAATGATATTGAAATTACTTATCAAAAAAAAAAACTCTAATATTGATTTTCCTTGTTTGGGCTAACAAGAGAGTCATTTAAAAAAAATCTGTGGAGTAGTTTTAAACTTTGGATATTTCAAGCACAAAAAACTCTCAAGTTTAAATTCCATAGGAGGTGGCGTTATTGTGAAAATTCTTTTATTCTATTCCCATTCTATGTTGCTCTTCATTTGAACACTGCTACCGTTATTGCCACCACTATTGTCATATTCATTACCACCACTTACTATCACACCACCATAACCTACTGTTGCCATTGTCACTATACCATGATAGTATAACATGCCATCTCCAAGTTATTATTGCCACCACCATAATATGGGCAAACTAAAAAGAATTTTCTCAGTTTTGGTTTGGAACCAATTTCCTGATGGGAATTAATACTATATTAGATGACACTTATACTTTCAATTGTTTTAATGTTGCTAATAAGTATAAGATTGATGATAAGTTAGCAGTTTCTTGTTATCTTTCCTAGACTGGCAATATTGCATTTATTGATGTACTGATATGGTTACCAAAGCTTATAGTTGTAGATAGAAACTAATTTCATTTATGGTAATCACAATGTGAAATGTTGCACTGGTTATTAAGTCAATGTACTAAGATAAGTTCGTAAAAGCAGCTAAGAATTATCTTTATAACTTTGTAAGCAGTTTATGGTTGTTGTTCTTGGGGTTTATATGAGCTTGTATCTTATGCATTTAATTTACATAAGACTCTTTATTTTTACCTTTTCCATTAACTATCTTCTCTTATGACGTAACTCATTTTTTTTTTAAAAAAAAATTAGGTAAATTATAAAATTATTTGTTCAGATATACTATTTATTGGATGGTTTCATCATTGGACAACATTGAACCCATAATGCTTCTTTGACAACTACAGTTTCTCACCAGATGTTTAAGTTTCTTTCCTCTTTTTATTAGTAGTAATTTTCTTTGTGTTCCTCAATAATTGTGGTTCCTTTGTGGATATGATTTAACTTCTCTGGCCCTGCTAGTGCCTGCCTAGATCTTTGTTTATTGGAATCATTTCCTTCTCTTTTGTTATACTTAAGAATTAGAGCCTAAGTGCTTCATTCTAGGGAAATGATTTATTGAATAATCCTTAAGTATGAAAATATTTTCTCTTACATATGCCCATGAAATGAGATTTCTATAAAGCATTGGCTGAAATATGCACCTGTCACAATATTCGATGGAGAGGAGATTAAGGTAATGATCTCGAATAAATTTATATTCTGAAAATTTGTTTTTTATTTCATTCTTTGTAGGAATGAGAATTCACTTTGATTTATAGTATGTTTGGATTGAGGGAGGGGGAGGGGGAGGGGAAGGGGTGGGAGACTCGCCTTTCTTCTGTTTGGATTTATTTTTAGGTGGGAGGGAGAGAGGTTTTGAAAGACATGTAGAAATGCTGATGTAGTCAAGTGAAGATTCTAGGGTATAGGAAATAAGAGTTCGGGTTTGTAGGGATGGGAAATTGTTGAAATTGTTTAGGGAATTAAGGGCTTGCATATCTGGTTGCACTTTTGGAAATAAAAAATCCATACAATGAAAGCATAAAATAACTACTAGCATCACACTAGTAGGTTCCTAGGAATCACTCATTGTGAAAGAAAGCATTACACTTAGGGTTTGAGAGAAACTCAAAGCGAGCCGTCAAAATGTTGGTTATGTGTCCATAACAATATTAGTCATTATAATGCGTATATAAGCATCTCAAATAATCCTAATAATGCTCAATTCTAACCTTTGAAGCAAATTAATTTGGACAACAAATTATTACCAAGTAAACAACTGACAAAAAATTCTTACTAATTGGACCCACAAATAATTTAAATTTAAATTTCAGCACTACTTTCAACAGTGTTTCTACACTGCCAAGATCATTAGTAAAGTAGTCACACTTTAATCTAAATCCCACATTGGAATCACATTAAATAAAGACCACAATTTCAAATAACTTTGGTTTGAAAAATTGCTTTTCTGAGAGCTTCTTGCTACCTTCATCAAACCTCTAAACAAAAAGAAGGGATAACTATTCATCTCTTCTCCTCTTCTCCTTTCCCTCTTCCCCTTATCCTTTCCTCTATTCTCCTTCCAGACTCCCAAGCTTTAACAAAGTGTCAATTTATTGTTATTATATTGTATTATCGTTTTATTCACATTGTTATGGGCACTTGATTTCTTTCAGGTGGTGGTTCTATGGTTGGTGCTGTCAGTGGATCTACTCAACTTGAGCCACTGGTTATGGGAAAGCCCTCAACTTTTATGATGGACTATTTAGCAAACAAGTACATCTTTCAAATGCCTTATTCTCATTCTCCATACTGCTTTGGCTATAATTAATCCATGACTTCAACAAATACTACTCACCAAAAGAAAAGAAAAAACAAAAATGGCTTCAGCAAAACTTATATCAGAGCTTTCAAATTGCCTTTGCAGTCCACATGTAGACATTAGCATTACTGCATTTATTGATTCAAAAACTTCTTGTGCCAGATTCTCATTCTTAATCTGCATAGTCATCAAGTATGTGATCTCTAATTGATTGTCATAACCATGGATTTGGCATTCTCAAGTCATAGATATGCATGGTTGAGGACAGATTAGATACAGATATTCTATTTGGACAAAATGGTGGTTGTAAAACGCTTCTTGTTCTCTCATGTAACTTTGTGCCTTTGTGAGGTTCATCTAGGGGTGGGAGTCGAATAATTTGGTTACAAAAATGGGGTTTTCGCATTTCGCACCGCCATTGTCGGTAAAGTCGAAATTTTCACCAACTTATTCCGCCAACTTTTTATTCTGTTACCGAATGACAATCGGTAATGTTGGTTAAGTAATATCGGTCAGTAATGTCGATAAGCAAAGAAATGAAAAATTGGTTGGCAAAGTTGGTCAGTAAAGTCGACTCAGTTAGAAAATGTTATTCTCCCTACTGAACTGAGCTTGTCAGAAATAGAAAAAGTCTACCACCTACCGGCCATCGGTTAAGCGGTGTCGGTCGGTTCTCGGTCAATTGGCAGTCGATAATTGGTAGGCGGTTAATTTGCCCACCTCTAGCTTCATCTACTGTCATATGAAATATGATTATCTTGTTGCCTTTTTGTCTTAACAGGTGTGACTACAATATCAATGCTGCAGAATCCAAACAACTCCATACAACCTGATTTCTACACCAGCAAGATTTCAAATTTCCTTCCCCGCAAAGCTGCAACTGTATGATAATCACATATTCTTTAGATCCATGTGTTCATTATTTCAATTTTTAATGATGATCGTGAATATTCAAAAGCCATCAACTTGTTTTCACTTTCACAACATTTTAGAACTAGACAGTGATAGCTGCAAAGACTACTTTCTTTTGTAGTTTCTGAATGTATGAATGTTGGAGTTCTAGTCTAGAATAATATCTTTAGGCTCTCAATCGAATGGGGACAATGTTTCATGAAACGGAGATTACTAGTTTGAATATCTCATTCCCCCTCCTCTTAGGTCCAATTATTTATAAAAGTGTAAATAAAATATCTTTATGAAGTTTGATTCTCCATTTGGTTCTTGAGAAGATGAGGGATCTTATAATTATGCTTAGATGCTTATGAGGCGGATGTGTAAGAATTTGGGAGAAGATTATAATATAAACATCAAACAAAAACACTAACCTCTGGCAATTGTTGCTTAAGTACTTGAATTGAATAATTTAGAAATTCAAACTTGAATGTTTGTTGAATTCGCAATCCTAGAACTCACAATATATTGAAGAGTAATAGATAAGAGTTTTTAGCTTATCTGTTTCTCACGTTCATGTTGTGAGTGATTCATGTTGTGATTAATGTAGAATCATAGGTTTATTTATAGATAAACCAAGACCCTTATCCATAATAAAAAGTTGCTTCCTTCCATCAAGGGATACAATATTTGGTGAAATGAAATAACCTTTCACCTTAAGTAGTTATTTGTATATTTAATTATCTAAAAGTTTCAGTTTAATAAAAACTCTCTTAATATAATATAATATATAATATATGTGACATATGAATCATTTTTAATCTCCTGTGGGGGTGGCCAGGCCACCCCGATTTGGCCATTGCTCGGCCACCCCATGGCCAAAGTTGGTGGTCGGGCACCCCCATTTATTTTTTTATTTTTTATTTTTGTATTCTTGTATATATATGGACAAATAGGCGTTTTTAATAATTTTTGTAAGAGAAAACGAAAATTATTGACGGGTTGATCACATTGCGATTTTTTTATACTTTGTACATTGCCAATTTTTAAACATT
Organism: Corylus avellana; assembly: GCF_965113065.1. Lineage (NCBI taxonomy): Eukaryota > Viridiplantae > Streptophyta > Magnoliopsida > Fagales > Betulaceae > Corylus > Corylus avellana. The sequence goes on along the minus strand of NC_142490.1, from coordinate 9,790,281 downwards.
GAAGGCCAAATCAAAATTCGGGTGAAACTTTGAGGGGATAAAGTGTAATTTTTCCTAAAACTAAGCATATATATGTGGCTTACTTCTATTGTAGGGGTTGGCATGGGAAGAAACTAGAGGAAGAAGAGGATATATATATATATATATATATATATATCCATGAAATCAGGTAATATATCCATGAAATCAATAAGACCAGTGTCAGTACTGATCAATTCATCTTTTACTTTGTGAGCAAATAATGAAGGCAATCCGTCAAGAAAAGAGGTAATATATCCATGAAATCAATAAGACCAGTGTCAGTACTGATCAATTCATCTTCTACTTTGTGAGCAAATAATGAAGGCAATCCATCAATAAACTTTTCTTTCCAATAAGGTTTTTGGCTATCAGACCTCATCATAACACGGGAAAGAAAAACATCTTGATACCATCTATAGTCAGGCATAGTAGGGCATCGAAGATTATTCAAATAATCAGATATACGAGAAGTAATGTTGGAAGGAGTTCCAACAAAATTCTTGATAATTGTATAAATCAAAGTGTTAACACCATCAGGTTCACCCATACCAACTTCCTCGTTGAAAATGGGTATACCTTCTTCATCACATTTTACTGCTTTCCTGATCTGGTTTCTTCTATCTTCAGTGAGATAATTATCCCACCAATTTCGAAGGGTTCCAGAAAAACCAGTAGCAAGTAAATCCACAATATCAGTCTGGCTTTTACTGTGGTTTGAGATATAGGCATTAGCAACCATGGCCATATGATTCATCTTGTTGAGCAGTTCTTGCTCAGACAAACCATCAATGTTCCATTCATACAATTTATCAGCAGAAACAGAAAATTGAGTTTGGAGAAAAAATATATATATATATATATATATTTTGTGAAATTCAATACAAAGATCAAAATACCCTTGTACCATAATTTCTATCACCAACATACTCTTTTAACCGTAACAAGCTCTTCTAACACTCTCCCTTGAGCTAGAACATATATATCATATAATTTTAGCTTTGAACAAATAAACTTCGACTTCTTTTGATATAAGAATTTTGTAAACATATCAACTAACTGGTCTTCAGACTTCACAAATGGTGTAGATATATCTCCTCTGAGTATCTTCACTCAAATAAAATGACAATCAACCTCAATATGTTTAGTCATTTAATGAAAAATTAGGTTAGAAGCAATGTGTAAAGCAATTTGTGTGGTGACCCGCTTAATTAAACATGACTAATTTTTTTTTTTTTTTAAACATATTATGGATGAAGTGAATTGTCATAGTGGCATGACAGTACCATAATATGTCGTGAATCTATGCGTAAACTTAATAGACAATATAAATAAGTCTTATAGTAATTTATGCATCATATCTCACTATTTATCATTGTCCATATCATTGCAACATAAACTAATCATCATTAGACATAACACACATTTAGAGTTGATATGTACATCTTTGCCACATGCAACATGAGCCATATACAAATTAGCATTAATTTAGACAAACATAATATGTCTATACAAAATGTAGACTAATAACAAGTCCGACAATGCCAACTCCGGATAGACAACCCCACGACCTGCTATAGTTGTAATACCCCAAAAATTGTTTACCTATTTTGGAGGAAATAATTATTTAAGGATAACAATGGTACCCAAATCAGCCTCTCGTCCGTATCTTCAACAATGTTGCGGAGAATCCACCCACAATAAATCCGGATCCGAAGAAAGACTCAACAAAGACATTGAGATTAGGGGTGGGCAAAATAATCGCTTACCAATTACCGACCGCCTACCAACGACGACCGAATCGAAATTAGCCGTCAACCGACTTTTGTGGTAAAAAAATGGGTATGAATTTTTTATACCAACGTCGGTTCGGTTCGGTTAATCGGTATAAAATTATTTTTTTTTCGGTTAACTGGACCGAACCGTTCCTGCATAGTAAAACCGCGTCATTTTGACATTTTTTTTAAAAAAATTTAATTGAAACTCAAAACGGTGTCGTTTTAAGTTTGGATATAAACTAAACTTTCATTTGAAATAATCCCAACTCCTCACGCCTGCTGCCCCTCTCAACTCTCCAGTCTCCTGCGGCCCTGCCTCCTGCCTCCCTCTCTCTCACTCCGCGCGGCCGTCTCTCTCCGGCTGCCTCTCTCTCTCTCTCTCTCGCGGCCGTCTGTCGACTCTCTCTCTCGCTCTCTCGTTGCAAGCGGCAAGCCGTTGTGTCTCTCTCTCGTCTCCCGTCGTGTCCGGTGGCTTAACTTCATCGCCATCTCCCTCGCTTTCTTGTTGCAAGCGGCAAGCCGTCGTATCTCTCTCTCGTCTCCCGTCTTTTCAGGTATAGATTTTTCGAGTTACTTCATTTTCTTTGATTTGTCTTTTTTGAACTAATTGAGGGTTTAGATTTTGATTCTTTGATTTTGCATTTATTTTCGAGTTTGTTTATATTATTAGGATTTAGGAATACTTAGGAATGAAAATGATAGATTTTTAGTTTTTTACGCAACCTTGATCTGATTTACGCTACCTTGATTTTTCCTGCAAATAAATTTTCTTCTTTTGGATAAGCATTTGCTAATTGCTGTAATTATTCTTGAAATTTGTATTGCTGTTGGCCCTTGTTCTTCTTCTCTGTTTGTGTCAGGTTTTGGTTGTTTAGGACCTATAGGTATGATGTATAGGCTGGTGCATGGGGTGCTTTCATTGGCTCAGAAGATTGATTGTTGTTTGATTAAGTTTTTGGCATCTTATATTCTTATTGCTTTCTTACTTGATATTACTTATTTGTGTATTTTACTCTTTTATGTTGATCATTATGTTTATGTTTTGATTTGTTTGATTATTGAAGGAAGAAAATTTAAGAAATTGAAGGTAATCCATGTTGGAGGTGGCTTAGTTGAGACTTTATTTATTATTCTTTGATGGATTCTAAGTTTGCCAAGGTTTGGGATTGTCTGAATCTACCCATTTTTGTAACCAATTGGTGAACTGCATACCAATTTAAAACCATGAGAACAGAAAGAACTTAACGCTCTAGGACTGAACAGAAAAAACCAATTTAAAACCTTCGTTAAAGCTTCAGGCTGTACAGTAAATTTGTTATTTAGCCCAAAAAACATGTTTAATAAGTTATTTTAGCCCCAAGAACAAATTTGGGCCCTCAAGATTGATCTTAGCCCCCAAAAAATGTTCAATAAGTTATTTTTGTCTTTTTAGCCCAAACAAAAAAAATTGGGCTCCCAAAACAACCAATTTTTGGCCCATTTAAAAATAGCATTGGCCCAATTAAAAAGGCTCACGGTTAACTGATTAACCGACTACCGAAATTAACCGAAAATTTTGAATTTGTTATCGAAATGCAATTGGTGAATTAACCGATTTAACCGACAATTTCGGTTAACTGACCGAAAATGACTTTTCTGAACCGATACCCACCCCTACCTGAGATGGGATTCAGGATCGAATTTGGACCCGAACCCGGGTCTGGATCGATTTCCGGATCCGGAATGGCTCCCCCAACATATCTGCGTTGCTTTACCTTCGGCTTTGGGCTTAGGATCCAACGATATAGACCTATTTTTCTGTCGCTCTCATCTAACGCCATCCCCGCCCATTCCGGCCCTCTGGGATCCAGATGATCCCTTTCCGCCCACCCTCGTCGTAAACGACAGCCTCTAGAAACCTAACGGCCTTGTTTCCACCCCCACGAACCAGTAGCGCCTTCTCTTCCTCACGACAAGACTTGTCATATTCTTCCATCTCTGGAGACAGAGCTGCCTCTTCCACCGTATCCATCAACTAGGCAGAACATTGATGAAATGTAGGTAAATGCAATGTAGGGAAATGCACATCCACAACCACAACCACATGTGTATACTTTTATCATTTCATGAAATGTAGGTAAATGCACATCCACAACTACATGGGTATACTTGTATTTAGGTCTGAATGCTTGCATAGACTCACATAGGTTATGTATATATGCAGAATAATAACCAGTCCTATAACCATAAAGCATCTCAAGTATCACCTTTCTGTTAGTGGTGGTCGTTTTAATTGAATTCTGTTTTTCTTGTTGTAAAATTTCATACTCGAATGTTATTCCTACCTCAGCTCAATTTCATTGGTTTTGAAAACAGTATTGTTTTGAGGGCTGGTGGGCACGTGCATGCAGAACAGGATGGTAGAATGCAGTGTTTGCCACTCAAAATTGTTGTCCCCAACTTCCAAAACTGTGTCAAGGGCATATGACCGGCATAGAATTGATGTTTCCTCTAAAACCAGGGTCCTGAACATCCTTTTGGTTGTTGGAGACTGTATCTTTGTTGGTCTACAGGTACTTGGATCCTTCTTATCTACTATGTTGATTCTATTCCCGTGTAAAAGACAATGGGAGGAGTATTGAAACATATGTATAAATTCAAATACATAATTACATGTCATATGATACTTAAATAAGGATTAGCTGCCAAAGGTATCTATCGAGTTGTAGATCCTTTATATTCAACATCAATTATACTCCAACCTCGGATAACTGGACAACCAATTAAAGGAATTTTACAGCGGCATTAAGACCTTAAAGCTATCCTTGGACTGGATGAGTTATCCGAAGAGGATTGCTTAACCTTAACAACAGAGCATTTTTTTTTTTTTTTAATATATTGAATTTTGACTCTTCAGCTGGCCTTGTACAACTCAGTCATTGGAAGTCATGATCACCATTATGACTCTCATATAAAAAATATAGGAACACAGACTACCTCAACTTAAGTAATAAATCTTGTAAAACAATGTCTTAAGCTTACATTTTGCAGTTTCAATTTATTTTTGCCAAAGTTTCTTATGTATCTTTGTTTCCTCTTTCTGCAGCCTATATTGGTTTATATGTCTAAGGTGGATGGGAAATTCATGTTTAGTCCTGTCAGTGTTAACTTTTTGACAGAGGCAACAAAAATGATTTTTGCTATTGTTATGCTCTTGATCCAGGTATATTTACTCTTTCTTTCTATGTTTTTGGAATGGGTTGGATTTCACCAAGTAATATTTTTGCTGATTTTTTAATTATTTATTTATTATTATTATTTTTAAGTACTCTTTCTTTGCGCCCCCCCCCCCCCCTCCCCCCCCCCCCTCTTCCCGTGGGGGTTTTTGGTATTTTTGCTTACAGGGTTTCTTAGTGGAGCACAATTATTTGGTTGTCATGATATGTCCTGTGCATTGCATGGAAAACTATAAGAGCTTGATAGTTAGTAGAAGTTTTTCTCCTTATTTATTAAATTAAATGTCTACTGGTGAAGAAAATGTAAAAAGAAAAAAAACTGTCTTGTTACAGCAGTAGCAAGAGACAAGAATACCTACGATTAGTGAACAGGGAGAAGATGATGAAAACCATTGAGTGAAGAGGATAATTGTCTCCAAGGTAGTGGAGGAATGTGTGTAACGTGGATGCAATTTTAATTATTGAAGTTCGACTTTTAGGACAAACTTATATTAAACAAGATATACAAGTTATGCCAAGAAGATGATGAAGATATTTTCAAGGCCTCAATTGCTTTCTATATCATTAAACATTGTCAATTTGCTGTGTGTGAGGGTTGCAAAATCCTCCATATGTGACTTCTCAACTACACATCTATGAGAGAACTACTACTTTAGATACTTTAGTAAAAGAAGAAAATGCATACTACTTTGATCTCAAAACCATTGCATCTGACTTGGATTCTTGAATCCAAAAATCTTCTAGTATGCATCTTCTTTTTTTGTTTTTTGATCAATAAAGATATATTATCAAAGCACAAAGGGGCGCAACCCTAGTACACAAGGAGTATACAAGAGAGCGACTAAGAGGGAGAAAAAGAAGAAGAGAACATAAAAAGGAAATCAGGGAAGCTTATCACTAAGGGCGCTAGCCAGCCAGCGGTCCAAGTGAAAAGGGTGTACAAGAAAAAGTGTAGAAGGTCCTCAATATTCCTAGACGAGTCCTCGAAATATCTAGCATTTCTCTCGATCCAGATGCATCACATAAGTCAAAGAGGAACCATCTTCCACACAACAACACTAGGGGATTTGCCACCCGCCCACCAAGAAGCATACAACCCCCTGACGCTCCCAGGCATCACCCAGCACAAACCAAACCGAGAGAAAACGGCATTCCACAAGATACTCGCAACCCCACAATGAAGAAAGAGATGGTCAACTGACTCCCCATCCGATTCACACATGCAACAACGGTTGATCACAACAATACCTCTCTTCCGAACATTATCCAGGGTTGACTCAAGCGCGGCCGTCCAAGCAAAAAAAGCCACTCTCGAAGGAACCTTGGTACGCCATATGCTCTTCCAAGGGAAGGGGGAAGGATCTTTGGAAGCAAGGATCCTGAAATAAGATCTAACCTCAAATTTTCCTTTTCTTGAAGCGTTCCACCACATCCTATCCTCCCCTACCCCACGCATCAAGTGCGAATACAAGAGTGAATAAAAAGAGGCCAAGACCTCCACTTCCCAATCATGAACCCTGCGAATGAAGGAAACATTCCATTGCACAGAGCCATTTATACACTCGCTATTATCCGCAATAGACGCATCCTTATTGGTGGCAATATTGAAAAGTCCAGGAAAAGTATCCTTGAGAGACATGTCACCGCACCAGATATCCTCCCAAAACCTGATATTGGACCCAATCCCAGGATCCAATCTAATGTGGCAATGAAACGACCTCCACCCCCTGCTAATGTACTTCCATAACCCCACCCCATGCGAACCACTGGGGTCCCTGGATCGCCAACCACCCCAAACCGCACCATACTTTGCCACCAGAATCTTCCTCCACCAAGCCTCTTTCTCATGAGCAAATCTCCACAACCATTTCCCCAACAAAGCTTTGTTCATCAAACGCAAATTCCGGATCCCTAAGCCTCCCTCTAAGATCGGAGAACATGCCTTGTTCCAACTAATCAGATGGAACTTAAACTCATCATTAATCCCACCCCATAAGAAATCACGTTGAATTTTCTCCATACGCTTCGCCACAGATGCAGGGATAGGAAACAGAGACAAAAAATAAGTGGGAAGATTGGATAAGGTGCTCTTAATGAGAGTAACCCTCCCCCCCTTGGACAGATACAGCCGTTTCCATGGGGCCAGCCTTCTGGCATACTTCTCCAACATGTCCTCCCAACTGGCCTTAACCATAAACGGGGCCCCCAACGGAAGACCCAAATATTTCAAAGGCATAGAAGCTGATCCGCAACCAATGATGCCTGCCAAAGTGCCCATATTGTTCATACTACCAATAGGGACCAAGACAGATTTAGCCAGATTCACCTTTAGCCCTGAAACCGCTTCAAAGCAAACGAGTAATGCACCAATGTTTCTAACTTGATTAGGATCTGCTCCACAAAAAACCAAAGTGTCATCTGCAAAGAGAAGGTAAGAGACAATAACCCGATCTGACTCTCTGCTTCCCACAGAAAAACCCGAGATGAGACCCCTGTTTATCGAGGCATTGATCAACCTGCTAAACGCCTCCATGACTAGAACGAACAAGAAAGGAGAAAGAGGGTCTCCTTGCCTCACACTCCGCGAGCTATCAAAGAAACCAGAAGAGGATCCATTGGTCAAAATCAAGAAACGCACAGTCGAAATGCAATGTTCAATCCACAAGCACCATTTCTCTCCAAAACAGCATCTTCTTAGAACGTAAAGTAGAAACTTCCAATTCATATGATCATATGCCTTTTCCATATCCAATTTGCACAAGCAGCCAGGTTCCCCTGATCTGATTCGGCTGTCCAAGCATTCATTGGCAAAAAGAATTGAGTCGAAAATTTGCCTACCTTTAACAAAGGCATTCTGAGGCTTAGAGATGACCCTATCCATCACTTCCTTCATTCTGTTGGCTAAGACCTTTGCAACAATCTTGTATGTCCCTCCCACAAGGCTAATCGGACGAAAATCCTTTATATCGGAAGCTCCATTGGTCTTCGGAATAAGAGAGATAAACGTAGCGTTGAGGCTTTTTTCAAATTTACTTCGCTCATGGAACTCCGCAAAAACCCCCTTGATATCCTCCTTAATCACCACCCAACAATTCTAGTATGCATCTTCTTTTGGAGAGAGTAGCCAAATTGCTCTAATTGATTCTTGTCTAGTAAGAAGTATTGTGTTCTAGTCTCTCAAGATTCTAGGTAGTTGGAAAGTCATTGGTGCAGAGAAGTGGAGAGATTAATTAACTCAATTGTGTCTATAAAACCTTGTGTTATCTCAATTCGTGTTTGGTTCTTTCATTCAAAATTGCCTAAACAAGTCAATGTAGCACAATTTGTGTTTGGTTCCAAAGTTCTATGTCATGGGGGTTGGAAGCTTGCTAGTCCCATGGGGAAGGTAATAGTCACATGTTCTAATATTTTAAGGATTATAGGGGTAGAGGGTATGTGCACCCAGGCCTGAATTTTGTTGAGATGCATTCCACATTTATAACTGGTGTTCATATGTATTTTAAAATATTTTTATTTTAAAGAATTTCTTCGTTTTCTATATATGGATTTGGCAATTGCTAATCTTGGAAGCTTGCAAATGCTGAACTGGTTTATGTTACTTACATATGTGGAGCTTATATGGAATATTAAAGACAAAAAAAATATGTGGAGAAGAATACTTTTTTCATGAATGAGATGTTTTCAGTACTTTTAAGGTTTTCATTGCCATTGAAGGAGGCATTGCTTTATATGAATAAATAATTCCTAGCATTTGAAGGCCATTTTAATAGAATGATATACTACAAATGATGCATTGAGGTATGCGTATATGTATTGTAAGTGTCAAACATACCCCATCCCATCCCTCATACTTGTTGGAGCAAGTGTGCCATGTTTTAGGTAAAGGGTCTTTAGTGACCATAGCAGCAAAGCCGTGGGTTTTAGTTAGCATTTTCCCTGTAGTCAAGGTGTGCAGTTATTTTTCGTGTCTCAACTGATAGATGTATTTGGATCTCTTCCCAGACATGGTGGATTAATTCAATTATAACAAATGCAAATCTGGTATCATTAGTTTATTGGAGTCTAAAGGGAGATCAAATCCTTATTTCTTAAAGACAAGCCTCTATTGGTATTGAGTTTTATGAGAGGGTATGCCTTTCCTTGCAGTGTTAATGATTGTCTAGGCTTACGGTGGTCTGACCCCTTAATTTGGTGGTACTTGGCAATCTCAAGCCACTCTATTTTGCTAAAGGTGGCACTTGGCAATCTCAAGCCAGTCTATTTTGCTAAATGTCAGTTGCATCCAAAAGCCTGAGTCGAGTCGAGTAAACAAACTGTTGAGTGCAAGCCCGACGATAGTCTAACCATCAAAATTAAGTGTTATGGTTATTAATAGAGCATTTTTATACATAAGTGGTGGGAACAAAGCTCTTTGGAGGCCTATGGTAGATGGTATTTCCTTTGATTCCATTTCGGAGGTGGAGGCTAGTTGGTTGGAGAGAGACTTTGAAGAGGACGAGGTTAGAAAGGTAGTGTTTAAAATGAATGGTAATATGGCGTCGGGCCCTGATGGGTTTTCTATGGCTTTCATCCAAACTTGCTGGGAGGTTGTGAGGGAGGATATTATGAAGGTGTTTAGTGCATTTCATGCAGGAGGGATGTTTGAGAAGAGCCTCAATGCATCTTTCATTTCGCTTATTCCGAAGGTTACCGGTGCTATCAATCTAAAAGACTTTCGGCCAATTAGCCTTGTGGGAGGTATCTACAAAATCATAGCCAAGGTTTTAGTAAATTAATTGAAGGTAGTTCTGGATATGATTATTTCCCAGTCCCAAAGTGCTTTTATTAAGGGTAGGAAAATTCTAGATCCTATCTTGATTTCTAATGAATGCCTTGATAGTAGGTTGAGATTTGGGGAGCCAGGAGTTATTTGCAAAATGGATCTGTTAAAAGCTTATGATCATGTGAATTGGGATTTCTTGTTATATTTGCTAAAGAGGTGTGGATTTGGTGGGATTTGGTGCTCTTGGATAGAACATTGCATTTCTTCGGTGCGGTTCTCGATTCTGGTCAATGGTTCTCCTAATGGTTTTTTTAGCAGTTCTAGGGGTTTGAGACAAGGGGACTCCCTGTCTCCTCTGTTGTTTGTTTTTGTGATGGAAGCCTTAAGTAGGATGATTTCGGCGGCGGTTAATGGGGGGCTAATAGAAGGTTTCAAGGTCGGTAATATTATGTTCTCATCTTCTAGTTATTGATAATACCTTGATTTTTTGCAATGCTATGCCAGCCCAGTTATGCTATTTGCAGAGTTTATTTTTGCTGTTTGAAGCTACCTCCGGTCTGAAGGTTAACTTGGCCAAGTCGGTGTTAATTCCAGTGGGGAATGTGGAGCAAGTGGGCAGGTTAGCCGGTATTCTAGGGTGTGGGGTTGCTTATTTGCCAGTAAAGTACCTTGGTCTGCCATTGGGGGCCTCTTATAAGGCTAAGCATATTTGGGATGGAGTTATCGAGAAGATAGAACATCGGTTGGCTGATTGGAAAAGGTCGTATTTGTCGAAAGGTGGCAGGGTCACGCTTATCAAGAGCACTGTCACCAATTTGCCTACTTATTATTTGTCTCTTTTCCCTATTCCGGTTAGTGTTGCTAAGCGGATTGAGAAGCTATAGCGGAATTTTTTATGGGGTGGGCTAAGTGAAGAGTTCAAGTACCACCTGGTGAAGTGGTCAAAGGTTTGCACTCCGATTAAGGAGTGCGGTTTGGGTATCAGGAACTTAATGGTGTTCAATCGCGCCCTGTTAGGGAAATGGTTGTGGCGCTATGGATCGGAGAGAGATACTTGGTGGAGGGATGTGGTGGATGCGAAGTTTGGAAGTTTATGGGGAGGGTGGTGCTCTATGGAGCCGGGTGGAACTTTTGGAGTGGGCTTATGGAAGAACATTAGGAAAGGGTGGGACACTTTCAAAGGCTTTACGCGGATTGAGGTGGGGGATGGGACTAGGGTTCGCTTCTGGCATGATTTGTGGTGTGGTGATACGGCTCTCAAGATAGTTTTCCCAGGTTTATTCAATATTGTTTGTGCAAAGGACACCTCAGTTGCGGCTCATTTGGTGGTGTTGGGTGGCTCTAATTAGTGGAATGTTAGTTTTTTTTAGAGAGGCTCATGATTGGGAGGTGGATGTATTTGCCTTTTTTTTTTTTTTTTTTTTTTTTTTTTTTTTTTTTTCAGGTGTTACATTCTGCCCGAGTGAGATGAGGGTGTGAAGATAGGTTGTAGTGGATCTCCTCCAAAATAGGCCGTTTCAAGGTCAAGCTCCTTTATGCTTCCTTGGCATGTACTGAAGGGAGGCGATTCCCTTGGAAGAGTGTGGCAAACACAAGCTCCTCTGAGGGCAATCTTCTTTGTGTGGTCGGCGGCATTTGGCAAAATTTTGACCCTAGATAACCTCAGGAAGCGACATGTGATTGTGACGAACAGATGTTGTATGCGCAAGAGGAGTGAGGAGACGGTGGATCATCTTCTCCTTCATTGCGAGGTAGCTTATGCTTTGTGGAGTGCCTTTTTTGGTCGGTTTGGGTTGTCTTGGGTGATGCTGAGACAGGTTTCGGATTTACTTGCCTGTTGGTGGTCTTCGGGGAGGAGGGGGAGTGCCGCGGTTTGGAAGATGGTGCCTACTTGCTTTTTCTGGTGTTCATGGAGGGAGAGAAATAATAGGTGTTTTGAGGATTTGGAGGGGTCATTGGAAGACATCTTATCCTCTTGCTTTCATACATTATACCTTTGGATTGTTGCGCATGTCCTTCCGATGAAGATTAGTTACGATGATTTTCTTGTTTGCTTTTCCCTTTTTAGTTAGTTGATCCTTTTGTATACTCCCAGTGTACTTTGGGGTACCTTTACGCTTTTAATAAGACTGATTATTACTTATAAAAAAAAAAACAAAGCACTTTTCAATCCTTCAGTGGAGGCTTTTTTATATTTTTGTTAAATGTGGTTGGAGAATAAGATTTATGATCTCTCCCTTATATTGGCAAACATTTGCTGCTAGTTTCTTATTTTTCAACTTTTTGTATTTTCAGGGTCGGCATAAAAAAGTTGGTGAGAAATCTCTTCTCTCTCTTTCTACGCTTGTACAGGTAAGACATACTATTACCACAAGTTTGGCTTTGTATATTCTAAAGATGAAATGGGCCTTGTACATTGTATCTATTTTGATGATGTCTCTAATTATGGGATATGGACTCTAATAAACTCAATTGGTTATGCAACACTTCAAAAACTTTTTTGTCTTTGACATTATTTTTTTGATTTCTCAAGCAGTATAAGAGATGATATGTTTGCCATACATCTCATACTTATGGATGGAGTGCTTTTGAAGGCTTATATTATGCATCTAATTATTTAACATTTTGACCTTAGGATTTGAGTACAAATTAATAAATTTTTCTCTACTTATCAAGAATAAAATAAAATTGTAGGTAAAGAGGGGAAGAAAAAGGAATCCAATGAAGATCCTTGTCCTTGACTTTTATTTTTATATAAGATCATTTGTCTATTGAAATTATAAGTCAAGGACAAGGATCTTATACAAAAATAAAAGTCAAGGACAAGGATCTTCATTGGATTCACATAACATTGCAATGGATCAAGACTAATTTTCTTTTCTTTTTGGGTTAATTAGACTTAACCCTCAACTACCACTCATTTACACGTTGCTCTTATAAACTACCACTTGCCACACTCAACCCCCTTCCAACTATTAATTGCCAACAAAAAGAGCCCTTATATTAAGCCAACTCATTAAATATGAACGGAAAAATGCACACTTGACATGCACATGCTCATTTTTAACGTGAAATGACAAAAATACCCTTACTTTTGCTAAATACTGATAGTTGAGGAGGATTGAGTTTGATAGGTGGTAGTTTGTGGGGCCAACGTGTAAATGAGTGGTAGTTGAAGGGGATAACTGTAATTAATCTTTTTTTTGAGGAGGTGGGGGGGATTACACTTAACCCACGCCCGGACTGACGCCCTGTTTGCAAATATATCTCCAAATTATTATTTGTGATACCCTTCAAACTAGCATTTCATTGTAATTTGCACCCCTCGGTACACTTTGGTGTTAAAATGAATGGATGGGTGTGCATGTGACCCTTATGTACAAATTTTGACCTGAAATACCTAAATTGCCCTTTCATCATCTATAATTTTTTTGTTTGATTTTTATTTTATTTTTTTAAAAAAAGAAATTTACAGAGGATCTATTTTGACAATTCAAGTCAGAATTTTGGACATGTGCAACTTTCTGTTTAATGTCAAAATCTAAAGGTGGGGTGTAAATTGAAAAAAAAAAATGGTTGTTTGAAGGGGCCAAAGGTTGGAAATAGAAGTTTGGAGGTGTCTTTGTAAAAGAAATGTGAGTTTAGGGGGGTCAAGTGAATTTTCCTTTCTTTTTTAATTTGCTGAGTGTGAATCTTGTTGCATTGGGCCACAATTCATAGGTAATTATGAATATTTGATAATGGTTTTTTTAATAGTTTCATGGTGTTTTTTCTTCTCCTCCCTCTCTGTTCTGGACTTTTCTTGCAATCTAATGTTTGTCATATTGTCTATTGAACTGACATTTTTTTTCCTCCAACTCTTCATACTTCTATCAATTTTTTGTTTGCATCTAGCATTTTGCACATTGATTTGATATTTCTTTTGCATAGCCAAGTAGAAATGTACTTTCTGATCTAGACAACATACAAACACAATTGGTTTTTTGCTGTCACTGGTCAGTCTAGGAAAAGAAGAGTATAATAAAAATAGATGACGTTACCTTTTTTTTTATTACCTCTGCAGGCAGCTCGAAACAATGTGCTTCTCGCTATTCCCGCTCTCCTTTATGCTATTAACAATTATTTAAAGTTCATTATGCAGGTAGAACTTTTTATAATGCTCTTACCACTGCAATTCTTCATATTTTCTTTATATTCTCTTTGAACATTCCTAACATGATGAGTTGCCTTCCTTATGCTCTGTAGGAAAGTTGAATTGTGTTTGGAAATTTAGAAGAGAGAAACATAGAAAAGTGAGGCTAGTTAGATATTGATCACAACCCTCTACATTTATTTATAGATTTTCAGAAAAAGGTACAATTACAATAATGCCCATGTTATTAATTTTTAAATCATCAGCTATCCTAAAAGCTTAAGTGAGAGGACATGATTAATTTAGTCATTTAATTTATATTTTAACACTCCCCCACTTTCCCTCATGTGTGGGGTCAAACTCATCATTAATAAGTGAACACTAACACATAGAATATTTAATTGACATGGGAGGTGAATGACTGAAGTAGACCGTGCAACATTTTAGTTTTTGAAGAGCTTTGGAGCAGATCAAAGTGTGGGCGTTCGAACTAAGGCCAAGGCCAACACCCATTTAAATTGTCTGAAGAATGAGTCATAGAAGGGGCTAGAAGCTGGCGTGCCAACTTGGGGTTGGAACTGCAATTGGAATGCCAACCCAGAAGCTCGAACTGAACTTGGGATGGCAGTATCAACAACAATTCAGAAGCATTTCTCCCAAGTTCAGTTCAAGCTTCTGGGTTGGCATTCCAATTGCAGTTCCAACCGCATGTTGGGGCGCCAGCTTCTAGCTCCTTCTATGGCTCATTCTTCAGGCAGTTTCGAACTGAACTTGGAACGGTAAGATCGACACAAGTAGAAAGAAGCGTTCTTCCCAAGTTCATTTTGAATTGCACTTGGAACATGTTATTTTTTACCAGTTCAAATTGGTTGCGACTAAAAGTTGAAACCAATTTCTATTTCTACTAGATTTAGGAGTGTAGGGCCTATAAATATATATTATAAAGACCCAAGAACATAGCTTTGTTATATTTTGTTAGTTTTCAATAAGGATTACTCAAAGGTTGCGTTTTTTCCTATTTTACTCAATTCCTTTATAAATTTTTTAGAAGAGTTGTGAATCGCTTGTTGATTGTATTTGTGAGTCCACTATGTCACGCTACATTAGTTGGTATCTGAGCCAAGATTTTACTTTCCATGGCGCCACGAGGATGCGGAAGGGCCAACCGTTTTGCATATTTGAACGATGTGCACGATTGCGAGGAGGCAGCATGCGAGGATCAACTGGTGGTTCGTTTGCAGCATGTGGAGGAATAGTTTGTTGGTATGTCTCTCACCGAGCAAGTTGCCGCCATGAGAGGCCCAAACGGTTGAAAACACCCATAGCCAAACACAGGTTTCTTCTTCCAAAGAATGCTGGAGTTTCACCAGCAAGTGCCGCACATCAAAAAGAAATCACCATACATTTTGCACGTCTTCATTGAAAGCAATTCTGGTCACCATAGAATTATCTGATTACCACAAAACGACCACAGAACTCTCCTATAACCATGAAACCTCCACAGAACTCTCTGATTACCATGAAACCACCAACAGATATCTCAGATGAATGTGAACATCAAACACTACCACACACCACCGCATACAAAACCATAGATCACTTCAAACCACAGCAGTCATGAGACGGTTTTGCTGTGTGCATCAACTCTACCAACAATGATACAACCACACCAAGAAAGAAATTTTCTGCTTTAGAAAGAAAATCTCTATTTACATTGTTTACAAAAAAAGAAGGCAAAGCACTGAAATGCAAAAAGAAGTGATTTTAGAAGGAAAAGTGCTTGCAGAAGAGAAAAAAAGAAAAGAAAGGAAAGAGAGGGATCTGAGTGAAGTGCTTTGATACCATGTTAGGGAATTTAGAAGAGAGAAACGTTGAAAAGTGAGAGGCTTGTTAGATATTGATCATAGCCGTTTCTACATCTATTTATAGATTTTCAGAAAAGGGTACAATTACAATAATGGCCATTTAACTAATACCCTGAGTAACTAACCACAATAACAACCTTCTAACCAAACTAACAAGCTTATTAACAAACTCTGTTATCAAATTGATTACTTTTCTGAAAGAAGTTGAACATTTACTTATTGATGCTAGAATCTACCTTTGATTAGTTAGAGCTTCAAGTATTATCACAATAACACTCCTATTTCATGTGCAGCTTTATTTTAATCCCGCGACGGTTAAGATGCTGAGCAATTTGAAGGTATATTCATGTGTGATATATTATGATGTCTGTTCTCATATTGATGCATTTTATATTTGGATTTATTGATCTAGATCGTATTTTTCCCCCTTATAAACAAAACATTGTGGCTTACGAAACTGTCAACTGAGCTTTGCATTTAATGTAAAGTTAATTCTGCTTCATTTGTGGGGGAGTGTGGCTCCAGGCCTTTTCAGCAAGTTAGTTGAAATGGCTTCAGGCTGTAGACTGATTTTGAACCCTTTAAGTAGTAGTTCGAAGTGCCTCCTGGGCATGAGGATAAACAGCTTAGCCCGTTAGGGGTGAAAGCTCTTGGATTACCTGGTAACTGGTTCTGGCGGGTGGGGTCAGTTACCCGTAGGAGTTTGATTAACGGTGAGGATTGTTGTACAGTATGCGTTTGCGACGTGCAATTAATCTGAGTAAAGTTCTCTTATGTTATCAAAAAAAAAAAAAAGTAGTAGTTCGAAGCTACCAGTTCCTATTGAGTTGAATGTTCTCCCCTTTTTCTCTCATTGATGGACGGAATGATGTATAGATAGTTGTATTCTTGTTTGATTTCTTTTATGATGAAAGATTTATATATGGATTGCAAATATATGCAGGTTTTGGTTATTGCTATTTTGCTAAGAATAATAATGAGAAGGCGTTTTTCCATTATTCAGGTTAGTTTGACAGTAAACATTTTTTAATTGATCCATATCACAGTTTGACTTTCTGAATGTTCATATCCCAAATGTTATTTATTTATTTTTTTTGTGCGACAGTGGGAGGCTCTTGCTCTGCTGCTCATTGGAATTAGTGTCAACCAGCTGAAATCTCTACCTGGGGGTACCACTGCTCTAGGTCTTCCAGTTGCTACAGGCGCATATTTATACACATTGATTTTTGTATGTATACAGAAAACTTATGTCGCTCTTTCATTGTGGCTAGCTTTTGTAGTTGTCTCTGTAAGAAGTGATTACTTAGTGTGCAACAATCTGGTTCAGGTTCACTAACCTTTTTGAATGGGGGAATTGCTGAAATTTTTCGAGATGGTTACTGTTTGCTAACGTTTTGAGTGTATATGTATTTGGTATTCATGGCTAGTAGGGGGATGAATTTGATAAGTTCATTGCATTGAGATTCATGTAAGACAAGCCAATTTCACTATCACAAGCATATAGTAATGGATTCCCTCAGGAAACACTGCCGCTTGATGCCTGCTGTTGATGTCATAATCATAAGTTTGAGTTTTCCTAAGACCAATTGCTTCCAGAGAACTACTTGGTTTTATTCGTGTTGGGGATTAGCATGCTGTGACTGGACACTGAGTTTAACTGTGCTATGGAAACAATTCTTCATGGATAAAAATGATAAAAGGTGAATGAGTTTTAGTTCAATTGATGCGTCCCCCCATAAGCCTGATGTGGAGGGTAAGGTTGTGGGATCAAAACTGAATAGGTCCACATGTACACTTTCCCTTAAAAGAAATTGTACAATAATAATTGGCAAAGCATAGTTGTTATATTAACATTATGTTTACTAACTGTTTATACTTGATAAGCCATATAGTATATTTGCTAAGAAGTACAGAAATTGTTTATGAGAAGTGTTTCTGTTGCAACTAAACACAAAGATGTATGATTTCAAATATCTGTTGTATTCAAGAATATGATGTAATGGAAACTGATATTAAACATCAATGCAGGTCACTGTTCCATCACTGGCATCAGTGTACAACGAATATGCTTTGAAGAGTCAATTTGAGACAAGCATTTACCTTCAGGTAAAGTTCTATTACTGATGTGGTAATCCATACATTTTTTACTTCAAGCTGGACCTTCATTTTGTGGTTTGCCAGTTGCCACAGTTGTAGAGAAATTATGTAAATACTAAAGATTGGAATTGGTAAAGCTAGTTGATATTCAAATATTGACCTCTGATTTCAGTTCTGTATTACTTTGTGCTGGCTGCCATGTAAACCTGTTATTGAATCTCAGGCAAGGTTAAACTGGATATTGGACCCCTTAGAGTGCTGCTTGATTTATCCCAGCTTAGGATGATTCTGTAACTTTCTCTGCATCTTAAACTGTAATTTATAATAAGTTTATCAGGTTTACTCGTATTATGGCTTTATCAAAGCTTTAAACGATTATTCTCTATTACAACCAATTTAAATACTCTCTTATCAAAAAGGTACTTTGTACTTTTTGCAGAACTTGTTTCTATATGGTTATGGTGCCATATTCAACTTTCTAGCTATTATTGGAATCGCCATTTTCAAAGGTAAAATATCAAACATAGTTTAAATTATAATGGTTGACATTACTGAAGAACTGAAAAGGTATTAATGAGTCTGAGGGCCAGCCCGCCAGTGAAGGAGTATTACCCGATCTGTGTGGAGGGGGCACTTTACATGGGTCCGAGGTTTACCCTGCAGGAGTGGGTATACTAAATGGCTTTGCCTTGGAGGGGTTCCTCGTCAAAAAAAAGTATGAAGCCTCTGATAAATGTATATTGTATGATGGAGAGCATGCTATCAATTATTGACTTGTATTATGATGTTAATAGGGTTTCCCTAATCTTCATTTAGTTGGTCATAAGTGATTGCATTGAAAGTCTTTTACACTTGCTGTATTTATTTATTTATTTACACTTGTTGTCTATTAACCTGAAGAGTGTTTTTTTTTTTTTTTTTTTTTTTTTCTGGATGCAATGCCCTTTTAGATTTATATTTTCTCTTCTATTTAGTTTTTTTTTCCTTGTTTGCTGGCATAGCCCAATTTTCAGACTTGGGTTGAGTTATGTTTCACACAGATTGATTATAAAGTTGATGTCATCATGGAATGATAGGGAAAACGTGTTTTAATAATTCTTTAACCTCTGAATCTTAATTTTTTAAGGTCCCAGTAGCTTTGATATACTGCAAGGACATTCCAAGGCTACTATGCTTTTAATTTGCAACAATGCAGCCCAAGGGATTTTATCATCATTTTTCTTCAAATATGCAGGTGATTACGTTACTAGAATTTTCATACTTTGTTTTGCAGTTTATGTTTCAGTGAATTGCTATACATTTTTTTAGCATTGTGCTTCCTTTTCTTTTTTTTTTCCTCTCGACCTTTTAGATTCAGACAGAATGGATGAAACGAACTATCTCACTCTCACACACACACACAAACACACACGGTTGAATTCTAACATGGCACTAGCCAGTTTATCCTCAGCCTGCTAGTTTTGGGGTTTATTTAATATGTGTTTCTTTGTAAGTAAAATGAATGCATTAAAGGACACCAGAAGCCACTACCCAATTACACAAGAATATACAGGAGAGAAACTAAATCAACTTGAATTTTGACAAATGATATCTCTGATATATGAACTAGAGACCTTTAACCCTGATTTATGCTTAAGCAAGTTATAAATTAATCCTTTCCCATTTGTGCCGCCCACACCATATGTTGACTCAGTTTTTGTGGTCAAGTCGCTGTCAATCAGCAATTTACAAGTCCATATGCACTGCCTTTCTGAAAGTCTGGCTACTATCCTAATGCACTATTTTCCAATGTTAAACAGTAAAGAATTAAGAATCAGTATGTTGCCATTTAATTACTTATCAAAAAAAAAAAAAAAGAAGGTATGTTGCCATTTAATTGACCATGCTGGTATTAGCAGTACGCGCACGGCGCACTCATGCTTTTATCATCAAAATTTGCATCCAAGTAATATTGACAGAAGGATTGAATTTACTGTGATCTCTTATTTTTGGTTAGTTGGAAGAGAAGTAAATGTTTTGTCAGCATAATCCCTTTGACGATGTTGTGGTATCATGACCAGCCAGGATGCTACCGTTGATAAGCTTCAAGGTCTGGCTTGAATTGAAAGGACAAGGAGTAAAAATATTGAAACTGCATGTTTAAACCTAGGGATGGTTTACTGTATCCATATTATATTCTTAGTACTGGTATTTTATCATTATATCCCATGAACTGAAGGGTTTACAGTACAATTTTCCTAGTACTTTTCTAAATGAGATTTTTCTTGATACTTGCAGATACAATTTTGAAGAAATATTCATCAACTGTTGCCACAATCTTCACAGGGATAGCATCTGCTGCGCTGTTTGGTCATACTCTGACAATAAACTTTGTCTTGGGAATCTCTATTGTCTTCATCTCTATGCATCAGGTAAACTAGAGAGAGAGAGAGAGAGAGAGAGAACTTATCCATCCATTCTGTTTCTTGAACTTCGTTTATGTATTATTTTTCTGTACAGTTCTTTTCACCACTTTCGAAGATTAAGGATGAACCACAGAATGGTAATTTGGAAATGATGGACAATGAGAACAATCGAAGGTGTGTGCTTGTCCATTTTGGTTCTGTTCATAAGTTATATGTAAACTAATCCATGATCATGAGGGTTTGTCCTTGGTATTTTCGACAAGTAATAACCATCAGTTTGACTAGTTTATGGGATAATGTTCTTGGTGGTTCACATCCATTGGCATCCTTATATATGTTTTTGTGTACGTGCAGTTAGAATCACTGGGCATCCTTATATATTCTAGTGAAAGAGTTTTCTTTTTATATTTATTTTGGTATCTATCAGCTTCATGTTTCTTATTTCACAGTGATGAAATCAACAAAAATTATAGTAACCTAAAGCTTTTTTTATGAAAGTAGTTTTCACCACTTGCATTATTTTCCAGGTCAAAGGATACATCATTTGTAAATATGGCAGCTGGGGCAAATGAGGATGTAAGAAACTTCAGTTACAGTTTTTTATTATATTTGTGAGAACAGGTTTCATTAGATTTTGATTGATTTATCATATTCATACTATTTATCTTTTTTCTCTAATGTGATCCCAGACAAGCCATCGTGTTGAACAAGATGAGAAAGCACCTCTTCTTCCCCTCTAAGGTAACTTGGTAACTTGGTAACTTGCCAACTATGATGTGCACGGTTGTTCTTCTGATTCTAGGAGAATCTCAGTCACTTTTACTAGTCAAGGGAAACAAGGAGGCATCTTTGAAGTACTTCCTTGCACTTAAATTAACTAGCTATGGAGAAAGAAACCAGTCTAGCTCAATTGCATGCACCTCTCTTAAAGTTGGGTATTCAGGTCTAGTTGTCATTTTGAAGAGTAAGATTTCTACATGCGATAATGTTGACACATTGTTATATGGTATAAAGTCAAAAAAGTGACAATTCATAATAACCAATTGGCTGAATCATGTTTGTTTTGAATATGTAAACTTTCACCTGTCTGAGTACAAAACTGAAACAAAATTTATTTATTTATTTTTTTTGATAAGTAAAATTTATTTATTTTTATAAGTAATTGAATTTCATTAAAAAGCGCGAAGGCGCAACCCGAGTATACATGAAGTGTACGAAAACAAAATTTATTATAAGTAAAAGCTAATGTCTATAACCTGCATTCTCATTTCTTGCACCGATGGTATTATATCTTCTTTGAGCGTGAAGAAGAGTTTGGTTTACAACTCGTAAGCTTGGTTCTTTTGGAAGAAAACATGAAAAAGAAGAAGCGAATAGCTTTCAATGTTCAGATCCATCAGTCAATCTATATTTATGTCTACTTTGTTCTTTGCAGCTTTAATAATTACGGTGACTCAAATTTGGTTGCTTGTTGCAAAAAACAACTATTTGGCTGAACTTAGATTCGGACAGAGTTTGGAAATCAATCAGGGAAAAGTTGGATCTAGATAGGAAGCCAACAGTGAAAGTTTCTTGAGTAATTAGATGTGGATGGGTCTTATAATAATTTGAATGATGGATCTGGAATATTCAGCCAATTCAGTTGAGTAATTGAAAATGCTGATGAAACTAAGATGTCCTAAGTCAAAATTTAGGATAAAGTTTCATCATCATTAGAAAACATGACCCATACTTGCCTATCAAAAAAAAAAAGAAAAAAGAAAACATTACCCATACTTCTGACGAAATTAAGAATACATAGGATCACATATAAATTTTCTATAAGTTGTTTTTCTTTTTTTCTTTTTTTGGGTAGTCTACCCTAATTTCCTAGAGAATTTAAAACAAAAACAGGATAGAAGTTTTAAAAGCAAAACCAATTTGCTTCAATGGTAGACGAGAGACTCTCACTCTAGAATTCTCCTAGTTTTCTCTATTTCCTCTCTAGCGGAGGCGCGTGCAGGCGCGTTTCCGCTAGACCTAGGTTCGGGATCGTGGGATGCGTTTGCAATGGACAGGATGGAGCGAAGATTTGTTGTGGAAGCTAAATCGTTCTCCTTTTTGGCGAAAGCGGGCAAGCCTGAGTTGCGCTTGGAAGAAAAGAGAAAAGGGTTCTCTGGCTCTTTTTCTCTGAGCCTCCGACGTTCCGATTGGCTGGCGGACATGGTGGAGGAGGCGCTAAAATCTCAAGGGTCGGAGTTCTTCGCCAAATCATTTCGGGAGGATGAGATGATTTTGAAGATCCATAAGGGCTGCAATAAGGCCGGTCGGTTCTTAGTGGCCGGGGTCTTTGCTGATGGTGTTCGGAAAGGGGTGATTTGGCTCCCTGAGGGCCGTGAAGGTTGGGGTTGGCGCTGCTTTGTGGATGAACTACGGAAATTTTTGGTGTCTCTCGCAGCGAAGACGAAGGGTTTAGGGGGTATACCGAATGCTATTTCGAATCGGTCCTATGCCGCGGTGTTGTCCGAGGATTCTGGTGATGTGAAGCCGGTTGGCGCTCAGTTTCCGATGGTGGGCTGTCCTGAGTTGGTTAAGGGTGGTGGCGGCGATCCAGCGACGAAGTTGATTAGGGTTGTGCGCTCGTTGAAGGCGTATCTGAATAATCTTAGGGCTGATGTGATTCGGGTCTTCTCTATCGGACTGGGCTTTAAGCCCAATTCTTGGTTTGAAGGCTCTTGGGTTCCTGGTCGTTGGAAGAAGCTTCTTGCGAAGCCTGGGCCTGTTCTGGACCGGGCCTGCTTTAGGACGGGCCTGAAGCCTAAACTTATTGTTGGGTTTAGGCGGAGAGCTGGACGCAAGTCTGCTTCTGGGATTCGTGTGGGTCTTGGGTCTGCCCTATCGGAGCAGTCGTCGTCGCTGCTCGTTTCTGCCTCGCCGATGTTCAATCCGGGGTCTTTTCCGGCGACTTCTGTGGTCTCTAACGCAGTGGTTCCCGCGGGTGCGGCTGCTCATGTGATGTCGAGTTTGGGTTCTTCGTCGGAGGGTATTGGGTTTGCTTCGTCGGCAGGTTCTGGGTTTGCTTTGTCGGCGGTTTCTGGGTCGACCTCGCCGGTGACATCTCCGGTGATTCCTTCATCTGCTGAGGCTCCTGGGTTGTCAGTGCAAGACATAGCTCTGGGCAGTGATGATTATCTGTCTCACAGGGAGACAGGGGCCGCGATAGCTAAGTGGGGGGACAGAGCCTCGGATTTTAAGCGAGTGTCTCCTGTTCATGCCGGCTTCCAGCCAGTCCATGCCGGTGACCCTCCTTCTGACCCTCTTACCTCAGCCCTTTCCTCGTCTGCTGATTCTTCCGCAGGTGTGATAGTGGCTGAGGCTGAGGAGGTTTCTGTCCCTCTTTCCTCGCCGACGCTCACCTCTGATGCCATTGTTGATTCTGGTCTGAACAAATCACAAAAATGGCTGATTGAGTCTTTTCGAGAAGTGGTTAAGGACGATGTCACGCATATGGCAATACTGAAGGACTTGGAGGTGTCTTTTCGTCAGGCAAGCAAGGAAGCTCGTGAGGTGTTGTCCCCTGAGGAGGAACAGAATTTGGCGTCTATGAAGAAAGAAATTGAGAGGTTTTTAGGAGGACGTGTCTCGGTCCCGCCCTCTTCTACACTATCATCTGGGCAGATGGTTCTGCCGGAAAATCATGATGCAAATTCTGCAGGGGCGTTAGCTTTGGGAGAGAGGTTACGCATGTCTCTGGGCAGTGGGGTTCCTATATATAAGCAAATATTGAGATACTACCGGAGAGCTAAGAAAGAAAGAGGAATTCGGGTGAATGATTCTCTTCTTCTTGAGGCGGTGGAATCTTTTAGTGCTCCGCAGATACATTACCAACCAGTTGCAGGGTTTGTTGCTCAGGCTTCTTCAGAGGTTGCACACGGTCAGGTGGCTATAAGAAAGCCTGATTCTAAGAACTCTAATCCAATGAGGGGCTTTCTACGGCGAGGGTTTTTTAACCCAAGTCCGAAAGAGATAAGGGAGTCTCAGTCTTCATCGCATGTGGCTATTAAGGATGATGAAGTAGTGGGTGACAACTCTTCAGTCTTGGATGAAGCCTTCAAGTTTGGGGAGCTGCCCCCCGATCCCCTTGATTGGGAGTTGGGTTGCGGTGAAGAGGAGGATCCATATTCAGCGGATTTTCTTCAGGTTATGGACGTCGCCCGGCCTAGGGCTAAAGGAAAAAGGCCTAGGAATAAAAGCAAAAGAGAGCTGTTTAATTTAGAAAGCTCTGTTAACTATGGCAATGCTAGTGCGTCGTCCAGGAGAAGGAAGGGCAGGATTATAGTGTCATAGTCTTTTGTGAAGGGATGAGGGTGTTTGGTTAGTGGGCTTTGCGTTGGTGTGTTTATTTGAGGGTTTTTGGGTGGTTGTTTGGTTTTTTTGGGTGGGTGTGCTGGGGTTTTGCTTTGGGTTCGCTTTGGCCCCCTTTGTATACTTCGTGTGTAATTAGGGGCACTTCTCGCTTTTCTCTTTCTTTAATAAAACTTCTTATTACTTATCAAAAAAAAAAAAAGCAAAACCAATGGTGTTAAGTTAAACCCTCACTACGTATCTAGAACAGCAAGAAGCCTGTGATGAATGCAAGTGGTGTGTAGTCACTGGCACTGGCTTTTAGAGGTTTGCTAAAGTCCTTTTTAGCCAAAACATGTTTTCCACTGATAATATGCTTTAGCAAGAAAATTATGTGTGGGCATGTGCACTCGTGTGTGTCTATGTGAAAAGTGCCTTATTTTCTTGGATTCGTTTAATGATGCCATCTATATCTAGTCTTGATGAAAGTAGACTAAGGGTCCATTTGGGTTTATGATTTCAAAAAGTGCGATTTTAAAATGTGATATTTGAAAACATGATTTTTAAAAATGCAGTTAAGCATTTGAACAAAATCGCAATTTGACCTCTAAAATCGTAGTTAAGCTTTTAAAATTGTGCGTTTTCAAAAAGTATCTCCTTACCTTTGATTTCAAAACACAGATTTTAAAATAACAATTTAAAAAAAATGCAATCCCAAACAATTCATTTTTTGCGATTTCGTTTAAAATCGTACTTTTTGTCTATGAAATCACAATCCCAAACTAAATCACATTTGACCGTCTCCAATAAATAACAAATAGTACAGGCTGAAGTTTTACCAAAATGCCTGTATATATAGTCTGAAACAATAGACAAGGGCAAATGTTAGGTACGTAATATTTTTATGTTCACATTGCTTCACTACATTTCCCTATTGCAGCAGATCTTTGGTTGTTAGTATTTTTACTTCCATTGTTGGACAGAGGAGTATCAAGGCCCGAGGGACATAGGCATAGAGTTTGGAATTCAGTTCTGTTTTGTCAAATGTGGGTGATTTGGAGGTTGAGAAATAACAGTGGCTTCTGAAGGAGATGAACTACCACCTACGTAGCAGACTTGAGCATCTCTTATTTAAAAAAAATGAGGAAAGACAGACATAGCCAAACACACTAGCAAAATTATTCAAGCAAGATCATGTAGCCCCACTGTTGCACTGGTGTTTTGAATTCAACCCATTGGATTGACCCTATGCTTGTAATGGGCCCCATGGTAGAGGAGTATACAGAGTCTCAGCAGGGGTCAGGGAAAGAAGCACCCACTACCCAGCAAACCAACCAGAATTATGAACTCTGGTGCTGTTCATTTGTCTTTTGTACCCACTCAGTTATATTTAGGGTTAGTTGATACCAACTGACGTAGCGGAAGACTAAGGTAACTAATCAAAGAGCAGCGTCTTTGATTCTGCAAGGAGAAGCGTCTTCGTCTTCTACCCAAAAGATAAAACAAGCCCGCAGGCTAAGAAAAAAATAAAACTCCGCAGAGTATTTGAGAGAGAATTCTCTGATTTGATTATAATTCAATTGATTGAGTTTTACATAATAGGCAAGCCTATTTATAGAAGAGAAATACTTGTAGAGAAAGTAAACCTACTTCTAGTAGAAAAAGTAAATCTAATCCTAGTAGAGAAAGTAAATCTAATCCTAGTAGGAAAGTAAACATAATCCTATAGTAGTAGTAAACCTAATCCTAATAAGGAAAGGAAATAAAGTCCTAATAAAATAAAATAAAATCCTAATATAAAATTGACAATCAGCGGGAATCATGGCAATCTTTCCTTTTGTACTTCCATTGTTTGAGAATAGCTAAAATTCTGATCAAGCGGCGCTGCTCCAATATTATTTTTGATATTTTCTTTATTTTCGTTTTTACCGAAAATAAAGATAAATATCGTCCTACATCAGACACCCCCACTTGAAAAAAAACTCGTCCTCGAGTTTTCTTTGGGACATGGCACATGTGGCTCCTCTGAAGAAAAGTACTTGGAGAAATCTATATAGATAGAATCAAGACATGATTTTTCCTTTTCGTCTACTTCCACCAAAATTCCTCCAACGATTTCTTCTTGGGTATCATCTTCAACTTCATTGTTTTCTTCAAAAGAATCGTCAATTTTTGTGATGATCGTGATGAGTTGCACCTGTGGTGTAGGTTGCATCTGTGGTAGAGGAAGTTGCACTTGTGGTGAAGAAGGTTGCATCTGTGGTGGAGAAGGTTGCACTTGTGGTGGAGGAGGTTGTAACTGTGGTAGAGAAAGTTGCACTTGTGGTGGAGGAGGCGGTAGCTGTTCCTCCATTGATGTAGTCGTTGGAATCAATGATGGTGGCTGCACATATGTTTTCTCTGATGGCAACTCCACTTCTTCAACCAACTTAACATCTTCCACAACTTCTTCACCATAATTAAAATTCTCTTCATAGGCGAAGGGCCTATTTGGAGAGTTATGAAGATGATTATGGACATGACGAAAGTGGCTTACGTCATCCTCACGGAATCGGTCAACATACAGATACCGAACGGGTTCCCTTCGGATCCCATAGTCATCTGGTGGTAGGAACCGGGCATTGAGTAACCGCTTCATCTTAGGCCAAGATGTCACAGGTCTTTTTCCTTCCCTGGATCGAGAGAGCTTCAACCATTCCCACCAAGCGGATGCTCCACTTTTGAGCTTATAAGCCACCAACTTCACCTTCTTTTCTTCCGGAATACACATGTACTCAAAGAATCTTTCTACCTCCATTATCCAGTCAAGGTAATCTTCAATGTGAAGATAACCATCGAATGAAGGGAGATCGTTATTCATCCGGTACTCCCGAGTGTCTCTATGATTCCAATGGGCACGCATCTGCCTGCGTTCAAACGACTCCCACAATTGGCGCACCTCCTGTTGCATCATCTGCGCTGTCTGCTTGAGCTCTTGGAATTCGGTTCTCCAAGGACCCTCTGATCGCTTGATGTATCGCTGGTAGTCGGATCTCGAAACAACATCCCTCTCACGAACGGCGTCGTTATAGAAGTTGTTGTTGTAGTATAAGTTGGCCATCGAATCCGGATAATGCCGGCTCGGATACCCCATGAATTTGGCTTTCGAAAGAGCCCCTCCCCTACAAGCGGCGTTGTTGGAGAAGTTTGTCACCGTTGCGCTGATTGGCCATGATCAGGATAAAGCCTGCTCTGATACCAACTGACGTAGCGGAAGACTAAGGTAACTAATCAAAGAGCAGCGTCTTTGATTCTGCAAGGAGAAGCGTCTTCGTCTTCTACCCAAAAGATAAAACAAGCCTGCAGGCTAAGAAAAAAATAAAACTCCGCAGAGTATTTGAGAGAGAATTCTCTGATTTGATTATCATTCAATGAGTTTTACATAATAGGCAAGCCTATTTATAGAAGAGAAATACTTGTAGAGAAAGTAAACCTACTTCTAGTAGAAAAAGTAAATCTAATCCTAGTAGAGAAAGTAAATCTAATCCTAGTAGGAAAGTAAACATAATCCTATAGTAGTAGTAAACCTAATCCTAATAAGGAAAGGAAATAAAGTCCTAATAAAATAAAATAAAATCCTAATATAAAATTGACAATCAGCGGGAATCATGGCAATCTTTCCTTTTGTACTTCCATTGTTTGAGAATAGCTAAAATTCTGATCAAGCGGCGCTGCTCCAATATTATTTTTGATATTTTCTTTATTTTCGTTTTTACCGAAAATAAAGATAAATATCGTCCTACATCAGAGAGCAAATAGAGAGGGTCCTTAAGTTGGGTGTATTTGGAGCTTAGGTTTGTTTTTTTTTTTTGTTTGATAAGTAGCGTAGGTTTGTGGCAGCAATAAATTCTATAATTTCCTTGATTCATTGTAAAACTCCTTTCTTTGGTGGATGTCGGCCAAAGGCTGAATTGTTGAATGATGTATATTTTTATGTACGTTGAGCTGCTTGTTGATTGTTGTCTATCTTCATTTTTCACAAATCAACCCATTCAGTTCCCCCATTCTCTCATATTCTCTCCTTTACCCAAACCATTCAGTTTTCATGTTTCACTTTTACAAATGATTATATCTTTCTTGTATCTTTCGACATAATTTGTAGTATCATGTTTCAGGAATCCTGGCGCGTATATTCTTTTGGCTGGCTTCATCAGACAGTTTGAGAAGATAACACTGGTTTTCAGTAGAATAAAATTTCTATTTGAAGAGAATCCACCGCATGTTTTGGCGGCTCCCTTTCTTTGTGCTTCGTAGGATCCACCAGTCACCTGGTTGCAGCCTCTGGTAGCTTTTATTGAAAGTATCCAGCCCTTTGAGCAAGTCAAGATCAACCATAGATGAAGGCTATAAATCATATACTTAATGGCAGAAATTTTTGTATCAATCCTTTTTCTCCTGGTATAGAAAATAATATATTCCCTCCCATTCATATTCACATGCGCTTTTCTAGTTTTTTTTCTTCATGAACTAGGAGGACTACTTTTGTCCTGTATTGTAAGATTCTTGCAGTTCATGTCAAGAAAACAGATATTGTGCAATTTTTCTTTGGAAACTTTTGCATCAGCTTTTTAAAGTTAGGTAGGAGTTATGTTGCCAATTCATCAGCATTTTCTACCAGAACATTTACATAATGGTTTTGTTCTATGCATCTAAAACTAGGAGGTGTAAAGTTTATCCAGAGAGAACTGCTGTTATGTATTCAGCCTTCCACAGCTACTATATTACATGATTCATGATTGTGGTGTAAATTGCAGTTAAATGATGTCATGGCAAACGTGTATAGGCAGGCAAGAATGATATATTTTCTTCTTTTGGCTCTTTCTATTGTTGTTTTATAGCGCCTTCTTTTTGTCTTTCTGCATGTGGAATAGAGAACCTTGCATTGACTATGCTCTATGTAGCCTGTTTTACAGTTTTAGAGCACGTAATGGTTGAGAAACTGGGTTCAAAATTTTCATTCTATGTATCTATATTCCTATCGTGAGAGCAGAATTATTCTTCTCCAAACTTTGTTACTAAATATCCCTAGCTCTGAGGGTGCGTATTCTTTGCCTCAGAGAGAAGAGATATTGCTCCATCACATTATCATTTGTCCAAACTCAAACCAAGATGATTATGTGCTAGAATTCCAGCATTTTACTGTTTAGAATAATATGAAGGAATAAATTTGTTTATTTATTTCTAGATGCTTAAACTTGTAAGTTACACCATGTCACTCGAGTAACAAATATGAATTACTTTAGAGCAAAAATACTCGATGTTGCTCTATGAAAACATATGTGCAATATGAGAGAGCCATATATTTTCCCGTTTTCGAATTCGGGTTGCGGAGAGTAATGCTACAAGTCTCTTTTGTGTTACTCCATGAATGACGTGATTCTTAAAATCACCATTAAACTTGTAATTGATCATTATTGGATTTTGATTAAATGGTAATTTTAAGAGCCACATCATTATTGAAATTGCACAAAAGTGACACAAGATGGACTTCTATAATTACTCTGTTGCGAATAAATGAATAATCGTTTTTTTTTTATTTGTATGAAAGTGAAATCCTTTCATTTATATAATGAGACGAAATCATCATGATTCATTGCATAAGAGATAATGAATTGCAAAATCACAAGGATAGTCCATTATACAATTTGTTTCTAGCAATCAGCACTCAATCTCATTTTAGAGAGAGAGACTTCACCTTCCCTATGTAGTAAGGTCTTTCCCCCCTCCCTAGTGAGGTCCCCTACCGCATTCCTTCATCATACTCAGTATTACATGCGCAACTCCACTTTGCTCACTAGTGCTTTTTGCTTCCGCCGTTGCCACCCGTCACTTCTCCATTGGATATCCATGTGTTGACGTGTAATTCTCACGCTTCGTACAACCTTTTCCAAACGCCATCCTCTTACTTGCACTCAAATGGTACTATTATTCCGTGGGGTTTTTTTTTTTTGCTATTTATTTATTTTTTCTTTTTCTTTGTTCTTGGTTTATTTTGTTGCTAGTTGTCTCCCTGGTTGTGTATGGTTTATCGCTATGGTGGGGACTATTTTGTGATTGTCCCCCTTTTTTTTCTTTGCTATTTTGTAGATTGTTCTGTTTATGGAAACCTGTCTACGTTTATTGCCTTTTATGGTGGCCCCAATTACCTCTTTGGACTAGATAATTTATTTGACCTATCCCCAGCAACTTTATGAGTAGAACTATCACCTTTGTTTTTGTTTTTGTTTTGGTAATTTTTCATTCTCCCTTTTCCCCACTTTGAATAGAAAAGAAAGAAAAAAAAACGTTTCTTGTATTTATATTTAATAAGCAAACAAGAAGAAAATATATAAATGCATTATTAAGATTCGATGCAGGTTTTAAAATCCTTTACAGAAAATGGATTCGAATTACTATATCTTGATTTATTTTTTCAAGTTTAATTAATCTACGTATATATTAATCCAAACAAATAAATTAATCTAGTTATAATATATACGTACAGCGCGTGTTATTTATTTAACAATTAATATTAAACAAGCCCAGCAGTTGTAATATAATAAAATAAATAAAAATTAATATTCAATATTCGAATTACTCTGATTTTCTAAACCATGCCCCAAGTTCAAATAGTGAGCTACGAACCTACCTCCTCAATCCAAAGCATCCAGCCAAAAAAAAGCCACGTGGCAAATGCAACCATTTTTGGATGTAATATTTACGTAACTTCCTCAAATACATCCACATGATCATATTTTGGACTCGGATGAAATTGAGAGGATCTATTTAGTTATTTTTAGGGGAATAATTTTGTCATTTTATATATTTTTTTTTGACAAAAATACCCATAAAAGTAACTAAATGGATCCCTCCATTTCATTGAGGATCCTTTTCCTCGTATTTAAGCCGAAACAAATAAAATTAAAAATAACTGCCGTCTCCACATCATATTTAGGAGTTACTTAATTAAGTAACTACTAATAGTAGTAATTATCGGAGGTCTTGAGTTTGAATCTCTTTAGGGGTTTTTTTTTTTTTTTTTTTGGTGCCAATTATTTACAAGTAATATTATGTGATGTGTTTTAAAATTACTATTAGATCAAAATATAATAATTATTATTTGAAATTCAATGATAATTTTAAAAGATAATTCACATTTGGGAAGACACGAAGAAGATTCTAATATTTCTTTTGGCATTTCTCATTATTTATATTAAGATAAAACTTTAGAAAACTTTGAATTTCTGCTCGTTTTGACATTACTTCTCAAAGTTTTAAAATTCTTAATTAAGGGTATCAAACTTTCAATTTCTTTCAATTACTCATTTTTGATAGAATTTTCTGTTAATTTTCATCAAAATGCCTAGAATATCTATTTTTTATTTTGTTTTTTTTTTATAATAAAAAATATGGGTATTTTAAGAATTTTGATAAGATTTAACGAAAAATTCTAATAGAATAGAGTAATAAAAAGTTTAATACCTTTAATTGAGAATTTTTGAACTTAAAAAAGTAGTAAAAGGTTGTGAAGGTTTTGTGAAGTTTCCTTACGTTAAAAAAAAAAAAAGGGAAAGGAAAAATATTCTTAGATGGACAAGTAGTCAATTGTGTTATTGGTTTAAGTCCTTTTCAGCACATGAAAAAAGGAAAAGGAGAAGAACCTGACTGAAAATGGAAAACAAGTTGAAAAAAAAAAAAAGTGGAAAAGGAACACCCATGCATCTGTTTTCCAATTCATATTTTACCACCATTTCCTCACTCCCTCCATCCCCTAAAAGGTATCCTTTTTTTCCTGTTAATGGTGAACACACACGTTTGCGGAATATGATACTCTTTAATTTAAAATGGACCGAAAAATATTTAGTTCATGGTTATAATTTTTTATTAAAAATTTTAGAGCTACAAATAAAACAATTGTTCTACTAATAAAAAATATTATTTTATATTAAAAATAAAATAAAATAAAATAATAAAATAATAAAGGGTGATTGACCACCCCATCTTAACCATAGGAAGTGGTTGGACCACCCCATTTAAGTTGGGGGTGGCTCCCCAAGGGCTGGGCAAGGGTGAACCACCCCAAGGGCCATGGGGTACCTTCGACCACGGGTCTGGGGTGGCCAAAGCCACCCTCTGCCCCCAACTGGGGTGGTCTACCCCTTATTTTTTATTATTTTATTGTTTTTATATGAAATAATATTTTATTATTATTTTTCATTTGTGGCTCTAAAATTTCTTCTTACAAACTGGATATTCTCCAGTCATTTTGGACTGGAGATGTTCAAGATCCCACATTTGCACAAACCATCTCATTGATTAAAATGGCAATCTCGTTTTTTTTTTTTTTGGGTTAAGATCATTTAATTACAAAATAAAATTACAATAATTTCAAGTAATCAAATCATTTCATATCATCTCTCTCTCTCTCTCTTCTAAAAGGCCTCCTTTCTGTCTTTCTCTCTCACACACATTTTTCCTCATCAAATTCCCTCATTTCTCTCATCAAAGCTGAATCCACCACTTCCTAATTTCCACTTCTCTCTCCATTTCACCCCTCCTCTTCCCACAAAATTTCATTCCCACCCCATCCCTCCACTGTGACCTCCAAAAGCACCCAATTTCTAGGGTTTCAAGTTCCATTTCCTTTGCTCTGAAATCCCTAGCTGAAGCTGTAGAGCTAGCTGATATGGAATCGGAGGACGAGTTCGACATGCACGACGCCCACGATGATGAGGAGCATGACGCCGTCTCGGTCGATAATGATGACGACGATTTCTACAGCGGCGGCGACGACGATGGCACCGCCAACGCCTTCGCTTTCGACAGTGATGACGCTGACGTCGCCGATTACGAGTTCATCGACAACGATTCAGACGATTCCGACGACATCGCATCGCACCGGCACCAGGTGGCTTAGTTTGTTGGAAATTTGAGGCTTTGTTCTTTTTGTTGTGGGAATGCTAGTGGTTTTCGTTTTCATAATTGGGCTTATAATATTTTTGAGCTCTTTTGTTGTGGTAATGTTAATTCTGCTTGATTTTGGGTATTGGTTTTGTTTTTTAAGCTTTTCAGAAATTTTTGGGTTTTTGGGTCTGCTAATGTTAGCGGTGATTGATTTTGATAATTGGGGATAATAGGGGTTATAAGAATTTTTGAGCTTTTGTGTTGTGGAAATGTTAATACTGCTCGATTCCGGTGTTGGGTTAATAGTTGTTACCAGAATATTTGAGCGTTTCTGTTGCAGTAATGTTAGTTCTGCTTGATTTTGGTTATTGGGTGTAATTGGAGTTATGAGAAACTTGAGTTTCTTTGTTGTTATAATGTTAATTCTGGTTGCTTTTTCTTTTTCTGTAGTAATGTAAACTCGCTTGCGTTTGATTATTGGGTTTAGTTGGGGTTATGATAGTTTTGAGTTTATCATAGTGAAAATGTTAATTCTGCTTGATTTTGGCATTGGATTTTTGTCAGGATCATCAGAAATTTTAAGCTCCCCGACCCCCCCTCTTCTGAGTTGATGTTAATTCTGATTGATTTTGGTATTGGGCTAGTTGGTTGTTACAAAAAATTTTTGTTTTGGATGAGTAGGTTAATAATTTGGAGCCTAGTTCTCAGTGGTAATGTCAATTTGGGTGAATTGGGTATTGCACATATCGATAGTGTTAAACAATGCATAGATTCAACGACTACTGGTTGAACTTTGATTTTTTTGGGCATTGCTAACAGTTGGACATTGTTCCTTTCTTTGCAGTTAATTGAAAACTGGAGGTGATTCTTATGTTGTTGTGTTGGTAATATTAATTGGGTTATTAGGGGGTAGTGTTATAAAGTTATTGTTAGATTGAATCACATGGATACCTAGGTTTTTTTTTTTTTTTTTAAGAAATATGAGCCTTTTATTGCTATTGTAATGTTAATTGATGTTGATTTTGTTATTGGGTTAATAGGGACAGTTTATCAGAGTATAAGTAAGACTGGAGAATTGTGATATGTCAATGAATTTGATCTGGTGGGTGTTGCCTTTGATAAAGTAAAAAGTTTATTTATTTATTTTAATGTGAATACGTGAGATTTCTTTGAATTTGGACGTGGTTAATTTGAGGTAGTCTCAGCAATTTAACAATAGAGGACTGGGAAATTTGGAGACGTTTTATTGAATACTTTTTTTTGGATAAGTAATTATGATATAAAAGAGCGCAGAGGGGCGCAACCCACATACACGGGACGTTTTATTGAATACTGAATGATGCAAAGTTTGAAATAGAACCGTTCTATTGCATATAATGTTGTTCTTGGACATAATTGTGACACATGGATGTTCATGGAATTTCCCTAGATTGCAAGTGGTTACTTTTCTAAAGTGGTATCCAGGTGATCTGTCTTTTTTCTCTTCTTCTTTCTTTTTTTTTTTTTTTTTTTTTTTTTTTTCAATAAGTAGCAATCTGTATTTTTATGTGAAATATGTAAACGCTTTTCTGGCAGTCTTAGTGATATAAGGTTCTAAATAATTTTTACTATGTGGTAATATGCCCACTCCCTGCCCCCCTTTTGTGGAATCAGGTTATATGAAATTTTTGTGCATGTAAACTCTACAGTCATTGATATAGTTAACTTTTGGGACTCTTGTACATGGAAGTTAGAAAGGTAGTTGAACATCTTTGTAATTATGGGGATTCATCCACTAAAGTGGATAAAGAACTTGTTTTTTGCATGTTTATGTGTGTGACTCATGATTTTTAATTCTTTTCGTTTTCATCATAAATATTATGTTCTCCTGCTATTGGATTGTTTATAAACACCAGGTTTTCCACTACAAGCACACACTTATGCATATGCATGCATAGTCGAGTAAAAGGAAATGAGTCTTTTGGTTGCATTTCTGTAATTTTTGTAATATTCATCCTAAGTGTGCCTGGTTTCTTGTCTTAGCAAAACTATACCATTTTGAACGAAGCGGATATTCATCAACGACAAGAGGATGATATCATGAGGATATCCACGGTGCTTTCCATTTCAAAAGTTGCAGCAAGCATGCTGCTCCGATACTACAATTGGTAAAATTCTTTGACTATTATGAAGTCCTATCTTATCTAATAAGCTTCTTACTTCTTTTGGAAGAACATTATAAGTACATTTGTCCTGACAAACTGCTTTTAATTCTGAATATGTGCATGTAAAAAAACAAAAAAGAGAAGGGAAAAAAAAAAGCTTGGGCTTCAGTTTACTTATTATACTGACCTAGCTTGTTTGTATCTGATAGGCTTTTAATTCTGAATATGTGCAAGTGAAAATCAAAAAAGAAAAGAAAAAAAAAAAAGGCTTGGGCTTCAGTTTACTTATTATACTGACCTAGCTTGGTCTGTGTATATTGTTTGTATCTGATAGGCCCTAGGTTATGAGGTATTGTGGTGCCTTGATGTTCTGAAGAGTTTATTTCTCCTATGTATTTGCAGGAGCGTCAGTAAAGTGCATGATGAGTGGTTTGCAGATGAAGAGAAGGTTAGAAGGGCTGTTGGCTTACTGGAGAGACCTGTTATTGAATATCCAAATGCTAGAGAGGTAAGCAGTCCATACTTTACTACATTAATTGAGATTTTCGACATTTTGCTTGAAAGCTGGGATGCTGACTACTTTGTTTATTCTTTTTATAATTATGTATGCCTAACATTCTTCCGTTACATTTTCTTGTATTGACAGCTGCCTTGTGGGATATGCTTTGATACCTATCCTTGTGATAAAATTCATGCGGTTGCTTGTGGTCATCCCTTTTGCAATTCATGCTGGGCAGGTTTGTTCCACTGGAATATCACTCTATATAATTCAGTAAAAAAATATGGAAAATAGTGGGATGATTGTTGCTTCTTCCCATGAGTCCAGTATTTTGCTTGGTAGAGATACCCAACCAGATTTAGTTACCAACATCATGATAACTTTCCTACACTTGATCCTATTATAATTTTCGTACACATCCAATCGGCGAAGGAAAGGCAAGGCGCACGAGTGATAGCGCTGGGTTCCCTTTCTTGTGTACTTAGGGGCGCTTTGCGCTTTTTTTTGTTTTATATAACATTACTTATCAAAAAAAAAAAAAGAGTGGGGAATCCATTGACTACCTTCTTCATTGTGAAGTAGTAAGAGATTTATGGAGCTCACTTTTCAATCTGTTTGATGTTGATTGGGTTATGCCTATAAGGGTTAGAGAGCTGTTGGTGAATTGGGGAGGTCAGGTGGGGCATGGTAACACTTTGGAAGTTTGGAGATTGGCTCAATTGTGTTTAATGTGATGTATTTGGAGAGAGATATTAAAAGATATTAATAAATTTAATTACTGTATATCTAAAACCTAAACTAGTAGGTTTCTTTTTTCCAACAGTATTACTTCTTACATGGACTTTTTGTTTACATGACCACTATTGCCAATTAGGTTTCTCTTTGAACTCTACCAAATAACATTTCCCCCGTTTTCTTCAGCTCTCCCTTGTGTTTTCCCTGTCTTCATTACTTTCAAAGTTTGGCAGGGTTCTTTCGTAAAGATCATATCAAAATTTAATTGTTCAATTGAAAAATGCCTAAATGGCCTTCATTTTCATATAAAAAATCTACAAGTTTTTATTTATTTATTTTTTTTATTACGGAAGTTGAAGAGAAGTTCAGTTTATTTATAATTTTGAATAGGCAATAATTTTGCAATCCACCGTGATTGATAATTATAAGAGGGTCAAATGCATTGGAAATAAGATTTAGAGCAGAATTAGCACATATTCTTTTTTTTTTTTTTTAGTGTTGGACTCTTGCTAGGAGCTTCTCAAATACTAATCGTTGTTTGGAATTTCACGGTGAAGAGGTGTGAAATGATATTAGCAAGTTTGAATATTATTGATGGCAGTCAACTTATTTATTTTGGTAAGTAAAGCAAGTTTATTAGCGCAAGTGGTGCAACCCAAGTACACATGACGTATATAAGAGAAAAACATCCCACAAGATCAAGAACAAGGAAAGAGAGCACAAAAATCTACAAAGCTAGAGACATTAATAATGGCGCAAGCGGAGATCAACTCATAAAGGGATTTGAGGAAACAAAGCTGTAGATCCTAGCTCATCTTCTCACGATCGTCGAAACTTTAAATATTCCTTTCTCACCAAATACGCCGCATTCGACAAAAAGGGATTACATTCCAAATAACATTCAAATCCTTCAGTTAGACCTTCTCTTTTAATGTGCAGGAGCTCCACTACCCGACTAGGCATTACTTACTCTACACTAAACATCTTAAAAACTAAAACCCACAAGCCTCTCGCAAAGTCACAATGAAGAAGAGGTGATCAAGAGTTTCCCCACTCTTTTTGCACATACACCACCAATCTATCACTTTGAAGTGACGCTTGCGAAGATTATCCATAGTTTGAATTTTCCTAATGACGTTGTTTATGTGAAGAATGCCACCCTCAAAGGAGCCTCTAGTTATTCTTCCAAGGAAAAGAGTTGTCAACATTGGGAATGAGAGCTTTTGTAAAATGTTTTGACTAAAAAAGATTGTCTTTTGGAGGGGACCCAACCCCACTTATCTTCCACACTCCGACTCCTCCTAACATAATATAGAGCATTGAAAAGAGAAGAAACATACTCCACCTCCCAATCATTTACCAATCTGATTATGCCAATGCAACGTCATTGTGAGGCAACATATGGTTCGAGCATCCCTATCCCTTGCAATGCAAAATAACTCCAGAAAGGAGTCCTTCAGATGATGATCACCACACCAAATGTCATGCCAAAACTTGGTCTGAAAGCCATCACCCACCTCGATAGAAGGCATCCTGATCATATATTTCCATACATTCGCCCAATGACAACTATAGAGCATCATTCACCCACCAACTATCATATTTTTTATCCACAGCCTGTCACCAAAAAGCCTCTCTCCACAACATACCTCCATTACCACTTTTCCAACAAAGCATGATTGAAGGTGAGCAAACTCCTAATTCCCAAACCTCCAAAGCTAAGGGGAGTACAAACCCTCTTTTAATTAACAAGATGGAACATAGACTCGTTATCCAAACCCACCCCACAAGAAATTCCTATGCAGATTTTCTATCCGATTAGCAATGCCGACCGGGATAGGGAATAGAGATAGGTAATAAGTAGGCAAGTTGGAAAGCGTATTGATCAACGTTAACCGACTGCGCTTGGATAGATAGTCTTTTCCACCCCATTAATCTTCTCTCTGTTCTCAATAATTGTATCCCAAATAAATTTGGCCTTTAAGGGAGGCCCAAATATGAAGAAAGGGCTGGGACAAGTAGGCCCATAAAGTGTATCATTATTCCTTGCCCCCACCGAAATGCTAGAGAGAAAGCCCCTTGTAGGTTGGGGGGGGTGTAGGGGAGGGTTTTCAAGGGAGAACTGTGTTCTTATTACCCTAATTTTAGTTTTATTATCATTTGTCTTAAGTTTTAACTATTAGTATTTATGGATTCCAGAACCTTTGATGTCTATGGCGTAGAGGTATAACATTGAGTTTCTTCTAGATTGGCATTTCTCTTGTATACTTGGGTTACGCTTTGCGCTTATAATGATATTTCGATTATTTATCTTAAAGAAAAAAAGTTAGTAGATGAAAACTTCATATGTTATACACAATAATATGTATTATGATTTATGATTATCAACTGTTTATATTTTACTTATTCTAGCTTATAATTTGTTTTGGGGGGGGGAGGGTTTTCAAGGGAGAACTGTGCTCTTAGTACCCTAATTTTATTTTTATTATCATTTGTCTTAACTATTAGTATTTATGGATTCCAGAACCTTTGATGTCTATGGCACGGAGGTATAACATTGAGTTCCTTCTAGATTGGCGTTTCTCTTGTATACTTCCTGCATACTTGGTTTATGCACTGCGCTTATAATGATATTTCGATTACTTATCTAAAAAAACAGTTAGTAGATGAAACCTTCATATTTTATATACAATAATATATATTATGATTTATGATTATATCAACTGTTTATATTTTACTTATTCCAGCTAATAATTTGATACATCTTGGGGAATTCATATCCAATGTTTGGTTCATGTCTTTTTCAACCTTGTTATTTCTTGCTTCAATTGGAGCTTAACTTCTGGTTGGATTGATGTGGATTTTTTTTTTTCATCCTTTCGTTTTCCTCTTCAGGTTATATTGGCACAGCCATTAATGATGGTCCTGGATGTTTGATGTTGCGATGCCCGGATCCATCTTGTGGTGCTGCTGTTGGTCAAGATATGATTAAATTGTTAACTTCTCATGAAGACAAGGAGAAGTATTCTCGCTACTTCATCAGATCTTATATTGAAGACAATAGGAAGGTAATTTTAAATTTGGAACTGATGCATAGGTGTCCCTTGTATCTCCAATAAATCCAATGTGCAACTAGTACTTTTTATATTCTACAAAGATCTTCCAATGATATAATTATATGCCTTTTGTTTCTTATTTCTGTTTTTTGGGTAGATTAATTGAGACATGGAACCTGACCTAGGGACATTACGATTAATCATATTGAGGAGTATTTTTAAATTAAAGACAATAGGAAGGTAATTTTAAATTTGGAACTCATATGAAAAATTCATAAAAACTTTACTTATAAAAAAAAATTTTAAATTTGGAACTGATGAAAATTGGTGCTTGGACCTTTGATAAAGGATACACCTACAGAGAGGAACAGCGACAAAAAGTAAACCTTTAGACTTTTGAGTTTTGACCTTCTGTTATGGGAAACACTTCTTGGA
Source organism: Corylus avellana (assembly GCF_965113065.1). Lineage (NCBI taxonomy): Eukaryota > Viridiplantae > Streptophyta > Magnoliopsida > Fagales > Betulaceae > Corylus > Corylus avellana. Next base: position 9,749,895 of record NC_142490.1, on the reverse strand, counting down.
ACAAACAAGAATGTTAAGACACTCAGTAGGTGACGGGAGTAATCTAGAATCAGTATCGCAATTATATCTCTAAATATCAAGAATTTTCGAGATTTGTGTTTTTCCTCTTCTCCCTAATTGGGTGTCCCTCTTGTATACTCCGTGTGTACTTGAGTTGTGCTCTTGTGCGTTCGTTCTTTATTTATCTCTAAATAAAGCTTTGTTCTTGAGACTGTGCTCACAGAGTTTGCTTCGATTTATGTTCATTTAATTTAAATTGTTATTGGAACCGGAATTCTGATGATGAATAAGTCTCAATTGAAATTTTTTTTTTTGGCTCTGGTTATTCATTTATTTTGCATGTAATTATTACTCTCTTATATTAATTATGGTTGTAAGTTGTGACTTGGCTTAGAAACATTAAGTTTGCCCCAATTTTTTCTTAAATCAAGGGCTTTGTTTACTTTTTTTATTCACACTGGTCATATTATGGGTTATTTTGTAGACCAAGTGGTGTCCGGCTCCTGGCTGCGATTATGCTGTGGATTTTATTGTAGGCAGTGGAAGCTATGATGTTACTTGTCGCTGCTCATACAGCTTTTGCTGGAATGTAAGTGTCTTTGAGTTGATTTATTAGTTAGCTCTTTTACTTGGAATATCTTTGGTAACCTTTTGCTGGAATATAAGTTCTATGTAAGTTGTTTATGTTAGTTAGCTCTATATTGGTTTTTTTTTTTTTTTTTTTAATTTGTGTTTTTGGCACTCTTCATAATTGGAATTTGACTTTGTAGTGTACTGAGGAAGCTCATCGCCCAGTTGATTGTGGTACTGTGGCAAAGTGGATACTGAAGAATAGTGCCGAATCTGAAAATATGAATTGGTAATGGAACAAAGTCATATCATCTTAAGCCTTTTCCTGTCATTTTGATTTATTTTTAAATTGTTGGCGAAAGGAAGATACTAAAACTGGAGACGGAAGTAATTAAATGCTAGGGTGTCTTCCTTTGGGCTACAGAATTTTGGATCAGAATAAACCTTGTATGTCAGGATAAGGTGGCCACATTTATACCTGAAAGGATGAATAGTCATAGCCCAGGCATTGCCTCGAGAACTGTATGACTGAGCAAATCTCCATGTCATTCTCTATAAATGTGTCGTGGTTTTTTTTTTTTTTTTTGATAAGTAATGAAGTATGTTAAAAATCCTGAAAAAGGGGGTGTTAACTACAAAGTGGACACCCTGAAAAAAATAAAAAGAAATATATACAAGTCAAGATCTAAAACTTTGAGAAATTAAAAAATTGAGAAAGAATGTGGAAGAGTCAAATGAAGAATGGACCGAGACCCTTTTTCTTTTATTTAGTTTCCAAGAGCGTTTGGAAGAAAACTTTAAGAAAATCCCACTTCATTTTGCCCATTGATTGTACCACACGATCAAATGCTCTCCTGTTCCTCTTCAAATCAAATGCACCGCATAAGTCATGAGGGAGGTTCTGTTCAAACAACTAATCTGCCTCCATACAAGGCATATGGCAATTGTTAATAAGATAACAATTGATACCAAGATTATAGGCACGGGATAGCTGTTTAAGTATAATTTATTTATAATTCATCATTGTGATACCCAAGATTGGTTCACAGTAAATAAAATCTTCACCATTTGGAGATGAGCTGAAGAACACCATTCATTGACAGGAGTAACTTAAATAGGAACTATGTTAAGGACACAAAAGGAAAGTCAAATGCTGGCGATTCTTTACAAATGAAGTAGTATTTCTCATCATTTAATTGTTAATAGTTGGATCCAAGACTAATTTGTTCTATGTATTTTTTTTTATTGTTTTAACAGTATGTAATATCAATTTTTTGTGGGTGTACAATTTCTGAGTCCATTTAAAAGAAAAGATGAAAATCCTGGAAACATGGGGTTTTGGATCAGTGATAGGTTGAACGTATTTCAAATCTCTTGAGGTTTTTTCTTTGTTATTTTTTTGTAATATTTCTTTTTGTGCCAATGTTTTGCCTCACCTTGGGAAGGCTGAATCACCTGTTGTTAAATGCATCGGTATCTCATAAAAGGGTGGCTTTAAGAGAGATTTGGTTATTAATATATTTTTTCCCCTAGATGGTGCTGAGCTATTTACCTGTGATAAATTTCAGGATATTGGCTAATTCCAAACCCTGTCCAAAGTGCAAGCGGCCGATTGAGAAAAACCAAGGCTGTATGCATATCACATGCACACCACCTTGTAAATTTGAGTTTTGCTGGTAAGCTCATAGACTTGTCCTAATCACGATCATTCTCTAGTCTTGGTTCTGTACATAATTTCTCAGAAACACTAGATTTCAAATTGTGCATCGTAGATGGTAGTTTCTATGTTAAATCTTCTTTTCTACGTAGACGTCACTTGTATGCTGGAAACCCAAATTTTGTTGATTTGTGATTTTTTTTGGGTGTCATTATGTACTCAATAAAAATGGAGGTGCTTTATTTTCAGGATCTTCTGCCGCTAGAGTGCTTTGTTAACCTTATATTCTTCTTTATGCATATGTGCTCTCTCTCTCTCTCTCTCTCTCTCTCTCTAATAATGCATTTACGTATGCATAATATATGCTTGCAGGCTTTGCCTTGGAGCATGGTCAGACCATGGTGAGAGGACAGGTGGCTTTTATGCGTGTAACCGTTACGAAACAGCAAAGCAAGAAGGAGTGGTATACTAATAGTCTTTTTTAAAATAAAAATAAAAATCGTCATGCTATTTGCATAATGTTGTGACATTATCATCAAGGACATTTAGTGAATGCTTCATCAATTTTTTTACTACTGTTGCTTGCAGTATGATGAGGCTGAGAAGCGAAGGGAGATGGCCAAGAACTCCCTAGAGAGGTATACTCATTATTATGAAAGATGGGCAACAAACCAATCGGTATGTGTACTAATATATCAAATTGAATCAATATTGACATGATTCTTATCATTGTGCTTTCAATGCTCAGTTTCTAAAATGACCAGTATCAGAAATTTTCATTTTCATTTTCTTGGTGTTGTGAAATTAAATGTATTTTTTCCTTAGCATCTGAAGAAGGTAAGTTAGGTGCTTGATTTGTTGCTTTTGTCTCCATTTAATTATGAGAAAGAACTGATTTCATTGCCATTGCCTTGGTAGAAATCTATTTGGGAAATGCTATTGTCAGCTGTTAGCAATTTTCAATATGGTGATTTTTGGAGTTTGGACTTCATACTTTTTAGTGGTTTTAGAGCATTCCCAACAGTGTCCTTATAAGTGGTTTCCTTCCCTAAATTGAGAGAAAATTCCGAAAAAAGTCGCAAAAAGTCACCCACAACAGATTCCCTTTGCAGAGATCCTTGTGCTTATTAAAATAGAAAAAAAAAACGTAAGCTCTCTCCTCTCACATGTTTTCACGCAACGTCATCTCTATTCTTCTTTTTCGTCCGTTCTTCGTCATCTGGACGTAGATCTCCTCCACCTCGAAAGAGACATAGCCAATCGTTCCATTTTCTGGATCTCTCGCTCCTTCGCAGCTAGGACCTCAATTCACCATCTTAATCTTAAGCTTGAAAATCTCAACCTCTGCAGTGCTCCCATGTTCGTCACTGCTTCTCTGCACTCTCTTAACTATACAGTTTGATTTAAGCTTTTTCAATACATTACTACTTGTTTCCTTGTGTAATGTATCACTATAATTGTGATAGAAAAAACATATGGCATCTTTTTGCTCTATTAACAACTCGCCAAACTAAGATTTTCGACATTTTAAAATGAACATGTTAGCAGCTAGGAGAGCACATTATTACTCAGCACCAAGTTGGAAATCATTTTGAAATTGCAATAAGGTAGCCCGTCTCAAGAATAAGAATACCCACGAGCTAAGAGATCACCATCATTCAACACTAAAATTATTCCATAATGGCCACAAAGAGCCAGCAGGTCTTTCTATTTATCCCTACACTCTGTAATAAGATAATAATACTCTACACAAATACCAAATCAAAATTAAATGTCTAACGAAACAAAAGAAACAAGCACAATGGATAAGCCAAGTCATTAGCAAAAATCAGCTACACGTATTCCCCTACTTTGATTTCTAGTATATTTAATCGAAACAATAATCAAGCCCACGCTTTCAATTAAAGCTAGATCCTAAGATTCACAATCACATTACAATAATCACATGTGAGAGAAATAATTGAGGGCTCATAGGCAAGTCGCTCTCCTTTGTTGCCGAAGACTACCAAAACGATCATAGATTAACGTTTCACACTAAAGAGAAAAAAAAATCAAACAGAGATCATAGGGTTTGTAGAAAATTCAAGTTCAAACTAAAACGGTAAAAACAAGGTTTACTAATTATAAAAAAGAGGCTTTAAGCAAATTTACCTTAAAAGGTAACAAAGCGAATGGAGATGATATGGCCGATAATGATTGGAGACTTAAAAATTTTATGTGAACCTAGAAAAAAAAGTAGAATAAAGCATGTAAATAATACATTTATTTATGATAAGGAGAATAAAAAAAAGATTATTATACATGAGAGTTGCTAAAGATGGTCTAATGCTAGGAAACAATCAAAAATCAAAATCCAAATAGCACAGACACAATTTGAACTCAACCACTAACGAATAATTATAAGAGAAATTAATAATAAAGAAACTCAACTGAATAAGAGCGAATATTTAACACAAATGATTTTTTATGATTGATATTGTTTTAGTACTTACATTAAAAATTCAACAAGAACAGAAAATATTTGATTTTCTGTATCAAAATTCGTCCATATCAAGATATCATAGCTTACACAGACCATGAGGACGACTCATCTACAACTAAGATATCAAACCAATGTGGGAAAGAATCAAGCCTAGCAAGGAAAGTGGAAGCTGATAAGTCAACAATCCAACAATTCAATTGTAGAAGAAAATTCACTTACAAATAGAAACAAATTGAACAAATTGCGTTTATCAAGCCAGACACAAGTCAATGCGCTATGACAATATAATTAAGAAATGAGTTACTTAATAGGAGTGCTTGACAAAGATAATAAAGTGTGTGCCACTGCAATGCAATATGTCCACGAATGTTCCCTTCTTTTAAACCTGCCCAGTGCATCGTTGGTTATATTAATAGGCTAAAAAACACCATGATAGTGTACCATCGCCATGACATAAACCAAAACTAAATCATATAGGGCGTCAAACATATCCAAGTCAAAGAAGAAGGCTATAAAATGATGGTTATGTTTGTTAAACACTTTCCTCTCCCCTCAATACTATTCACTTCCTTTTTCCAAAAAAATCAACATCAAAATATTCTAACTTTTCACTTTTTATATTACATCATTCACTTGTTACTACTATTCAAATAAAAAAATCACTACAAAACAAAATTTTTCCACTTTTCAATTTCACTTTTTCACTTTTCTATACCAAACATTATTCTCATTCTAACGGGGGAAGGGGAGGGGGTTAACAAACAAGGCTGATGTGTCTAGTGTTGACATAGAAATCAATTATTAACAACAAAAATGAGGACCCCGATGAGAAACTCAAAATTCCCAACAAAACAAATGTGAATAGAGGAATTGCCAATAAAAACAAAAGAAGCATACACCAATTCATTTAGATTGCAAAGCTCCATCCCTCATAGCATGCATTAGAAAAACATTACATGAACAGAACAGGTCTGAAAATGATGTCCTCACGAGACCCAGATCAACAAAAACATTTATTTTAGATAAATTTACAACAAATCACACCAATTACAACCAAATTGCTAAAAGATCCAATCTTACATACCAAAATCAAAACACATCGTGCCAAAGAAAATAGGAAAAAATTAAAAAATTAAAAACAGAACCAACATTTGTGATGTTCAGAACCTTATCCGCATAACAACAAATCAAACCCAAAACAAAATTGAAATACAAAAAGAAGAAACTTGAACTCTGGAGAACAAAAAAAGTTTCACATATGTTTTATACTTTAACATTATATAACACAAAACGAACCATTCTAGCTGAATCATATCTCATTGTTCTTCTCCTCTATCGGCTAATCTCTTTCTCACTAAGCTTGAGCCGAACAAGGGATAGCTGTTGGGAAAGAGTTGTAATTAACAACTCCACAAAGTTTGGAATTGCAAAAAATTCCACCATAAACTCTAAAAAACTAATCAAGGGAGTCAAAAACCCAAAGACCAAAATCAACGATCAATAAATTACTCAGAAACAGAGGCCAAAAATTGAAATATTAAGCAAGAAAAAATGTGAACTATGGAGAAAAAATGTAATCTTTTCTTAAACACCTCGTCGATACCAACAATAATCGTCCGACAGCAAGCTTAACCTCCAAACCTTTATAAATCAACTCAATTTAAACTACAATGTAAATCTCCATATAAACCCTAAATTTACATCTCAAATCAGAACGGGGAAAAATCCTTACCTTGTCTCGAGCTTTCTTCCTACACATTGGTTTTCCTCTCATTCGTCGATCGGTGGCTAGAGTTGCTATGGGATGGCACCAGCAGCCATCAACACCTCAGACTCGAAAACTCTATCTCTCAACTCTCTCTATCAGACTTGTGTTCTCTCTCTCTCTTTCTCTTTCTCTTTCTCTTAGATCGTCTCTCTCTCTCTCTCTCTCTCTCTCTTGGCGTGGCTGCTCAGAAGAAAAGGGAGAGGATGAAATAAGGGAAGAAGATTGAAGATGAAGGACAACAGTAAAAACAAAAATCGAGCGTGAGTTTACATTCTAGACGCTAGTGCAGATTTTGGATGAAAAGACAAAACAAACCGAAATAAAATCATTTATTTCTCACCAATTGAAAGGATCAGTCAAATAATGAAGGGTAGAACTGTAATTCGCCACTTATCAAATAAAAGTTACTGTACAGACGGCTTTGCCACTTTTTTATATATCTTTAGGTAAAGATATCAACCGAGTCTATTATTTTTGGATTGTAGATGTGATTGGTTTTAAGGTATGGGGTGAAGAGCTAACTTTTTTTTTTTTTGATAAGTGGGGTGAAGAGCTACCTTAGCTTGCTAAAGAGAGAAGACTGGGAAGAGAGGACTGTGAGAAAGAGACAAGACAGTGTGGGAGGGACAGAGTTTTCCTCCAAACTGGGTTGGAGGAACTTCCTTCAACCCAGTCTATAAAAATGACGTGTCCATTTTTTTAATAACATGTGAGATGCACGTAAGTTTTTAATATTATTTATTTAAAATTTGTCCTTACTATTAAAAAACATGTGCATATCACACGTTCAAATGACGCATGTCATTTTTATAGACTGAGTTGGAAGAAATTCCTCTAACCAAGTTTGGAGGAAAACTTGTTCCGGGAGGGAGAGAGCGAGAGATCAAAGAAGACCACCAAAGAAGATGAAGGACTAAACCCCAAAGGGGGAAGGACCACCCGTTGAACCTTGATTTTGATTTTTATAGAAATTTCACCCCCCTTCCTCAATTGAAGCTTTATTTTTATAGAAATTGGTTTGTTTGGTTGGATGTTCTATTTTATTGAGTTTTCCATTGGAGAGGTAGGAGCTTGCAGAAGACGAGAGAAAAAGTATAGGTGAAAAATAATATTTTAAAATGATATGAGGAAATGTTTTTTTTTTTTTTTAAGTAAAGAAATATTAATCAAAAGCGCAGAGGGGCGCAATCCTAGTAGACAGGGAGTATAGAAGAGAGCGACTAACAAAAAGAAAAAGAAGAAGAGAACATAAAAAGAAAGTCAGAGAAGTTGATCACTAAGGGTGCTAGCCAGTCAACAGTCCAAGTGAAAAGGGTGTACAAGAAGAAGTGGATAAGGTTCTCAATGTTCCTAGACGAGTCCTCGAAACATCTAGCATTTCTCAATCCAGATGCACCACATAAGGCAAAGAGGAACCATCTTCCACACAATAGCACTACGAGATTTGCCACCCGCCCACCAAGAAGTATACAACTCCCTGACACTACTAGGCATCACCCAACACAAACCAAACCGAGAGAAAATGGCATTCCACTGGATACGCGCAACCCCATAATGAAGAAAGAGATGATCAGCTGACTCCCCATCCATTCACACATGCAACAACGGTTTATCACAACAATACCTCTCTTCCGAACATTATTCAAGGTTAGAGTCTTCCCAAGCGCGGCCGTCCAAGCAAAAAAAGCCACTCTCGAAGGAACCTTAGTGCGCCAAATACTTTTCCAAGGGAAAGGGATGGGATCTTTAGAAGCAAGGATCCTGTAAAAAGATCTTACCTCAAATTCCTTTACGAGAAGAGATCCACCACATCCTATCCTCCCCTACCCTACTCATCAAATGTGAATACAAGAGCGTGTAAAAAGAGGCCAAGGCCTCCACTTCCCAATCATAAACTCTGTGAATGAAGGAAACATTCTATTGCACAAAGCCATTTAGACACTCCCTATTATCCGCAATAGATGCATCCTTATAGTGGCAATATTGAAGAGTCCAGGAAAAGCATCTTTGAGAGACATGTCATCACACCAGATATCCTTCCAAAACCTGATATTGGACCCCAAGTCCAGGGACAAATCTAATGTGACATTGGAACGACCTCCACCCCTTGCAAATGTGCTTCCATAACCCCGCCCCATGCGAACCACTGGGATCCCTAGAACGCCAACCACCCCAAACCGCACCATACTTAGCCACCAGGATCTTCCTCCACCAAGCCTCTTTCTCATGAGCAAATCTCCATAACCATTTCCCCAACAAAGCTTTATTCATCAAACGCAAATTCCTAAACCTGCCTCAGAGATCGAAGAACATACCTTGTTCTAACTGACCAAATGGAACTTAAACTTATTATTAATCCCACCCCATAAGAAATCACGTTGAATCTTCTCCATACGCTTCGCCACAGATGCAAGGATAGGAAACAGAGACAAAAAATAAGTGGAAAGATTGGATAAGGTGCTCTTGATGAGAGTAATCCTCCCCCCTTAGACAAATACAACGTTTCCACGGGGCCAGCCTTTTGGCATACTTCTCCAAGATGTCCTCCCAACTTGCCTTGGCCTTGAACCTAAGCAACGAATTAGGCATGTGTGTATATTCTAATTCTTTTCTTTCTCAAAGGATTTAGTGTGGGTATATACTAAGTTGTTCTTTAAGAAAGCATAAATCTGTGAAAATCGACAAACAAATTAGGCCTAGGGTATGGGTGTATACTCCCGGTTCCCCATGTTGATTACTCCAAGAACTCACAAAAGTATCTTTTGTCACTTTATTAAGCTCAAGACTTGATTTTCCAAATTGACTTAAATAACTAATCCATACCACATGCATATGTTGATTAGGCATATTCATATGAGGAATTCAATAAAACAGGAAATAATCAAGTTAAGCATCACAATATGATTATTACAAATGCGCCAATATTGAAATATTAAAGAGACATGATTAGGGCTTCATTCTAGTCCTACTAAAGTATTTAGTTACATATAAGTTTGATGCTAAACATCTTCATAATAAAATAAATAGGAAAAGAATAAACCTGGAAAAATGCTTCTTGAAGGGCCGCAAATTCTTCTCCTAGAGATTGTGTATGGAATTGTGTCTCCTAAATTGTGTATTAAATTGTGAGGCTTAGAGGTTTATTTATAGGGTTTAGGAGAGTCCTAGAAGCCCTAGTAATCCTAGGAAATTCGGAGTCCAGCCTCCTAGTCCAATTAGGAAGTAACCCTAGTACAAATCGGAATAGGATTCGTCTAGATTTGCGTTCTTTTATTGCCGGACGATTTTGGCATAGCAGAAGTCCGAATTAGGATTTGTAGAATTTTGAGTTAGCTTTTCAATGCCGCTTGAATCACCTCAATTGGATACTTGAGCTGAAAGTTATAGTCAAAATACCGAGACATGTGCAAAATCCAAATTTGAATTTAATCTGATTTTAACTCCAATTAGAGAAATTCTGATTTAATCATTTCCTTTATTTGATTAAACTTAACCACATTATATAGGTCTTTTTTTATGATTTGTTAAGCTTAACTATATCTTTTGGGTCTTCCTAATTTGCCCTTTAAGCTTGGAACTTTTCCGGAAACGCTTTATTTTCTTCCATGACCTACAAAAACACAAAAAATACAAAAAGAAAATAAAATAGCACAACATAACAAGGCTAAAAAATTAACAAGTGTAAATTAAGGGCTAAAATATGAATATTTTGGCACTTATCAGAAGTGTATTTAGATAGATAGGGAAGTAAAAAGTAGTTTGATTCCTCAAATTTGGTGAAAATCAAAGGCAAGTTGCTGGGAATGCTCTTAGACGAACTTTTGGTTGAAGTTAGGCAGTCAAAACTATAATCTTTTTTGCTTAGATGTGATGCGGAATGACAAGAATTAATTGGGTCTTGCATTTTTAGTAGATGTTATTAATATGGTATAAGATCCTAGGATTTGAAAAAAGAAAAAAGAAAAAAAAAAAGTGTTGTTTGCAACAGTGCGGAGTCCATGGCGGTCTCATGCCACTGCAATTGACCTCATCAATATGAGATGTCATAAATCTACAACATTGTATCTACTCCTATAAATACTAGTGTATGAACGAAAAGGGTGAAAATTTTGGTATGACTTTATTTTCATGACATTAACATGTTTTAGTTTTTACAGTTGATAGCTTTCTGTTTCTCCTTTTTTTTTTTTTTTTTTTTTTAGCAGAATAAAAATTAACTCGTTAATCACTTTTCTGTCCTCATTGCAGTCTAGGCAAAAAGCACTCGCAGATCTGCAGCAAATGCAAACTGTGCATGTAAGCAAAACTTCTAACCATCAATTTGTTGGCTAGTGATACTTGTATGGTTGATTTATTGGGATGTCAATTTATTGGAATCTGCATCTAACATCCGTGTGGAGATGTTACAGCAATATATTTCAGATGTCCATTGGTTGGTAACTAATCATTGTGTAATTAACATGATTTAAAACAAATTCCAATATTGGACAACTGCTTTAGTTTCTCCTTTGGTGATTATTTTTCCTGATTTTCTTGTTCTTTTTGTTCCTACTAGTTAGATGGCTTTTCATGTATACTCCTTGGGCACCTTATGCTCTTAGTGATATCTCGATTACTCTTAAAAGAAAATAAAAAATAAATAAATAAAAATCCAAGATTAATATCCAGTTAAATAATTTTTAAAAGCCAATTTTTTCTTAGAGTTATTCTCAAAGTAAGGTCAAGTTTTGGGAAAAATGAGTGGTAAGACCTATCCCAGAACTGGTGTACCCTGTGACATTTTTCTTCAATGTATTTAGAAGGCCTGTGTAACTTAAGTTTATTGCTTTAAATTCAGGTCTTTATATTTTCTTAAAACAAGTGTGAATGAGTCAAGAAAGACTCTGCGCCCTCTCAGCTTCTCCACCCCTCCCCTTAAGCTTCGGTTTTCCTTTATTAAACAACTCAATTCTTCAAATATGTCCACATCCATTTATGATATTTTTTCCCTGATTAGATATGATTTATATACAATATTAAACGCTTCTGTGAAGCTTAATTTCCATTATGCAGTATAGGATTGGTGTTCTTTTTTGTGTTTGTGTTTTTTTTTTCTTTTTTTTTTGGGGGGGGGGGGGAGGGGGGGGTGGGGTTTGGTTGAGAAGCTGAAGAGTGTTTGTTGCCTGAGTCAATCAATCTTTGATTTTGTAATCATTCTTTGTTTTTCCTAGTTGTGAAGAGTGTTTATGTCCATTTATTTTGTAGCTTGAGAAGCTGAGCGACATTCAGTGCCAACCCGAGTCACAGCTAAAGTTCATAACAGAGGCCTGGCTACAGGTAAATCAGAAGTTCTGCATTGCATGATAGAAGGTATGCTTATCTTCCTTATCAAATATGCTGTGTATGCAGATAGTTGAATGTAGACGAGTTCTCAAATGGACATATGCGTATGGATATTATTTACCAGATCATGAACATGCCAAGAGACAGTTCTTTGAGTACTTGCAAGGTATGTCTTTTCCACTAGCTTGAATCAGACATTGTATCTTGGCCTGCTTTGTTCCATTTGAAATCTGTTTCTCATGCAGGTGAGGCTGAGTCTGGGTTGGAGCGACTTCATCAATGTGCAGAGAAGGAGCTACAAGTTTACCTCAATGCAGAGGGTCCATCAAAGGATTTCAATGAGTTCCGCACAAAGCTTGCTGGACTGACCAGGTGACTTCCTACAGAAAATTTCACTAGAGATTTTATGTTTGGATAAGTTGGCTCAATTAATAATTAACGTAATTCAGGATTCTGTTGAACTCAAAGATATTGGAAAATTCATAGTAAGATACCGAGAGGGTGAACGTATTAGTGGTGTTAGATAAATCAAGTAATTTTTTTATCACTCAGAAAAGTCCAACTTGGTGTCTGAAAATGCCCCCTGGTCTAGGTGGTAAGCCACATTAGCGTTGTATTTTTAGGCCTGGTTTCTGAACTCATCTCTCATACTAACTTGTCAGTCAAAAACCCTTCATAGCTTAGCTCGTACATAACCTTCTGCAGAATGAAGAACCTATTAACTTTTTAGAGGCCGATTTTCACTTTTCACTTATCCTTTCTACTACGCATATGACTGACTCAATATTGTGGCTCCTCCTGTTACTGATAGTCTTGTGATTCCAATGGCAACAGTGTGACTCGGAACTACTTTGAGAATTTAGTCCGAGCTCTAGAGAATGGTCTATCAGATGTGGATTCTCATGGTGCCTGCAGCAGGACAGCAAGCGCAAAGAGCTTGGGAGGCGGGAGCAGTAAGGGGAGAGGTGGGAGGGGAAAGGGAACGACATCCACCAGATCAAGTAGTTCCAGCAGAAATATTGATGATTCTGGCCGCTGGTCCTGTGAACATTGCACCTTTTCAAATGTCAAGTCGGCCGCCATCTGCCAGATGTGCCACCAACGGCGGTGAACCTCTCGTGTCCTATGCAAATTGAGCCACCCGGACGCGCGGAAGATTGTGTTTTGCCTCTTTGGCTGGCTGGTGTTGATGGTGAAGAGGCCCTAGTCAGTGGGATTGTCATGGAGGAGACATTCCCATCGGTAAAAATGGAGGAGACATGGGAGGTGAGGGGAGAAAGCAGAATTTGGAAATTAAGGTTGGGATGGGGAGTAGGAGAAATAACTGTACTGTTTATGTGGTGTGTGTGTGTGTATTGGATAATGAGAGGTGTATATAGTTGTTGTTGTTTGTCCGACTACTTATATAATCAGTGGATCGGATCCCATGCAAATGCCTTCATCTGTAATTTGAGTTGTAGCAAGCTTTGAAGCGTCCACGTGGGTGGGTTGTTGTAAGAATGATCTGGGGTGGGTTAGAGCCTAGAGGGGACAATGAGTTGTATTGGCCCCCTCCCCTGTATGAATGAAATAAAAAAAAAAAAAAAAATGTCATGTAATATTTATAATCCTATTGAACGCATGACCCATCTTCTAGATTTTTATTTTTTGTTCAACTCCTTTTTTGGGACCTTTCAATTTCATGCTATATATTACGGAGAAATCAGAAATCTTTCTGGCCTAACTTCCATGGAAGCAATGAGCAACAAAACTAACAGAATCTCTCTTTCAGGACAATGGTGGGAAAATGCTCTTGGTTTACTTCAGCCCTATACTAAAACAATGTGAATTGCCTCTAATATATTCAAACTTTTGAAATCCCACCATATTGTCTAGGATAATAGAGGGTGAATGCTTTTGATTTACTTTGTCACTATTATGAGCACAGTACATGTTTTAGATGGCCAAGTTTTTTACATCTTATATTGAGTTAAGGAGACTACACTCCCTCTTCCTTCTCTTCTTTTCTTGTGATTCCAATGTTTGAAAGTCAAAACGGCTTTTGACTTCCAATTTACACCATTCCCAAACACCAAATAGAGTATCGAGAAATCAAACTCAATAATTGGAAGGAAAAGTATTGTAGCGACCAAGAAAATGACTCACATGACATAATGTTTAAATATTAATATAATGCATCAAGTAGTCCCTTAAAAGTGCTTAAATATATGGTACGGGAATGCTCTAGGAAAAATAGAAGTTAACGGTGTGATTACAAACGAATAAAATCCCATTGGTAAAACAATTACGGTGAAATCATGGACTAGAAGAAGCCTTGAAAAGTGTAAAAACAATGCCCGGAATAAAAACTTAGAAGGATGGCATTGGCCACTTTGGTTTTAGCAATTTTGTTGTTGTTTTGTTGTGGTAGTGAGAAGAAGAAATATCATTGCACTGCTGGTTGGGCAATGTTGCTGTGAAGTCTCTTATGTAATTTAGTTTAGTACTTTGTGATGTTAGTGAAATACAATTTTATTATAATTTAAATTTGTTTTGAACTTCTCTTGTTCTTGCAACTATTAGTTTATGAACTTGCTTAGCTAGTGACACTCGCTCATCTTAAATTTGAATTTGTCAATATTGTATCCAAGATACATTACATATTCATTCTGCCATTTGCTTACCAATTTCACCAAATCTTATCATCTACCAGGTCACATATATGGACAAAGTTTTGGTCATTTCTAACCATATCTTTATATTAAAACAACTTTGAAATATAAAATTTATGTTTGAACAAAGACATGAGACTGTGTTAGAAAGCCATTAAATGTAAAGACAATGCATTAATCTTCATCACAAAATTTTAATATTGTTTTCATCATAATGTAAAGACAATGCACATAATATTGTTTTCACCATAACTTTTTGGACGGAAGATGGGACTAAAGTACCATATCTATTTTCAGGCCGTACTCTACTATGCAAATTAAAGCTTAAGTGAAAAAAAGAAAAAAAAGAGTTGTTAAACCAAATTAGGCAAAAAGTATTTAACTCTTTTATTTATTTTTTTATTCAAACAAGGGATTACGAGGGTTTTACTAATAACAATTAATATCGGAGGGCGTCCTAATAGGAAGCAATTCAATTATATTATTCATTTGTTGTATATACTTTTTTTTTTTTTTTTTTTAAGTTGGGTCTTTGCAATGTTAATATAGAACATGTCCTGATGTCAATACCTTTATTTTTATTTAAATTTTATATTTGTAATAGAGGATACTAGCTGGTTCGATTTTATTTTTTTATTTTTTATTTTTTTTCCTGTAGGGTAAATTATATTAATTTTAGGGAAATGTTAGATGATTTTTTACTGTTCTCCTAGCATCCTTCTAATCGTCGTAAGTTGAAATTAATTTGAGAAATGCTAAACATTTCATATTTTTTTTTAAAAAAAAATAAAAAATTAAAGTAATCGTACCGGTTTATTTTATCATCCAGTTTCCCATTAAACCGGTTTAATTTTTTTTTTCCCTATTCTTTAGGTCAATTCTCTCTCTCTCTCATACAACATACATTCTATTATTTTAATAACAGCACATAAGCGGATCCCCAATTCAATTTCCTCTCCCACACAACATACATGCTATTATTTTAATAACAAGCAAGCAGATCCCAAATTCAATTGCCTCAACTTGTTGCTAGGCACCACGACGTCGTATCGTATGGGTTACAAATATTTGAGTTGAATCATTTTTACCGCAGAAGATGAGCCGGATCCGAAAACAAACGTAGAGCCTTAACTCTTAAGCCTTTCACTTTCTCTCCAGCGGCATTTCACTTTCTCTCCAAAATCTACGACAAAACGTTGTCGTAGATTCACAGTTCCGGTGTCATCGTTTGCCTTCGTGCCAACAGGTCTCTCTCAAACATTTTTATGCGATCTATTGCTTTTTCTTTTTTTCTTTTGTCAATTTGATATATAAGTTTTGTTTTCCATGATGGATTTGAAATTCGTTCGAGTCTGTGACTTGTTAGTGATGGTTTAAGCCATTTTCTCAAAATTTTCTAAATCTGTAATTTTTTTTTTGGGTTCAACTCTGCTCTCAGTAGTGGCTTTCCCGAAATCAGAGCTTACGACCATCTTCTATGCGAAGATCCGGTGTTATTGTATTATTACTTCATTTGGATTTTTGTGAAGGTTGTGATTAGTTGCTGTATGCATTTGATCTGATTTGGAATTTCCGATTTCGTATAAATCATTAGATTGTGGACTTCGAATCAGAAAGATCCGGTTCCATGCAACCATTTCCATTTCCATTTCATATGAAGTGATGATGATGCTATTTACTATTCTTTGTACAACAATTGGGTTGTGCTTTTTACTGTAATGTTTATGTGGTTAACAACATATTTCATTCTTTTAGGTGCTCCATACAAATACTGTTTCCTTTGCTGCCTTTTCAGCTGGTCTTTGTAGGTTCTCATTTCTGAATAAGTCAAGATGGTAAGGGTTCTTACTAATATACTTTTTTCATTTTTTGAGTGCTGGTCTCAATTGAGTTACAGGGTTTGGAATTAATATCACGCCATAATTCAGCAATTGGAATGAGTAGAATGTATTTTATTTTATTTTATTTTTTTCTTTTTTAAGTGCTTTTCTCAATTGGAATTAATGTCATACCATAATTCAGCAATTGGAATGACTTCTCTTTTTGCAACATATTGCATTGCATATGGAGTTGCATCCCTAGTAGCTTATTTTCTTGAATGGTTGGCATTTATTATTGCATAATATTGCATTCCACTATAATGTCACCCTCAGAATTGTAATGTCAATAAATGTATGTGTTGCCATAAAATAATGCATGATCCTTATTATGATTGGTGGGTTGTTAAAACTTAAAACTATAGGAGATTATGTGATCTGTGTATCCGGAAAAAAAAAAAAAAAAAAAAAAAAAAAAGATGATTTTTTTTAGATAAATTGACAAGGATACTTGAATTTTTTATTTTTTATTTTTTATCAGTGATTGAAATTCATTAAAAGCGAAAGAGTGCAACAAAGTAAATAGAAAGTATGCAAGAGAAATATGAAGACAATCATTGGCAAATTGTTCAGCAGTGAAGGGTTTTTATGAAGAATGCCTTTAGTTCCATCGCCATTCTCTCACAATCTTCAAAACTACGATCATTTCTTTTTCTCTAGATACACTACATTTAGCATTATGAGATCATCTTCCACACTGCTACACTTTGAAAAGGTATCACACTGCCCCATATTACCTTAAGTAGTTTGTTTAGGTGTGCTACTTCTAGGCCCCTATATGAACTATAGAGAAGCTCCCGAAATAAAACGTGTAAAATTATATAACTTTGTGATAGTCAATTATGACTACTGTGCACATATGCATGAAGGTGCTCTTCTTATCTACCCCAGACATCTACATATATAAGAATCTGAAACCAATTTACTATAGTTCTAACATTTTGAACTCACTCTATGCGTATGTACCAATATGGAGAGGAGAGTCTAAAGCTTTGTACTATGGTTCTCTATAGTTTGTCTCCTTTAAGCATTCTCTAATCTTTTTATTCAAGATTCAACTAAGTTTGGTTGCTGGTTTAATTCATTTTTGGCACATACTACTTATTTTTGCTGTTCCTTTATTTGTAGTATACATTCGAACAAAATTGTTTCTTAACTACATTTATTTGTGATATAGGTTGTTCTTGGCGCTTCTATTGTAAGCAAGTCTGGTAAAGGTGAGTTCTTTGCTTGGCAGTTGCAGTTTTTCCTTTAGTTGAGTTATCGAAAAATCTTTAATTTCCTTCTTGTTGATCTCAATAACCGTCCATCTTGATGGGTAGTTTTGTTATGATGTATCTCACGATTTATTATTGCTATTTTTTATTTATTTTTTTTGAGAAATATTTTGAGGCTTGGAAAATTGCATGTTTCCTATGTTGTCATTTGAATTCAAAATCATGCAATTCTTTTTTATCATGATTCTATTCAACAATAGTATGGACTGACATCTCTATGTTCAAATTCCATAAATGTGAGTTCGAATGCTACATTAATTCTTTGCTGATGTTCACTTTTCTTAGATGTGTTATTTTTAGAGCAGGATCTGTCATTGATTACCTTGCTCTGTTTTACTTTTTCATTTGTTAGTCACTATATGGTGTACAATGACATCTTTGAGTTGTTCCCGTTGACATTTTGTATTTTTTTTTTTTTTTTTTTTGGTTGCAGTGCTTGTTTCGAGGCAGTTTGTGGATATGACTCGTATAAGAATTGAAGGTCTTCTTGCAGCTTTTCCCAAGTTGGTAGGAACTGGGAAGCAACACACATATGTTGAGACAGAGAATGTGCGCTATGTTTACCAGCCAATTGAAGCTCTGTACTTGCTACTTGTGACGAACAAACAAAGCAACATCCTTGAAGATTTGGAGACTTTGAGGCTGCTCTCTAAGCTTGTATCCTTTTCTTGGTGATCAATTGTTCTATTTCATGGCCGGAAATTAAGTTTGCCTTGATTTCTTGGATTGACTAAGTTTGGATATTTAGGATATATGTTAGGCTGTTGCTATAACTTAAATATTACTTGTGTGGATCTGGATCCCACTTTTTTGATCTTTTTGTGCTTCATTTGCTTATGCCTTATCGACTTTTTATCTCCTGAAGCTTTCTTAGTGCGTACTAGATTTTGTTTTGTTTTGTTTTTCTTGTTTCTTTTTCAGTTTAGGAACCTTCATTTTCATAATTATTTGCCAAATGATTTGTTTTATACAGAAAGGTTTACTAGTTGTTAGGGCTTGGTAGAAGAGATGGGCTTGGAATAAAATTACAGGTTTTCTTCTCTACTTTTTGTAGGTTTAATTGAACAATTTAAAGTCTGGTTATTTGAATTTAGATTAGAGAAAGAGACAAAAAGAAAAAGAAAGAAATGAAAGCCTGATCAATTGTGCCTAGCAATCATGCTGGAAAGGAATTAATCACACCCTCTTGAAAGAGCTTTAAAGCTGCTGAAAATTCTCTGAATAGCTCTCTTAAGCTGATAGACTACATAGACTTTGTATAGTCGTTTGACACTTTTTATTCTTACAACCCCCCCCACCAACTTAGAGACAGGATCTAGGCAGATTGACTAGTTTTGATTACTAAAGGCCAGAAATAAGGATCCAATGAAACAACTTGTCTTACTTAAAATAAACCTCATGGATGGCCTAGGACAGATTCATAAGCTGACTAAGTCTGCTAATATGGTGAGCTAAGTGTAGGGAAAACTATGATTTAAGGCTCTAATAGGTAAACAACATGACTAAAGGTTTATAACTGATTTTGGGATTACCTTAGGTGAATATTTGGTGACTGGCTCTTTCTCTTATATACTTCCTTTGTACTAGGGTTGCGCCCCTCTGCACTCTTTGATATGAATTCATTGCTTATAAAAAAAAAAAAAAAAAATCAGCTAGACTAGACCATTAAGTGGGCCTGCCGACCATCATTCTTAGATTTATTTGCTCTCTGAAGCTCTTTTTTCTTGAGCCTCTTGTATTCTTCATCATTTCCCATTTTTACGATTTCAGAAGTTTCTGAGGCATGTGAGGTTTTTTATGATATTTACGTCAAAGATGTGCTTAAAAAATATACATGTTGAACATGTCAAATAGAGGCATCGAGTTTGTTCCTTAAATATTTCTAGGTACCTGAATATGCCTATTCTCTAGATGAAGAGGGAATTTGCAAGACAGCTTTTGAGCTGATTTTTGCTTTTGATGAAGTCATCTCTCTTGGGCACAAGGAAAATGTAACTGTTGCACAGGTTAAGCAGTATTGTGAGATGGAGAGTCATGAAGAGAAATTGCACAAGCTGGTACTGCAGAGCAAGATCAATGAAACCAAGGATATTATGAAGCGCAAAGCTAGTGAGATTGACAAAAGCAAGGTATCATTAAAGGACCTGCAATGGTCTGTATGTATTTTCTGCCTATTTTCCCTGTCATCAGCCATCCCTTATAAAATTTCTTGTTACATATTCTGCAGATTGAAAGGGGCAGAGGGGATAAAGGAGGGTTTATTTCTTTACAATCAATGGGCTCTGGAAGAATTGAGAGTAGCTTTGGTGATATGAGCATATCTAGTGGTGGCGGAGGTGGCTTTGGAAGTGGTTCTGGCTTTGGATTGAGCACTGATATTGAATCCTTTTCTACCAAGTCCAAAGGTTTGTGCCTGTTTGTCCAGATGAATGTTCTTCATGGGCACTTTCATTCTTGATGAGTTGTGGATAATGTTGATATTTGGCACATGCTTTAGATTCATGAGAATCTTCTGTTTATACATTTTAATAATTAGCTCCTGTACATTATACATAAACATGTGAGATATGTGTTGTCAACTTCTAGAAACAGATGTCAGAATCTCTTTTAAATACATTGCAATGCATTGTGTTTGAGGTTTACACTGGTTGCCTCTTTGCAGAACACAGGTTTCTCTTCTCTAAAATTATTTTTTCATGCTGGATATATGTTTACCACTCGAAACCCTTATGATACTGTATGCCTCATCCTTAGGTCGTCCACCTTCATCTGCCACTGCTCCAAAAGGTCTTGGCATGCAGCTTGGTAAATCTCAAAAGACAAACCAGTTCATAGAATCCTTGAAGGCAGAAGGGGAAGTAATTCTCGAGGACGTGCAGCCAAAAACAGGCCAGTCCAGATCAGCTGCTCCACCACTAACTGATCCCATCACTTTGACTGTTGAGGAGAAACTCAATGTGACACTGAAACGAGATGGTGGAGTTAGTAACTTTGATGTTCAAGGAACATTGTCACTTCAAATTCTTAATGAAGAAGATGGGCATATCCAAGTTCAGGTACTCTCTCTCTCTCTCTCTGCGAGCTTGTGTATAGTTAGTCAACAAGTGAGACCTAACACATGAAATATTTAATTGAAATAGGAGATAAATGGTAAAGTCAAAGTTCGAACTCAGAATCTCTGTTTTGATACCATATTAAGTCATCAGTTGTCCAAAAAACTTAATGCTTATAAGAAATGATGAATTTAATTATCTAATTAATACTCTAACAAAGATTGAAGATAAACTACTAATATAGGTCAAAATCACTACTAAATGGCTGGTCTTAGTTTTCTGAGCTAGGCAGCCAGGGAAAAGGATGAAAATAACTTTGCTGAAAATTTATATGAAATCTGAATAATAATCAATTACAACCTTTAAACTCACTTTGATATAAAGGAACCCTACTTAAATTATATCCTAAACCCTTGAAAATAATAAAATCTCAGCCTATTAAAATAGTCTAAATAAAAGGACTCAAAAAAGACATCAAAATAAAAACCCTGAAACAAAAGCTGCCAAAGTGTTGTGGTACAGTATTATGAACAGTACGGCTCCAGTGATGTGAGCAGTATCGCCACGTTTTTTTCAATAATTTTATAATCCTAGTTGAATCGATTCTCTAGTTGCATTTTTTTTTCTTATGTTTATTTTGAAATTTTGTCTCCGCTTAACGTATATTTCTGGCTGCTCATGCGACGACAGTTTTTGTACTTTGCTTCACTGCAATTGTGATAAATCGTGACTTAATTTTCAGATTGAAACTGGTGGGAATCCGGGTATCCTTTTCAAGACGCACCCTAATATGAACAAAGAGTTATTTTCCAACGAGAATATTCTAGGCCTTAAGGACCCAAATAGGCCTTTTCCCACCAGTCAGGGTGGTGATGCAACAGGTGTTGGTCTGTTGAAGTGGAGAATGCAAAGTACAGATGAGTCAGTGGTGCCATTGACAAGTGGGTTAAAATATTAACACTTGCCATCTTTCATCTTCCTTGTATACAATTGATAAGAAACTTTTACATGAATTAATTTATGTTTCAGTCAACTGCTGGCCCTCTGTTTCTGGAAATGAAACTTACGTCAGCATTGAATATGAAGCTTCATCAATGTTTGATCTACGGAACGTTGTGATCTCAGTACCTCTTCCAGCTCTTCGAGAGGCACCAAGTGTTAGGCAGATTGATGGAGAATGGAGGTGCTAGATTCAATTTTTATGTCGTCTTCTTTTATTTTAATATCTACTTTATCAATGACTATATAGGAATGCCATGACTGGCTACATTATGAAGTATTTGGTTTTCAACGCCTTGGGGTATAGGCGTCGATAAAAGTTACAATTACACGATTTGAGACAAGATTTGAATTAGCATATTGTTTAAAAAGTAAACGTGGTTTAAACGTTTACTTTTTGTCTGTTATTGTTATTACCTTTTGCACCGCTTTTGACTTGCAGGTATGACTCGAGGAATTCTGTGTTGGAGTGGTCCATTCTTCTTATTGATAACTCAAACCGAAGGTTTGTTGTAAACCTTGGACTATTTGGTCTTCAAAACTTGCAGTGCTACATTTTCATTTTTAATACCAGTGCTTACAAATTTCTTGTGTTTCACTATTGAATCCTTGGCAGTGGATCCATGGAGTTTGTTGTTCCTCCAACAGATTCATCTATATTCTTCCCGATTTCTGTACAGTTCTCAGCCACTAACACATTCAGTGATCTAAAGGTTTACTCTTCTTCCTCCATGTTTGACAATTGTAACAGGCTATTTTTCTAATGCTGTGAGAGATACTTTTTTGGTTTCTACTTCATTTGCAGGTTATAAATGTGATACCTCTGAAGGGCGGAGCCCCGCCAAAGCATGCCCAGAGAACACAGTTAATCACAGAGAATTACCAAGTGGTGTGATTGGTGAGTGGATTAAAATTTTGTTGTTTTACCTTTTCTACTCTATATGAAGTGAGATCGATGGACTTATTATATCCACTTGTATGAACCTTTTTTTTTTTTTGATAAGTATATCCACTTGTATGAACCTTATATGTAGGAGATACTTGTTGCAATAACTGCATTTGCCCCTCACTTGGCAACCCATATTTCTGTTTGTCATTGGATTCCAGCAATCGCATTTCTGTTGTGGTTACAGACAGCCTCAGGATCTCTGTAGAGCCTGGATTTTACTTGTGATTTTTCTCATTTTGCCAGTACAATTGAACCAACTTAAAATCCAAAAAGATTCGTTTTGTTTATTATTGTAGTATACACATTATGTATGTTTACTAATTAGAGGGGAAAAAAGAAATGGAAAGAGAACCGATTCTGGAGATCTATGGAAAATGCTATTTCTTAAGTATAAATACGAGTTATCCAAGAATAAAAGAATACAACTATGTAACAATAAATTATGCACAAGGGATAAGTGAAATGGCAAGTTGTTTTCAATGTCTAGTTCGGTGTCCAATGTGAAATCCAATATTCTTCCCCATTAGAAGTGTAATCATTTTGTTGTTGGACATTCTGCCCAAAGCAAGTGTGTTTTCAACGTATATTTCAGTATTTTTCTTTTTATTATTTTTTTCTTGTTTAGTTTTTTTTTTCTTTAACAATTGAATGGTTCTCATGCAGTATATGAGGGAAGTATAGTAAGGTTGACACTTTTTGACACAAACTTAGTAAAATATAATTCGGATCAAATTGGGTCAACTTGATTAGACCTGATAAATAAATTAGTCAATTTTGGGTTAACTCAACTTAACTCATGGGTAACTTGTATAAATTAATATATATTACTATTAAATAGTTAGAACCCTAAAGTTGTAAGACAAAAAACGATGCAGCACAAAATGGAATAGCTCTTGGTTGAATTTTATTGGTAGAAAGCTCTAGCGTTTATGATATTCCAATTCTGCCATTGCTCACCTATTGTAAATTTAAAATCAAATATTGGTACCAACATTAAGGATCCATTTGTTTCGGTGTAAAATATTTTTAGGGAAGTCATCTTACAGGAAAATATTTTACGATGGAAACATTTTTTGGCGTTTGGCGCTTGCACGGAAAATAACAAATATTTTTTTATATTCACAAGATAAAAATACTAATATACAATGTAGACGCGCAATCGATGTAGGTGCGAGATAGTTATCCGCGATTGGCCGGAGGAATACAGGCCATACGCGCCAGGTTACAAGCCCCTTTCTATGTCACGAAGACTTAAGCTTACGAAGAATGGTCATAATTGGTTAACTAAGACCAATCTATTTGGGGAGATTATCGAGACTAAGAGCCTGTTTGTGATTGTGTTTGAGAAATATAGCTTTTAAGTAAAAAAAAAAAGCTTTTTGGAAAAAACTTCATTTTTAAGCTTTTGTCAAAATTGTTTTTTGGTCATTTTTAAGCTTTTGGATCCTTAAAAGCGTTTTTAATTTTTTTATCAAACAAGTACTAAGCCAAGATGCACATTGTAGTTAGGTCGGGTTGCACTTTTAGGAAGCAGATCACAGTTTTTGTTTGAAAAGAATTTTCAAAATATGAGTTTAATTTATTTAACACAAAATTGTCATTCCTCAAAACAAATTTCTCTTTCCAAGTAGTATTTTTTTAAAGAAAAAATTAAATTAAATATGCCGAACGTTCAAGCACAATATCAAATATTTTATTAAACCACCTGTTATCCTAAAAATTTAAGCTTATAAGAAGATGTAAATTTAATCACTTAATCGTTACTTTAACACCCCCCTCACGTGTGAGCTCAAACTCTTTTTCAATAGATGAGGTCCAACACGTGGAATATTTAATTTAAATGGGGGGTGATTTGACGGAGTCAAGGTTTGATCCTTGACCTTTGGCTCTGATACCATGTTGCAATATATATAAAATATAAAATACTAATATATGAAAAAGAAATAAAAGAGAGAGAGCACGAAAGCGGAAAGAGACATATGAGCTACATCTTGTATATTCACTATATCAAACAATATTACATAACTCTCTATTTATAGAGAAACAATAAGTAGTGATCAAAAAGCACTAAAGTAAACTTAAACTAATTAAGGAAGAGAATAAACCTTACAAAGAAATATAATAACGGAGAATAATATTCTAACATAAAGAGAAATAACTTATTAAGAAAAATATTAATAAACTTAATTTAGAAAATATAAAATATTACAACATCCCCCTCAAACTCAAGGTGTAGGCCTGAGTTTGGAAAAGATAATAAATTAAAGGCATCCAAAGTTGATGGTTGGATCAAGGCAATGCCGGCGAGAAAGGCTGAAAGTGATGGCCGTAGAAATACTGGAGAACAGAGACAAGCTGCTAAAAGAATCCGATTAAGTGTCAAGCCACAACTAACAATGACGGTTAGAGAATGAAAACTAGTCGTTAATCTTGTGAAGGATCAAACCACATTGTGCCAGGGTTCGCCAACAAGAAAGACGAGAAAGGCTGAAAGTGATGGCCGAAGAATGGAGACAAGCCACTAAAAGAATCTGGTGAAGGACCAAGCAGCAACTGACAATGAGGCCGGAGAACGGAAACTAGCCGTTAAAAATCCTATGAAGGGCCAAACCACATTGTGCCAAGATTCGCCAATGAATAAAGCTGTGAATCACAACAAAATTGGGAGATCATCATAAGAGAATGGTAGAAAACACCATAGAAACGTCATAAGACTTTTATTGAAAGCCACAGAAACAGAAACGTGGCTCTAATACCATGTTAAAATATATAAACTCTGATACCAACTGACGTAGCGAAAGATTAAGGTAACTAATCAAAGAGTATCTTCGTCTTCTACCCAAAAGATAAAAAAAGCCCTCATGCTAAAAGAAAAATAAAACTCCACAGAGTATTTGACATAAACTTCCCTGATTTCATAACAATTCAACGAGTTAGTTTTACATAATAAGCTAGCATATTTATAGAACATAAATGCGTGTAGAGAAAGTAAACATAATCCTAGTAGTATTAGTAAACCTCATCCTAGTAGCATTAGTAAACCTAATCCTAATAAGGAAAAGAAAATAATTAAAGCAAATATAACCCTATTAAGGAAATAAAGTCTTAATAAAATAAATATAAAATCATAATATAAAATTGACAATCAGCGAGAATCGTGGCAATCTTTCCTTTTGTATTTTCATTGTTTGAGAATGAGTAAAATTCTGATCAAGGGGCGCTACTCCAATATTATTTTTAATATTTTCTTAAAGGTAAATATCGTCTTACATCAAACACCCCCACTTGAAAAACCGTGTCCTCGAGTTTTCTTTGGGACATAGCACATGCGGCTCCTCTAAAGAAAAGTACTTGGAGAAATCTACATAGATAGAATCAAGACATGATTTTTCTTTTTGTCTAATTCCACAAAAATTCCTCCAACGATTTCTTCTTGGACA
Source organism: Corylus avellana (assembly GCF_965113065.1). Taxonomy (NCBI): domain Eukaryota; kingdom Viridiplantae; phylum Streptophyta; class Magnoliopsida; order Fagales; family Betulaceae; genus Corylus; species Corylus avellana. The sequence continues at coordinate 9,723,850 of NC_142490.1, read as the reverse complement.
TCATCTTCAACTTCATCGTTTTTTTCAAAAGAATCGTCAATTTTTATAGTGATCGTGATGAGTTGCACCTGTAGTGGAGGAGGTGATGGTTGTTCTTCCACTAGTGTAGTCGTTGGAACAAATAGTTGTTGCTGCACAAATTGTTTATTTGATGGCAAATCCACTTTTTCAACCAATTTAACAACATCCACATCCTTTTCACAATAATTAATATTCTCTTCATAAGCAGAGCACCTATTTGGAGATTTATGAATATAGTTACGAACAAGTCGAATGTGACTTACATCAATGTTTCTATGATTCCGAAAGAAACCCATCTGCATGCGTTCAAAGTTCAAACGTCTCCCTCAACTGGCGCACCTCATGTTGCATCATCTGTGCTGTCTGTCGGAGCTCTTGGAATTCAGCTCTCAAAGGAGCCTTTGATCGCTTGATATATTGCTGGTAGTCAGATCTCAAAACAATATCTCTCTCACGAACGACGTCGTTATAAAATTCGTTATACTATAAGTTGGCCATCGATTTGGCTCTCGAAAGAGCCTCTCCCGTACAAGCGGCGTTGTTGGAGAAGTTTATTACTATTGCGCTGATTGGCCATGATTAGGATAAAGTTTGCTCTGATACCAAGTTAAACTACCAGTTATCTCAAAAACTTAAGCTTATAATAAGAGGTAAACTTAATCATTTAATTATTACTTTAACACGTTTTACAAAACCCAAAATTTAAAATGCTCCAAAACCCTACCCATTTCTAATTTTTCTCCCAAAAAAAAAAAAACTCTCATTTTGTTTTTTTACGATGATGAGGTTTTTATTCTGTTTTGTCGTTTATGGACGTTTCTCTTTTTTCTAAAGAAGGGTTAGAATTCGATCCATACCAGATTAGCAAAAAAAACAAAAAGAAAAGAGGAAAAAGACATTATTGCCAACAGAGTATGATTTTGTATTGCTTGTGGTAAGTAATAAGCACAATTCCAAGGATATTCTATATTAGATGCCATGCACGTCCCCCCGTACTCCATTTTATCCCATTTTGACTTCTATTTCTCTTCTTCATGTTGCACCACGTTCTAGATATGCGTGTGCTTGATAATTTTTTTTTTTTTTTTTTTTAATGTTTTGATTAAAAAAGTTTTTGTTTTGGGTTAAAAAAAAAATGAAAATAGATTGTAGATTAGCAAACACTGTGGTAAAAACTTCATGGTTAAAATAGGAAACCAATTGCAAAAAGGAAAAAAAAACTTCACAGATAGAAGATCGATGAATAGCCGGTTTAAAAGTAAAACATAGTTAAGCAGCAACTAAAAAGAAAAAAAAAAACATTTGACAAATGAAGAGATGTACTGAAGAAAGCCTGACCCCACTTGACGGTTAGGTGGAACGAGCTTTCTACGCATAACAGAAGAGGTGGTGTGTCAACTGGCGTGCCATGTAGCTTCAGATAACGATTGCACATTTACGCATCAGTGCCTCTATTTTCTAGTATTTCTATTTTTTTCGCACCTATCCTCTCTCTCTCTCTCTCTCTCTCTCTCTTTCTCTCTCTATATATATACACTATTATTTTATTCTCTAAAAATTGATGTGAGTTTTGAAATTATCATTGAATTTAAAATAAATTATTATTGAATTTTAATCTTATAGTAATTTTAAAAATCACATTAACTTTAAAAAAATAAAAAAAAATATGGTAAAATGATAGTATGTAGCATTTACTCACATATAAAGCGTCTATATATCTATCATCTATATGCGTGTGTGCGTTTATATAAAATAAAAAATAGACAGAAAATTTTCTTATTTATAGACCAAATCTTATATCATGTTTCAAAGAGGCGGTATCTATTTTTTTTAAGTTAGGTTCTTCGACATTTAGAAGGATGCTCATGAGTAAGATTATAAAAGAGAAAAGAGTTAAAAAAAAAAAAGAAAAGAAAAAAAGAAAAAAAGAAAAAAGGAGCTATAGTGTATTAGTTTTCCAGTTGTTGTTGAGTCGGGTCCGGGTTGACCTGCTTGACCCGGTAGCTCGATAAGGATAAACCCAAAATTTGACCCGTTTAGTTAAACGTGCCAAACTCTTAAATATGAACACAACCTGTGAGTGACTCGTCACGCCTTGTTTGACCCGTTTAATAAATGGGTCACAAATGGATCGACCTATTTGACTTATTTAGGCCTGAATGTGACCTGTTTAGACCATTTGACCTAATTTGACACGATTTGTTTGACTCGTTTTGACCCAAACACGACCCGTTTCAACATATATTTATGATATAAAAATATATATAATTTCATAAACAGGTCAATTGGGGTAAACTTGTGGATCAAGCAGGCCAACCCATTTATGCAAAACTCTAATCCTATAATTTGGTGTTGGCTTCGCAGATTGTGTAAAAAATTAATGTATCTCATTATTTTGGAGTACATTTTTCTCTTTTGAATATCTCAAGTACTATGTTTTTTTTTTTTTTTTGGCAAAAAACAATAGAGCACTATTAAGAAAAGAGACATTCAAAAGATCAAGAAGACTAAGCAAAATGACTAAATTGAAAGAAGGTGAAGAATAAGAAAAAATAATTTTTCAAATCATTATCACAAAATTATTCAAGAATAGACAAAAAGAAATGAAAATTTAGTTAAAAAGAATCAAATATTTTTCATAAAACCAACAACAAAAAAATTGAAGAATCAATCACTAATCACTATCAATGAAATCTTCATTTCCGTTAAAAAAAAATTTACAACCTTAAAACATAATCTTGGTCAATTGTCACAATTAATTCCTCAATAACCCAAATTAAGGCATAAGAAATATTATTTATCCTAAGAAGCTTTCCATAGTTCTTTAATTCACCTAATAATAAAGATAATCAAATACAAAATACTAATGAGATAGTTCTTTTATTTACCTAATGTCTTATCTCTTTGGCCACATAACAAACAACTAGTAAGAATATATAGTAACTAATTTATACAAAAATTAATTTGCATTATATATATGATTTAAATTATAAGCTGCTACAAACTATTTAACTTATAATATCCTTTCAATTTATTGTTTTAATCATATTGGTTATTTGTTTTATTGGTTGTGTTGATTTTATTGTAAGAATGATTTAGAAAAGAATTAAAATAGAAAACAAAAAAGTATGAGAAAATGTGGTTAAAACTTAGAAAGACAGAGAAATGGAGTGATGGATAAAAAATAAGAAGAAAGTACAAGGGGCAACATGCAAATCCAATATTTTCACTTTTTCCAGTCACTCTCTCTGGTCTCTATGCTCTTTTTAAACCTCTCTCTGTCGCATAGGAACCCCGTGGGCAACGGCACATTAATATAACTACCACCTCCGCCAATTTCAAAACCCGAACCCGAATTTCCCATTCCGGGTCCGACCAATGTTCGGAAAGCTCTCTTCCTGTCCGTGCTTCGGAGAATGGAGCTCCGACACTACCGAGACCGATCTCGACCCGGTTCTGCTCGTCTCTGGCATGGGAGGCTCCATTCTCCACTCCAAGAAGAAGAAGTTCGGGTTCGAGACCCGGGTCTGGGTCCGGATCCTACTGGCGGACCTCGAGTTCAGGAAGAAGCTCTGGTCTGTCTATAACCCTGCCACAGGTTACCTCTCTCTCTCGTGTATATATATATGTGTGTGTGTGTTGGTTTGTGCATGTCGGAGTGTATATATGTATATGTATATATGCATGTATTTATAGTGTTTATGCATGTAAGTTACAGTGTGATTAATCTTTTTTCCATTATTTGGTTGCAAAGAAGTTTAGGAAAATTTAGAAGAAAATAGAAATTAATTTTTTTTTTTCTTTTTCCTTTGTGTTGCTGAGAAAGTTAAGGATAACTAAATCTTAGTTGAATTATTTGAAGTTGATTGTGATTGTTAATGCCCCCCACCCAAAACAGAAAAAAAGAAGAGAAATGAACATAATTGAAATGATTTTTTAAGCTCAAATACAGTGTTTGGTTGCCGGGAAAAACAAAAGAAACTCAGAGGGTGAATCTTGGGTTTGTTAATAGTTGAATTTGATTGTGGTTATTGCTTCCCCCCCAACCATCCCAAAACAGAAAAAAAGAAAAGAAAAGAGAAATGAAGCTCAAATACAATGTTTGGTTGCCGTGAAAAACAAAAGAAACTCAGAGGCTGAATCTTGGGTTTGTTAGTAGTTGTGCCTCAAGGAAACTAAACTTCCTTTTGTATTTATTTTTCCCTTATCCCAAACATTTCTGAGTTGATATAATTGATTTTCGTAGTTCTTAAGTTGTCGGTTATATTTTCTTTTTGCAAAACTCAAATTATTTAGTGACCGAAGTGATTAGTAATCATTAATTAATTTCCAAACTATCATTAATATTTCCATAACGTTCTTACATGTTACTTGTAATTCACAAAATTTAAAAATCTGAATTATTCAGGGACTTTTGAATTATTCGCAGTTAGATGTTACTGATAATTCCCAAATTATATTCAAAGTGCATGATTGTATCTCTCTCTCTCGCTCTCTCCCTCTCTGTCTCTCAAATATATTGCTTGCTCATTCATATTGATTCATTACACTAGTTCTATGGAAAATTACTAAAATGTGATCATGCGACTCTCTAAGTTGATTAATGTAATGGTAATGGACGTGTTAGTGTTTCCATATCTATGATTTTCGATATTGCAATAGTTTCTTTTCAACTGTTTGGAGAGACGGTGGTACTGTCATCTGCAATGTAGCCTTCTTGTCTTTATATGAGTTCTTTTATTTTTGTCTATTTTTATTTTCAATGGCATATTAATTTGGTTTCCCTAAATTAGTCTACCTTAACTTCGTGTTTTTTTTTTTTTTTTTTTTTTGAGTTTTTTAGGTTATACAGAAACATTGGATGATGCAACTGAAATTGTAGTTCCCGATGATGATTATGGGCTGTATGCAATTGATATTTTAGATCCGTCATTGGTATGATCAATAATCTTCTCCGTGGATTCTCAAAGTCCTGTACTGATGTAGTGTATAGTACTTTTTCCATGCAAGGATTACTAGATTTTGGATTCTATGAGTTGATTGTTTTAAAATGAGATGGTTGTGGAACTTCTCCACCCTTTGGGATTGGTTGATCCAAAGTAAATAAGACATGCAGCTGTTGTAGTGATCATCAATTTACAAACATGATTTAGAATAGGCCTAACTTTCATTAAAATTTTGAAAATTACAAATTCATCAAAAGGTGCCCAGCTGACTTATCTTTATATAAACAAGAAGGGATTTTCTTGTTAAGTTCCACCCCCCCCCCCCCCCCCCCCCTCTTTCTTCCATTTCCATTAGTCTGTGTCTTTCTTCCTAATGTTCTCTTGCACTTGGCTTTTGGTTTTTAGCTAGTCAAGTTCTGCGCTTTTTTGAATTTGTGCGCCGACAATTACTGCCAATAAATGATTTGACATTGATATGTTGAAATAAATAACACGATGATGTTCAAAGTCACTCATCTGCTATTTATCTTGCTTTTGATTTGATCAACTGCTTGTTGCCTTCATACCACACATTACTATGCTTTCAGATATGATCAACTAATGGTTCTTCCCCTTCAGCCTTCACCTATTCTTTTCAGAATGACTGGTAATTGCAGCAGATATGGCCATGTGAAGTTCCTGTCAGACTTTCCCTACTGTACTATCATTGCCAGCTAACTGACTAATTAGATAATGGTTGTGGCTTTATCTGTGAGCACTACATTCCGGTCAATGCTTGGATCACGGAATTCCACACCCACTAGGAAACAGTTTAGTTTAAATCATCATTGAAACATGACAGTTGATTTGAGAGTCGCAGCAACTTCCATTCTGTCTTCATTACTTTCAAAATATTGTTTCAGACTTTCAGTTTCTTTCCCTCTTCTTTATTTCTGATATCATATTCCTTGATGCTCCAGGTGATAAAACTTATACATTTGACAGAGGTATATCATTTTCATGCTATGATTGATATGCTTGTTAAATGTGGGTATAAGAAGGGAACCACACTATTTGGATATGGTTATGATTTCCGGCAAAGCAATAGGTAATCCATTTTTTATCGGTTGCTTTTTTGGTGGTCAAAGTTGATATCTTGGTGATGCAATTCTCAAGTGACTCAATCTCTAGACCTCTAGACAAGGTTTAATTATTACATTAGTGTCTTATAGCTATTAAAAGTTTCTTTATGTTGCTCATAGTTACCTGCAATATATCATTGGCAGAATTGACAAGTTAATGGAAGGTCTTAAAGTGAAGTTGAAAGCTGCTCACGAAGCTTCTGGTGGTAGAAAAGTCAATATAATTTCACATTCAATGGGTGGGCTGCTAGTGTTGTGTTTCCTGTCACTCCATAATGATGTGCGCAAATTTCTCTTGTTCATTAGTTGTTTTTTCATGGGACATATGCAAAAAATAATAAGCCCCTGTGCTACAAGAGGCATAACTAGTGATTTAACTTTTTGTCTGCAGGTATTTTCCAAGTATGTGAATAAGTGGATTTGCATTGCGTGCCCTTTTCAAGGTAATCACCTTTATAGGAAATCAACAAAAATTGCCTCAAACCATTGATTGACTACCCTGAGAGAGAAAACCATTCCATTCACTTTTCAGTAATCCATAAAAAATATAGGGGGTTTTAATAATAATCGTCAGAATTGTTACTTAATGTATTTAAAGAGATAAAGGTTCTTTTCAGTGTTTTGGGAACGACTTTCTCTATTGCCGAAAGTCAAAATACTGGATTTTGCTGAAGCAAAAGAAAAAAGAGAAACAAAGTAAGAGAGAAACAAAGGGGAAAATAGAATAGGAACGACAAGTCTTCTGCTTATGATCAACATAAACAAAAAATTTGCAGTAAAGCTGAAAGTTCAATGGAGTTATGAGCTTGGAGTATTGGTTTAAGTTTCTTATTTAATTTAGCATGCATTATTATCAATTAATTTGGAGAACTGTTAAAGCTGTCTCTCCTTGTTTTGTTGGGAATTGTGTAACCATTTGAATTAGTAGTTGAAAACAGTAAACTGCATCAGTGATACCACCAGGCTGGAATAGTGATGGTATAGTGGCACGATGATGATTGAGATTTTTTATTTACCTATAGCCACACATTTAAGCAGTAAGTTTCGGCATTTTTTGCGGTAGACATGTTAAGGCAATAGAAAAGTGAAAAGTAGTGGCCCCAACATCATTTCTACCATTTACATTTGAAACATAACAAATGCAATTTGTGGAACCATAAATACAGACTAATAAAGGTACACTACAAGTGTTGATCTGGTCCTGCTTGTCAGTGTTAAGAGGCTCCATTCTCCACTCGAAAAGGATGTAGTCAGGTTCAAGAAGCACTTTCAGCTTCAATTAATGGCTGCTTATAAGTGGTTCTTCAAAGTTAAACTTGAACTTATCCCAACCGCCTTGGATTTGGCTGCATGAATCCGCAAACATGTTTCTTGACTTCCCAATTGCTATCTTCCAACATTTTTTATTTGATTTTATGGGCATTATGATTTCTATTTCTTTACCTTGCTTAAAGTTTAAAAGCAATATCTTCTTTACTCTCCCCATGTAGAAATCTTGTATAACCTACAGAATTTATTGTAAGTGCAAATAATAAGGATAAAAATGTAACACAAGGTGCACAAGTGTGCCAATGAAGTTATACTTCTTTCTGTACAATGAGACGAGTAAAGCAAGGAGTCTAAGAATACCATTAAAGAACGTGAAGAATTTTAGCACAGATTAACTGTTCTGATCCTATTTAATTTCTTTTCCTCTGTTATTTTTCTTGATGTCTTTTCAAATTGTACTCCAGTATTAATTCTGCAACACAATTACACAGGTGCACCAGGATGCATCAATGATTCACTCTTAACTGGATTGCAGTTTGTTGAAGGTTTTGAAAGCTTCTTTTTTGTATCAAGGTGGACAATGCACCAGCTGGTAATTCCTCAATTTGAGTATTTGGCCCAGTCATTGGATTTAAAACCTAAACTGGGAACTTATTCATGTCGTGCCAAGCATCTTTCTTGGTGAAACTATCCTTCCAATTTGAAGCAGCATCAGTAGGTAGTGTTTCATAATGTAGTTATAACAAATAGGAAATTCTAAAAGGAAATGAATAAATGGAACAGAATTAGAAGCGTTATTGTCAAATGCTCACAGAATTTTGTTTGGACGATCATGTGCCTTTCTTCGGTAACATTTAGGAAATTGTTGAGGCTGTCTGATTCTGTTTGACTTTGGCAAGCTATTCAGGTGCATGACACTCCATTGAAGATTAGTATAAGTTTTTCTTATAAGTTGCATGTACAATATACACTGTGTTCAACTTGCTAGCATCAGGTCTAAAGAAGTGAGATATATGCTTCTAATCCCATGTGACAAGGAAAGTCTGGTCAGCTTTAGCTGCCATATTGTTCAAATTAGGGAGTTCGTTCTCAGAGTTTCCAATAATGATTCCGCCTCATTAAATTCAATACTACTGATGTTTGGTTAATACACTACGTACTGTGAGATGACATATGTTTCATTTTCTGTATAGTTGGTTGAGTGCCCATCAGTCTATGAGATGTTGGCAAATCCAGAATTTAAGTGGAAAAAACAGCCAGAAATTCAAGTTTGGCGAAAGCATTCCGTGGATGGGGAAGCTTCTGTTGATTTGGAATCCTATAGCCCAATTGAAAGTATCACTCTGTTTGAAGAAGCACTGAGGCGTAACGAGGTAATACGCTCACAATTTACCTAGCATGAAAATAATTAATATTGGTCCTGAGATTCTCTCGACGTCTTCACCATTATAATTTTGTTCCATAGTTCCTATAGTGCTGGTCTTTATCTCAAATGTTTTTTGTTGCGTGATTAAAAGAGATTTTATTTCCTCTTTTATGCATTTTAACTGCTAAAATTCACAAAACTAAATTTGTATGGTGTTATATATTTATGACTCTTCTGTGTCAAAGCTTGTGTATTTGCGATTAATTGATGCATGTGTTGAAGATGGAAACTATCGATATATCTTGATTTTATTCTCTTATTTATGTCTATTATTCTGATTGTAATCTCCTAATATTTCTCCCCATAATAGTTTGTATTCCTCTCCTATTTAAACCCATGTAAACGTATGGAACAACATGGAATAACACATTTCATCTCTTTCTCTTCAACTTGGTATCAGAGCAGTTTCTCTTCTAGGTTCTTGATTTTTCTTCTCCTTTGGATTGTGCGATTCCATCTGAGTTGGGTTCACTGTCTCACACCCATGTTACTGTGGCTGTGTGATCCCAACGTGAACGTTGTGGCAGAGGGTTGCTCGACGTAATTTGGGCCACACAACTGGTGACCGGTGGAGATTTTAATTCATTATCTCCTAATTCTTGAATTACTTGATTTTGATTATTTTTGTAATTTTGAAATCATATTTCATTTAGTATATTTAATTTTAGTAACTCCTACGTAAAACACTTTAGCCAAAGATTCAGAATAATTAGTTCACATTAAATTTATCTCAAGGGAATATTTCATGTCGTTTTGATTAAATCAAAGGATTATAGATTCCATCTTGAGGAGTAGTAGTATTCCCTTGCTACATGTGATCATCCAATACACCGAGATTTTGACCTTGAAAGGTCTCACTCCTAAATGTATCAAAGTGGCATTCACTTCACATCCTAGTTCATACTCACCTTAGGATTGAGAGCTAATGCTATAAGCAGTTGTGAGTTCAAGTTATTTATATTGATAGTAGTTATAATAAAATACCAACTTACGCGGTTCATTCAGTGCATTGTCACCACACCAACATATCATCCAAAAGTCTCCACTTCCATAATCAAGATAGAGATCATCATGATTGATATTTTATAGTCTTATAAAATGGAATGCCCAATTCCATTACTGACTATAAACTATAGTTTATAAGCTACAAGGTTTATGGTTTAGATCTTCTGTGTGATAATCTTATTAACACACCTCAGCCTATATTCAATGTAACTTAAGGACTACATGCATATATACAAAATAATATGCAAATGTACAATTATAGGCCAAATGTTCTAAATAAAATTCAGAAAAATATTCGACTTTATTTAATAAACCAAAATATCATTCAATAGGAATTGGCTTTTAGGGCATAAACCCTAACATTAAAAACTCAGAGTCAAACACAACAAACCTGAAAAGATCCAGGTTTGTATTTGACCCTGGGTTTACAACATCAACCAGCCTCTAGTTAATCCAAGAATAATTAAACAAATTCATTGTTGCATTAACGATCACAATTGAAAGAAGGCCACACTATGATTTTTTTTTATCATCAAGGTCCTAGAATCAATATGAAACCAAGATGGGAAGAATAAATATCGAGTATCATTGAATAGCAAGCATAACAAAATGTGAAACGTATTAGTGGGTCCTCAGGCATGCCATGCTAGGGTTAAGACAACTTAGCAATTAAGGAAAATTTTAAATCTTACCATGCTAGAAAACTAAGAAAAAAGGCCCCTGCTTGACCTCTTCTAGCAATTAAAAGAAATTATAGACGATGCTGTTTTCTGAACTTCATCTTCACTGTCAAGGGTGGTATTTTTGTTCTGAAGTTTGAGAAATCCTAGAAGATATTGTTCCTTGCATCCGATTTAGTTTGACGTTATGCTTCAGTTAACTTCTTTCTTGAACCCCTATAAAACCCTATTCCTGGGCATGACAGAAACTTCCTCTATATTTTATCTAACAAAAGCATCAATATATTTTCAGTGTTGCTAGCATTTCTGGATGCAATTGTAGCCTATCTCTTTTCCCCAATAGTTGTCCACTTTCATCATAAATTCTTCTACAAGTAGCTAAAGCTTATATCATCTGTATTGATTGCAGCTAAATTATGACGGACAAACAGTAGCTTTGCCCTTTAACTTTGAGATTCTCAAGTGGGCTGCTGGCACTCGCCAAGTTATGTATGATGCTAAATTACCGGATGGGGTCTGCTTCTATAACATTTATGGAACATCATTTGACACACCTTTTGATGTTTGGTATGTAAGTGAATTACTTTAGGAATTAGGAATGCTTTTTAAGGTCAATGGTGTCAATCTTTCAAAGAAACTGACCAGCTAATCCCTTATTTGTTTCAAAATATGAACATCTAAAGAGGGTTTGGAATGCATGATATAGTTGGTTAAACATAAGGAGTTCTCTCACCAACACCAGCTCATTTCAACTAACTCTAGTTGTACATGCTAAATAATGTTTATTTTTTATATGAATTTAATACTGAAGTTAACAATATCTGATACGGAGATCTGGGAGAAAGAGATTATAAATGAAATTTAATCCAATGGTTAGTAGGATAAAATCTAATAATTTGCTGAGACTGGGATTTGGATGTTGTATGTAGAAGAACCTTAATTACAAATGATATTATCTTTCAATTTGACGAAGGGTGAGAACAAAATTATGATTGAATCATTTTACTGTGTAGTGGTTTTGGCTTTAGACAATATAGTTGTTCTTTAGAAAATATCACTATTATCCTGTGAGCATGATAATGAAAATGTTTAATGCGGGAAGTGCATCTGACATGCATTTTTAATGCAGCTATGGTTCGGAAACATCTCCAATTGAGGACTTGTCTGAAATATGCCACTCAATGGTGAGTGATTTGATTTGATTGTGAAATCATGAACCCGCTATCAGTTAAGCATAAAGATATCTTGAACCATCAACCCTCACCTTTTGAAACTACTGTCTATCAAGAAGTAGTTCTTCTTTAAATGGTGGTTAATCAAGTAGCAGTTTTGATTTTCTTTATACACCTAGGAAATGGAGCCCTTTAAATGATTATGCCCAAACACATATGGCCTTGAATTTGTACCTTAGCTACTGACATATTCTTGTTATTTTATCTCTGTTTATAACTTGTTATCAGTTGTTTGTTCCAGCCCCAGTATTCTTATGTTGATGGAGATGGAACAGTTCCTGCTGAATCAGTAAAGGTGCTCTATCTGAACGTTCATTTGATGCATAATTTCAGCTGTTGTTATTTAAGGGCAATCTCTGTGATGATGTCCAGTGTCAAAACTTTGAAATAACAATTCAAATTCTTGGTTGGTAAGTAAAACTCCAGTCATGAAAAAATTACCAAGCTTGAGCTAGACTTGGCTTGGTTTGGCTCAATTAACATCTTTCTAAATCCGGTCAAACAAAGCTCAAGCAGCCTAAAGCTCATCTAGGCTTGGCTTGTGTCACCCGAAACTTTACATATCCACCATGGAAAATTTAAACAAAAAGGACTGGGGAAAATGATGATTAAATTTTGACAAATTATTCGAATAGAATTCTTCCACTCCTTTTTCTACATGCAAAAATGATGCACACATTTCTGTGTAGTTTGTATTAAGTCTCATGTAATGCTAATCACCAAGTTGGAACCTAACAATTAGATAGTTATACACCATAACAAAAGAAAAATAATATAAATTACAGGAATAGTTGATGAAGTAGACAGATAACAAGACAAATAAGTAAGACATTGTAGTCTGAACATGGAGTTTAGGCTTGGCTAAGTAACTGAACATTTCAGATTTATTTTGTGAGATTGCTTGCTTTTCTTTTTTTTTTTTTGGAAAAACTTTACTTAACTCTCTTAAAGTTCTATCACTTTTGCAACCCCTAAAGTTGAAAAACTTTCAATTTAGTGTATCAAAGTTTCAATTTTTTGTAATGTCACTCATCCGTTAGGTTTTTTCGTTAAATTCTAAGGGAGGGGTGTCAAAATTACCAAAATACCCCCAATTTCTTTTTTTTTTTGGAAAAAAAGAAAAAAAAAAATTGCAAAGATTTAGGTATTCGTTAGAATTTAACAAAATTTTCAAAATTACCTACACCTGAATTTTTGCGAATTTTTTTAATTAAAAAATAGGGGCATTTTTTGAAAATTTAGACTGGATTTTGCGGAAAAACCCAAGGGAGGTGTGACATTACAAAAAATTAGAAGTTCGATACACTAAATTGAGAGGTTTTGAACTTTTGAGAGGTAATTGCAAAAGTAATGCAAGTTCAAGAGGTTTAAGTGAATGTTCTCTTTGTATTTTATTTTATTTTTTTTCGGAAGCGGTGAGATTAGTTCTTGATGATGCTAAGATCTTACTATGTATCTAACTTCCTTCTTTGGGTATACTTGTTGTATACATTTGCAATCTTGAAACCAACAGCTTACACTGTTCCAAGAACAGAAATTTGTAATACTTTATTGCTTGATTATTTGTGATACACACAATGTTGAAGTTTTGACACCTCTTTGCTGCTGAGTATGAACTTTCCCATCATATTTTAAGCTAATCTCTACTCTTTGGATTCCACAGGCTGATGGATTTGCAGCAGTTGAAAGAGTAGGAGTGCCTGCTAGTCACCGTGGATTGTTACATGACAAAACAGTTTTTAAATATATCCAAAAATGGTTGGGGGTTGATCCAAAGGTCAGCAAGCATTTGAAGTCTTCCAAAGTGGTAGATGCTTCAAATTAGGTGGAACACGTGCAGTTTTTTTGTGCTGAAAAAGGGGCATGTTTCACATGTTCATGTGTTTCTTGGTAATTATATATGTATGTATGACCCGACAGCTTGCTATCATAGCTTTGTATATTGCAAACCTCTTTGTATTCATCCTCTGTTTCTCCTCATTCTGACATAATTTCCTATTACTCAATAAAAAAATATCTGTTAGTTTGAATTTTTGATAAACATTATGTGGATGATGATGGTATTTCCTAAATAAGTTTTCTCCTTGTTGGTAAGGCAGATATTGTAGGACTACTGCAAGATATAGAGTTTCTGTTAACATTTATTATTGGGAAAATTTGACAAAACTTTCCTAGACTTCCACATGTTTTGAAAGTATCTATCGAGGTTAAATACTCTCAATTAAGAGTATCGAACTTTCAATTTCTTTTAATTAATTTATTACGTCAAATCTTATCAAAAAATTTAAATTACCCATTCTTTTTTTTTATAAAAAATTAAAAGCTTGGATTTTACAAATTTTTATTTTTATTTTTTTCTAATAAAAAAAATGGTATTTTGAGAATTTTGACAACGAGCAGTAGAGAAGGGAAACAAAGGTCCTTTGTTTACTGTAATTATAGGTTAGGTTGTGTAATGGGGTGCACGTGGAAGAAGAGCACGCAAAATTAGGTGTAAGCAGAATGCACACTAGAAAACAAGTTGAAGCATGCCAGCACAAAGAGATTTGGCACGTAGACACACATGTGAAGACTCAATCAAGAGAGAAAAGATCAACTTAATTAAAATCAAAGTTTTTTTAAATGTTTTATTTGGTGTTCAAAGGTAGGTGAAGTGTAGTCAAAGTCAAAAAGGTTTGAATCCCAAACCCAACTAGGATTTTGGATGAATGAAAACCCCAAGAAAGAGAAAGAGAAAGAGAGCATTCCTAGGGGTGGGGGGGCTTGTTTAGCTTATGAGAAAGATTCTATTTGAGATTACAAGGGACAAACACAGACACCCATGAGGCATGCATTTTTTTTATTATTATTCCCTCTCTCTTTACAATGCCCTTTTAATTGGGTCCACAACATTTATAATAATATGCCTAACCTGTGTTTATAATGTGGAATCATAATATCCTACACATATATTCAGGCCAATTATATGTACACACCCAAGGACGGAACTAGAAGTTCAATTCTATCGTCCCAGACGATATAAAAATAAAAAATAAAAAATAAATTCAAAAATTCAATTATATGTATAAACTCAAGGACGGAACTAGAAAATCATCATTAATAATAATCTAACAAAAATTTAATGGTAATTTTTACTGTCACGTCAAAGCGTGACAGTGAAAATTAGGAGATTCGGCTTACATGTTGTTATTAAAATAACAGCATGTATGTTGTAGTTTAATCAACGGTCAAAATTGAATTTCTCAAAATCTATTTTCATTTTCTCTCTTCTATTAAAAGCTTGTAAAAGTAAGTCAACTTTAAGATTCAATTTTGATCATTGATTAAACTACAGCATACATGCTATTATTTTAATAACAGCATGTAAGCCGGATCCGAAATTAGGATCATATCCCGTTCATTTGAACTCCATAATATCCAGTTAATTTTTTAGGAAACAAAAATACCATTTAAATATAAATAACATGATATTATCCCGTTCAAATGAACCAGAAATAATTATGTTCTCTTAGAGGGGGCAAAAGAGGAGTGTTGTAATTAATTAAAGTTAAAAAAGTGTTTGGATTTGTTCTTGGAAATATGGGGGAAGTGGTAAATGCATGGAGAAGGGTGCAGGGAGATAAAAATGGGAAAATTCAGGGTCTGCCACCACCGCTTTTCTTTCCAAGAAGGCACGGGTGCTCCGCTGATTTCTCCAATGCAATCCCAGTTCCCACTGCCTTTCTTTTGCCCCTTTCAATATTTTTTCCCTTCCCCGGTTTTCATGCTGCATCAACCTTCTGTGCACTCCTTTAATTTTATCTTATTTCTTTTTTATTTCATAACCTTAATATATATATATATATATATATATATATATATATTTCAAAATTTAGGGATATATTTCAAAATTTAGGGATTCAAATAAATATCTCAAGAGCATTCACAGCAGTTCTCCAGTGTGTGGTTTTTTTTCCTTAAGTTTAGGAAAAATATCAAAAAGGTCACCATAGCAGATCTCCTATATTACCTCTAAACATTAGAATCGTTACGGTAAAACTCAATGTAGCAATCCTCGTGCTTTTAAAAAAAAAAAACTAATTTTCTCTTCTAAATCATTAAAAAAGTAGAGAAAGAAAGAAATAAAACAATAAAGAAAAATAAAAAAATAATATTTAATTAGTATAGAGAATGATAAAGAGAATCTATTGTGGAGTGTACGTATGTAAATATGAAAGTAAATAGTAGTTTTGATATTTAAATGTAGGGAAAATGACAAGGAAGTTACTATGAATGCTCTTGCCTACAAACCCTTAGCTGATCAAACCTATAATTAGGGTCGACAACTTTTGACACAGCCCGTAAGCTGGACTTGAATTCAACACGAAATTAAAGAGTTAGGGTTCAGAAGTTTAACACGTTTAATAAAATGTGTCGAGTTATTTTATACTTAGGTTTTGACACAATTCGCGAACTCGACATAAACTCAACATAAAATTAGAGGGTTAGGGGATTGAGGGGTTTAATCCTTTAATTGAATGAATTGAACTACCGTGCATTAACATGATCCAAATTCAACATACAAACACGAATTGCCAAGCGCATTCACAAAATGGTGAAGAGGAAAACCCCATTCTTTGTATCGACATATTAAGTATGTTATTCAAAATTACAAAGCCTGGTGTCAATTAATACAACTTTTCCGAGGATCCATTCACATTCTGAACATCCCAAAATTCATAGCTAGTGACAAAATCACTAATTGCTATGCCTCAGACTTCTGTTAGCTGGACCCTTAATTCTAAAATTAATTAGAACCAAAATTAAAAAAAAAAAAATCAAAATTAGGAAATTAATCAGTAGTTGTGTACATCACTTGTTCCCCCCTATCCGATGATCTTCATCCCTGTCATTCCAAACTGTGGACGTTGGAGCTCCATGGCAAAGTACACCCATATTGTTTGACCGTTGGAACGGCAGTTGGGACCCAGTTATTACACGTGGACCCCTGATCATATCCGGTAGCCTTAACCACTGCCGGCGATGATTGTTGGGCGAGATGATAATAGACGTTCCTGCTGGCATGATAAGCGTCCGTCGACGACGGAAACACATGATTCTCGTAATTACCCATCGCCTTCACCTGATCATCGCTCTCCCCAACAAACCCATTGTTGTTTCCTCCATCATTACCAATCACCGTACTCATGGGGATTACATACCCACCACCATTGCTGCCATTTCCATGATACCCAACTCCTCCTCCATTGCTGTGCTCCATTGAAGCGGCGGCCGCCGACTCCATGCCCATGAGGTTGTGGAGAACAGAGTTTTGGTGAAAGAAATTGTGGGTGTTTCCCAGCTGCAACTGATGAAGATCTTGGAAGCTGGTGTGGTCAGAAGAATCTTGCTCTTGCTTGCACCAAACCCTCTGCCCTCCTCCTCCCCCATATGGGTAATGCACGTAAGGTGTTTGATGAGGTTGCTGAAAGGCAATAGTCGGCCACCCTGCTGCAGCCTGGTGGGCGCCGTAGCTGTTGATGCCATCGGTTAGGTGAGAAGAAGTGATGGTGTCATGATGATCTCTTCTTTGGCCATCAACAGTGATCATTTCAGCCTGCGCCTCAACATCTTTCAGCCGCTTTGCAGCCCCTCCGATGGGCAAAGTGCTGCTCTCCAGTATGCTTTTCACGTCATATCTGCTCATGTCAAAGTTTGTTACTGCATTCAGTCCACGGAACTTGATGGCAGCAATGTCATATGCCTCTGCAGCTTCCTCTTGGGTGCCTTCATTAATTTAACAACAACATTACGAGACGTAGACGTTGTTAATCCAAAAAGACTGATTTTTACTGTCACCTGATCATCTCAATTGTATGGTGGTCGTATATATGGTTGTTTACTAATTAACTAGCATTTTTCGTTCATTTAAGATGACTTAATTACTGAAAGTTCCCAAGTAAAGGTGTTTGTTCCTTTGATGCACAAGTTAGAAATAGTATTTAGCATGCTGTTATTATACAATTAGGATGACGTGACAACAAAAATCAGTCAATGAATTTTCTTTTTTACAAGTCGTCGTTTATTCAAAAATGCTAATTTTTACTGTCACGTCATTTCAATTGTATGGTGGTTGTATATATAGCAGTCTATTAAATAAGTAACGTTTTTTGTTTAATTAAGATGACTTACTGAAAGTTCCCAAGTAAAGGTCTTTGTTTCCTGCAACTCTTCCAATCCTTGCTTGCCATCGCCCATGCTGGTGGTGTCTGTCACAACCAAATAACATTAATATTGGTGAAATTAATACATGTTAAAGATTGAGTAGTCTATTTGATTACTCATTCTCTTCTCATATATATATAATGAATTAATTACCTTGTTACTCCTCTATAAATGGATGCACCCCTTGAAAACCCACTGCTCTTCCTGCACCAATTAAGAAAAAATTGAATCATATTATCAAGTGTTCCATAAATCTTTAATCTTGATCCATGCATGGCCAATGGTTGAAGCTTCAGCATAGAGAGAAAGAATTTTAAATAAAATATTGTACCTTCGCAAAGACGCAACATACTCTTGCCTTGTCATGTGCTTCATTTCTTCCAACTCTTTTTCGTAGTTGCTAATCTGGAATTTTAGTCATTAACAAAAGGAAGAAGATGAGCAAACAAAACCCTAATGCATCGATCGGCCGAATACATTGGAAAAAAAAAAACAAATCATTTTGAAATTGGACAACAACCCCATCAATCCGGGATACTTTTGCCCAGAAAAGGAACACGTACAATAATGTGAATCACATTGCCCCATTATCTGTAGGTTAAAGTAACTCATATGTCCATCACATTGCCAACATTTGGGCATATTTATATTTGCAATTCAACTCCTAAAAAAGACCCACTAGGAAAAATGGCTTGCTAATCACTTAACTCCATGTGAATCTCTTTTAATTTATTGAAAAATAAAAATAAAAAGTGGAAACTTACTGGGAAATTTGTGGTGGTAGTGGTACCCCAATATTTCAATGCTGCTAAGTCATAAGCCCTAGCTGCCTTTTCTTCTTTGTCATAACCTCCTACATCAAATTAAAACAAAAGCGCCCATGATCAGAAACATATATAAATGAAGAAAATCTTTTGAGTTAAAAGGAAAGGTAAAAGGAGTCTTTTATACATACTTACCCAAATAAACTGCAGGAAGGTTGAGGAAGCCCCACAATAACATGAGAAAAAACCCAAATAAGGAAATTAATAGAACATTATGGTTACTTTATTAAACATATATATACATACACTTTCCATTTTGGAGAAAAAGTAAATATGTTCTATCTACCTTGCCTTCCCTTACGAGTTTGTCCCTCTCTTCTACAACTATTATCCCATAGATGAGCCTCGTATCTGCCCGTCCACCTATGCCTGGAAAATCAAAACCCTTATAAACAAACAAACAAAGAAAATGTAGATATAATAAAGAAACAAAGAATTAAAAAACACCAAAAATAAATAAATTGAAAATGCAAGCATGCAAAGAAAGAATAACAAACCTTGTTACACCACGGTATATAGAAGTTCTCTGTCCAAATGTATCAATCGACTTTCTTGGCACCGCCTCGATGGCGCCGGTTTGGCTATCAACGCCTGTTGTCGTGTTTGGCGGCTTATTATCCGACGAAGAACTCTCTCCACCGCTCCCTCCGCCAGCGGTGCTAAGAAGCGGCAAAGTCGAGCTGGACTGCGACCCGGTGCTCATCGAAAGCGACAACGTTTGTGCGCTACTTGTTAGGTTTCCACCACTTGCACCACCGCTGCCGCCACCACCACCACTATCATTCTTGTTATCCGGCTGAGGCTGCGGCGGAGGCGGTGCCGGTTGGTTCCTCAACCAGGTCTTGATCATAGACAAGCCAATGGAGCTATTGTTGTGGAGGCTGGTACTGCCGCAGCCGCCACTGCCACCACCACCGCCACCGTCACCGTCGGATGGAAGGTGTAAGGAAGAGTTATTGAACATGTAGTCAGTGGTGTTATTGTATGCGGCGGCGGCAGTTTCGTGATGGGCAAAAGAGTGTCGGCCGAGGAAGTTCTCCAGCTTTGGCTGCTGTTGGTTTTCAAGGCTCTGGCTATTGCATGAACTACCCATTAGCATAGACAGCTCTGACGAGGTGGTCTTGTAGTTGTTACTTGAGTTCATCCCTAAACCCTTCATATTCCAATCTGCAAAAAGGAAGAAAAAAAAAATCATTAAGTCATTAAAAAGAAAAAAGAAAAAAAAAAAAAAAAAAAAAAAAAAAACCCAGAAAAAATATTGCTCCAACTGCTTGAAAATTAGCATTTTCCATTTTTTTTTTGGTGGGTACTAATTTCTGAGCACCCAAAAGATGATTAGGGTTTTAGGAGTTGAAGTTGTAGTGGAAGGAGAAAAAGGTAAGAAAATAGAAAACCTTGGGGTTGATGATTATTTCTATTGAATGCTTCAAGTATGCCAAAAGGAGGAGGAAGGTGGTTGAGGGAAGGAGCGGTGGAGTCAGAAGTGAGATTGAAGCAGTCGCCGGAGACATCAGTGCCGGAGATGTCGTCGGAGTTGAAATCAAGGCGAGAGACTGTGTTTTGAGAGTCATCTTGATGATGATGATGATGATGATGATGATCAGAAGGCTGCTGTGGGAGTTCTTGAGGGGAAAGAGAGAAACCCAACCAGTTCATAGAAGCCATATATATTTGTATATATATATATATAAATAAAAATGTATTTATATATATATTATTTTTGAAGGAGGAGGCGTTGATCAAGTTGAGCAAAGAGATGGAGATGATGAGGAACTAGTTCATGCATGAAGAACTAGAGAGAAGCATACATGGCGGAAGAGAATGAATCCATGTGTTGAGAAGAAAAGGACGAAGACGAAAGGTCAAAAAACACCAACAAAATCTTAAATCCTGTCTTCCTAAGCAAAATGAAGATTTTTTTTATATATATATCCCTCTCTCTCACATACGTACACACCCCAATCCTAAATGGGGCACCTCTTATTTAAGGAAACGAGGCGCCCATATATGTATATATATATCTCTGAAAATCCAAATATTTAAAGAATTGTGTGCAAAAATAATGAAAAGGTACACGAGGAGCAATAAAATAGTTTTGTTGTAGGCAGTAGTTTTTTGGTTCTCAAACAAAAAATAGGGCAACTCAATTAAGTTGAACTTATCCTCATGCATATTAGATATATATATATATATATATATAGTTTACAAGTTATAATTGATAGATAACACATTGATATATAGATGACACATGGATCATCATTACCCTACATATATATACCACGCACCATGTGCTTTTGTAATCTTCAAACAAATTAACTTGTCATCTCCCCTCCCCGCCCCAACCCCTTGGACTTCATATTTATTAAAATAATCAATTAATAAAACTCCTCTAAATAACAAAAAAAAAAAAAAAAAAAAAACGATTAGTGTCAATAATTTGTTCATATTTCCTTCATATTCTTATAGAAATTCTTCAATAAATCAATAATTAGATTTGTACGGTCTACCATTGACTTATATACCATGCATGCTCCGGTTGCAGCCGAAGTCTACAGCAGTCTACTCTATTGACATTGACCCAACGGTAGCCTTTTTTTTTTTTTTGCAGCTCTACTCATTTATCAGTATTTAATGACTTAATACTATTCTAACATAGTACCAAGAGTCCAAGACATTTTAATCAGGCCTACACCTCCGAACGTGACTCGACCACGGAGCCGCAATTCATTCGATTTCATACTTAACATGACTCTGATATATACCAAATGACACAAACCTCGAGTAAAATTCATCATGGAAAATCAGCTTGCAAGATTTGACTTAACTCATGTGTGATATTAACATCGTAAATATTGATACCAATTATTTTTCGGTAGAAATATTGATGAATGTACACGGAATCCGATCTGTGCTTGGTGTGAAACACCTGTAGAAGAAGATCGATGCATGTGTAATTTGATCTGACAAAGAGTGACAAGAGTGAAGAAACCCACACGCAGCCCCTCTCCACGCCCATTTAGCCATGCCCACTTGGACAATGGTCACTTCATGTCAGCCAAATTATCAGACTCTTTCCCATTGAGTTCCTGCCTACAAACAGGCACCCATAACTTTCTCACATTCCATCCATCCATATCACATTATTTTACTATTATCTCCTCGTCCTAATCATAAACTGCTCCCCCGTTACAGACGGGAGCTAAGTGAGAAGAAAAACTTTCTCTTTCTCTCTCTCTCTCTCTCTCTCAAGTACTCTGCACAAAACAATAATTCATGCATGACTGACACTTTTTTTACAATGAAGAGAGGGGAAGGAATCCAAAACATATTCTTAATTAATTAATTAATTATAAAAAGTTATAAAAAGAAAAATGAAATAAATATATATGGAGATGGGGTTTGCGCCTTGCACCCCTACATGAGGACACTAACCCTTGTCTTCCGGGTCTTCGGAGGTTATTTTTCATTCTCATGAAGTTTTTATTTGAAGGGACAGATTGGAAGAAAATCTAAGGATTCAAATGGAATTTTCAGATATCCCATGATCAGTGTGTTGGTTTGTCAACTTAACAGTTTATTTCTCTTGTCAAACTCATTGAAATTTCCTACGTATGCCGTTTTGGATGCAATCAACTGTATAACTTGTGCTTTTCCAATTAAAAAAACTATATATTTTTTTTTAGTAAAAAATAATTTATTCAAGGAAAACCCTCAACAAAAACTACTCCTTAAAAACGAAGGCCTAAGGGCTGGGTTGAGGGGCACAAACTACAAACAAGCCTTCAAGAGGGCAACTTTTATTAGAAAAGTCTTAATTAAGACCCATCCAAACCTCTATTGATAGAAGATCGAGGCTTCAATACCGGCCCTGTAATTAAGGAACTAAATTTTTTTAACCTTTACCCGTATTATATATAATCATCTCATATATATATATATATATATATATATATATATATATATACTAGATTAGAGAATTAGGAGTTAGAAAAATAAGGTTTTAATTGGAACCCAAAAACACACAATAAGCTCTTGCAGAGCGGTGATTGTCTGGGCATCTAGCCCAGTCAGTGTTCGAGACTGTCTCCAATTGAGAAGATGAGGATTAATGTGTAAGTAATAAACCATGAGACGCAGTATGCTTGAGATATCTCAAGATGCATTTGAAAGCCTGCAAGTGTAACTTGGTTGGCCTGTGCATAAATTGACAAAAATGATTAACAACAAATGTCAAATTTATGCTCCTTTTGTTTCAACTTAAAATGATTTTTGGAAAATGTTTTCCGTATTTTTTTGTGTTCGGTGCGACGTAAAATAATAGTCAACGGAAAATATTTTCAGTTTAACCGAAAATTCTTCTTTAATTTTCAAAAAATGGTTTCCATTTTTGAAACATGTAAACCATTTTCTTTGAGTTTGAGCATCTCATTCTCAAACCGATAGACCCAACCGAGTTGTCGTCGGGACCCCATCGGGACTCGACCGAGACCCGCGTACCTAGAACCTACCTAGGACCCGATCAGGACCTGCCTGAGACCTGCATGGGACCTGCTTGGGACCCGATAGGACTAGACCGGGACCTGTTTGGGACATAATCAGGACTCTGCCGAGACCTGACTAGCACCCCGCTGGGACTCGCACGAGACCTGATCAAGACCCCACTGGGACTCAGTTGGGACCCGGTTAGGACACTGACAGGACTCGGTTGGGACTGATCACAGGACTCAGCCAAATTATCGTCGGGATTTGATCGAGACATTTTCGTCAGAAAAATATTTTTCATCGAAACAAACAGAGTCTTAGATGAGTGAGAGACAAGTATTGTACTGAGCCCATTGTGCTCCAAAACAAAGATGGGTCATCAACAGGGTCTCCCTCAAAGGTTGATAAAGCATGAGAATAAGACATTGGAGAGGAAATTGGCTTGGCCTCCATCATATTCGTACGTTGCAAAAGACTAGTGATACCTGTGTTGGGACAAGATTGAAGATGAAAAATCTCCACCCCTAAAAAGAAATTCATTGTACCAAGGTCCTTCACAACAAAATGAACCCGCAACAGTCGTAGAAGATCATCAATGGCATAGGACACCTATATATGCAATGACAATAATATCATCTACATATATAAGGATAAACATATATAGTAAATGAGAAATATTTAAAGGTGAACTAAGAAGATTTAACTTGTTGGGGATAGTGCCCTAAACTCCAAGTTTTTTTGTAAGACATTTTAGTTTATATGGAATAAAATTGTTATTTACTGATTTATTTAACTAAGCATATATCGTATAACTTTTTCTATGCTTATCTTTATTGATTATTATTAATTATTATGTGCATGTAAATGGTCCATGAATTTTGATTCCTACATGAAATCTTCCGTGGCAGAATTAAGGTGAAAGATATTGCTACTTCAATTATCTACCTCTTATCCTTGAATAACTAATTTTATTATTATTTTCATACTTGTGAAAGCCTTATTACATGTACATAGTATTTTGGTATGCTCAACCAAAATTTCATGGCCATGAATAAAGAATAATTAATTCATATATAAAATCTATCTCAAGATAAAATTTCTTGTCCTTTTAGAGAAATTGATTTGGATTCTTTCTTGAGAAAAGCTTTCTCACAATGTTACATGTGATTACCCAACACATTGGGAATGTTGACCGAAGTAAAGGTCTCATCCATAGATGTATCAAAGCAACATCCATTTCACATCTGAGTACACAATTATCTCAGGATTTAGAATCAATATCATAAGCAGTCTTTTAGAAGTTATTGTCTTTCCTTATTAACAATATCTTTTATGTAATATAACTTCTTGGTCCGTTCAGTGCATAATACATTGTAATGCCCCGAAAATTTAATTAACTGGTAATTAAATTATCAAGCACCTCCCAGACTTATCTACAAAACTAATAAGTCCACAAGGTTCTATTTTCCTCAATCAGAGTAATTAAGCAGGGGAAATCCATGAGTTTATTTCTATTTGTAAGCATTACAATCAGAGCATTACTAAAATCTCAATGTAGGCTGAGTCATCAAAGTATACATGATACTGCAAAGAATATCTGGACCCTCCTAAAATACACAAATACATCTTAAATGCTAGATATCACAAATAACCTTCAAAGTTCTACAATGGGTCTTCAAGTTATAACATGATCAATACCTTTATGTCAATCGACCGCATTTGCCTCCAAGTCCAATCCACTCAACCCTAGCTAGGCCCTCTATAAAACGCTATCATGCTCCCTTGGTGTAGAAAAGTAAGTGATAAGTCTAATGACTTAGTAAGCAGGTAATCTCGTGCTAGTGTGTGACAGTGAACAGTTTATATCCAGATAAAAAGGTTAAGCATGAATATCGTTATTCTCAAAATATTTATTAAGATGCCTTTACAATATTATAGCTTTAAATCAGCATTTTCCAAGTCTTTACTTCGTTTGCAACTACTTGTGCCATCTACAAAGTATTTCGAGGTATTACATACCTACACATTAACTTAAAGCCTTCAGCTTCACTCAATCAAGGTAGACCATTAAGGTTCGATGTATAACATTCTTTCAAATATGGAATGACCAATTCCATTATAGATTGCGAACTATCTTATAATTTATAATTACAAGTACTATGAACTAAAACCTTATGTGATAACTCTGTTACTCACGGCCTATAGACCATATTCAATGTAATCTAATGACCTATTATATGCATAATAAATACAACTAGTAATATGCATGTAAAGAGTTATATCCCATATGCTCAAATAATTTAATTATTGAATAACAACTTATATTTATTACAAGCACTGAATGTCAATATAGATATAAAATCATTGGAATTTAGGGCATGTGGTGTCTGATATTAGAGTGTGATTTGCAGTGACTTTGTATTGAGATGTTCAAGAGTGGGAGGGTTGCTCGAGATAAGTAAATGCTTACGAAACTTTTTTTATTTTATTATGCAACATATTAGTTTTTCAAAATAATATGTCTTGAGCCTATTGATTATGATAACATTTTCATGATTGCTTCAAATGAATATTTGCTTATTTTACAATTTACAATAAATGAACAATATTTGCATTGTATGACATGACCATGGGTCATGTGCTACTATTATATGGGGCTTAACCTTATGGTCACAAACATCTACTTTGGACTTAGATCTAATGGTTGTTTGTGACGGGCGCACCATGAAAGGATGCATCATGTAAGGCTTTGCTAGTAGCATAGGGCGCTTAAGATTGAACTCGGTTGAGCTGCTAGTACATGACAGTATGATGTAATATTCGAAGCACCAGTAGTACTATACTACATGTCCCTTGGGACAACGTCAATCCTACTAAGAAGGGGTTATTAATGGCTTAGATAGTTCATAGAAAGGAAACCTATGGTCGATATTAATTATATATGTGTTTTGCATGATTTCTGAGTTATCGGAATTATGCCACCCCATTTCAAAATAAACCACATTTTTTACCGTGTAATAACGAAGGCAACACACAATATTGTTTTTGTGACAACCCCACATTTAATAGTTGAAGTTTACAAACTATTTCTTAAGGCTCATTGCATAAACTAGTTTCGTAATAATTACTTACTAAGTTGTAGACTTTCGCAGTTATTTTCCTTCTAACTGTGAAATACTTCGGTGTTTTGTATATTTAGCAAGATGCCATATTGAGAAATTTGCTCGGATGAGGATGCCAAGCGAATAACTTACATTGTTAGGTTTGCTTAGGTTGAATATGTTAGTTATTAAATTTTTTGTAATGTTTGTTTAATTAGAAGCTTTGAGTCTAAAATATTGATGATACCTGATGTTATTTAAGGTTATATATTTAATTGCCTCAAATGATTTATTTCTGCTTTCTGCTATAGTATACTTTGAAATTAGTTCGACTTGTTGAATTTAGCTAATTACTAGTTAATTAATTAGTTTGAGAACATTATGAGTAAACACTCCAAATTAAGTAAATTTAATTATTTAATTTAGAAGGTGTAACACTCTCTCTTTGTTTTGGATAGGCGAATAATAAAAAAATAGATTCTTTGTTCTCTTAAACGGAAGAGCTACATCTCACTAAAAAAAAAGATTATTAGCGACAAAATGTGGCCACTAAAAGTACTATAATTGATGCTATATATTGACTGTCGACATGTCGAAGATACTAATTAATAATGTCGATGCTACTACATCAACATTCAACGTTGATGATCAGCTGATGCTTATCATCGTGGACTCAAAAAGTTGACGTTGATGATGATTCTCAAACATATATAACATGCAATTAAGAAGCATAATTCATATATTATATATAGGCAGATACGTAGGATTAGTATGAACTCATATGCACACATGAAGTGGTAATATGAATAGTTTAATGGGGGAGGTGGTGGGTTGGGGAAAAGTGCAGAGAGATTGATCTTGAAGGGTGCAAAAACCTAACTGTAAGTTTGACCGTCAAAAAAGGAATCAAAGAGGGTAAAACACTTGGCCTCTAACCCTTTTTTAGAATATAATTATTAATATTAAAAGCCTGCTCCCTCTGTAAAAAAATAAATATTGCTCTCGGTAATCCAATCCATAATCATGCCCAACCTTAGCCCTCTTCTTAGACAGAGAAAGAAAAAATAAATAATTAATTTCATATGGAGAGAGAGAGAAAGAGAAAGTATGACTTTTGACCTAGGATTGGCAATTTGACTAACCCTAGTAATTTATATATAGTAATTTATAGTATATAGATGAAATTGGTTTTGAAATTTTTACTGCTTGCATTTTTACTGTGAGCCCCATGCGTTGTGGGCACGTACAACTTTTTGGACCACCTTAATCATGTTGGGATGGAAATTCAATAGAAAATGTGGAAGTGGAACCATCCAAAACATGTTATGAATGATGGCCATGTGTTGATGATATACGCGTCTTGGAATACCATGTGTTTCTCAATTCTCACGTTTTGTTTGGGCAATCACCCTAAACCCTATATATACATATTAAATGCATGCATGTGTGTATATGTTTAGAGTCACCCAAGTATGACTCTGGGCCTACGGCCATCACACATTAATAGACTTGGTCGAATATATACTACTCACAAGTTCTTAATAATAACTTTTTTCTTTTTGTCTTTTTTGGAATGGCATAGGTTTCTAATTTTAAATTAATGTTCTTCTAAGAAAAAAGGAAAAAGAAAAAAAAAAGAAAAGAAAAAAAAAAAGCGAAACCAAGTGTCGGGGTGCATGGAGTTAGTAGAGTGTTGTAACGTGAATGAGTTTCGCGTGCAAAAGAAAGAGTCGGTTTAGTAGGAGTAATGATTTACACACTTTGACTTCACTTTTAAAATTACTATTAGATTTGAGATTTTATTGATATTTCGATTCAATGTTAATTTTAAAAATCAGGTAAGTGTATCAACTATTTATATGATTGTTTGATACAAAGAAATTGCAAAAATGTTACAAACAAATTAATAAGAAACATGTTGCCCCTCTACATGTCTGTTTTTTTCTATGGTTTTTTTTTTTTTTTTGTATATAACTTTTGCAAACAACATTTTTCGGAAAATTAAGGATTGTGTTTATTGGGTGAGTCTAATATTAATTTGAATAGTAGAGAGGATTGGTCACCCACTATACATCCCCCGAATTAGGCCCATGCCATGAATGCTACAACAACGTAAAGTCCAGTCTAATGATACATGCATGCATGCAGCCCATGCTGCATCTTCCCATTTTTACATGTCTCATATTATTTTTTTTATTATTGGAAGGAAAAAGGTGGTGTATTTCCATATTAAAAAAATAAAGAATAATCAAGTCACATTTTCAATGAAATTGTTGTTTGTTTTTTAGGCTTTCTCTTTCGGAATTTGTTAATAAAAAATGCAACAATTTGGAACTAAAAAATATGAGAAATTATTCTTGGCATTCTGGCGTTCACCCCGCGTACATTTCTGCTAATTACCTACTCACCATTAATAAAAACAAAGAAAAAAAAAATGGAAAAATACATTTTACCCCACCTAAATTATTCATTCATTTGCACTTTGACCTTCAATGTTTAAAAAGTGACACTTGACCCCCCCAAACTTCCAAATTGTTGCAATTCAACAATTTTGATTTTTTTTTTTGCCAAAATGCCCTCATCCCAAGTTAAAAAAGAATTTTTAAAAATTAAGGGGTGTCCGATCTGCCGGATCTGGGATGGCGGACCACCACTTAATTTTTATTTTTTTATTTTTTTAAAAAAAAATTATTTATTATTATTATTATTTTTTTTTTAACTTGGGATGGGAGCATTTTGGGAAGAAAAAAAAAGTCAAAATGATTGAATTGCAACAATTTGGAAGTTTGGGAGGGGAATAAGTGTCACTTTTTAAACATTGGAGGTCAAAGTACAAATGAATGGATAGTTCAAGAGGGTAAAATATATTTTTCCAAAGAGGCCAAACCTCTTAATTAAGAGGCATGGCGCGTTGCAGATCAAGGAGAGATGGGATGTATGCGCGCGGGGCGGAAGGCTAGAGGGGGTTCCTGACGTGCCATGTGTGGCACGTCAGGAATTTAAAAAAAAAAACTAAATATAGATAAATAAATAAATTATAATTAAATAATTTGCTGATGGGGTAATTCACTACGTCAGAAATTTTTGACATGTATAAACTTAAAACGTCAGTAAAAAATATAATTCTTACAATTTGAAAATCCAAAAAAGTTTCTGATGTGGCAATATATAAAACGTCAAAATTTTCTGACGTGTTGGTATTGCCACGTCACTAATTCCTGACCTTCCAAATTTCCCACGTTAGGAAACTATTTTTTGACGTAGCATTTTTGCCACGTCAATAATTAGTGACGTGGCAAAAAAAATGTACCGTTTGTCATGTCAAAAATTGATTTTTTTTTTTAGTGGCAGTGGGTAAAAGATATACAACTTTTTAAAATTAAAATTAAAATTAATAATAAAATATTATTATATATTTAGGTGGGAGGCATTAGGCATTAGGGTTTTGCTAGTGTTATAGAGGGGTGAGAGAGAGACATGAAAGCGGGTATCAAGCAAGAGTAATTAAGGGGAAGGTAGCGGCTGCAGCGGCGTTGAATGGCAATGTCCGCCGCGTGGCATTGGTTGTCGGTAATCAGCGTAAAAAATGGTAGTAAGCTTTCAAAGTGGCCAACCAAAACATGCTTGCGATTAGAATGAGTGAAAACCAAGCACATGCAGCGTAATATGTGCAAATCTGCCATGCATATCTCCCTTCCCATTATCTATCTATTATTCTTTCAATATGATAAAATCTGGTTTATTAGTATTTTGTATCATATATATATATATAGGATTTTGGTTATGTCATGCATGTGTTTGCATTCAAAGGGGAAACTTATAAAATTCTCCTGAATTTCTACGTGTTTTGATCGAAAAAGGGTATTAAAATTTTAATTTCTTTTAATTACTCAATTTCATTAGAATTTTTCGTTAAATCTTGTCAAAATACCTTTATTTTTTATTATAAAAAATAAAATTAAAATATACAATTGTAAAGACTCAGACGTTTATTTTTTATACAAAAAAAAAACCTTTGCAATATTTTTGCAACATCTTTGCAATTTTTTTATTAAAAAAATATGGGTATTTTGGATATTTTGAAGAAAAAAAATTAACGGAATTGGGTAATTAAAAAAAAAATTGAAAATTCGATATCTTTAATATTTGAGAGTTTTTAAACTTTGAAGGTAGTGTCAAAAAGAATAAAGGTTTAAGGGAGTTTTAGTAAATTTTAGTAATGGAATTGTTGTGATAATATGGTACTCATGGTGTAGGAGTCCATAACAATTATAACATATAATAAATATATTGTTTAAACCAACCGGTTATATTAATTTGTTGAAAGAAAGCCATATTATTAACAATAAATAATAAAGATCATAAACGGTAAATTAATTTCCATTATGTAGTTAAGAGGATAAACTATCAATTAATGTAAAAACTTTTTACTAAGACCTTTTCCCATTACATGCTGGTCAAGCTCCTGGGCTTGGACACCTCATATTCTCTCAATCCAACATAGGAGGCCCAGAAAATATTAGATGAGTGTATAATTATTTTAAACGGTAATGGTAATTTACAAACCGACACCCTTAGTTTTTATTCACAAAGAAAAGACTTTCAATAATGTGGTTATGATCCTCTATATTAAATCCTCAAAGTATTTTAACAAAAATATGTGTTTTTTTGAAAGTTTATGAATGTTCGAAGTCTCCTCCCGAATGTTTGAGATTTTCACTCCGAATGAACGAACGAAGTTTCCAATCGAATGTTTGACTTTCCTATCGAACGATCAATGACTGTCTGCATGGAAAATTGTAAAATAGTTTTAACTTCTTGCACGCCCTTGTGTCCTTTAAGGACCTAGGATGAAACCCTAGGTCTCATTTTGCCCCATTCCTCAGACCTAACACCTAGAGAGTGAGAGAAGGTTCCTTTGTGAATTCTTCTCAAGCTTGAAAAGGCTCATTTCCTTGTGGGAAGAAGCCTAATCCATTCTTAAAAACTCATTTTTTGTGATTATTTTCATACTTAACATGAGTAATTGTTTCCATGTGCTAAAGTAGGCACTTTTATAAAGGAAAATCACTACAAAAAACCTGCCCTTTATTGACGTGGCAAACAGTAACTCATGTATGCCACGTCAATAAATTTTGACGTGTCTAAATAGACACGTAAAAAAAAAATATTTTTGACATGTCATACTGGCACGTCAAAAAATGTTGACGTGTTAATGGAATACGTCAAAAAAATTTTTTGACGTGGCAGCACTAGCACGTCAAATTTTTTTTTTTTGACATGTTGGTCTCACTACAAAAAAACAATTTTTTTCTGACTAGCGTTTTCTGACGTGTCAGGGTGTTTGACACGTTAGAAAATTTTTCTGACGTGGCGTTTCTGACGCGTGTTGATTGTCAGAAACATAGGTGACAGGAAAAAAAAATTTCTGACGTGTGAGAATTACCACGTCAGAAAATTTTCTGACGTGGTAGTTCTGACACACGTTAGAAAATTAAATTTTTTTTTTAAAAAAAAAAAAAAAATTTCTGGAATTTTGTTTTTGAATTAAAAATTTATTAATTAATTAATTAATTTTTTTTTTTTGAGAATTCCTCTGCACGGCAGGGTGAGGAGCTGCCGTGCAGGTGATGCACACCATAAACACGTACATGTGTTTATGGTGTGCAGAGATCACCATCTCTGCACCATGGGGTGCAGAGATGGTGATCTCTGCCATCTCTGCAGAGATGGTGCACTTCTTCTTCTTCCTTGAGCTTCTTCTTCCTCGATCTTCTTCTTCTTCTCTACTCTTTTTTTTTTCTTTTTCTTCTCTTCTTCTTCTCTTCAATCTCCCTTTCTTTTTCTTCTGCACCTTCTCTTCTTCTTCTTTTCTCCCTTTCTTTTTCTTCTTCTCTTCTCCTTTTTTTGGTTCTCCTTCTTCTGCCTAATTTCTTGCATCTGCCGTGGAGAGAAGGGAGAGGAGACAGACAGACTGTGGGAAAAATAAATGAGGAGGAAAGAATAAAAAGAGAAAAAAAGTGGAGGGAAAATAAGTAGGGGGAAAAATTTCAAAATTTCGGCCTTTTTAGAAATTTTTTCCTTTTCCTGACATGTAATATTTAGCACGTCAGAAAATTTCTGACGCGCCAAACTTGGCGCGTCAGAAATTTTCTGACACCCCAAACTCACACGTCAGAAATTTTCCCCATATATATATATTCGTTTTTTTTTAAAGTAGTTTTCTGACGTGCGACACGTGGCACGTCAGAAAACTAATATATATATATATAGCATTCTGACGTGATGGTTTGCCACGTCAGAAAATTTCTGACGTGGCAAATTTTGCAACGTCAGAAATTATATCATTTTTAAAATTTTCAAATTTGTAATATTTTTTTGACGCTCCAACATCTAAAACGTCAGAATTTTCTGACGTGTCTGTTCAGACACGTCAAAAAATTCTGACGTGTCACTATTTACACGTCATAAAAAAAAAAATTTCTGACGTTTTAAAATTTGCACGTCAGAAATTTTCTGACGTGGCAACAAAGTAGGTACTGTAGCCACATCAGAAAATGTCCTTTTTTTTGTAGTGTCTCCAACACGTCAAAAATCTGGAATTTTTGACACCCCCCATTTTAACCGTTGAGAAACGTCAAAAGGCGTACGTTAAAAGGGGTTTCTGATGTGTCAATACCATTGACACGTCAAAAACTCCTAGTCAAAAATTCACTGCATTTTTATAGTGAGAGTTTGATTCTTGCATGTTCAATGTGAACCTTAGAGATAGGTTTCCTTTTTGAGTCAAAACATGGGGCCATGCTTGAATTAAATACTGTGCTTGTTGTATGGTGCTTATTAGGGCTTCTAAGACCACTAAAAGTCCTATTTAAGCTTGTGATTAGGGAGTAGTATGTAGGAGGTCCTCGTCGGACTAAGTTTCTCATAGTCATCAAACGTTCCATCCTCAGGATCGAACAATCGATGCTTGTTGGTTGAATAATGGACCTCAATACCCAACATTCGATGAAGGCAATAATCTGCATGATTATGGTTTTAATTACGTGATTAGAGTTTTAAGTGTTATATTGAAGTTCTTGAATATATAGAGTATGTCTGATACTAGCGTACGATTACAGTGATGTGAAAGTTAAGATGTGCAAGAGTGAGGAGAATCGCTCGAGGTAAGTAAATTCTTAAAAAACTATTAATTTCTCTATGCGATTTATTAATGAACTAAGCATGCTATTATTTCCTATGTCAATACAAAACATGTAATGAGCTATAACACCCTCAAAATTTAAAACCGATTAGTTTCACTTAACTTGGAGAGTGTTATTGGTAATCACTCCAAACCAATTAACTAGTAACTAGTTGGTGGTATTATCCTAATCTTTAACCTACCGGAGTATAAATATGCGGAAAGCGAAAATAAATGATTTGAGATTTCTAGCTATAAATCCTTTAACTATTGGGAACTATGAGTGCAAAAACAAGATTGTGCAGTGGAAAATAATAATTCTCATGCCAAGATTGAACTTTATGAAGAACATGTAAAGAACTATGCTATTTAAAATTAAATTGCAAAACATAATTTTTTTTTTTTTTTTTTTTTTTTTTTACATTTCCGCACAAGAGGGGGGAATGAGATTTGAACTAGTTACATCCGCTTCATTAGGCGTTGTCCCAACCGATTGAACTACCTCTTGAGGATTCTGCAAAACATAAATTACTCACTTGAAGAATTCGACCACTCCTCCACTTTTGGGAAAAATTTTGCTCCTTACTCTTTAATGAATAACGTGTGATCTCAAGGATTATGAGACATTCAGATCTTCTCATCAATGAATGAAAATAATCAAGGGAGAGTTAACTCAATAATATTAGCTCTTAGTAAATACTAAATAATTGTAGAGATGGTATGTTTGCAGAATTTTAAGTTCTTCTCTATTTATAGGCATAAATGCTAGGAGCGGTGAGAGATCTAACTAATGTGGGACAAGTACTAGTAGTAGCAAGTCTAATCCAAGAATGATTACAAGGGATAGTGGACGACTAGGGCATGGAATACCCTAGCCTCCACTCCACTCAAGATGACACATGGGGTCAGAGAAGTTTTCCCTGGTCGATGCGTCTACTACACTGTCCTTAGGACTTGGTTTTATCCCAAGCCCAATCTCTCTCTCTTGCATCTTTGTACAGTTTTTCTCTAACCTATATTTTAATAAATTAAAACAAGTAGCCCAATAAATAAGAAAGCATGACTTGGTTAAATTACACCACCTTGGTGGGGAACCTAAATGGAAAAATAAAACTAGCTCCACATAGTCTCGACTTTCTCAAGTTACTATTTAATTACAATTGAGTCCACTAAACAATTGTAACTGCACTCTAGTTTTTATTTTTGATTAAAATAATTAATCCCTTTGACTTAATTCTCCATAGCAAAATTAAGGCCAAAAATACTGCCACTTAATTATCTATCTCTTTGTTCTTGAGTCACTGATTTTATTACTAATCTCGTACTGGTAAAAATCTTCTCACATGTACATTATTTTAGTTTCCCAACCGAAATGCTCTAGCCTAAGATTGAGAATAATTTTTTTTTATCCTTGATAAAACACGAGGATCGTGTTCTACCCTCAATAACAACTAATCCAACCAAAAACACAAATTTTTTATAGGGAGATGTCAATTTTTAATTGTATAGGGAGGTGTCGAATGTTTGGCTTAGAGTTAGCCTCGAACGCTCCAAGAAGATGTCAAACATTCAGCTAGGATTGGAAAATGATGAAAATCCCAATCTTTTAATTTGGAAAATTGGTTTGTAGCACTTATTGGATTCTTTTTAATGTTAATTTAAATTATGAAGGTTGATTTTATAAAGCGTAATTTGACAAATAATTGTATTTATTTTTATTATTTTAGAGTATTACATGAGCCAAATAGCCTTATCAAATGTTTAGAAATGCTCAAAACAAATATTTGCTTATTATGCAATATTATCATGTATGGACGGTGGTACATGATTGTATATGAGCTTAACCCGGCCTATAGTCAAATAGATTTACTTTTATGTATGACCTTGGATCTAATAGTTTTATATTTAACTGATGCATAGTGTACGGATGGGGTCACACCTACAGCTTCATTATTGGTGTGGATCACCAGGGGTTTAAATCAGGTTGGGCCACTAACAAAGACAGTACACAACAATATATAGAGCACCGGTATTGTACTACATAATAAAACACTGGGGATTGTGTTCATGTCCTTAGAAAGAACGCCAACCCCACTAAGAAATGATAAAAGGCTTGACTAGACCGTATGAATGAAAGATATGAGCAATATATATATAAAATTCCACGATGTTTTTGGTTTACCTATGTTGAGAAATGCAAAATGTTATGAAAGACTCTTTAAATAAACCAGTTACAT
This sequence comes from Corylus avellana, assembly GCF_965113065.1. Lineage (NCBI taxonomy): Eukaryota > Viridiplantae > Streptophyta > Magnoliopsida > Fagales > Betulaceae > Corylus > Corylus avellana. The sequence continues at coordinate 9,688,119 of NC_142490.1, read as the reverse complement.
AATAATTTACTTACTAAGTTGTAGATTTACGCAATTATCTTTTCACTATGAAGCACCTCGGTGTTTTGAAGATTAGCAAATTCATTGCATTGTAGAGTAGAACACTTTTACTGAGATGAGCCAAGAGAATGATTGATATTGTCAAGTTTGAATAGTTAGTCAATAGTAATATTTATTAGAAGCTTTGAGTTTATGTTGATGATATATAATAATGTTTAAATATATTTTAATTTGTCTCGGATCATTTCTTTCTGCTTTTTACTATAGTATACTCTGATAGATTAATGTTGTGTAGCGATTTCAATTAGTTACAAGTTAATTAGTGTAACGGTGCTACGAGCAACACTCAAAGTATATTTAATTATTTAATTTTTAGGGCATTACACTGCACAATTGCCATAATTGGTTGGCGGCCAGTATGGGGCCACCAAACAGTGGCCACAACAAAATACCTTTTTTTTTTTTTTTTTTTTTTTATTTTTTTATTGGAAAGTCCACGTACCATTTTCAAACTAGCATTCAAACTTTCAATTGTGATAATATTCATTCCCAAACTATCAAAATATTATCAATGTTTCCTCCAATGACAAAACTACCCATAGTAAAATAAAAACAAAAAATACTAAAACTTATAGAAAAAACTTAAAACTCTCTCTATATATAAAATCCAAGGGGTGGTCAAATTTAAAAATTAAAAAAAAAAAAAAAATTCATTTTTATAAGAAAATTTTTTTAAAAAGTTTTGTTTGTTTTTTTTTTTTTTTTTGATAAAAATTGCAAATTTTCATTTTATAATTTTTTTTAAATAAAATTTTTCGTTTTAAAAAATTATATATATATATATATATATAATAAAAAAAATCAAAATTTAAAATAAAAATTTCCGTTTTAAAAAAAAAAATAAAAAAATTCGTTTTTTTTTTCAAATACAAAACAATTTTATTTTTTAAAAAAAATTAAAAATTTTCCTTTTTTTAAATTAAAAATTATTGTTTTCATTTTATTTTTTTTCTTTCGAATTTATAGGGGTATTTTTGTCTTGTTGAGAAATCTATAAGAACATTTTTATCTTTTTACTAGCCTCAGAGGACATTGACAATGTTTTGTTAGTTTTTGGGGACATTGTCACTATTCACAATTAAAAGTTTGAGGGACATTATCATTTTAGTGGTAGTTTAAAGAGGTAATAGACTCTACCCTTTTTTTTTTTTTCTTCTTAATTTTCGTTTTTCTTAGTTTTTAAAAAATGTTGTTTTTTTATTATTATTATTTTTTTAAAATGTTTATGCTGTGTTTGGCAAAGGAGTGGGCCGGACTGGACCTAGAAACTCAAAAAATTCTTCTCAATATTCTTACCTTTTACATCACGCCAATCACTTTTTATTACTATTCAAATAAAAAATCACTACAAAACTAATTTTTTCACTTTTTTATACAAAATATTATTACTTTTTTTCTTCTCAAATTATTCAAATCTGCTATATTTTCGGTCCACCTAATTTTTCAAGCCCTTTGCCAAACACACCTAGCTTTTCAGCGTTGGTAAAGCAGACGAGAAATGAAAAACTTGTTATAACAAGTTTACCAAACAGGCTCCACTTTCCCGAAAGAGCGCCAGGCAGAATTTTCGGCCCTGACAAACCCAACAACAAAAGAAAGAGGAGAAACACAGAGAAAAAAGAATCCCCTCTCTCTCTCTCTATCTCTCTCTCCCGGTGGATCAGTTGCTATCTCTCAAAGAGTTTCGAAGGATCTTCAGCTACAAATTTTAAATGATTCAGTAAGATTCCATTTCAATTTTCTCTTTTTTCCCCAAATCAGATCCCAGTTTTAGCCGAATATTTAAAGATTTTCAGTTCTAATTTCAATTGCTATCAGTTGTATTCTATTATTCCTTGTGCTTTGCAATCCATTCTCATGGAAAACGGGATTTTACTGTATTTAAGTCAATTGGGTTTGGGTTGGATTACTACTTTACTGTTAGTCTTTTGCCTATCTTTTTTGATTCTCTCATTCGTAGTCCTTTTTATAAGAAATGAAATTACTTTTGAGTTTATCTCAACTGGGTTTTGCTCTTTCTGTTTGTTTGGGGGATGCTATTTCAAACTATTTTTCATGGACTCTCCCCTCTTCACTTTTATAGTTCTATTCAAGTTTGATATGTTTTTGAATGTGGAAGATTGGACGGTAATAGCCTGAAGTTTGTTTTTTGTTTTTTATAATTTAGTTTAGTGCAATATTTGCAGTTTCGGTTTTTTAAGTCTTAGTGCAGGTATATTGAGTTCTGAATGAATTGTCCTTGTTTTTGGTTAATGTCAGATTCTATTCTTTATGTATTTACGATCTCTTCTATGGTTGTCAATATGACCAACTTTAAGTATGGTAGTGGAGTCAAAGGTAAAGGGATGAAATAAAATTATGATGATTAAATTTTTTTTTTTCTTGACATATTACATATGCTATTATGCTTAGTAGTACAAAAAAATTATAAACACAATTGAAGATACAAATGAAGTATTTTATAACCCAATAGTCAAACTTGACCAATGTGTCAAGATTGTTCATCAATCATCAATGGCTAGGGAAAAAAAATTAACAAACACTATAAATTATTCAACTATTAATAAGTTAATGAACCACAGTATTGAAGCAAAATACAAAAATAAAATGAACCAAAATATCCAAATTCAAGATCCAACCGCATACAAAATAAAACAAAATTTTGATTGAAAAAATGGAGAAAAAAAAAAAATTGACCATTGGACAATGATGTTTGGAGTGGAGAATTGACTGGTAGAGTTGGCTGGTGCTGTGATTGCCATAGCCAAGTGACCAGAAACTAGAAAAAAGTTGAGAATTTGATAATGACGCTTGGATTGGAGTATTGACTAGTAGAGATGCCATGATTGCTGTCACTATGTGACCAAAAAGTGGAGAACCAGAGACAAAAATGGGTATGGAGGAAGATATGAAGTTTCGGTTCTTTTGATTGGGATTTGAGGTAAAATAATACATTTATTTCTATTAATAATAATAAAAAAAAAACGTTTGATTGGGATTTGAGGGAAACATAAGCCAAGCCACTTGAAAACTCCCTCCCTCACCGGCATACTAAGAAACTTTACATCAGGGGAGAGTTGCGACTTTACTTGGCATTCCCTCTATAACACTCCACCCCATTGACACACAATATTGTTCTTTTTTGGCTCTCCTGAACTAGACTTCCCAGGAGGTTACCAATCCTGGTACTACTCATGCATAAGCTCACTTAACTGCGGAATTCTGATGGGATAATAAATGGTATTAGAGCCATTGCCCAACCTGAGATGGGAGGAGCGTGCACAAGCCCATGAGGGTTGTTAGTAGGCACTCGCTGGGACGCCAAGAATGGGTTAATTCCATGAGAATCGCCAGCAGGGATGCTGGGTCCCTAGAGGAGGTGATTGTGGTGTCTCACATCACTTGGGTATGAAGGTGGAGATGTGCTTAGACAACAACGCGTTTTAAAGCTGTGATAGTCATGATCCCATTAGAACTCCGCAGTTAAGTGAGCTTATGCGAGAGTAGTACCAGGATGAATGACCTCTTGGGAAGTTTGATTCGGGGGAGCCATAAGTGGACAATATTGTGTGTCAATGGGATGGGATGTTACACCCTCTGGGCTAAATGCAGCCAGACCTGGTCTCACCGCAGTTTGGAGGACACGGTCGCCTGGTTATCTTGGATTGTTATTGATTTTTATGAGTAAGAAGACACTAAGACTAAGATGCACCCACTTGGGGGAGGGGGAACATGCGGCTCCTCCACTGTTTGAATATTGATTATGAGGACCAATTAGTTTATTCAAATATTTCCCTGGCCAATAATCACAATAATGCTTTGGCTAATGTTGAATGTTGTTTGTTTTGTTATCTTTTTTTTTTTATGGTTGTGGGATGAATATTACATAATCTGAATACGGATTTCTAGAAAACATTTAAGTTTATTTACAATGATCTCTGGCTAGTAATTTACTATAACTTGAATGGTATGGTGTATGGTCTTTGTTTTAACATTTATAATGAAATTGGCTAAATGTCTAATTCTGTTCTTTTGTGTTTGTGTTCTCTTTTATGGTTGCAGAGTGCTTATTACCTAGTCTGAATTCTAATTTCTAGGATCCATTTGTAGAATGATCTCTGGCTATTAATTAGTATCATGCCAAATGTCGAAGTGTTTGTTTGTATGTATCTCTGTATTGAATATCCTGGGCATGAGTTTATCTTGTGCGAGACGGCTGCCTTTTGTATGAATTTTGTATATGAGAATGGAAGGAAGGTTATAATGCTAAATTTGTGTATCATGTGTGTGTTGAGTATCATGGACATGAGTTTATCACCCATGAGGCTGCTTCTTTTATATGATCTTTGAAAGTGTCTGTGTGTATTGAATATCATGGTCATGAGTTTATCTTGCGTAAGGCTGTTTCAATTTGTATGATCTTTATACAAATGAAAGTTATATCTCAATATTCTGAATATTGCAGTGGATTCTGAACTTGGTGTGGACATTCATGATGGGGTCTTAGATAGTTCAACTGATATTGATCTCGAGCTTGGTAATGATGGCACAATGATCGGAAGTTCAGTTGAAGATGTGTCTTGTCTTGAACAAAACGATAAAATGACTCACGACTCTTCTAGAGAGGAGGTGACTGTAGTTGAAGGAGACGAACCATATGTGGGTCAGGAATTTGAGTCTGAAGAAGCAGCACATGCTTTTTACAGTGCATATGGCTCACGTGTCGGTTTTATAACTCGGATAAACTATCTATCTCGCTCTAAACTTGATGGGTCCATTATTGGTAGAACACTTGTTTGTAACAAAGAGGGTTACAGAAAGCCTTATAGGTGCGATAACAAAAATATGAAGCCACGGACTCCCACTAGGGTGGGTTGCAAGGCAATGCTTTCAATAAGGAAACTAAGTACTGGAAAATGGGTTGTCACAAAGTTCATGAAGGAGCACACTCATGCGTTGACTGCAGGGAATACTCAAAACGGATTGACTAGTAACCAAATTCCAGTAAGTTTTTGTCATCTTCTTTTAGCTCGAGTCTGTTGTGAGATAATTTCCAGTTTGCTATGTGCACTACTTTTAAATATGATATGTAGCACTTACTCAAAAAAAAAAAAAAAAAAAAAAAAGAAGAAGAAGAAGAAGAAGAAGTAGAAAAAAGCGAAAAGAAAAAGAATAGATGTATAGTATCTAATCCCAAATTATAGTTCCTTTGTTTACCATTCTTCCCTTTGACACATATTCCCTTGGGTTATTCCAAATTTGACACATATTGTTATTCCAAATTTGGACTCTAGGAAAACTTTCGTTCATTTGTTTCTTTTGAAATCTGCATGTAAGCTTGTGCAGTGATCATTTTAGCAACGGAGAATAGCTTTTTGGTCATAAATGAACAAGTCTCCATATATAGATCCGATCCAAGATTCTGATTTTGCAATTTAACTTGATCAGTGTAGGCAGACATGTGATAAGCTGAAGTCCTCTAATGTTATCTTGGCTCTTTATTTAGGTAGGTAGTCCTGTTCCAGGCTGTGTGCGCTTTGTAGAAGAACTTCATCTTCTGATAAAGTTCAAATTTTGTATTTCCCTTGGTTCTGAATTCCCCCCAAGAATTGGGCTTTCATAGTTCCAACCCACATGGTATGAAAATTTTTTATGCTTAAATATTACCTTTGTAAAAATATATATATATATATATATATATATATATATATATATATATATATATATTAAATATGGAAGAGCTCAAAAAACTGTTTATTCAAACTCTGTTCCATTGGGCCGACGCTTTTAGTGTGCCTCAGTTTTTCACTATGTCTCAAATTTTATCTTTATGTTCCTCTTTTTGCTTTTAATGGGGCCTTTCTTTGTATACATCAGTTTTTGGGGTTGAGGCTCGATCGATGAGGTTCCTGTCCAGCATAGGAAGGACCATGACCCCCCTTTGCTATGCTCTTCCCCCTCGGGGTGAGACCGATTATCCTCTGATTGGTCCGCTGTTACGTGTACTAATCATGTACTAAACTTTTCTTTTAAGAGGGATAACAGAACAATAACAGGAGAACAGATCCTAATCGGGAGCTGGAACTCTCCTTGCTTAACACAGCTCAAACTCGAACTCGGGCTCAAGGGCAGGCTCTCTTGGGCTTAACGGCTTTTCTTCCTTGTGCGGGTATAATAAATATAATTAAAGATTACTTCGTTCAGCTACGCTTCTACTAATCTTCGCTTCACTGCGCTATCTTTTATAAGCTAGCTAGAGGGCCCAGTTATATCCCCCATCAGGCTGGGAGCCTTACGGGGCCCAGCTCATGCCCGATCGGATCGTGCATTGCTGGGATCACCGGGATACGCTGTTGATCCTTCATTCGGACGGCTAGTCCCGTTGACTACGAGAAACTGCCGTTGATCCTTCGGTCATAGGGCGTCTTCTCTTACCGGCCCCCCTTCTAGCTAGCTTATAAAAGCTAGCTCCGTTCCGTGAAGCTACTCCGAAGCTCCGCTTCACTTCAGCTTTAGTAATATTGGGGCCTTTCTTTGTATACATCATGTGTACTAGGGTTGCGCTCCTCTGTGCTTTTCAATTAATAACTTATTTATCAAAAAAAAAAAAAAAAGATTAAATATATTCTCGGCTGTTCTGTGCCTCAGCTTGCTCTTTTTATCAGAGCATTCTACTTTCTTGTTTCCTTTCAGTTGTTTAGCAATCATTGATTGTAAAACTCTTTAGGCAAATCACTCTACCTACTATTTCCTAAGAACTTTCACGTTACTGTGCAGTACTAAAAAAAAAAAAAAATCATTTCATCTGTCAAAATAATGTTGTCAGACCAGTATTAAATCTCTCTCTTTCCCTGGCTGCCACTGTCTGCTTAGAAATTTGTCTTTATGTTAATCTAAATCCCTGCTGCTACTACATATAGTTTCAAGCAAATGCTTCAAATATCTATTCTTGAGACTCTAACCACCTTCTCTGCCATACCACCATCAGGAATAAATTTCATTTGCATTCCAAACAACTGAAGCAAATCCTTTTAACTCAATTCAATTGAATTCTTTCAATTTTAATTGATTCCTCTTTGGTTTGTGAAAAGAAAACTTCCAAGCATAGTTGGCACCTGCTTGTGTATTGGTGGGGAGTACCTTTTCTGGGAGATGTTGTGTCTATTGTCCTGATGATGTTTCCCATTCATATTTGTTCACTGTCATAAAACTGAAATGCTTTATTAAAGAATGCTAAATCCTTTCTTGCACTGGAATTTATATCTCTTAATAGTTCTTTTTTTTTTTTTTTTTTTTTCTTATTTGTTTCCCATCCATAGTTGTTCACTGTGATAAACTGAGAGGCTTTATTTATGAAAGAATGGTAAAATACGGCCCGTCTATACTAGATTGCATCATATATTGGCTAGTCATATCATGTTTGTTGAATTTATATCCCTTCATGAAGATGAATTACCTACACAGAGTGGGTGGATTATAAAAGAGCTTACGGAGTGGGTGGATTATAAAAGAGCTTATGGTTCCTCTCTTTTTTCTTTTTGTGATTTTTGATAAGTTTCTGCCTCTGCGTATTTTTGTAGAATGAAAACATGAGGATTCAAGAATTAACTCAACAGCTGCTCCTAGAGAGAAAGCGCTCTGCTTCACTTAGAAAAATTGTAGACCTTCTGTTTAATCACATTGACGAGCACACGCAAGATCTGTCAAAAAGCGTCCAGCACATAGCAGACAGGGTAAGGGAGATTGAATATGGAGGGAAAAAACCTCAAAACCTTAGGCGGTAGTCTTGGCATTGTAATAAATATGTTGTGTATATTATCTTAGTAGCTTTTTTATTTTTCAAAAAATAATTGTTACATGCAATCTTGAATATCCATGTAGTTGGTTTTCTTCTGTTTTTAGTTTCTTCCCTTGATTTTTTACTGCCCAATATTGCACACAAAATTTACTTTTGACATGGTTTTCTCAAAATTTTATGAGACTTGATCTACTAGATCTAATAATTGCTGAGAATTCTTTCGAGAACTGATTTTCTATGGAACTCTGAATAATGGGTTATTGATTGTTTACAAAGTTATGTGCTTTGTTCCATGGAGCGGCGATTGGAAACAAGTTCGGACGAGCTGATCAATGGGGATATACAAAATGCTTTGTTCGATAGTTCGTAATGTGTCCGGATGAGCATTCAACAAGTAGTAGTCATTCGATAGCTCGATTGAAGTCCCATCCAAACGAGTATCGGTTTTTTATTTTTTTTTTGGTGGTTTTCAGTTTTGTCGTATTCTCGTAGTAGGCCAATCCGGACGAGTAGTGATAGTTTGGTTTAAACCAATTTAGTTTTAGTGTGCTAATAGATTTTTAAGATTCCAACTATTATAAATAATTGTTATAAACAGCTTTGGCAATTGTTCGATAGCTCGATCGAAGTCCGATCCGAACGAGCATCGACTTTTATAATTTTCTTCCTAACTACTATATCATTTTTGTGTGTGTTTTTTTAGCCTTGGGAGAAACATTTTTAAATTTTTAATAGTTTGAGGAGGAACATTATCCCAATTGAAAATTTGAGGGAAGTATATATGTTATGAGACGTACTCTTGTCTCAATTCAAAGCTTTAGTTTTAACTTGATCATTTTGAGAATGTTTGAGATTCCGCTTGAAAAATAGAGTTTTTAAATCAAGAATACTTTTTAGACAAAAGTTTCATTTTTAAGCTTTTGCCAAAAGTGCATTTTAGCTATTTTTAAGCTTTCTAGACCATTTTACCAAACGAGTATTTTTTTTCTTTAAACAGATTTTTCTAAGTGTTAAAAATACTTTTAGGCTTCCAAATGCAATTCCAAACAGGCCTGAATCGTCCAAATCATGCTTAATTTGAAGATAAAATGACTAAAATACCTTTAAATAATCATTCAAAAAATTTGGAATACCCTTGAAAAGTTTGCTTCTATTTTTGTTATGGACGATTTATCAAACACATGGAATGAAACGCAAACAACATGGAAGTAGGAGTCAAAAGTCCTTTGCTGTGGTCTTCAAAATCAAGCAGAAGCAGAGCTAAAAGACCCACGAGTCACTCTCAAGCTTTTGGCTTCAGCAGAACAAAAGGGAATCATAAATCTCATTATCAACTTCTAGGCAAAACCTTAAGCTTCTCAAGATTCTATTTCCCTACTTTCTTAGGTTCTAAATGGATTTATTTACAGAGAAATGTTGTCCTTTAGGGGATGAAATCTAAAAAATTAATTTTCTGCAGAAAGAGATATCTACCTCTCCCATATCACATTAAGTTTGTGGATTGCCTTCTTGCCCCTTTTTAAGGTTTTGGTTGCGAGTCTTCAGCAGTTGTGGTGACTTGAAAACAAGTAGACGAAAAAGGGCAACATTTGCTATTACATCAAGTATCAACAACTGGTTGTATAATCCATATAAACTTCGATGAATAACACATATTTACTCTCTGCAATGCTCCTCAGATATTCCTGGTTTTGAAGAAGGCATAAGCTAGCAATACTGGAACTGAAAGGCTATATCCCGGAAAATGGATCAATGGATTCATCCCATAAGCTTTTACTAAAGCCCTGCAGCTCTGATATTGAAAAATAGAAAAGAAAAGAACAAAGCATAAAAAGAGCTCAGTATAAGTGAAGGCAGATTAATAAATTTACTTTTCCCTATGATTATTTACAAAGGCTATATTAAAGAAAAAGAAATTTCTGATTCCTTTCTTCTGTAAGAGTTGGGAAGATAATCCATTTATATGTTGTTTTGTTTTTTGTTTTTAACTTTATTTTAGATTTTTAGCGAATAATGTTGGTGACCCTCACAATGTGACCATACACATTTATGTTCTTCACATCATGCATATTGTATTCCAAAATAGATTAGTAATTGAATCCTAACCTTAAAATGCTTCCAAAAGATCACAAGGCACACCACCAAGAGAACTTTTCGTATCCAACGCTCGCCTAAATGGAACTTCGAATTTCCACTGCGTCGGTGATCATACAATAGAGACCTCTTCTTTTCCCGATCATAATCATCTTCTTTCTTTCCTGAACATGATAGAAAATGTTCCCTATAGAACCCTCTTTCAGCAGCCAAAGCTACAGTAACCAAAATAGCAGGCAAAACCACAAATAAGAGATGGGGAAGAACCAGCACCATTATATCTGGAGATCCAACATAATCAAGTTTTCCCCTTTCATCATAACTTTTAACTACCCAGCCCATATAAGTCATGTATCCTCTATCCTCAACATCAGGTAAAACTTGCCCAAAAAACCAGGGGAATAATATAAGGTGGAACAAGTATCCTAACATGCCATACCATACTATGGGAAGCCTGCACAGCTCTTGTAGAACCCATGCTGTGCCATTTAGGAAGCCTTTATTGGCAATGAAATTTTTGTACGTATACTGCTTCTTTGAGAAGATCAAGAGAGCTTTTGGAATGAGAAGAATGGAGAACATAAAATACAGAGCAAGCCAGAATATGGGGTAATACAAGGCAGCCCACTGACAACCCATTACAAAAAATTCCTTCCATGTCCAGGAGATCTTGGCACTAAGACCATTAACAGAAAATGGCTTTAATTCAGTCAAAGTTGATCTGCCCAAGATGTCAGTTGCTTCAATTTGCAGCCAAAATCTATCGGGAGATGGGTCCTCAAATGCTTTGTAATTCCAAGGAGCAGCATAAAGATCTCCCCTGGCGGTGTTATCCAAAAGCTTCGTCATAGATGTCTCCATGACCAAACTGAGATTTCCAGGTCTGGTGTCATAGATCTTAGTCATAACAGACACAATAGGAGAAACGGAAAAGACCAGGGCTCTAACTGAGTCATATGATGATGGCAGCATAACTTGACATTCATACTTGCGAAGTGATGAAGATGTTGACATGAAGCGTGAGTCTAGTGGAAATGTGGGTAATATAATTGTTTTTTTAGTTCCTGACTTAAAGTCAATGTCAACATATGAAACATGACCTCTATCAATGGCCAAAATTCGCATTGCTCTACTCTTCCTCCAGTCACCCATCTCCCACTCCCAGAATTCTTCAATTTGTGGGGCTCCAAAAGAACAATTTACATCACTTCCAGAAGATACTTGGTGTATATTAAACTGGAAAAACTTTGGCAGGGACAAAAAATGATGACTAGACTGGTGGTGACGCTTCAAATTCTTACCAAACCCATAGTGGAGATGCCCACATAGGTAAGCTGATAGCGAATGCTTGAGGAAAATATCTTTTAGACTCTTTCCAGAATATGACGGTGCTGAGAATGATAGTGGAAAATGCCCGAAGGAGATCTTGGTCACTGGTTTTGTTGATTGAGAATTCCACTGAGAGAGCTCCAAATCTAATTCAGCTAACAGTTGATCAGTAGGATGCCCAAAAAGATTAGTTGGACCTCGTAAACCAACAGGCATTGTGCTGTCAAAACCGACAAAGAGATGTTTCTGCTCGCCATTCTGGATTGTAGAGCACAAATGCACATAAGTAATGAAAAGCTTTGCAATTAACACTAACCAACTCAACACATTATAATTTTTATTCAAGGCTTGGGATTTCACAATTGATAATTCAACTCAGTGTAGATTATTTCTTAGCACTTACAATACAGTTTTCCCAGAACTAGTGGTCTGTTAAGGTAGTTCGTAGAAGACCAAGTACCCACACCCAAGTTATTATCAGAGACACACAAAGAACTCTGACAAGTATGTTGCTATGATTTAGATACCAAATGACTGTAGAATTATGGTCCTATTACTTAATAATATTATATGTATATAATAATCAATAGATTGGCTTTGTATGCATAATACCGTGGATATAAAAATCAAGGTTCTTAACAAAAATGATTAACAATTAGATACAGGTTAACATGAGTGTCACATCAATACGCATCCCACAATCCAGATTCCAATAGGGAGAAGTTTGCTATCAATCATAGCAAAAAAGGCTTGCGTTTTAGAAGAAAGATGAAGGGCAGTTCAGGTAACTTATGTTTACCGAAAACGTCTTAGCCAAAAAACCAAAATTTTGGGTTTCCTGAACATGCCAATTTACTAATGCTTCTAGTCAGATTTTGAAAAATACCAACATAGAGCTTTACATATTATCCAAAAAAAGAGGATAGAACAAAGCTTTGGCACTAACAAAAACAAGGGGACATAAAATCTAACATTTACAGTAAAATATACATATAAAAATAAATGAAGCAACACACTCAAGTTTATGATAATGGGTAAATAGTATGCTGAAAAAAAAAACACATCTAATGTAAAGATCACCCAATAGAAGGTAAAGAAAACCCTCAGAGAATGGGATGTCTTTCTATCCTCTGCTTAATTCTTTCATGGGCTACCATGCAGGGGGCTAAGAAAGAAAGATGTCCTCCATTCATGACATGAAGAGAAGCCAAAGAGTTTTCCAAATTCATTAACTAGTGGTGTCAATTACTTAAGAAAAAAGAAAAAAGAAATTAAACAAAAAAGAGATCTGCACAAAAGTAGCCCAAGATTGGCAACCAAGATAAAGTTCGGCTTGGGGCAGAAACATTAAGCAGCTATATTGGCAATTGATACCATGAAAATAGGACAGCTATGTAACAGTGTATATTGATAAACCAGCTATAGTGTACATAACTGACCTGAAGGGTGACACTATTGACATTCTGACTTCTGCCCAACTTTCCATTGATGCTATAGTTTGAAAAGAAATCAAATGAACCACCAACAGCTGGCACACCAAAATTATCATGATTCCCTCGAAGGTCGAAGAAGACACTCTTCTCAAGTCCACTTCTTTTTATAACATCTTCCATTATGTTCTGGTATTCAATCCACTCAACCTCATTTTGCTTCATTGTTAACAAGTCCTTGCTTTTCCCATCTGGCAAAGATGAGGAACACAAGAAGATTATAGTAGAACCATTTGGACATCAATTTGATAAGAATATAAAAATTTTCAAAGAAATAAGCATATAACAGAAGCTAAACACCTAAATCTGCAGATGCAATCATTAGAAATGTCTTTGTGGTTACATACTCTCAACTTATCTGAGTTTAACAATGCCAAATATAATTCAACGACTCAAAATTGGACATGCAACTCCCCAGAGACGAAGAGAGTGGAGGGCCAGTATGGACCATGGCCCTCCCCCATAATCATTTGAAAATTTTCTTTATTGAGGACCATGTTGATGTAGACATGCGTCAAAGCCCTGAGAGTACCAACGAGCTCCTTGACTTCCTTCATTATTACCCATATCTTTGACCCTATGCCCCTATCAATTAATTAATTTAATTGTCTTATCGCTATGTAGTACTTCATATATATACGCATCATCAAAACTAGAGCTCATAACTTATTTTGTACTAATTGTTTCACTCACAACTTAATTAAATAGTCGATATAATCAATTTTTTTATGGTATTTTGCTTATATTCTCTTAATTGACCTTCTTCTTGATAGTAGGAAGGATTCCTTGTAATATTTTGTTTTTGGTTTGTATCTTTTCTTACCTATAAAAAGAAAAAAATAAAAAATAAAAAAAGCTGACCGAGTATTAAGTATTTTTACTACATTACTACAGCATTTTACCTATCAGTTGCGAATGGTTATGCAACGGAAATTAGGATCCTCTCCAGTTCATTTGAACAGAATATCCAGTTAGTTATATTGGAGGGGTATTTTTGTCCCTTCAAAATGTGAAAAGACAACAATAACATTCCAATATAACTAACTGGATATTATCCAGTTCAAATAAACTTTTTGAGGGGACAAAAATACACTTCCAATATAACTAACTGGATATTATCCAGTTTAAATGAACTGGAGAGGATCTTGTTCCATGCAACGGGGGGTGAAACTTGTGACAAAATTTAATTATAAGTTTATCACTGCATAGTAAACTTGAATAATATGGTATAGTGATGATGACGGCGTTTTATCATGAAATTTGAAATATTATATATATATATATATAATCTTCAATCTTAACATATTTCTCATTCATGCTTTGGCCCATTCCGAAAAAAAATTTCTGTGTCCCAGCAGCTCCCAACAATCATAAATTTGGGAATTATTTGATACCAAAAACCAAAAATAGTTGGAAACTATTAAGAGGCTTGGGAACAAATCATAAAGAAATGCAAATACATATGAAAAAGATGCAAGAAAAAAGCATATCAAAACAACTCTGCAGCATATAAGAACCTATTTAAAGAATGCCTAAATCTCAAATTCAACCACCAGATTTGTCTTTATGGTTAAATACTATCAGCTCATCCACTTGTTAAATGTACCAGCACACAATTTGACCATCCTCAATTGAACTTGCAGCCCATTTCCCAATAAGATGAAGCGGAGGGTAAGGGTTATGGTTTCAAGACCCATTGCATGCATGTGTAACTTATCAAAAGCGAGAGACAGAGACAGAGACAGAGACAGAGAGAAAGATCTGGTTTCAATGCCCAAAGCACCAGCCTAGGTCATACAATGTGCATTCTTTATAATCCATGTGAAATTCTTGCATGTTTCCTCAATACTTTGTGTTTATTTTGGGCGAGAAGATCATGAAACTGTTTAGCATTCGCCATATCCAATACAGTGTAGACTTGCATTATGGTTTTAGGCAATAGCAACTTCATAAAGGTCCTGGAACTCTATCTTATGCTCTCCAGAACAATCCTCCAAGAACATAAAAATGGTGATTCAGACTGACCATCAACATAAAGTAAGATATCCCACATGGACCCGAATATACTAAAATTTCCACTAAAAAAATTCCATTCATCAACAGAAATTGTGCTTCAAAATTTTTGGATGAAACTTATTTCTAATCGATCAAATTTGAAAATATCTTAAAATGGATACACAAACATGAAATATCAATACATGCACAAACATAATAAAGAACCTCATAATTCGTTGACCAGAATCACACGAATTACAATTCCTAATTAAGTAAAAGAAATAAAAAATCAAATTTTTAGACAAATACATAACAACAAAAAGAAACCCATGATTCCTAAAACCACATTAACAAAGTATATGGTCCTCAAAAGCTAAGCACAAGAAACCCAAAACATGAAATTCAATCACACCAATAAAGCATATATTGGCAAGAGATTAGAGGGAGAGAGAGAGAGAGAGAGAGAGAGAGAGAGAAAGGAGGGTAAACCTGTGAGATCACCAGTGATGAGGACAAGGGAGGGGTTGATCATGGAGAGAGCAGAGCCCACAATGGTTTTGAAATCACGAGCTCTGTCGGGGTGGTGGACACTGAAATGGAGATCAGAGAGCTGAACCACCCACACCACTGATTCTGGGCCTCCCTTCACATCTATCACTCTCCTATTATTCCCGCCATTGCTATTCCAATGGGGTTTTGAAGAGGAAGAAAAAGAAGACAAATCTCGTCCTCCTGCCTCTTCAATGATTCTTGCTGCATGCCCAGAAGAAGCGCACGTGGTGGTGAGGCATAGGAGCATCACCAGAATCACAATTCTCATCTTCTCTCACGTCGGAAATGGAATTGTGTGGAGCTGACCATGTAGAAATGCACCTGGAAAACGGGCAGGACTGTTCGGTTCGGGTCGGGTCGGGTATCATTTATTTGAAATGATCATTATGGTTGGCTTAAATTACAAATTACTCCATGTGGTATAAAAAATAATTTATAGGTCCATGTAGTTGGTCTAAATTATAAATCACTTAATGTGGTATAAACAATAATTTATAGGTTTTCAAAGTATGCTAAAATAATAGTTTACTCTCTGAAAATCAATTTCCGTTAAGAAACTTAACAAAACTGTCACTTTACCACATCATACCCAATAAAAACGAGACACGTGTTACTATTAATTTATGACTTTAAAAAATGACAATTATGATTTTTCACTTTATTTTACCATGCCAGCTAGGATTACACATCAGCCTTTACTTCACGTCATATTGTTATAGTAAATTAATTTAATCTCTTATTTCTCCAAACTTTTACCTCGTGTATAATTCTCCCTCATATTCATCTTTCTCAGCCATGAAAATGAGGGAGGATTACGCACGAAATAAAATTTTGGAGATATAAAAAATTATGTTAATTTACTGTAGCAACATGGCGTGGCAAAGTGACGAATTCTGTTAAGTTATTTAACGTCAATTGATGTTAGAAAATAAACTGTTATTTTGGCCGACCATGAAGATCTATAAATTATTTTTTATATCACAGGGAGTGATTTATTATTTAGGCCAACTACAAAGATCTATAAATTATTTATTATACCACGTTGAGTAATTTGTAATTTAAGCCAATCATCGTAACCAATTTTGTCTGGACCTTAGAGTAAGTATTTCCGGGTCGAGTTCATTTCGACCCAACAAAATGAAAGAAGCGTACAAAACCGAAATGAAGAGTCCGCTGCTCACATTTCAAAAAAAGCAGATTTTGCCACTTTTTCTGTTTCTTCTCCAATTCTGTGAAATCACACTCTTGTCACTGCTTGCTATTCAGATCAATTAGGGCCTTCCTTCAAATGGACTTAACGACGACGTCTTCCCCCTCCACCCCTCGCTGGAACGTCGAGCGGCCCTTCCTCACTGGCCGATTCCACCAGGTCCTCTCTCTCTCAATTTGTTTTGATTTTCTTTTTGTAGTTTTTCTTGGCTACCAAACGGTGGATTTGGAGCGCTGAAGATTTGGTTTTGAGCTGTATAGGAAACTAAGGCGATGTCTCGGTTCGCAGAAGCAAAGGGTTTCTCAGTGGAATCCTTTAGGTATGGATGTTGTATTTATTGGGTTTGGTTTTCCTCATTGCTTACTTACACTTGCGCCGTAGTCCATCCCATTCTCGTGGAGGAGGAGGTGGCATTTGAGATTTGCTTAATTGTCTTTTTGTTAATTCTGTTGCTATTATTATTATTACCATTTCTACTACTGCTATGATCTAATTTACATGGTAAAGTTAGTATTAATTATATATATGATGCGTAAAGTTACGATAGTTATTAAAGAAAAGAAAGATTTTGATTATATTTATATGATTTTGTATGTGTCTAAGTGGCGCTGGACTGGACAAGGCCATAGGTTGCTTCGATGCTGCGGTTCAGGTATGTTTTTAGCCTCCTAAGATAATGTGCATTGATGCGCATTGATGTTGCGCCCACTTCTTTGCGTTTATTCTGTAAAGTTTCTTTTATATATATATATATATATATATATATATATATATATATATATATATAAAGGATCTTTTGTGTCGCAAGTATGAAATGAAAAATTCAATACCAACAATTGGTGAAGAGTTTAAAGGAACATTTAAAGGAAGTTATCTGTATTAAGCTGTCTTTGTAAGGTTGGAGTCTGACAAGGGTAGGAGGAATTGGTGGAAAATATTTGGAACAGACAAGCGGACCATTGCATTTTGAATGCTTTCTGTTTTAGACAGTTGCGATGGTATTGGTATTTTTGAGTTTCATTATCTGGTAACATGGTTACGAATCATATATGGATTTCAGTTTCTTTGTTTGTTCCCTTGACATGTAGGAGCTTATTGTTATTGATGATCTCCTTTCCGCTATGGTTGGAATTGAAGGACGATACATCTCAATCAAAAGAGTTCGTGGAAAGGAGGATCATGTTATCTTCCTGGTTGATCCATCTATGGATTTAGCACTTCAGGTATGAATTAGTTGGTTTTCTAATCTGGTTGCAACAACAATTTTTCTCATTAGACTTCTTTGTTAAAACAATTTTTGTAGTTTTTTTTTAATTTTTAATAGCTTTTATTATGAAAAGAAGCATGACTTGATAACATTGATTGTTGGGTTGGAGTGGTGATTGAAAAACTGAATAAGTCAAACCGAGCAGAGTTGCCGTGAAATCCCTTAACAAGCAAGGTTTTATTGTATTAGTTTGAGTTGGACTTCAGGCTCTGTAATAGTGTAATGTATTGTCGCTTCAGAAGTATACCAAAGTTCCCTTCTCATAGATTAGTGCGACTTGCATTATGTTTTAATCATGCTTGGTGCCTTTGAAGTCTTTTTAATCAATTTATTTATTGAAGTTTATAGAATCCATAAAAATTGATAAAGTGCTTGAGAAAAGAAATGACCCAGCTGATAAAGTATTTGATACCTGAAAGGGTACACTGGAGCCTATTGACTTCTTTAAAAAACTAAAGAATTTGATAATGCATATTATGGTGTTATCAGAATGTTTTTTTAATGTCTGATTTGAGTGATAGTGTTTTAAAATTGTTTGAACTGACCAGCACATATTATTGCAGGAATTGGCCAAAAAGATTTTCCCCTTGTGTGAGAGCTTTCTTATGATTAACCAGTTTGTTGAGTCGAGGTCCCAGTTCAAGAATGGCCTAGTTAATCATGCCTTTGCTGCTGCACTCAGGGCACTCCTTCTGGTAGTTTCTTTGTGTTGTAAGTCATGTCATAATTTTATGTTGCTTTATTGTTGATGCCTGTTTATATAATTTAATTTGTTACTGACATGCCAACTGTTGTTGGCGTCTATTTGTTTGCTATTGAATTATTATAGCTTTAAAGAGCCAAGTTTGGCCCTGCTCTGAATGCTGATTTTTATCTATTAGATCTTCCAATTCAGAAATTAACAGAATCTAAAATACAACTTAATGGATTCAATTTATAAAACAAAGTTACATATATATATATATGACAAAGCTTTACTTGGTAAAAAGAAGAATAAAACAGAGGTGTTAACCTCCATTGCTCCTGCAGGATTCTAACCAAGGTTCGAAGGGTCATGAGTATATTTACCTTCCTCTCAATACAATTTTGCATCTTGCTACTGTGCAGTTGGATAATATGGTTCTGATGTGTCAAAAATACATCTCAAGTATATTTATTGGTAATTGAAGTAAATACTAGGAAATGTCTATTAATCTGACTTTGCTGTTACTGACTTACTGTGGCTTTGGAATGTTTTGGTTTGTAGCTTTCAAGCCCACGATACCCTATTAGGTTAGCTGGTCAGTTAAGACATGCTGTCTGAAAATTAAGCCACTGGGGTTCCTAAATTCCTTTGGTTGGGATCTGTGGAAAAATATGTTTCCTACTTGATTATTTGGAGATGTTTTCATAAAATGAAAGCTTACAATATATATATTCTATTATTTGGGAATTCTTGAATTAATGAGAATGGTTGGGTCAGAACTTCTTGATTTTTAGGATAATTGTAGCTGCTGATGAAACCCTTATATCCTTAAAATTGATGTGCTTTTGCGCACAAAAATGATTATTATGTTCTTGAGGATCTTCTGGTCCATCTTTTTCTTGTTGAACTTTTTTATTTATTTTTTACTTAAAAAAATAAAAAGGAAAACGTTTCCATGGATGGGGTGGTTGGCCACCCCAACCAAAAGTGCCAAGGGTGGCCATGACCACCCCCTAGTTCGATCGAGAGTGGTTGCGACCACCTCCATAGTGCATTTGGGGTGGCTGTGACCATCCCTGATGGTACCGGCTGTTGTTTTGCCACCCCTGGGGGTTGAGGCTACTAGGCATATACCTCGAGGAGCTCTGGGGAAAAAATGGTCATTCTATTCCAGTTTCGTGTATTCCTAGTAATACCCAACCCTATTCCTAAGGAATCACGATTCTACCAAACGTAGCCTAAGTATTTGTTTCTATGGTGTATAATGTTCTTAATGAGCCTCAATAAAAAACAAAAGGTTTTATTAATATGTCCAACTGTGAACACCATCATTTATCCCTTTGAAGACCAAGGCCTCGTTTGGTTCGTGAAATGGGTATTCCATTAGGAAAAAGAATACTTATTACTTGGAATGAAGGAGGGTGGAATGTAATAGTTATTCCTATTCCTTAGTACATATATTTCATAACTGGAATTGAACCAAAGTTACTAAAAAATTCATATGATTTCGTATTTTTTCCAAAACTCATATTTTTTATTTAAAAAAAAGAAAAGAAAAGAAAAAAACAGAAAACCCGTTGGATCTGTGCCTAGAGGGCCTTGTGGGTGGCCAGCCACATATTGGGTTGGTTGGCCACCCACAGATTCATCGAGTTTTCTGTTTGTTTGTCTGTTTTTTTTTATTTTTTTGAAAGAAATTTTTAATAATGGTTTTTTTTTTTTTTTTTTTTGGAAAACCTTGTATTTGTTTAGAGGAAAATGTATTCCTCTTCACAAGGGAATAGTTATTCCCACGGAATAACTACGTGGGAACAACTATTCTTAAGAATAGGTCCCTACCAAATAAAGGAATGACTATTCCATAGAAATAGTCATTTCATTCTAAGGGTCTATTCTGCAAACCAAACGTGTCCCAAGGCTATGTATTTTGGATGTCTTGTGGATCCACCAACATTTTTTGTGTCTTCTGGATGCAATACAGTATTAAGCTTGCTGTGTTTAAGTTGTGTTGAAGCCTGTTGAGGAAAGTTGGTTTAATAATTGAGAGTTCAGCTGACTATAGCAGTTTTTTAAGATTCTAGTCCCTCTTACTCATTTCACTTTGTGTTCTTCATCTTCTGCACAAATTTAACCTCGATGAAAAAAGAAAAGAAAAGATTTGGGATTACAAATTGGTATTGCCATGACAAGTAGGGGTGGGCAAATTAACCGTTACCGTTTAACCGGCTGTCTACCGGCTTCGACCGAACCGATATAAACCGTAGCCGATATGCCGATATCCTTATAGGTTAAAAAAAGTATACCGGAATTCGGTCCGGTCCGGTCCGGTCCGGTTAAGCGGTTCTTATCGGTTAACCGATTTAACCGATAAGAAACCGGAATTTTTTTTTTTTTAATTCTAGTCCCAAAACGGCGTCGTTTAGTCTTTTAGAGAGGTTTCCAAATTCTCACAAGTGACACAGGTTTCCGAATTTGTGTAATGGTGTTGCCCATGACTTATTTTCCTTTTGCTAAGTGACTTTAATTAGTTAATACTTTGTTTATTATTCATTAATGAATTTTATTTTAATTTGGGTTTGGGTAGGTTTGATGTTTTTTTTTTTAAGTGATGGCATTTGATGGGATTTCTTTGCCTTTGGTAAAAGCATTTTTCATTAACTAGTTTTGCTAGTCTAATTAGCATTCATTATGTTAATTAGTCCATTTGCTTTGGAAAAATGTATTTTATAATATAAAAAAAAAACAAAAAAGTTGAAGTGGATCAATATAAAAAAGCTTCAATTTTTAGCCCAAAAAACAAATATTTGGGTCCCAACAAAAAGTATTTGGTCCCTAAAACAACTCATTTTTAATAAGTTATTTTAGCCCAACAAAAAGTATTTGGGCTCTCAAAAGTAAAAAAAACTCATTTTTGGTTTTTGGCCCAACAAAATAAATCAATATAAAGCTGTCGGTTAAATCGGTTAACCGGTTTAACCGGACCGTTTAACCGTGTACCGTTTTAACCGAAATTATCGGTTAAAATTCTTATTGGTTCGGTATCGGTTAATAAACCGTTTAACTGAAAATTATCGGTTAATAACCGATAAGGTCCTTAACCGGACCGTTTTGACCGATACCCAGGCCTAATGACAAGTTCTTTTATTACTGATTCCAACTAGAAAAAAAGGGTAAAGAATGTTTACAAGCAAAAATAGTAATGCTTTGATATGCTGTTAAAAATGATATGCATGTCTTTAGCTGTCTTATACATAAAACCAGTGTGTAGAAGAGTTCATCTGACATTTTTTATTCTTATTTTTTCTTTTTGTGTTTGTTAATTTTGTTCCTTTTCAACCAACGGTTTAGTTAAAATATATATTTTTTTTTTGATGTCGGGAAAACCTCTCCAAGGCAGAGTCCTTCGGACCCACCCCTACAGAGTAAACCTCGGTCCTATGCACCGCACCCTCGGAAATTTCCCTATGGTTTAGTTAAAATATTAAGTATGTATACTTTTAATTTTTCTTGTTAATACTCCACCCTGTTGAAAAGAGTCATACATCACTGGATCAGCTTCATGCAATTCCATATTATTTTAAAGGACCATGCTGTTTCAGTTAAATGTCCTTTTTTGTTTATGCTATTTAGAAATGACTCACCTTCATTAAATGACACTCCACAATTTCTTATCAGGATTACCAGGCCATGGTGGCACAGCTTGAGCACCAGTTTCAACTTGGAAGACTTTCCATACAAGGATTGTGGTTTTACTGTCAGGTTTGATTTTGTCTTAGATCTGTATAGCCATTTCTAGGATGTTCACTGAAGGGTTTCACCACGTGTTGCAGCCCATGATGGCGTCTATGCAAGCATTGTCAACTGTGATACAGAAGGCTTCAGCTAATAATTTTGCAGGTTCTGCAGTTCTTAACCTGTTGCAGAGCCAGGTAAAAACTTAATCCAAGTTACTCTTGTTTTTGTTCAATAATAAACTTGCTCTTTATGTGGTTTTCTTCTCTGCAGTTAAACTTACTAACTTGTTTAACGTTTACCCTCTCTCTCATGAACGTTGTCCACTTTGAAAAGATGCATTCTAGGAAAGATACATTAAAAGTTATCTCAGTTACTTATCATTAATTCTAATCTTGCCCCTACTTCTGCACTTACATGTGCATAAAATACAACACATCTCATGTAACTAATGGATGACTAAGGCTTTTTTGGCAAAAAGAAACATAAATCTTCTTTTACTTTGACAAGGGGCAAGAATATTGGGTCATCCCAAAATAGAAATGTTGACTATTATCATGGCATGAAGGGATTATATGTTTTCTTAGTTCTCAACATTGCTTTTCCCATATTCAGGCTAAGGCCATGGCTGGTGATAGTGCAGTGAGGTCATTGCTTGAAAAGATGGCGCAATGCGCAAGCAATGCATATCTTGGCATATTGGAAAGGTATAGTTTGCAAGTCGCTATTGAGATTTGTCTTTAGATGTTAGCATCCATAAGGCCATCCCTTATTTGCTTTTAACAACCTCTATTTCTACAATATATGGACCCTAAATATTAGCTTAATTGATCACACATACACGGGCGTACACACAAACAACCCACCCGCCACACACGCATATGCTGTTTATATTTTTGCCTGGGTACCTTGTTAGTTTCATTACCTCCATGGACTGTCCTTTTATAAATCAATGGTTTATTCCTTAACGCTTTTGCATAAATATTCATTATAAAAGGAAAAGTCCGAACTTTTTTTCCCCTTTCCTTTCAAGTATTGAACCTAGGATATATGCGCCCCAGCTCCCCCTTTATACTTAAGGGAAAAAGGGTCCCTAAATTTTTTATTATACTTATCCTGTTAAGCAGGTTCTATCTGTATTCTTTTTATTTCCTGCCTTCACTTATAAAATTATCATCAGGTAATCAGAAAAACACGAAAACACAGACACAATGATGCAAGTGTTGTGTCCTATTTTTTCAATGCCTTTGTTCTTGGTCATCTTAGTGTGTATCTTTGGTGTCATATCCAAGGCCTTTGTTCTTGGTCATGCTTCATGAATTCAAAGTTCAAACTTTAAAGTTTGAGATATTATGTCAAAAGTTAATTTGAATTATGTGTTTTGATTTAGTGGAATTTAGTTGTCACGTATTCAATGACCAGGGCATTTTAGATATTTTTATTTCTGCAGGAATTTGCAGCTTTTAGCATTCTATACTGTTGTTTCGTGCATTGTAATTTTATGATTTGGCCTAATTCATTTCTTTCTGAAATGGAAATCAAACAACCTTCTAGGTGGGTCTATGAAGGAGTGATTGATGATCCTTATGGTGAATTTTTCATAGCAGAGAACAAATCTCTTCAAAAGGTATGTTGCCTTTATTTACATTAATGATTTCATAAAATCTCTCTTTAGATGCTAATAATTATTTTTTTTTTACAGGAGAGCCTCACTCAGGATTATGATGCTAAGTATTGGAGACAGCGGTACAGCCTCAAGGACGGGATTCCTAGCTTCCTCGCGAATATTGCTGGAACAATTTTGACCACAGGAAAATATCTGAATGTCATGAGAGAATGTGGGCATACTGTTCAGGTTTTTTGTTATGATTATGCCCCTAGGACTACCTGTTTTTGTTTAAAGAAAAAGAAAAAAAGAACCTTCTGGTCTTCCATATGGTTGTTTTGGTACATGCCTTTGACCAGATTCTTATTATAGGTCCCTGTATCAGAAAATTCAAAATTAATGAGCTTTGGATCGAACCATCATTATCTTGAGTGTATAAAAGCTGCTTATGATTTTGCGAGTAGCGAGCTCTTAAATCTCATTAAAGAAAAGGTAAGGTTCAGTTGCCATCACTAAATAATTGCCTTGCTTATGATACTTGTGTCTTCTGGTTTTGCTCATATGTTTGTCTGTATGGGAATTCATCTACCTTCGTTCTAGATCTTCTGATGACAAATTATTCTTTAATTATTGTAGTATGATCTAATCGGAAAGTTGCGTTCGATAAAGCACTATCTTCTTCTCGATCAGGTATCTGTAGAATTCAAATCAGTTACTTATATGTAATGTGGGTCTACCAAACTGAGTATGCTAGCTACTTGATTTAACTAAGCCTTACTCCCAACTGATTGGGGTTGGCTACACAAGTCCTTTCACTATCCCAACACCATGTCATATTACGCATGGGAGAATCTCTCTCTCTCTCTCTCTCTGTGTCCTTTAATGATTTAATGTGATGATATTTCAGGGTGATTTCTTGGTTCATTTTATGGATATAGCTCGAGATGAACTCACGAAAAAGCTTGATGACATTTCTGTGGAGAAGCTGCAGGTTTGATCTTAGCAATCTGGATAATTATATATAATCAGAGCTGGGGAAAACTTAAATATACATTTTTATTTTTCTTTTGACAAAATAGTCCCTGCTAGACCTTGCTTTGCGTACCACAGCAGCTGCTGCAGATCCTTGTCATGAGGACTTAACATGTTGTGTGGTAAGCCACTGTCTATGCTTCTATGAAGTTTTGCGGAGTTGAGTTTGCATTATTTCTAATTTCACCTTTTTGTTTTCAGGAAAGATCATCATTGCTTAAAAGATTGGGCACACTAAAAGATCCTGAAGTTATTAGGACAGTTGCTGAAGGTAATGATCTGGAGGAGCCAATGAACATTACTGGCCTTGAAACATTTTCTTTGAGCTACAAGGTTTGTTCTTCAGGGATTTTTTTTAAACTTCCTCCTTTTTGTGATTTTCCTTTGTATTTAAAGTTTGTAGTATTTGTCAGAAACAGCCTTATATGGTCTATCAAAGGCCAATATATTTAACATACACATAAGAATTGGTTTACAATTTGGTGAACCTGAAACTCTCAAAGAAGATATGCTTACCATAAGTTCCATCCTTTCTTTTCTTTTAGTTGTGTTAGGCCCTCTTTTCTAATGTAATGTGGTAGATAGACTGTTGTAGTTTCTTTATCTACTGTAGTTTTGGCCAAATGTTTTCCTTTGTCTACTCTTCTTATTCAGAGGTCCACATCTCCGGATGACGCCACTCTATGCCATGGTGAGAGCATAAATTTCTAATATGTGTATTTGCTTCACTTTCAGGTGCAATGGCCATTGTCTATAGTTATATCAAGAAAAGCCCTAAGAAAGTATCAATTAATTTTCCGCTTTCTTTTTCGCTGTAAACATGTTGACCGCCAGCTTTGTGGGGCGTGGCAAGTGCATCAAGTATGAATAAAAGAATTTTCTTGTATTCTTTGATATTACATGCCTCTTTGTGCTTTTCTAAGTCGATCACAATGAAAATTTGCAGGGAGTTCGTGCCCTTAACATGCGAGGAACTGCAATCTCCAGATCATCACTGCTGTGTCGTAGCATGCTCAAATTTATTAATAGCCTTCTGCATTATCTAACATTTGAGGCCAGTCTTACCTCAACCTCTTTGGAAATATTTGTTTTAAACTCTTTGTCAAGACATTGCTATGTTGCTAATGCTTGTTTGTATATGCCTTTCACTTTTATTGGCATGTTTCTTGTTAAAAGATAGTACCTGTGTGTAAACAACATTACATTGAGTGGCATGCTACTGGACCCATCAAAATAGTGGATAATTCTTTAGGAATCCATTGAATCTGATACTTGGACTTGGCCCTGCTTGTAACATAGGTTTAGTCATTCTTCGTTTATTTTCTTCTTCTATAGGTGGGGTCAGGCATTTTTCCTGTCTCTCTGTGCTTTCCCTGCTTTTAGACCTCAAATGTTGCCTGCTCTTGCAATTTCTATTATCAGGTAATAAAATGGAAATCTACATTATCTTCTCTGACATGCCAAAACTGTCTTAGCATGCTGTTGGAGACATATGGTCGGGTGATGGGTTCTGATGAAATATTTTCCTGTTGACCTGCCTGTTTGATGGGTCAGGTCAGGTGACGAGTTCTGATGGTCGTTTTATCTTGATTTCCTTATCTTCTTCTTCTTCTCTCTCTCCCCCACTTTTAGACTTCGAATGTTGCATGCTCTGGCAACTTTTTGTTAGCAGGTAATGGAATGTAAATCTACATAATCATTTTCTGACCTGCTAAAACTGTCTTATCATGCTGGTGGAGGCATCTGGTTGGGTGAGAGGGTCCAAGGTTCTAATGTTTTCCTATTGACCTAGGAGGGGTTTGAATAGAACATACATTCTGACCATATATGAATTCATTTTGGTTTTTAAGTTACTTTTTATATCCAAATTTTGTTTTTCCATAGAATTCTGATGAAAGTTAAGTGTACCAGCATTGTCCTTGATATATATTACTCCTTGTTCTTAGGTTCTCGAACCCAATTGGCACATAATGCATAACAGACTTCAGACTGCAAAAAGTATAGATGAGGTATCATCTTCATTTACTTACATGTTTCTTCCCCGTCAAAAGAGAATTCTATAGGACTTGAATGTCCTTGACATGTACACTATGTGCAAAATTTGTATGCACATAGTTCTTTTAGACAAATAGAACCAGGGATGGTCAGTTATGGTGTGTGTGAGAGCTCCGTGTGTATGTATATCTGTAATACTCTTTTCTGAAACAGGTTGTCCAGCATCATGATTTTTTCCTTGATAAGTGTCTCAGAGAATGTTTGCTTCTTTTGCCTGAGCTGCTGAAGGTTAGTACTGTTTTCATCAGCAATCCCCGAGTGCTAGTCCAGTTACCTTTTGGATTAACTACTAGGATGGTCTTTAAACACTATATGACTAATTATGATAAGTAAAGAAATAGAAAGATGTTGGATAAAACAATCTACTGATTGAAGAGTGAAAACAAATGAACAAGTTAAAAATGTTAGGAAGTTCCAATCAGCCTGCTGGGCCCAAGAAAACTTGCGAAGGATGGGCTTCTGCTTTGGTACACATTCCCCAAAGACCACATATCAAAGTCAAAGAATTTTGGAGGTAGATGAAATCATGTTGTATGTTATTCAAAATTAAAGCTGTTTAAAAATCTTAATTTGCTTTTGTCTTATTATAAATAGCACGTCTTTGACTTGAGATATACTAATTTACTTTGATAAGGACATAAAGTTGTAAGTTGGGATCAAATCTGTTTCATTTAAAAGAAGGAAGTAATCGAATGATATTTGGGCACCACCACTTAAGAATACTATTAAATGAGGAAGACAAATTTTACTTTTTATGCCAATTTTTATGGGTTGTCTTTGAGATTTATTTTACTAGCTAGATTTTCAAATGCAGAAGGTGGAGAGGCTAAAATCACTGTGCCTACAATATGCAGCAGCAACACAGTGGTTGATATCATCTTCCATTGACATTCCCAAGCTAGATGAATTGTCTGATGGTTCAGTTGGGAATTCAAAAAGTCCATCAAGGGCAGTTAAATTAACTAGCAGAAATGCTGCGGTCACTGATTCCATTCTGTAAGTAATGCGATTTACGCAAACCTTTGTCTGTCTACCTCTCTGTCTCTGTCTCTGTCTCTCATTCACACTTATTGCAGCAAATTCGAGAGGGAGTTTAATGCTGAGCTTCAGAGCTTGGGACCAATATTGAGCAGTAGTTCCCAAGCAGAGCCATACTTGACACATCTTGCACAGTGGATCCTTGGTGTTGGAAAAGACCAATAATTTCTGATGCATCTATCTCCCTTTCTATTATAGCAGGAGTTTCTTCAGAGTAGAAAAAATGTGAATATGTTGAACATGAGATATACATTAGGTATGCAATTTGCATATTCTTTGAATCTGTAGCAACATGAAAAACTTGTGGGTTTGTGCAGATTTTGGTCAAGTTGATTGTATTATTATTCAAAGTGTGTTGAGGAGTAATCTGCTTTACATTATTCATATCTAACTAGCTACTAATGAAAAACCCTTACCTTCATCCTTCTTCTGATGGGTTGCACAGAGAGATATGTGGTTCTAAGTTGGTGTTCGGGTCGGGTTGGCTCCTAGACTTTCAACGACCGGATTGTTAAGTAAATAATCTCAAACTCATGATGGAGGGTTAGGATCACATTCGTTGTTGCCATTAGGCTTGACTTGTTCAATAAACAATTATACACCAACTATATACCTCATAACATATTTCATAGCCAACCTTCAATACAATCCATATAGTTTTCTTATACGTGAACTTAATTTAATGTATGAAGGAAAAATTATTAAACGATCCTTAAGATTTAGACGTGTATCAAATTGATATCTAGGATCAAAAAGGTTATCTTAAATCTTCTTATAGTGGAATTAAAACAAAAAAAAAAAGAAAAAACTTCTTATAGTGAGCTTTTTGTATTCAATTAATCTTTTCTTTCAATTTCATATGAATTTTGTCTATATTTTTTATGAAGCCCTTGTAAAATTATAATTTTATTTTTTAAGTAAGAAATTAATAGATTGTTAGGACGTGAAAAATCCCACCGAGGCCTGTTAAGGGGAATTACTAGCCTCTCAAGTCAATCCGATGAAAAGGCTTTTATTTGCACAAAATATGGCCCAAAGGCCCATGTTGCACCTTGCAGGTCGCCTACGGCCCCTCTGCAAGCCACTCACAATTGACCCTAACCACTTCGCAAAAGAGGGTCCCGAGTTGCCTCTCGACTACGAGGACCCACTCTGCACACCAATCTTGAGCCTATATCTACAAGTTGTGATGTGTCGTCAATACAGAGCACTGCAACAGATCTTATAGGAGTGACACGCCATCAACAAGCTCTGAACATCCATCTTGTCACCATACCTAGAGCCATCCTGCGTCAGGGTGACATGCTCCGTACTGACGACACAACACGGCTCGCAACCGCAACCTAAGCACCTTGCGAGTCTCGACTCGCAGATCAAGAAAATGTGGACCCCTCCACCAATCAAATCAACTTGTATAAATAAGAGGGACAATGCCACAAGGCCCAAGATGGGAACCTCGAACTCTTCCTCTTATAAACACGAAGAAGGTCTCTCAGGGCCTCTCCCTTTGATAGTTTCTACCCTTTGTTCTCTTAAGAACAATAGATGATCTCTCCATCTCCACTTCACTCCAAAAGTATTAGAATACCTTCGGCTCCGGTCAAGGTCATGTTCTCTGACGTCTTCATTGTTTTGCATACGCGCTATTATCCTATTGGGGTTCCCTCATCTCAGCTTAACCACGAAAGCGACTATTGTGGTAGCGAATTCTTGTCCCCAAAAATGCTCCAACATAAATAAATATCAATCTCAATGTGATTATAAATGTTTGTTGAGATCATTAGGCTCACAGCATAATTATTTGATAACATGCATTTAAAAAATGCTCAGTTTAATAACATATTGCATGATAAAAACCGTTAAAATGTTCCATAATTATTTAATTACCTCAAACGCTCATTCTCAATCTTGAACATCTTAAAATATTAACTTTACGTTACTGTGAATCATATTCTACTATTAGGCATATACAACACTAGAAACCCTATCATGTGTTTAAAACCCTAATTATGCATTAAAAACCCTACTATCACCCTTCTTGCCTTCATCAATCGTTCAAACTTTGGGAGTCGATCAATCGATGTTGCCCAGAATCCAATAATCACTAAAAACTTCTAACAAAACCTAATCTCAAGCTTAACCAAGACTCATAATCAGTCCAAGAAAACCTAACAATTAAGCATTATCCATCTTGTTATAATGTTTTAAACACAAGCATGGTTTATGAGCATCATTAAAAGACATACAATATTCCACTTGCTAATAATCTGAGATAAGTGCATTAACGCGTGGAATGATATGTGTTTTAATATTGTTTCTCATTTAAAAGAAAACAAATTTTTAAAGTCTATAGTTTTCATGCATCAATATGCTTTCTTAAAATAAAAACACACATTTAAACTCAAGTGATTAGAAAAAATAACTAAGCATAATTAGATACGACAATACACAATGAAATCGTGCATAAAAACAGAGTTTGAGATTGGGTTTTGCTCATTACCACAATAGTAGAAGCTATCTAAGCAAAACCTTAAAGAAACCCCTATATATATATATATATATATATATATATATATATCTCCTCATTTCTCTCTAGGGTTAGTGTAACAACTTACGAAAAAGCACTAACCATATCTATGCTATCATCCCAAAAGGACTAGTTAATTTGGAGCTTTCTTAAAATCACTTATAAAGCCTAACTTCACATAGTAAGTAAGCAATATGAAACTTAGCACCTATGAATATCTTTATACCACTCACTTTATATGGCTTACTCATCTTCCCAATATGGGACTGAAATGTTGCAAACTCACCCCTTAAACCCCTGATGTCCTTATTAGGGTGACATCATGCATTAATCACATTTGCTCTATCACCCCAAAAAGACTAGTTATTTTGAAGTTTCTCTAAAATCACTTATAAAAGTTTAATTTCACATAGTAAGTAAACAATGTAGGACTTAGTACTCATGAATATCTTTATAAACTATCTAATACTCTATGTAGGCTACTCATCCTCCTAATATGGAACCGGGGTGTTATAGTTGTGTCTCTAAAATGGGCGAAATAGAACCTAAAGTTTATCCTGAGTCCTTAAATAGAGCCATCCAACGCAACATGGTCTACAATTTTCTCTTAAAACCATGTATGTGGGCATCGACCATTCAATTTAGTTATCGATTAATAAATGTGTCAAGTGCATCAATTGATCAATGGTGAGATCGATTGACCAATATTCCCCGAACCCTAAAATTTTAAAACTCTTGCAACACCTTTTGTGAAACACTAGTGCATGAGGGCATATGTATATACTCTTTAATAAATTTATCATATTGCTAAGCCTCATGGTTTATAAACCGATTATTAATTTTAAAAATAATTTCACGTAATTAAGTGATATATTACACATTGTGTTAGCGTAACCATGTTTGTTAAAATGCCTAAGTGACCAAGAATATAAGATTATGCCATAGCACTAACTTAGTTGAAGCAAACAGCAAAAGGAAGGCAATAATATATGAGAAAAAAAGCTAGGACCATAGTGTGTATTGCGTGTTTCTAAAGGCAAGCCAATAGCTTTTTCAAATTTGATTGTCGCATGTATTAATCCTATGGGTACATAATCTTCGACTCAAGAAAATTGCTAGTCACAACTGTACTATTACTAGAAAAGGATTAGACGAAATTACATTTAGAACTCTTTATAATCACTTATAAAGTCTAGTCTCACCTTTAATGTTGTAAGACTTAGCATTCATAAGTATTTTTTTTATGAAAATCCAACAATCCAATACGAGACTATCTATTTTTTTTAATCACAATTTTAGAGTATTTACATTTGGCTCGGCAAATTTCCTATCCATTTTACCTAAAAAATCTTTATTTTTTAGGTACCCATTTTTCAAAGCTCTTACATCTCACTCTCTATTTTAATTATCAAATTTTAATATTCCATTTAAATATTCTTTCTCAAGGATTTCTTTATTCTTTTTTTCCAACAATCATATTTTTTGAAAATTGTCTTTTCTTGACGGTCATGTTTTTAAAATCTTTCCTCTTCTCTGCGGTCATATTTTTAAAAATTCATATTTTCCTAACAATTATGCTTTTAAAAATTTGTCTTTTTCTAATTGTCATATGATTTAAAAATTCGTATTTTTATATTGGTCATATTTGTTAAAATTTATCTTTCTAATGTTCATATTTTTAAAACTTTGTGTAAAGAGCGAGAGTATGTTTTAGAGGAGAGAATGAAAGAGAGAATATGAGAGAGGAGAAAAGAGAGCATAAAAAAAGAAATATTGAGAGAAGGGAGAGTGTAAAATAATTAAAAAATGTTTTTTTTTTTTTATTATTATTATTTTTTACAGTAGAGTGTTCATCAATTTGGTGGAGACTATAACAGCTCAACAAATTTTTTTTGTTAAAATAGTTAGTTGGATGCGAGTAATTTTTCACCCAAATTTACTAGTAGCTTTCACATGCTATAAGGGGTGTACAACCGGTTACGGTTACAATTATTTCTTTATAACCGCAACCACAACTAGTTTAGGGGCTTATTCAATTTTAAATAATGGCAACCGCAACCGATGGTTATGCAGTTATTGAAGAGCGGTTATATATAGACCGGTTTTCATAAATAACTTCATCATTTCTTTCTTTAATATAAAACTTCAAATTTATTAATTCAAATGAGAAAATATTTGTAAGATATTAAGTATAAATATTTGATAAATATAAAATAGGAAAGAAAAACAAATACAAAAGAGAAATTAAGTATACAAATTTTCCCTTTGTCAAACTAAATTTCAGAATGAGATCTACCAAAATGAACTATTTACTTAACACATAAACAAAAAGAAAAGAAAAATTAAAGAGATAAATAGAGTAGTGCTACGAAAACTCACCATTACATCCTCCAAAGCCATAGAGATTTGCTCCAAAGCCAGTGTTGCAACAACATGTAAAAGTTGCATTCCACCGATTAAGAACTATTAGATTACAATTATAGATATTAAAATGTTCATATATATAATAAAAAAGAAAAAGAAAAAACCGATTACCCAGTTGCCCAGTTATTAACCCGGTTTTCTAAATGCCTATAACTAATAACCGTAACCGGCTTAGGTAGTTATTCAATTATCTTGCAGTTATTTTCGGTTATGCGATTACTTGGTTATTTGATTAATGGTCAATAACAACTATCAATAAAGAATAAATGAATTTTTTTAGAAATAATATTTAAATAATAACAAGGGTTAAATACCATTTTTCTCCATGTGGTTTAACAACTTTATTTTTTGCCCCCTAGAGTTTAGTTTGTATCACAGGAGGTACCTTGGGTATACATAAAGACGGAGATGATACCTCTATATAAATTCTGTCCAAAATTTGACGGAAAACCACGTCAGCACCATTAAAAAATCGACATATGTCCATATACCTAATTAAAAAAAATATATATTTTTTTAATTAAAAACATTAAAAAAAAAAAAAAAAAAAAGAAAAAAAAAAAAAAGCCCTTTGGCCATTTGGGGGATGGCTGGCTAGTGGGCCAGTGGCCACCCCTTTGGCCATGGGGTGGCCTGGCCACCTCCATCTGGCCGGAACATGGAGAGTGTTGAACATTTCGATAAATCCAATAGAAGAAGACAACCCTACTGCCACGTACAAGCTCCACCATTAAATCCCCTCTTCTCAAAGAGGAATGTCACATTCCGTTTTCTGACTCATTTTTTGAAACACATGCATGGAAGTAGTGGTTTTCTCTTCAAGAATAGTCTTCCTTTCTGCGATA
Source organism: Corylus avellana (assembly GCF_965113065.1). NCBI lineage: Eukaryota > Viridiplantae > Streptophyta > Magnoliopsida > Fagales > Betulaceae > Corylus > Corylus avellana. Next base: position 9,654,380 of record NC_142490.1, on the reverse strand, counting down.
TTTATTCTCAATATATATATATATATATATATATTTGATGAATAAGCAACCTTATAGATCAAAACAAAAACCAATTACACATCAACACCTAAAACAAATCTGGCAAAGCAGGTTGAAAACAACCTACGCAGAGGCCAAAAACCAGAACCACACTAAACAAAAAACACAAGCTGCAAAACACCAACAGCAACCCAGAAACAAGCTAAACCAAGCCCTTACAAAAGACTAGACAAACCAAACTTTCATCAACAAAGTAAGTTGCAGGCAAGGTCAGAAACCTGCAGTAACTTGCATCAACAAAGTATACTTGCAGGCAGCTTCCATAAGGAACAGAGCACCAAATTCTCCCTAGTCTTTGGAAAATTTCCTTTCCCAGCAACTCTTGAACGAACTTCCCATAAAATTTGCTTCAAAATTTGCTCTTCTGTCCTTGGGAGTCCTACATGTTTAATTTCATTTTTAGTTCTCCAAATGTTGTACACTGTAGAACCAAAACCTAGCCGACACAACAAGCCTTTAAGAGTATTGCACCTCCAAGAATCACATCCCTATTGTATGATATCCTCCCAAATAATAGGAGGGTTAGCCACTTTGCATCAGTTATACAAAACTTCTATACTCTATGGTAGAAACTACATTCAAAAAATAGATGGTTGTGGTTCTCCATTTGATTTATGCAGAAAGAGCAATTGACATCTCCTTTATAACCCCAACTCAGCAACCTTTCTCCTGTAACCAACCTATCCTTCCGCCACTCAACTTGATCTCTCTTTTCCCTAAGAGCCTCCTAAGTATCATAACTAACATATACTCCTTTCCTAGAAGCAGTCCATATGGGTTTATCATAAGATCCCAAACTGATTTCAGCAAGTCGAGTTTGAATATCCACCAAAGCTTCAGACCTAGCAGACCTCCAAAACCAATCTCCATTGTGAATAATAGAAGATAGTTTTGCATCCACACTACTTTGGGCATCATAAACAACTCTAAAGCCATACTTCTCAAAAAGAATGCCAGCAGGGTGCCACAAACCCAACCAAAGATGGATATTTTTCCCATATCCAACTTCAAATCTCAAAAACTTCTTTACAGTATCCCTCAACCTGAGTAGCTTCCTCCAACACCAAGAGCAATTATGAGGAATACTAACACTCCAGAAACTCTTTTGTTTCAAAGTTTTTTCCTTAATCCAGGCCACCCAAAAAGATCCTGGCCTTGCAAACAAACTCCAAATGTGCCTAGGCATAGAGGTTTTATTCCAGACATCAATATTTTTCAACCCCAAACCACCCTCTTTCTTAGGAAAACAAACATCAGACCAAGCCATTTTTGCTTTTGCAGCCTCAACAGACTTTGCATTCCACAAAAACCGATTAAATTTCTGCTCTATAGCCTTTATAATTTTATGGGGGAGAATGAAAATACCTATCCAATAAACTTGTAGACTGTACAAAATAGACAACAACAACTGAAGCCTGCCTACATAAGAGAGATTCCTGGATAACCAAGAATCAATTCTAGCAGTAATTTTATCCAAAAGCACAGCACAATTAGTAAAAGAGAGCTTAGAAGATATTAAGGGAACCCCAAGGTTTCTCATAGGGAGAACACCCTCCTTCATCTGCAAATCATTCAATAAATTAAGCTTAACCCTATCTGAAATACTAGGACAGAAAAGAACTTTTTGAAGGATTGGCCTTCAAGCCAGACAACTCCTTAAACTCAGCCAAAGCATCTTTAATGACTTTAATAGACCTCAAACTGGCTTCATAAAATATAAGCAAATCATCAGCAAAACAAAGATGAGTAAGCTTCATTTTCAAGCATTTGGGGTGAAACTTGAAACTTGAAGTAGTAGCAGTAGATTCAGCCATGATCCTAGAAAAAACTTCCATAACTAGGACAAACAAATAAGGAGACAAAGGATCCCCCTGCCTTAGACCCATTTTTCCTTCAAAATAGCCAACCAAAGTCCCATTCAAACAAACAAAAAACCTAGGAGAGGTAATGCATTCCCTGATCCAATTCAAAAACTTCTATGGAAAACCAAAACAATGAAGACAATGAATCATGAACTCCCAATTGATTGAATCATAAGCTTTCATGAGGTCAACCTTCAAGGTGTATCTAGGATTCCTCTTACCCTTATGATAATTTCTAACAAGTTCCTGAGCCAACAGGACATTTTCAGAAATACTTGTAGATGGAATAAAGGCTGATTGATTCATACTCACCAAATCTCCCAAAAAGGGCAGCATCCTGTTTGCAATAATCTTTGTAATGCATTTGTAAATGACATTATAGCAAGCTATTGGTCTGAAACCCCCATAGCAGAAGGGTTAATCTTCTTAGGAACCAGAGAGAAAAAAACTCTGAATCGCAGCTACCACTTCCTGCCTAACAATAGGCCAAGCAACATTGAAAAAATCAGTAGAAAACCCATCAGGACCAAGGGCCTTATTGGCTTTCATGTGAAACAAAGTCTCTGTAATCTCTTCTTCTGTAACTTCTTTGTCTAACAAAACTGTCTTTTCAGCAAGAATGGTTACTGGAATCAAATGTCTTATTTGAGCTGCCTTGGACTCATTAAAGATCATTTGATCAGTACCTAGCTATTTCTTGTAGAAATTCTCAGCCACCTGCTTTATTTGCTCCACATCATCTACTTTGTGGCCCTGCTCATCCCACAAGTGAGTGATGGTGTTCTTTGTATGCTGCACTTTAAGGGATCTATGAAAGAAACTATTATTCTGGTCACCTAGTTGCAGCCATTGATTCCTAGCTTTTTGCTTCAAAAAAGATTCTTCAGCTTTTGTTATGGAAACATAAGCATGAAGGCACTCTTTTTCCTTAAGCAAACAATCAGTCCTGCCAAAAGAGGTAATAACCTCTCTTTGAGCTAAATCCAGATTATCCCGAGCCTGCAGAACTTTATGTTTCAGATTTCCAAAACAAGCCACATTTTGTTTTTTCAACACCCCTTTGACAGATCTAAGCTTCACATACAACTAAAATATAGGAAAACCATCAACCTGAATATTCCAACCTTCCCTCACCCAATCCATAGACCCTTTATGCTCCAACCAATAGTTGTAGAATTTAAAAGGTTTATGGCCAAAACTTTGAAGAAAACCTGCTGTAATAATAGCAGGAGAGTGATCTAAAATGCCTTCAGACTGAAAGTCCACAAGAGTTCTTCCAAAAACACTCATCCAATGCTTATTAGCCAACACTCTATCAAGCTTTCTAGCAACAAACCGAGGTTCCTCAATCTTATTAGTCCAAGTGTAAAAACAACCACTGAAATTAAGGTCCAAAACCTTAAGAACATTTAAACACTGTCTAAACTCCAATATAAGAGTTTAACCTATTAGCACCTCATTTCTCCTCCAAAGAATTTACAACATTGAAGTCCCCACAGATCATCCAAGGGTTATCAGCCACCCTGACTTTCATAGATCCTAAATTGGTCCATAGAAAGTTCTTCTCCACTCCTGAGTTAGCCCCATAAATAAAAGAATGGAACCAACAAATATTAGACTTCAAGGACTTAATGAGACAATGAATACTTTGATCACACTTATCAAGCACAGAAACTTCATAATCAGATTTCTTCCAACATATCCAAATCCTTTCCAAAAAATGCTTATTATAGTTGAAAACAAAATCCCAATCATAAACAATAAGGGATCTGATTCTATCAGCTTTATTTTCCTCAACCCTAGTCTCAATCAAGCAAATAAGATTGATCTTATGCAACTTAATCATATTCTTTACCTCTTTCTATTTAGAGGGATGATTCAAACCCCTCACATTCCATATCAGAAAATTCATGCAGTAGGAGAGAAACCTCTCATCAGGACCTCCTCATCCTCTCTCATTTTTCCTTTTCCTTTGTCTTTCAAGAAATTTGCACTCTCCTTATTCAAAGCATGCTCAATAACCTTCTGAAGAGATTGAGAAACAGGACCAGTACCTCTCACCTCACCTGATTTATACCTGCCATCAGCTCTAGCTAACAAATAGAAAGAATTAGTCCAATGCCTCTGACTGTCCCAAATAGAAGGCTTTGAAACATGAGTTTTCCTCACAGATTTAACAATATTGCATTTATCCTTATCCACCACACTAGGAACAGTTCTTTCAAGAATCGCAGAAACCTTCTTGGTCCCAAATCCATCCTGTGTATGCTTAACAGGAACAGGCTTCTTTGGAATCCAAACCTGTTTCTCAACTTTGGTGCAGGTATGAGACAAACGACCAAAAGGTTTACACTTATTACATTTAACAAGAATCCATGGATATTCAATACCTACAGCAACTTTACTCCCATCAGCACTAACAATCTAAACTTCTTTAGGAAAATCTGAATTAATGCTCACTTTAACCAACACTCTAGCATAACCAATCCTAAGCTGCTCTTCAGTAACAAAGTCAGCACATAGAGGTTTGCCAACACCACTAGCCACTTAACTCAAGCAAGTAGAATTTCAGAATTCAATAGGTAAATTGTGTAGCTTAATCCAAATAGGAACAAAGGACGATGAGAGTTTTAAAAGCTCCATGCGTAGAGTCCACCTTCTCAAAATCAGAGGCTTATTTGCCAAATGCCAAATTTTAGCCTCCATAACCTCATCCCTGGTCTTTCCATCCGCAAATCGAAACAAATACAAACCATTTTCCAATAGAAAAACTTCCACCTTACCATATTGAGCCCAAAGGCTTTCCACAATTCACTTAACAATATAGTAAGGTAAAGGTTTATCAAGAAACTGACCAACCAAAGAAGGTGACCATTTTAGAATGCCTTCCTCAATAGCCTCCTTAGGAGGCTTCACAACAATCTTACCATCCTCACAAGAAGGAGCAAAATACTGCAGCGTGCCAAGAGACTTCTTAGATCTAAATAATTGCCTCCAATCTTGAGTTAAATTCTTAGGTTCATCAGCAGTCGCAACAACACCTTCAGAAATCTCCACCTTAACACCAGAGGATTCCTGGTTATGAATAACCAATGCCTCATCCAGATTCACCTCAATGCCAGGTGATGGGGCAGCAATTAACATCTGCGCATCCACCTCTTCATTCTCCAATTGATCACCACAGATCAATTCACAATTCTCCTCTTCCTCACTCAATTCAACACCACAATCCCCAGATCGCGAAACATCCTCCATAGCAATCTTAACTTCTTGCAGATTCACTTTAGAGTTCTTGTTCCCGCCACGACCTCAATTAGCTCTTCTAGTCATGAGTGACCAATTGAACCTCCACACTACGAAATTGTAATCACCAGTAGGTTTCCGGCACACCTCCACCAGAAACACAACCGTCAGACTAGTCACGCGCCCACACGCGCAGAGAGAACAAAAGCACGTAGCCTTCAGTCGTAGAAAACCCCAACTAACTTTCAAAATCTAGGAGAGCTATGCCATGTCCAAAAAAAAAATTACTCCAATCATTTTTGGGTCTGGGCCAACATTTACCTTCATTTTCTGTTTGTGCCTTTAAGGGTGGTTTCGGCGCCCCATTTGGTCTATTGAGAGTGGCTTGGCCACCCCTCATGGGTCATGGGGCCACCCCATGGCCCAAGGGGTGGCCAGCCACGAGCCACCCCCAAATGCCCCCAAAATTCCTTTTTTTGTTTTTTTTGTTTTTTTGTTTTTAATCTAATTAAATTTAATTTTTTTAAAAAAAATTATCATTTTTTAATTAAGAATATGTACCCGTGTCAATAGTATTGATGTGGCTTTCTGTCAAATTTTGAACGGAATTTAAATGGAGGTACCATTTCCGTCTTTATGTATACCGAGGTACCTCCAATGATAAAAACTAAACCATAGGAGACAAAAAATAAAGTTGTTAAACTAAAAAAGTATTTAACCCCAATAACAGAGGTAAATAGCTAAAATATATAAAAATAAATAAAATCAAAAATAAAAAATTGAGGTAAATTAATAGAGTTGAAAAAAAAAATTGTTGAATGACGTGAATGCTGTAAGAATTAGCCCTCTGCTTCTTCCCAGTAGGGGTGTCAACCCGGTCCGGTTTCCCGGCTTTTGGCCAAAATCGGAACAGGAACTGGGGTACCTCGGTTCTCAATTTTGAGAAACCGGGACCCCGGTTAACCGGGGTCCTGGTTACCGGCCGGTTCCGGTTTTACCCGGTCCGGTAACTGGTTTTTTTAAAAAAATTGGTTTTCGGGCTTATTTTAGGTATTGGGCCTAAAATAAGCCAATTTTTTTTTTTATAAGTTGGCCCATTTTTTTAAAAATCTATTAGTTTCTTTGTCTAAATTAAAAGGGCTTTGTTGTAATTATTCCAAATAATTAAAAAATAAACCTAAAAAAGTCCAAAAATTCTAAAAAATCAATGTTTTTGCCTATTTGGGCCTTAGAAATAAAAATTTAATTTTTTAAAATACCCTAAACCTAAACCTAAGTGTATATATATATATATATATATATATATATATATATATATAAAATGGAAACCCGATTCCGGTATTCCGGGTAAAACCCGGGTACCAAAAACCAGTACCGGAACCGGGATACCCAGTTTTTGGATTTTTCAAACCGGAACCGGGACCCCGGTTTTCCGGTTTTCCGGTTTTCCAATTCTGGTTTTTCGGTAATTTTTGACACCCCTACTTCCCAGTCGTCTTCTTCTTGTCACGTTTGCCTCTTCTCTTCCACGACGTCGTTTGCACAATGGAACAAAACAGATAAAGTGATCCCAAATGGTACAAAACGGTGCGGACTGTTGTATTCCCTTTGAGCGTCAGTGATTCCCCCAATCCACTTCTTCTCTTCTGGGCATGATTTGAGAGTGATGTTAGCTCATGGCATGTGGAGCGGGATCGACGATGCTTCGACCAGGTTTATCAATAATGGAGGCCGAAACCCCAGAAAGATCATGTTTACCCCTCGCCCACAACTGGTGCAGTGAGCCTAGTTTCATCGGTGCCCAAAATCCAAACAAATTTCCCATAAAGTCTGCACCTTTTTCCCGGAGGAGGTAACATTTTTGACCACTTTATCTGCTCTTGTCGAACCAATCGAAAAAAAAAATCAGAAATTATTTAATGGTTTTCAGTAAATTGATGAGATTTCCAAGTTATTCTACACCCACAAGTACAATATGCTATATGTATACGCACCCATCTAACTCCTAGTTCCAGAATTGTTGAATTTTGTGAGGCATTTGTGTTGTTACAACTAGAGTGATGAATGGACTGGTGATATTGAAGAAAAAAAAGGGTTGGCTCAATTTTAGGATTTTCACTAAAGAATATGAACCAGTCGATTGGTTTTCAAATGTATCGACTTTCCTTCCAATGTGCTTTGATATATTGAATGTTCAATCTTTCCTTGTCAATTCTTTTGAGAACAAAATCGTTTTCTGTCATGTGTCATTTGGGTGTTGCCATTGAAGATGTGTGTCCATTGTAAAACAAGTTTTATTTGTTCTTTATATTTATGTGATTTTCAAATGGCCCGGAATGTGGAGGGGCAGGGCACTTTGCACGGTGTTCGGGATACCCGGTTTTAAAATAATAATATGTATTATTGAGAGGCCCTTGAGAAGATGACATTGGTTTTCATTACATTGATGATTGATACAGTTTTCAGAGAAGAAAGCAAGGGTGGAAAGTAGGGTTTGCATTGGACACTGGAGGGATTCCTGGAAATGGTGAGGGCCCTGATCTTGGACGCACTCGATTGGGCAGAATAGTGAGTGCAGCTGGAAGACAGGTATTGGAGAAGCTGAACTCGGCTAGGAAGAACTTCCCCATGAAGATATTTCTGCTTCTTTTGGGTTTCTACACAGCAAATGCATTGGCAACAATCCTTGGGCAGACTGGGGATTGGGATGTGCTGGTTGCAGGTGTTGTTGTTTCTGCCATTGAGGGGATTGGGGTGCTTGTGTACAGAAAGCCTCCTCCTCTGTCTACTGCCAGATTGCAGTCTTTCGTTGGGATGGTGAATTACTGGAAAGCTGGAGTGTGCTTGGGCCTATTTGTGGATGCTTTTAAATTGGGTAGTTAAAAGGTGATTTTTTTTTGCCCCCATTGTTGCTTGGGTTTTCCTTTTTATTCTGATATAAGATCTGCTGTTGACTCTTGTTTCTAAAGCTCTTGTAACATGGAGAATTTGCTTCATTTCTTTCCTGCTGTAACTCTGATTCCCATTGGTAAATTAGGTGTAAATGTATTATATTATAATAGGCTCTCTCAAATGTAATTTAAAATAAATAAATAAATAATCTGTTTGATCGTGCAGTAGAATGGAGAAACTCTTTCTTTTCTCTATTTTCACCTGAAATTATTTTCACCTTTTCTCTTCCTCTACCCCGCTTCCCCTCTCAGCCTGCCTCTCCCTCTCCCCTTCACAATGGACGCTCTCCACTTGATCCTCCTCAACTTGAGATCATACCCCCCACGAAAACACTACCCAGAAAACTTTTTCCCTTTTTGGAAAATTTATAGCTTCAAAACATCTCAATCCCCAAATGGTTGGAGGCACTTTAACAAAAGCTTGGCTTTTTGCCACTCCACTAACCATTGAAAAACTTGAACCAAACAAATATCTCTTCTCCCTTTCTCAGCATACCCACCTCTTTTTTTTTTTTTTTCTTAAAAAAAAAAAATAGAATGAGGAAAAAGAGGGTTACAAGGGAGGATCTTTCTCGTTCATGATTCGAATGGAAGAGAGAATAAGAAATCCCGTGGGAATGCTTCCAAACACAAGGTGAGAACAACCTATTTAGCTAAAGCATGTGTACGGAAATTGACACATCTAGACACTTTCAAAGCATTCCAACTTTGAAAGGAAGAGAAAACTAAACTAATATAAAAAATACAATTAGCAAAAGACCAAGTTGCACTCTCTAACGAGCTACTTGGAAAGTTTGTGGCTTCCCTGTTATCCTGAAACCTTGGTCTCCCTCTCTTGTGATTAATGAAGTTTATAGCAGTTTTTGCCCCTTTTGGGTTCAAGTGCATAGTCTTTCCCTGCAAAACATGAAACCAAAAAATATAGTTAGCATAGGGAAGGGTCTTGTAACCGCCCCGAAAAATTAATTAACTAGTAATTAATTTCTCGGTACGCCTCCTTGTGTAATTCCTTTAGATAATAAGACCAATGGATTTCTATTCCTCAAAATCAGAATACTAAGCAGCGGTATGAATTAGTTCATGGAAAGGAGGATCATGTTACCTTCCAGATTGATCCATCTATCTTCAGGGTATGAATTAGTTAGTTTTCTAATCTGGTGGCAACAACAATTTTTCTCATTAGATTTCTTTGTTATAACATTCTGGTTGATTTTTTTTTTAATTTTTTTTTTAATTTTTTATAGCTTTTATTATGAAAAGAAGCATGGCTTGATAACGTTTGGCAAAGCTTTACTTTAAAATTATCATATTATGGAGTTATCAGGATTTTTTTTTTTTTTTTTCTTGTCTGATTTGAGCGATAGTGTTTGGTAAAGCTTTACTGGAAAAAGGAAGAAAGGCAAGAAGAATAAAAGAGAGGTGTATATAACCTCCATTGCTCCTGCAGGATTCTAACCTAAATGACTTTGGTTGGGATCTGTGGAAGAATATGTTTTCTACTTGATTGTTTGTAGCGGTTTTTTCATAAAATGAAAGCTTTTAATTTGTATTTTTTCTTTTTCTATTAGTTGGGAATTCTTGAATTAATGAGAATGGCTGGTCAGAACCTCTTGATTTTTAGGATAACTGTAGCTGCTGATGAAACTCTTTTTATCCTTAAAATTTCTGTGCTTTTGTGCATAAAAATGATTGTTATGTTATTTAGGATCTTCTGGTCCATCTTTTACTTGTTGAACGTTTTTTTCAAAAAAAAAAAAAAAAAACCATTTTGTTTTTTTGTTTTTTAAAAGAAAAGGAAAAAAGTTTTCATGGATGGGTGGTTGGCCACCCTAACCAAAAGGGTCCAGGGTGGCCACAACCACCCCCAGTTCAATCGAGGGTGGTTGCAACCACCCCCATGGTGCATCAAGAGTGGCTATGACCTTCCCTGATAGTACAGTCGGTAGTTTCATCACCCCCGAAGCCCCTCAGCATCTACTTCAAAGAGCTTCTAGTTGGAGTGATTGACCTTACCAAGAGGGTGGTCAGCCACCCATTTGAATGTTTTTTTTTTTGGCCCACATTCTTAGGGTTATGGTATTTTAGGAAATTTTGGCAAAATATGATTAAGTTCCAGTTAAAAAATGGTCATTCATATGTTGTCATTAAACGAAAGAATAAAAATGGTAATTTCATTCAAACTTCTTGTATTGCTAGTAATACCCATTCCTATTTTTAGGATATCACCATATTCCAGTATACCAAACGTGTTAGCCACTAAAACATGATAGGTCAGCTGGTATGAAATAAGTGTAATAAATAGGTGTGAAAAGTAGCATGACTCTTTAGCACCATAAGAATAGCTTAATCGACCTCCTTGTTCTTATTATCAGTTTTTTCCAGAAGAAAATTCCAGTTTTCATCTAATTCTTAAAGTTTTCTATAATTTATAAAAAGTAAAAAGTTTAATATTTACAGATTCTGCTTCTCACTTCAATACGCCGCATCATAGCCAAAGGAAATGTCTTAATAGGCCTGATTGCATGCCAGGAAAACAGGGAAGCTTCACAATAATGCAGATACACAATTTGGGTGGATATTGTATATAAATCAGGACTAACCATTAAAGTGCAGCTTTGAATGTCTAATAAACTTCACTAATGTGTAAAAAAGTACATGAAGTATGTGTAAAAGTTTGCATCAAATTGTTAGGGATAATGCCCTAAACCCTAATTATTTTATTAAATTTTACTTTTAATTGAATAAAATTATTTATTTACTGATTTATTTAACCAGCAGTGGATATATAAACTATGAAATTGGTCAAATAAAGAGACAAAGTTTTTGTCTCCTTTGGTTCCAAGTCCGAGAGAGAGATTTCCTTGGAACCAAAAACAGCTATGTTTGGGGAGAGCAGGTCCGGCACTGTAGCTGGAACGGTACTATTCCAGCTACAGTACCAACTGACATGTGGCGCCAAAAAATAATTTTTTATCTTTTTTTTTTTTTTTTTTTTTAAAAATCAAAATATTAAAAAAAAAAAAAAAAAAAGGGGTGGGAAACGCTGGGGTGGTTCCAGCCACCCCTTGGCCAAAATGGGGTGGCTGGACCACCCCATTTTTGGCCAAGGGGGTGGCTGGAACCACCCCTTGGCCGATCTGGGGGTGGTCGAACCACCCCCGTGGACAAGGGGGTGGTCCGGCCACCCCTTGGCCCAAAAAAAAAAAAAAAAAAAAGGGAACCGGTGCCTTTGGGGGTGGTCCGGGGCTGGGGGTGGTTTCGACCACCCCATACGGCCGGTATGGGGTGGTCGAAACCACCCCCAGCCCCTTGGGGGTGGTCCGGCCACCCCCAAAGGCACCGGTTCCCTTTTTTTTTTTTTTTTTTTTTTTTTGGGCCAAGGGGTGGCCGGACTACCCCCTTGGCCATGGGGGTGGTTCCACCACCCCCAGATCGGCCAGGGGTGGCTCCAGCCACCCCCTTGGCCAAAAATGGGGTGGTCCGGCCACCCCATTTTGGCCAAGGGGTGGCTGGAACCACCCCAGCGTTTCCCCTCTGTTTTTTTTTTTTTTTTTTTTTTAATATTTTGCTTAAAAAAAAATAATAAAAAAATAAAAAAGCTGACATTTGGTCAGCTTCGCACTGTAGCTGGAACAGTGCCGTTCCAGCTTCAGTGCTGGACCTCCCCTTGCCAAACGTAGCTAATTATGAAAGATGACTTGTTGACCAAGTCATCTTGTTCTTTATTTCTTTTGAATTACAAAAGTAAGTGAATTGAAGTAGGTGTGGAAAATTTTGTTGGGACGACTTAATTAATATATGGAAATTGAAGTTTGAGCCTCGGGCCCTACATGAGCGATACATGCACCCACGCAGTTGCATTAAACTTTTTAAATAAAAGTTATATTTGATGAGAATTTTTTTATTTTTTTTATTTTGGAGAATTACTTTTTAAAAAAAAATCTTTCTATAACTTTTTTCATTTTATTTAAATATTAGTTTTAATTTTTTTTCTTGGTGGATGAGATAGAAAGAAAATAAATATATAAGGAAGGTTAAAAAATTAAATAACTCACTTTTTGGTTCTTAATGCCATAATCAAGAAGTGACGAGTAATTTTAGGTGATTTATTTGTGTCCTACTAAGAATAATATGACTATTAAAATCATCATTGAGCCTGTGATTGATTATTATTAAATTTTGATCAAAATGTGATTCTAATAGTCACATCATTCTTAGTGGAATATAAGTAGGACACAAGTATACCATCTAGAATTACTCGGAAGTGACACCTAAGCTCATCATACCAAACTTAAGTTTAGAAAAAAAAACACACACACACACATACACCTACACCTGATTATACAAATATTAAAAAAATAATAATTAAATTAAATTAATTTTTTTTTTTTAAAAAAAAAAACAAATTAGAAGGGGTGGCTGCCACAGCCACCCCATGTGGGGGTGACTGTGTGCCACCCCCTGGGCCGGAGGTGGCCCGTGAGCCACCCCTAGGCCATGGGGGTGGCTCTCTCACTTGGTTGGCTATAAATCATTTTTTCTTTTTCTAAGAAAAAATTAATTAATTAAACCTGATATAATTAGGTGTTTTGGTTTTTTTTTTTTTTTAACATTTTCCATGCTCCTCATTGGTGGGCACAAAATTGTGGCTTTATGCACCATCCTCATTGAAGTTATTCTTAGTATTTGGAGAGCTTCTCTCGTAAAAGTTAAATTTAAAATAAGGTAGAAAACTTAAGAGCATCTCCAATAATGATGACTATTTTAACTATTTAACATATACAATTTTTTTAGCTACTAGTTTTTTAATATAAATTCCAAGAAATTATCTATTCAACTCTCTACTTTATTTAAATATTATTTTTATTGTTTGTTAACAGAGAGGGAGAGAGAGAGAGAGAAAGGGAAGAGATAAATGATTTAAATAATTGTAGGAAAAAAAAAGAAAGAAGAAGATAGAACCAATTTCTGCCTTGGCTTGTAGCTGGCAACTCCTTGGACTTCAATAAATACATATTAAAAAATTTGTATACTGTATACACCCCTTTTGTCATATGACTCATATTTGTTTTCATTTTTTGCTTTGTTGTTTTTTTTTTTTTTTTTTTTTAAGAGTCGAGCGACATGTTATTTTGTACACGTGACAACATTTTATTGGCATTATATGTCTTTGCCTTTTCTTGTACACATGATTTAAATTTTATTAAGTTTTCAGAATGTTAGATGGAGAGAAGTATTAAATTGATAAAAGTGCATTTATCAATTTTATTCCTTTTTAAAAACCTAAGTCTCTTTTTGCAAAACTACATTTAGCCAATTTTGTATTTGACTAAAAAAAAGAAACTATGACAGATCCTGCGAATGCTTCCAAAGATTCTACATTTTTTTTTTTTTTTTTCAACCTTAAATGCTTGTTAAGATTCCGATGTTGTGTAAAATCATTCCATGTCATTTTTTTTCTTTGGAAAGTTCACGTTCCCCTTAAGTTACCACCAAATTAAAAAATATTTTTTTTAATGACAAAAAAACTATATATATATAATTCAAGTGGTGACCAAATTTAAAAAAAATATATATATATTTTTATAAGAAAAAAATTGATTTTTTTTTTTTTTTTTTTTGTAATTTGTTATATAATTTTTTAAATTAAAATTTCTGTTTTAAAAAAATTAATAACTTTTGTTTGAAGAAATTAAAATTTTCGTTTTTTTAAAACAAATTTATTTATTTATTTTAAATTTCCGGTTTTTTTTTTAAATAACAATTAAAAAATTTTAAAAATTCCTTTTTTAAAAAAAAAAATTAAAATTTTTGTTTTTTAAAAAATTATTATTTTTTGAAATTTATAGGTGTATTTTTGTCTTATTAAAAATTTACAAGGGTATTTTTATCATTTTTATTAGCTTTGAGGGGGACATTGACATGTTTTGGTAGTTTGAGGGGAGCATTGTCAAAATTGAAAGTTTTGGGGAACATTGTCAATTATGTGGTAGTTCGAGGGGGTATGTGAACTTTGTTCTGGCTATTAAAAAAACATATGCATCTCACATGTTCAAATGACATGTATTATTTTTATAAATAGTTTAATCCACGCCTCATGAAGCAAAAATCACTAGTTCGAACTCTCTCCCTCTCTTATGTTTACATGTTAAAAAAAAAAATATACATATCATTCTTATAGACTGAACTAAAAGAAGTTCATTAACGTTTACAGAAAACCTCTATCCAAAAGAAAGGGAAGAGAATCAAACCAGATTCTATAAAGTGCAACATGTTAAAAAGAATACGAAAAAAAGGAATAACTTCCTCCAAAGTCCAAAGCATAAAAAAATCACTTCTAGTTCCCACTACAAAGAGAATCAATTCATCCTCTTTGTGGGGTCTGAAGCGAGACTGTTGGTGGGTATGAGACTATGAGTCTTTTCATTCTGATAACTTGGGCAACAAGTTACCTTTTACCATCATCCATCCTCGTCATCTGCTTTTGCTATACTCTCTTTGTGCACCTGCAGTTACCTTTTACCATCATCCATCCTCGTCATCTGCTTTTGCTATACTCTCTTTGTGCACCTGCCCACAGGTGCACAAAGAGAGTATAGCAAAAGCAGATGACGAGGATGGATGGTATATATATATATATAGCGTTGCAGCTGCTTCAGTCTCTGCAGCGCTCTTGTTTGTTTAAGTTCTCTAAGGATCTTTCTCTTCCTCTACCGTACCGTTTGGAACTCTCATTTGCTGTTCTGTGAGTTTCCCACTTCTCAACTTTGGCTTTTATTTATTGAGTGCCAGTTACACTCTTGAGATTTTTATGGGAATTTTTTTTCTTTTGTTTTTTGGATTCATTGGTTTTGTCTTGATCAATGACGGTGCAGAGAGAAGCAGAGAAGCCAATTACTATGGAAATAGGCGAATCCCAGCAACTATCTGTTGATCCTCTTCCATTTGCCAGAAGGTAGTTCCTAAGTTTTCTTTCTTTATTTTTGGTTGATGAGAAAATTGAGGAAAAGAAAAGTGCAGAAATATATACTCTTTCTTCATCAAACATCTATTTTCCTGTATCTTCTCATCACTCCGATAGTGGGTCATTACTATCTTCTCAAATTGAATTTTTTCTTCTTCTTTTTCATTGTTTGGTGATGGTAAAATGAAGTACAATAAAGGGCCAGAATTTGTTTTTAATTTTCTCTGCTTTTTTTTTTTTTTTTTTTTTCCCGGTAGTTTCGATTTACCTTCATCTCCAAGATAAGGGTTTACTAAGAGTTTGTCAAGTTGATATTGTTTTGATGTTCTTTATATTGTGTGTTTCTTTGGGCAAGTAAATATAGGGTGTTGTTGTTGTTGTTGTTGTTGCAGTTATCAGCTTGAAGCACTGGAGGTGGCAATCAAGCAGAACACTATAGTGTTTTTGGACACTGGCTCCGGCAAGACTCTGATTGCAATCATGCTTCTGCGCAGCTACGCCTATCTTCTCCGCAAGCCTTCACCTTTCATTGCAGTCTTCTTAGTTCCCCATGTTGTCTTGGTCTCTCAAGTATGGCCTCTGCAGCCTCTCTCTCTCTTTCTCTTTGTGCTTGCACTCAATGTATGTATTTGGAATTTTTAATTCTGAGTTGATAATTTGGAGTTGTTAGTTATGGATGATAAAACAAGCATTGTAAAAAAATTTTGAAATTTGTTTCTTTGGTTGTTGAATATTTGGAAAATTTAAACTTCATGCGTCTCAAGCATATCTATGCAATTTGGAATTCTCAAATTTGGGTTTCGGAGTTAAAAAAGTTTCCTTATGTTTCCTATTCAAGTTTTAGCAGTAAAATAAAGTTAGATATGGGTATTTGAAACTGAAATTCAGAAATTTCATTTCTTGTTTACATTACAACATGGATAGGAAATTCTGGAATTACAAGTCAGTAGCTGTTGAAGATGAAAATCAATACCCAGTTGTTCTTGTTTTTGTAATTTTGTTTTTCTCTTTATCATTAGCAAGCCGAAGCTGTGAAAATGCATACTGACTTGAATGTGGGTATGTATTACGGAGATATGGGAGTTGACTTCTGGGATGCTGCTATGTGGAAGGAAGAAATAGGAAAACATGAGGTGGGAATTTTTCATATATACTTCGATTAGAAAAAGAGAAACCATGTTTATGTGCTGCTTAGTATTTAAGTTTCCAAGTTTACAATTTCTCCATTAATTTCTTTGTTTCCAATTTTTGTGTTCCATGAAAACCTTTTATTAAATCATTGATTATCTTAAAAGCTTAAGTTAGATAGGAAAGGATGAATTTAATAATTTAATTAATATTCTAACATTTCTCCTCACGTATAAGCTTTAACTTCCCCTCAATAGTTGAATTCTAACACATGGAATATTTAGTTGAAATGGGAGGTGAATGAGAAATCACCACTTATAACACTTAAGCTTAGACTTAATCGTTTAAATTAATATTCTAACAGCTTTTACTCAAAAGCATCTATTTTCATTTCTAGAAATGCACTGGACTTTGGCAGAAGCTATTCATGAAGGTGTAAAGTAGCCAAAACATGTAATTTTCATAAAACATTGATTGACATGGTGCTGATAAGTTCTGTGAGATTGATGGTGTGATATACCCTCTTCAACTACAGTGCAGACAAGAGCCATTGAACAATTTGTTTGCTCTTAGCGATGCATAAGAAGAACTATGATTTTAGACATTCTATGTGGGTTGCAAACAAATCTCAAAACAATAAATGACTTCTTTATATGCTTTTTTCACAAATGAGAATTCCTGTCCTGCTTACCAACTTCTATGAGGAAAGATGGTTTCATTGTTTGCATGAAGGTTCTATAACATTTATATTTTTGGATCAAATTATAATGTGATTTCCTTATATTAGTAACATGTGGCATCCTCAAGGCTTGTGGTCCTTGTATCAAATGGCATCTCCTCTTCCCACAAACAAGGAGAGGGAGTGAAATCATAATTTTAATTCCGTATGGGTGTGTGAGTGTATTTTCCTATAAAAGAAAGAACTCAATCAACAATAACTTACAGTTATTTTATTTATTTATTTATTTGCTTTCTGCAGGTGCTTGTGATGACACCTGCAATTTTGCTTGCTGGCTTGAAGCATAGTTTTTTCAAACTAAGCATGATAAAGGTTTTAATAATTGATGAATGCCACCATGCCAGGGGTAAGCACCCTTATGCTTGCATTATGACGGTAAGTTATCTAATCTTGTTTCTTTCTGTATCAGCAGGCTATCTCTAGCATCATAATGATCATTATTGCGCTTAAGTGCTTATACACAGAAAAATCCTCTAATAAAATAGGTTTAACTGCTTAATTTTTTGGGGATAAAGTTTTTCACGTCCAATTTATTTTTTATTTTTTATTTTTTTATTTTTTTTATGTATATATAAGCCGTTTCATTTGTATTTGTATTTGTTAATCTTAGATGTATTTGGATTCTAAACTGCCTAGTCTGTAATCTTTGGATATAAAAATGTGCAATCATATTTTCTGGAGTGTGTTTGCAAGGGAAATGCATGGTAGTTGAGGTTTTTGGACCTATAATGCATGGCAGTTGGCGGATATTGTGCTGACGTTGTTATTGCTTTCAGATTGGGTTGAGTTAATCAATTTCAATTATTTAACTCGGAGTTCATGTTACTTTGTTATTGCTTATTGATGTGTTTGCTGCCTGTAAAATGCATGCTTTTTTTGTATTTGAAGTATCTGGAATGGCATTTGTAGGAGTTCTATCATCGTCAGTTAGGTTCTGCTGGATCTGATCTTCCTAGAATATTTGGGATGACTGCTTCCCCCATAAAGACAAAGAGTATGCAATCTTTGACAATGATTTAGACTAATTTTTATTAGTTTTTTAATTTCTTCTTATTTTGTTTGGTGGTGAATATCAACCTTTGATTTTAAACCTATCGCCCCTTTCCTGTTAATATAGGTGGAGACTCTGAAAACTCTTACTGGGAAAAGATTTCCGAACTTGAGACCATGATGAATTCAAAGGTTGCTTCTGTTCCTTTGTATATAAGTATGTTGTCCTCTCACTCCGTATCTGTATGGTGAACAAGTGTTTGACTACTGGTTTTCTTTCCCTGTTGGTTTAAGGTGTATACTTGTGCTAGTGAATCTGTGGTTGCTGAGTATATCCCATTTTCGACTCCGAAGTTTAAATTCTATAGGCACACGGAAATTCCATCTACCTTATATGAACGACTAGCTCGTGATTTGCAGGGTTTAGAAGAAAAGGTAAGCACATTTTGTGTATACTTTTTTTTTACAATATTAAATTGTAATCTATGCTTCATGAAATGTAAATCGCCATGCTAATATGTTGTGCTTGAAGCCTCTGCATTTCAAAATTAAATTTTAATTTCCATTCTGTAAGTATAATTTCAGTTATGTATTCTTGTCATGTAGTTCTTTTGCAATCAGCTTGTTCTTTTATAATTCTATATGTTTTAACTTGAAAGGACTAGCTTGCTTCCTTGAGAGCACTGACAGTTGATTTGGTTCTTATCAGCATGTACTCTCACTGAAAATGCTTGATCTCGAAGAATCTGTTGCAGATGCTACAAGCAAAAAGATAAATAAGATTTGTTCAGCTTTAGTATTCTGTTTGAATGAGCTTGGTATTTGGCTGGGTCTAAAGGTATTAATCAGTCTATGTCTTCTATGTTTTTGGCTTAGCTCTATTTTCAATGCCTTTTGTATGGCGAACATCACTGATTGTGCATTTTTTGTGTAACAGGCTGCAGAGTCCTTTTCTTGCAATGAAACTGACATATGCAATGAAACGGACTTAATTCCATGGGGAAAACTGGATGTGCGTAGTCAGGCAATTGTTAATAATTTCAGTTTGGATGCATTCCACACATTTGCCACTCATGTTCCATCAGGTACTTTAATTCTGAATAAATACTGTTGATTTGAGTTTTTGTTCGTTGATTACATTCTTTCTTTCTCCCCTTCATACGTTCAGGTCCAGAGTGGTCTATTGGTGATAATGATAAAGCCAATATGGATGCAGGGCTTGTAACTTCAAAAGTTGTTTGTCTCATTGAATCTCTTCTTGAATACAGGTTGGCATGTTGTGCATCATCATTAGCTTTGGGACATATGTCAAATGTGATTTTGTATATTATAGTAATGTTTATACTCTTAGCTTTGCAATATCCACTTCAAGTGCCTGAAAGTTAGGAAACATTGATCTCTCTAACACAATGATAATTTAAAGGAGGCTTGAATGACCTTTTCTAAGTTTGATGCAAATCTATGTTAGGAAGGTTTGCTAAACTTGGCTTTTGCCATAAATTCTATATAGAACATTTTGCTCATTAAATGCTTCAATCTCAATTCTAGATAAGTCATGGTTTGGCCCAAGTTTGGGAGTCCTATTCTTTCATTTGTTTGATTTTTTTGTTAAACTTGTCTAAGATAATAGGAGTATTCATTTCCAACATTTTTCTTTGTTTCAGTTGTACATCATTGCTTGTTGATGAGTTATCATGCATTATGTGAATACAGGGATTTAAAGGATATTAGATGTATAGTCTTTGTGGAAAGGGTCATTACAGCTATTGTCTTACATTATCTTTTGAACGAGTTGCTTCCGAAATACAACAGCTGGAAATCTAAATACATTGCGGGAAATAACTCTGGGTTGCAATCCCAGACAAGGAAAAAACAGAATGAAATTGTGGAAGAATTTCGTAAAGGCATGGTATGTTCTTTCCCACCACTTAGTTTCACATGAATGTGTTTTGTTAATAATTTCCTTGTTTGATTGTGAGTGTGAAATGTGTTTATAGGTGAACATCATTGTTGCAACATCAATTCTTGAAGAGGGTTTAGATGTTCAAAGCTGCAACTTGGTGATTAGATTTGACCCATCTTCCACCGTTTGTAGTTTCATACAGTCCAGAGGCCGTGCTAGAATGCAACATTCAGATTATGTATTAATGGTGAATAGGTAACGTTCTTTAAAACATCATTTGACATTACACCTTTAAAACCATGTTCATTCAAGGAAGGGCTGTTGAAAGCTTCTAATGAAAATTTCCACCTTTATTTTGTTTCCAATTTAAGACTACTCTTTTAAAAGAGTTCCAGTCATTTTTTTCTCCCCCTTATCTTCTGATTTACTGTTTCTTCATATGAACTAAGTGTTGATCTTAGAACATATATGGTGTACTTGGTATTCAATACTTTGTCTTTTGTTAATCTATAGTGAGGATTTTGCTACTCGATCTCGACTAGAGAAATATCATGCTAGTGGAGATACTATGAGAACGGCATCCTTACACCATGCTTCGCTCCCTTGCTCACCTCTTCAAAGTAATTTAAAAGATGAGGAAGTTTATGATGTTGAAAGCACGGGAGCGTCTGTGACACTGACTTCTAGTGTTGGTTTGATACACTTCTATTGCTCACGGCTCCCTTCAGATCGGTTAGTTTATTCCTCATTACTAATCTTTATTTTCCATGCTGCTATATATGTTGTTTATAATTTATTAACTTTAAGATTTTTTGTGTACTTGACCTCGTGTTGACTTGGTTTTATTTCTTCTAGCTATTTTAAACCGGCTCCGAGGTGGGATGAGAAGACTCGCACTCTACATCTTCCCAAGAGCTGTCCTTTACAGAATGTTGTTGTAGAAGAAAATATTAACTCTAAAATTATGAAGCAGACTGCCTGCCTTGAAGCATGCAAGAAACTTCATGAGATGGGTGCTTTGACAGACAATCTTGTTCCAGATGTTGTAGTGGAAGAAGGCACGGCACAAGAATGTGGTAATGTTATTGTATTGTAGCCTTTTTTTCCTTCCTGCTTTGATGGTCTTCCACTTTGTTCTTGCAATGTTTTTTTATAACACAGTTTGGAGGAGTTGAAAGCTTTATTCTTCACTACTTTGTATCTTTGTACAACTAGTTATATTTCTCCTTTCATGATTAGTTATCATGATTTTCTTGTTCTTTTTGCCTCTACTATCTAGGTGGCTTCTCTTGTATACTTCTTGTGTACATGAGGAGGTCTTACACTTTTAATGATATTTTGATTAATTATCAAAATTTTCTTTTTATAACATAGGGAGAAGCCTGTGGCCTTTTCTCCCTCCAGCCTTCTTTTTTTGAACCTCTTGATTGCTACTTTTGCTCGTCTGACTCTTTAATGCACAGGGAATGAACGTTATATTTATGAGCAACCCAGTTACTTCCCACCTGAACTGGTCGGTTGTTGTCCAAAGAATTCTAAAATAATGTATCATCGCTACTTAATCGAGTTGAAGCAGAACTTTGGTTATGATGTTCCAGTTCATGACATCATGCTTCTCATGAGAAGTGAACTAGATTCTGATGTTGGAAGCATGCATTTTGACTTGGACGTTGATTGGGGTAGCTTGGCAGTGAACTTTAAATATGTAGGAGTGATTCATCTTAGCCCAGATCAGGTAACTTTCTCTTTTTTTCTTTGCTTACTTTGCTCTTTAACTGGTGTATATGAAATAAATTTATAAAGAAATTTGTTTGTGTTTGTGAAACTTTGTTTGCAGGTCCTTTTGTGTAGAACGTTTCAGATAGCTCTTTTAAGAGTTCTTAAAGATCATAATTTGAATAATTTAAAGGATCTTTTGGATGGAGATTATCCGGTAGATAATATTGAGATTGACTATCTTTTGCTTCCAGCCACTGGCAAAGATGGGATACCTTTGATTGATTGGGAGTGTATTACTTCCGTTCACTTTTCATTTGAAAAGTTTTGGGAAAATCACTTGAATTGTTCTCATCCAAAGGGTTATGCTCGTTGTGTACATACCATAGATGGTTCTGTATGCACATGCATGCTTCAGAATTCTGTGGTCTATACCCCTCACAGTGGTCATGTGTACTGCATAACTGGAATTTTGGAATTGAATGGAAACTCACTTCTGAAGCTAAGGAATGGCAGAATGGTTACATACAAGGAGTACAATGAAGAGCAGTATGTTATTATTATTAACTTCTGAATGAAAAGATATTGTTGTTCTTTCATCTAGTTGGAATGTAATACAATTGTGCAATGCCAAATTATAATCTATCTAAATCCTTCCATTACAGCCATGGCATCAAGCTGCGTTTTGATGACGAATCATTGCTTAATGGGAGACATATGTTTCGGGTGCAAAATTACCTTCAGAGAAGCAGAAAACAGAAAGACAAAGGTTTAAAGTTCTTACTTATTTGTTACATTCTCATTCCTTCTTTTTAGCACAAGCAAAGCATGACTAAAATCATTGGTCATCTTCCTGTTGTTGCCTCTACTCTCTCAAAAATATATCGTAAACTAATCAATCATCATAATCCATTGTGTATCATGATTTTTCTTGGATAGGCTTTCACTTTAAGGATGTATTAGTCTTGTTGATACTGCCCTCTATTTATAATGTGGTTTGTATGAAATGGAATAATTCAAATTCTTTGAATAGAAAATTTTATAAATGCTTTTTTTTTTTTCTTTTTTTTTTTCAATGGCCCTATGTAACACAATTATTTAGATTTTGTATTGTTGGTTTTACACTTTATATATTCATTTTACTATGAACAAAATGGATTATTTTTCTCTGGAAATTGTATTCTTTATTTACTCCCCACATCCAGTTTGCATTATAATATTTTGATGAGAAGGGAGCAGTAAGATGAATAGGATGCCCTAGATATTTCTTTATGAGGATTTCAGTGCTTCCATTAGATTCGGTTGTCATTGTCTATTACATCTATAACATTATTTTTCTCTTAGTAAACATGACATATTTCATTTTTTCAGAATCAGGTCATACAACAGTTGAATTGCCTCCAGAACTTTGCAAAATAATAATGTCACCAATATCGATCACTACATTTTATTCGTTCTCATTTCTTCCTTCGATCATGCATCGGCTTGAGTCTTTGCTTATAGCTGTCAATTTAAAAAAGATGCATTTGGATCATTGCACGCAAAATGACGTCATTCCAACCATCAAGGTATGTAATCCTTGACATTTATGTGGTGAAGTGCTAGTCCATTTTATATGATGACACATTTACATTTTTTGCTTATATGATATTGTGTGTCTGTTATTGTGTGTCTGTTATCATACGTATGCACAGTAGAATGGCTGGTTACTATTAGAACAGTGGAGTTAAACTGTATTTTTTTTTTCCACCATGTGTTTGGCAGATAAGGCAGATAGTTCCTGTTTCGTTTTGTGAAAACAATTGGTTTCAAGCATGAAACTTTCTTGTATCCGCTTGTAAAAATGCATACAGCTACATTTACGCTTAATTTTAGGCCAACTTGCACTTTCCATCGACGTTCCACGACATTTCATAGATTAAGTATCTAATGAGTTATAGTAGATATTCTATATAGTTATATTTGTTGTATCAGTACATTTAGTATCAATAAATTCATCTAGTGTTTGGGGACCATGACTCTAAAATGATTTAAACTGCAGGCCTTGGCCTCTCTCTCTTACTGTGGCATGATCAACTGTATATTATTGATTTTCCTATCTCTATCGTTAGTTGTATATTGAGTTTTTGTTTGAACTTGTACTCAACATAATCTTCATGGTAGGTCTTGGAAGCAATTACTACTAAGAAATGCCAAGAGGCATTCCACTTGGAATCCTTAGAAACTCTTGGAGATTCTTTTATCAAATACGCTGTTAGTCAACAGCTTTTTAAGACCTATCAAAATCAACACGAGGGCGTCCTTAGTGCGAAGAAAGAAAAAATAATTTCTAATGCGGCTCTTTGCAAGTTTGGATGTGACAGCAAACTTCCGGTAAATTTTCTTTTCTAATAATTCCTTAAATTCTTGGTGTTGTCATTGTCATGAATTTGTTGCTGCTCTTCACTTTTTCAATTCTGTAGTACACTTATTGTTCGTATTTTTTATACTTCAATTCTATTCTGAATCAAATTTAATCCTAGAAGATTGTTGACCTTGAATTTAAATTGTAATTGGTATGAGTTTCTGTTTTCTTCCCCATCTCTTCATCAAAAGGTGCATTTTTCTAATCTAATATGGAGGTGGTGTAATTTTTTAATGCAAAAGTATTCTTCTTCTTCTTCTTTTTCTTGAGCCTTTGACAAATGGGTTTGTTTTGAAGTTTACATGATATATGCTTGATCCTCTTGTATTGCATCTAGGACTGAAGTTCTCAGACATGATAGCATAAAATTTCATGCCATTCTCTTTTTGCTTATTTTCTTGGTTGTATGGGCTTGCATACCATTCTTGTTGACTACAATATATATATACATATATATATATTAGTTACCTTTAAGTTTAGTATCTCTAATGTATATATTGTCTGTGAACCCCGTCTCTACTCCTTGTGTAAATATTGTTTCTCAAGGATCCTGAATTATTGGTGTGAATTAACTTGTAATTCTGCAAAACTCTTCCTTTATTGGATTTTTTTTTTTAGAAAATATTTTAGGCCTTTTGCTACTTTAGATTTCATCATGTGCATCAAAGGTTAAGGTTTCTTTGGAGCTCTCTTTGTGATATAAGTACTTCTAGATTGCTTAATTGTGAGAGGATGTTTTCAGCTTTGTATTTTGTATTATATAAATGACTTGTTTTTCATTCTTGAAATTGTAGGGATTTATTCGGAATGAGTCATTCGATCCTAAAAAGTGGATAATTCCTGGAGACAGATCTCAAAGTTATGCATTGAGTGAGGAGTTGCTTCTTAGTGCGAGGAAAATCTATGTTAGGGAAAGTAGGAAGTTGAAAATTAAAAGGGTTGCTGATGTTGTTGAAGCACTAATTGGTGCATATCTTAGCATAGGCGGTGAAACAGCAGCCTTATTATTTATGGATTGGATGGGTATAAAGGTAGATTTCCACACTACACCGTATGAGAGGCTCTTCCAAGTTCATGCTGAGAAACATCTGAATGTGAGAGATTTGGAGTCTTTGTTGAACTATGAGTTCCATGATCCTTCTCTGCTACTGGAAGCTTTGACACACGGTTCTTACATGCTTCCCGAGATTCCAAGATGTTATCAGGTAAATTTGATGACACTTTATATAAGAATTATACCGATAATTTCATCAATCAACTTCGTTATATTTTGGCAGTATATGTTGTATAACAACTGGTCTATGCATTTTATGTTAACATAGACACATACACTCAAACACACGTTCTATCTCTTGATCTCACACGTTCTTGTGTATTCTTTTTGACTTTGTTAAGAGCTTGTTACTTGTGCAGCGACTTGAATTTCTTGGGGACGCTGTGTTAGATTATCTCGTGACGATGCATTTCTACAATAAATATCCTGGGTTGTCACCAGAATTGTTAACTGACATGAGATCTGCTTCTACGAATAATGATTGTTATGCAAGATCTGCAGTCAAGTTTGAACTGCACAAACACATCCTTCATACCTCACGAGAACTCCACAGGCATATAGTTGAAACAGTTAACAACTTTGAAAAGTTATCTTTAGAATCAACTTTTGGATGGGAGTCGGAGTCAACTTTCCCCAAGGTTAGATTATCATGTTTATTCTTATGTTTTTTTTTTCATCCTCTTTTTCCTTTTTTCTTCAAGTTCTTTGGTTTTATTTTATAAATCAGCACATATTTTCCAATTTGTGATAGGTACTTGGTGATGTTATAGAGTCTTTGGCAGGAGCAATTCTTGTCGATTCAGGATACAATAAGGAGAAAGTCTTTCAGAGTATAAGGCGTCTTTTGGAGCCTTTGATTACTCCTGAAACAGTGATGCCCCATCCTGGAAAGGAGTTAAATGAGTTATGCCAAACAAAGCATTATAATATGAAAGAACGCATCAAGTCTCATAACAAGGGTATGACTTCCATTACAGTAGAGGTTGAAGTAAATGGGATCTCTTTCAAGCATACAGCTACGGCTGCTAAAACTAAGACAGCGATAAAGATTGCATCCAAAGAAGTATTGAAGTCTCTGAAGGAACAAACCCTATGAAATGAATTCGAGAAGCAAGTCCATACCAAAGTTTTGAGCTTCTTGTGGTAAAAATTAATAGGATAGATGATATATGAGTGAACATTAAGGAAAATTTGCAGTTACATACCTATAAGTTTTTTCATGTATTGAGTCATAAATTTTATGTTTTGGGTACCAAGGAAAAAAAACAAAATTCGTTGTGTAGGTTGTAATCTCATATCAAAGTTCTCAGATGGTGTAAAGTGGTATTGTAATTTTCTGAAATTATAAAACAGATTCCAAAATGCACCTAGAGGGGGGTCAACATGTGTTTATCAAAATAATGCGAAATTAAATATAAGAAGCATGCAACAATCAATCACCAAAATATGTAAAACTGTAAATTACAGATACATATTTTGGTGACGAAGAGAAATCTTTTTAGAAAATTCTCTAAAAGTAAAATATTTCTAAAGCATTCAAACCTAGGAAATCACTATAAGAAAATCCATAATACAGACATAAGGGCCCCGTTTGCCAACAGTGTGGACAGTGCGGAACGGCACTATACCTGGTATTGTTCCAGCTACAATGCCATTCTTCTGATGTGTAGCAAAATTTTCAGACTTTCAGCAAAAAGTTTACGCGAATTTCAAAAACAACTCAAATAATTCACTGTCACACATCCCAACAAGTAACCAAGGAATAACTAAGCTAACCATGTACTAACTCTACTTTGTCTTTCAACAAAAAAGAGAAAAAATTAACAACTTTTCTGCTGCAAAGCACTCTTCTCCCACATTTTTTCAACGAAATTTCTTCTTCCTCTCCTCTGTACGCCGACAGCCCATCTCAAATCATATTTTCTTCCTTAAATCCTAAATCCTAAACAAAAAAACATAAGCTCTTTTTACAAGTTAACACGGAAGTATAATTAATAAGGAATTTATATATAAACTTCTCAGGTCAACGCGCTTTTATTAAAAATTCTCTAAGTGTTTTTTTTTTTTTTTTCGGAAATTGACTCATTGGGTCAATCGAAATTATAATAAAACTCAAAAAATCTCATGGAAGAAATATATATAAATCTCATGGAAGAGAGCTGCCTTAATATATTTAATTAGTCCAAATAAGCCTGATAGGCCAACTAAATCCAGCCAAGCTCAAATGGACGGGCACACAAGACACAAGTAATAGAAAGATATGTTATTTTCACATTATCCGAACCACTGCCAATTGGATTTATAAGGCCCATTTATTCTCGATGGCTAACGGGTGTTTGCATAATAAGTTTGATAATGTCAGTTTGATCGTCGTACTTCGATTTAAACCAAAAACACCAGTCTAAGGATCACCCATAATAGTTGACGTAGAGGAGGATGAAAGCAGGATTGACAATTTCTTATATGACTTGCAAATTTGTGAATTTAACACAAAATTGATGTGTTAGGAATGGTCATTTAACTAAATGAGTCGAGTTTTGATTAATCTCTATAATTTTACTTATGCATCAACATGGCCCAAATCTAACACGTGATATTTAGGGTCCGTTTGAGAGTACCTTTTTAAAAAATAATCTGCATTTTTAAAATCAAATCGCAATTTTAGAGTGTTTGGAATTACGATTTTAAAAACGTAAAATTTAAAATCGTGGAAAAATCCGTGATTTCTATAAGCTGACTAGAGGATGCTTATTTGAAAAGGTGTGAATTTAAACTAAAATCACAATTTGCTTAAAACAATATTTGGCGCAATATTTATCTATTTGGCTATGAAACCGCAATTATATGCTAATGTTATTCAAACACTCAATTGATTAAAAAAATTATCTCTTAACATATTTTACTAAACGCTTATGCAATTTTAAAAAGTAGGAATTTCATAAACATAATTTTTAAAAACGCAATTTTTAAAATCGCACTTATTAAAATTGAACTCCCAAACGGACCCTTAATATGGTCAATTTTTGATATAATATGCAAAATTCGAAAATAAATCTAACAAAAAATTAATAGAGTTTAAAATTTAACCCAAAACAGAGAAAGACTGTCGACAGGAGAAAAGGGAAGGGTTGAGAGACTTCAAATCAGACCCCTTAGCGCTGCTCCCAAGATATCGGCCTCCTCTGCGCCACCGCCTCTCTCTCTACACGACACCTCTACCGCTCCTTCTCCACCTTCCTTTCCGGACAGCCTTACCCTCCCGCCAATTGGCTTGGCGTCGTCTTGTGGCTCCTCCTCTTCCGATTTTCCACCGACTCTTCTCGGCGATAACTTGTTTTCGATGGGGCATACAAGCAAAGACCTTCTACAGTTGGAGCGCAAGAATTCCTCCACCTCCCCATTAGGTCTCTCTCTCTCTCTCTCTCTCTCTCTCTGTGTTTGTTATTTTGTACGTGGTTGCTGATTCCTCGTCTAACTCTCTGTGTGTTTGTGCTTTGTGCAGAGTCTACGCTTCTTGTTTGCAAAAAAGACTCGGTCTCTCAACCCCAGAAACCCCTCCCTCATGGAAAGCCCATCACTGCCCCTCTTCCCAAAAGCGAAGGTACCCATCTGAATTTTCTCATTCTATGACTTTATCAGCTAAGATTGTGTTCGAGTGAAAGAGTAATCTTATTGATTTTTCCCTAATGTGAGAGATTGAAGATAGTTTAAATTATGTTTGAAGTTTGAACTTGTTTAGAATCTACAACTCGAGTTGCTGGTCGTAATTTAAACTTTGCTTACTACCTATAAGATGATTCTAGTTTAAAATTTAAGTGACCCGCTTTGATGTATGGTTGGTGACTTTGCAGCTCAAATCTGCCATCAAATATTTTCTCCTATTGTTGTATGACTGGCGATTTTCTGTTCAAATTGTTTGTATGCCAGGTAGTTGGAACATTGTTACTTAGCAGCCTAATCTGAACACTTGTGTAGTTTATTACCTACTTTGATTTCTAATGCAAAAGGTGGGTTTGGGGAGGTCATTATAAGATCATGTATTCTTGTTGAAGCATAGTCGATATGTTGTGTTTAATGTGGTGTATTTGAAAATAGCGGAATGTATGGAGTTTTGAAGATAATAGAGACTTTGGTGGTAGAGCTGAAAAGGATTATGTTCAACATATTATTATTATTATTATTATTATTATTATTATTATTATTTTTGATAACGTAAGAGAACTTTACTCAGATTAATTGTACGTCGCAAACGCATACTATACAACAATCCTCACCGTTAATCAAACTCCTACGAGTAACTGACCCCGCCTGCTAGAACCAGTTACCAGGTGACCCAGGAGCTTTCACCCCTGACGGGCTAAGCAGTTTATCCTCATTCCCAGGATGCATCGAAACGAAAAGCAAGTAGTAAAAAAAAAAATGAATAACAACACATCTTCTCTCTTCTCTTCTTCTCTCTTCTCTTCTCTTCTCTTCGCTTTTTTTGCGATTTTAAGGAGATTGCATTACTTAAATATAAAAAAAAAAATTACATGGAAAGCTTTCATGGAATTATACGTTGTGATATCAAAATTTATAGTACATGAAAACTGCTTATAAGTTAGATTTGTCTTGGCCATTGAGAAGAGCTAAGGTTTCTCACTGTGATGTTTTCTTTTTTTTCAAAGACCATTTGCTTGGATTTGGAGGGTACCATGTGGTCTTTCATGTTATAAGTGGAATATACATAGGTAATGGAGGAGGTGTTTTGGAGAGTTCAGACAGACATTATTCAAATAACCAAAAAGATTAATGAGCTTTGGTGCCAAAACTTCCACTTTCTACATTGGATACATGTATTTTGATATGTCCAGAAGATTTAAAGTTCCACTGGATGAATTTTTTTATTAAAATAAAATTGAAAGGAAATAAAACACTGATGCTTCCTACCAGTCGGTGCTTAATTTTTTTGCCTTTGCTGCAGTTTTGGGAAAAGTTAAAGACTTCTTAGGAGTGATATCAGAAGATAATGAAAGGCTTCAGCTTGGTGCAAAGGTTGCGCTTTGATCTTTTACCCAAGTTGTATTGTTTTATTGAATTCCAATGTCTTTTCGTTTTCCCTAAGCTGTTTTTTACGATTTACCAAAATGCAGGACAATTTTGAGAACTGTGATATTGAAGTGCTCACCGGAAATGAATCTGAAATCATTGAAATGGTAATTGGCGGAATCCCACACAAAAAAAATCCACTCTTGCAATCATTGAATTCATAACTGATTTTTTAAGTGCATCTTAATAACAGGATTTGATGCTTGGTGTTGCTGATCTTCATACCCCTGAGGCTGTTGCTGCTGCGGAATCTGCAATTGCTGGTTATCAGTCTAAGATTCCATTGTCTGCGAGCAGTAGTGGAACAGATTCAGAAGATAGCAGTGATAATGACAGTGATGATGACGAAGAAGATGACAATGGTGATAATGAAGCTGAGGAAAGATGCTCTCATTTGAAACTCAAAAGGTCAAAGTTTGGTCCAGATAATTCTTCGGGCAAAGATGCCAGTCAATCAGAAAAGCGACCGAAGATTGTTGAACTTTCATGAAAGCTTTCTAGTGAAAGAAGTCTGGATCCAGAACTGATGTGAAATTTCTTCTTGTTGGAGTTCTACCAACAGGGAGGATGGTGATTGGAAGCCGTAAGTTCTTGCTTTAACATGCAGGGTGAAGGACAGTATATATAAGGTCAAAAAGAAGAGATCCCTTGTACCAAAGGCGTGTAGTTTTCTGCATAAGATCTAACATGCATGCACTCGTCAATCTTGATTAAGAGTTAATTGTGATTGCATTGGGAAATAGAGCTTGTCTATAAAAAAAAAAGTAGTCTGTAAGAACTTTTTTAAAAAAAACCTCATTTTTAAGATTCTCTCAAAAAATAGAAGTCAAAAAGTGATTTTTCAATTTTTTTTTTTTTTTTAACCAAACGGATCTATATTTGGTCAGTACAGTTTTTAAAGTACTAAAAATATTTTTTTAAGGTCCTTAACATAATTCCAGTAAGGTTTTTAAAATCAATATATTAGCTAGACTTTTAGTAATTCTACTACACCCACAACTCAATAAATGGAGGCTATTGATCTTTATGTTCCCCAATACATGCAAAAAACAGTGTACAGTGACTTACTTTCAATCTGATTCATTGCCTACTTTGATTCATTGTTGGAGATCTAATTTTAAGTTTTTTTATAAGAAGAAAGAGAGAAATGAAGTTAAATCTAGACCATTGAAAAATTATAGTACATATTCTGTAGATTTTTTATAGCATCTAAGTGTACATTTTTTAGGGGGGAAATTACCTTTTGCCCCATGAACTACCAATTGTGACACTCAATCCCCATGAACTATCATTTTGTGCCCAAAATTCCAATTTATGTCAATTAAAGGCTCATTTCGCTAATCAAAGCTGTTAATTCAGATGGTTTATCAGTCATTTTGCTCTTATGAACTACAACGCATTATCATTTTGACTGTCTGAGTTAACGCTTTTGACTGACAGAATATGTGTTTTGGGCACAAAATAGTAGTTCATGGGGGGTCGGGTATCACAATTGGTAGTTTATGAAGGTAAAGTGAAAATGCGTTGTAGTTTATGGGGGCAAAATATAGTTTCCTCTTTTTTAGGACACGCAAAAAATGATAATAGATCTCGTCAATTATATTTAATAAAATAAAAATTTAATAATAAAGTAAATATAGATGGTTTTGATAACATATACACGAATGTCTATTAACAACGCATAAAGAATAATTGATTAGATTTGTGGACGTACAAAGAAACACTTATGCTATTAGAACTTATGTCTTATCAAGTATGTTATCACTTTTTAAATTGGTTTATTTTGCAGCAGTAGCCAATACTGTACCGGTCCCAGTGGACCACCAGATGCCGACAGTTCTCAAAGCCTTAGTGGAAGCCTCGGGCCCAGACCAAGTCTTGGAGCCAAGGGACAAAAGACAATTGCTTCAAGTATCGCAAAGCTTTGGGTTTCCAATAGCGATACCTTTGGCGAAGTCTGCCACACTGCTCCTCGAACCTCTCTAACTTGGCAGTAGTGGCCTTCAAAGATTCTTGAGCCTTTTCACGGCTCTCTTTGGATTGAGCCAGTTGAGCCTCAGAAGGCTTCCGATAATCCTCCGCCGAGTCACAGGCCTGTTGAAGATCTTCCAAAACCTTGAAGTGTTCCTTGGTAGCATGAAGAGCTGTTGTATCCACTTCTTTTGCATGTGCAATGAGCTCCCTGTTCTTCTGATCCCCGACATTCAGAAGCTCTTCCAATTAAGCATTGGCAACCTCCAGGTCGGCGTGCCTCTGTTTGCTTTCAAGAAGTTCCTGATCCTTGGCGGCCGATAGTAGCCTGAGATTCTCCACTTCAAAACCTGAGGCTTCTTGCCGGTTAACCCTGTCGAAACCTGAGACCTCCTATCGGTTGCTTAACTTCCGAACAAATTCTTGAAGCTCAATCGTCTCTGAGGGGTACTCCTACAGCCCCTTTATAAATTCATCGTATAGGCCAACTAGCTGAACTGATGACTGAAAAAGAGTATAGGTAGAACAAGTTAGTCGAAATGCTGAAAGAAAAAAAAGAAAAGAAAGAGAAGGTAAGGAAATGTACCGCAAAGTGGTGGTGGATAAGCGTATTCTCGGACATCTCAGGAGTAGCCCCCCCCCCCCGCGAGTATAATCAGCAGGTAGCAGTTTTCTAATGGAAGTCAAAGGGTTCATTTTTAAACCTTTTGTCAATGACTTGAGCAAAGGTGACCTCCCCTTGCAATGACCCTTGATCAATTGTCCCCTATACACAGACTCCTAGCTTTCAGGCCTAGCGGAAGAAGATGGAAGATCAGCTTCTGGGGAGGAAGGCTCGGTGCCATCTGCAGTAGCGACCATGGCACGATCACTAGGTACCCAAGAGCTTGGTTCCTTCGAAGCCCGGGGGCAGTATATGTAAAGGAGTAACCTCCAAAATGTTCACCTCCCGTTCTTGAGGAGGATCAGCTAAAACAATAGAAGTGTGCGGCTCCTCGTAAGTCGCTGTAGTGAAGTAGGTACCGGTGGACCTAATAAGGCCTAGAAGTTGTTGTCACCGATCAGTCTTTGCCTTCTTCAAAGGCTCTTCCAATGGGGCCTTGCCTTTTTCAGCCTTCCGTTTACTTTTCGAAATAGGAGTAGTTACCCCAATCTCTCCCGAGCCACCACCAGTGGTTTCAACAGTAGCGACTGCCCAAAGCCTCACCCCAAGCCCGGGGCTCAGCAGAAGGCTTAGAAGCAGCACCGATAGACTTGTCCCCGAGTGTCGACTAACCCCTTTCGGGCGTCAACTTCAAAGTAGCAGCCTTAGGGGCAGATGCCCTAACATCAGCAAAGCCTTCCGAATGACTAGTAAACTTGTGTGCCTGTGCTTTCTTAACCCTGTCACCATGGACCCGGGCAGGTGACTTGTTGACAACCTTGTCAGAAACTGGTACCGGCTTCCGAGGTTTCCCTCTTCTGTCCTAAAAAACCTTATTTTTTAGAATGTGGTAACCCAAATGCTCCCAAAGGGTAAAATCGGTAACGATAGTGCTGAAAGCCATCCAGGTCACATTCGCTGGGAGCAGGGAAAAAACGAGGATCTTGTCGACTCGACTTCGCTGCTCCGAAGTAAGCTTGGGACATTCCTCCCCCAAAGATAGACGTGAGGAAAACACTCAAGCCAAGCAACAACAACAACAACCAAAAAAAAAAAAGAGAAGATACTAACAATTCGGTTGAGGAAGTCTTAATTCCTGAGGAATTTTATACCCCGATGAAGAAGCCTCGGTAGAAGACGCCTCCTAGGCGCCCCAAACGTAAAAGAACTGCTCCGGCCAGTGTTTGTTGTTGGAATAGGTGGAGCCCAATTTGATGAATTGATTATTCCCTCAAACCATGAAGGTCGCCAACTCGATGTTGTGGTAGAAGTGGGGACCATAAATGTTAAGAAATTCCAAGACAGACATCTTCTGTCCGAGGAAGATAGTAGGCCACAACAGATTAAGTGGCAAAAAAATACCTCCACCCATTGGGCATCAATTGACATCACGCAACGCCAAGATGGGATAACAGCTCCCGAACGATAGAAGGAAATGGGAGGCAGAGTCTAGCCCGGAACATCCTTTAATAGACATAGATGTCTCCAGGACCATCAATCATCCCTGTAGATTCGTTAAGAAAGTGGAGCTATATCAAAGAAGGAATGTCATAGTTGTGTCAGAGCACCTTCTCGTCGGTCGGAATAAAGCAAGATCGTTGCTGGTGGGGAAGGTCCAAACGAAGGGAGGGCCCAGCGTCGAAGCGTTGTGCCTCAATAGTAGGACGAGTTTTTGAGGAACTTCCTCCCCTGTGAATCAGAGGAATCTTTGGGGAATGTTCGTCAGAGACTTCCTCATCTAAAAAGGCTGGTTGGTTGGAAGAAGACATGGCCTTAGGACAAAAGGAGGATAGAAAACTTGCAAAAATCCCAAAAAACAGAAAAAAGGAAGCTTGAAGAATGAAATAAATGGTAGAAGGAAGGAAGAAGAGAGGTTATTTATAGGGAGAAGCCCTGGGTGAATCAACACAGCATTTAATGCGAAGAAATGTTGAGCGCATGAATTAGACTACGGTAACCATTGGAGTTTCCCTCAAAAGGCATTGTAGAAGAACCACCCAATTCCTGACACCTGTCTCGGAGGCTCACGCGCTCGGTGGTCACAAAAAAGGAGTTACACAAACCTTTCAGAAGAGAACACGTGGAAGTGAAAACAACAGATTTAAGAGTAGCAAACAAAAACATTAAAAGAATGTCAAAAGATTTGAAAAGATTGCCGAGAATCTCAGGTGAGGTGATACGCCAGAAATCTCGGGTGTATAGTTGTCGAATCAGAAAACAGTTGTTGTATCAGAATGCAATGGCTATATTAAGAAAAGGTCAACAGGAATATCGTGTAGAGGTCCCACGGGAACCCTCAGGCCCGAGAAATGCACAAGGCATTTGGAACACGAAGATAAGAGAACAAAGAAATTATCTTTTTTCGAAAGACTTTAAAGAAAGGAATTTGGGAGGTAACTGTTACATATATAGAATACGGCTTCAGCCAATGGGCCATGTAACATACCTGTTCCAAGTGGTATGATATTGTCCGCTTTGGGCCAAGCCTGTACGGTTTTATTATTGGGTTTACCCCCAAAAAGCCTCATACCATTTAGAGAGAGTATATTCCATATAAACGATGATCTTTTTCATGCCCAGGCAATGTGGGACGTTACAATCACCCCCTCTTAGGACCCAGCGTCCTTGCTGGCGACCCTCATGGGCTTGTGCACGCTCTCCCATCTCAGGTTGGACTATGGCTCTGATACCATATGTAACATACCTGTTCTAAGTGGTATGATATTGTCCGCTTTGGGCCAAGCCCGAACGGTTTTATTATTGGGTTTACTCCCAAAAAGCTTCATACTATTTAGAGAGAGTATATTCCATATAAACGATGATCTTTTTCATGCTCAGGCAATGTGGGACGTCACCACTTGTAACGCCAGGCCATGTGGTACTGGAGCACTACATGACGTGGACCTGATGAGGACGTCAGGAGTTTAAGAGGGGGAGTTTGTAATACCCCAGTCTCATATTGGGAAGATGAGAAGAAGCTCACATAGAGTAGGTGGTTTATAGCGATAGTCATGGTACTAAGTCCTACATTGCCTAGTTACTAGGTGAAACTGGACTTTATAATGAATTATAGGGAAGCTCCAAATTGACTAGTCCTTTTGGGGTGATAGCGCAGATATGGCTAGAGTCTTTTCCTGAGTCGTTACAAGCCAGGTTTATAACGGCCCAGGAGTATAGGCATCATCAAAGCCCAAAACCTATAGGAGCGCCGATTTTCTCAAAGACTAGCACTATCTCGGGGTAACGTGGTCGGGTACACTTGCTTCTTGGATCTAGGAGCGCCAAAAAGGTAGCTCGGGACAGGTTGACAATCGAGCAAATCACCATAATCAAATGAAACCTTCGGGAGCGAATATGGAAAGATATTATGCTCATTATATGCAGAATTTGTAGGGCGCCATCCGTGGGATACACATTAAACCACCGAGGCAGATACGATTCGCCTGTAACGGTCACAAGATCGGGTCATTAATCCGATTGCCGTTATTTACTCCTGAATCCCAGATTTTCAGCCTTATTACTATCTTTAGCCCAAAATGACCCGGCCTATAAATAGTCTCGCACGCAGAGCAAGAAGGTACACAATATTTTTCTAACTTTTGAATTGAATCAACAAATAATGAGCGAACTTAAGCATCGGAGGAGGATCCACCAAAATGCCCCTAGTGAATTCTCTTAACCCTTATTGTCTTGTAGATAAAGGAATGAGCACATGAGAAGATTGTAGTATTATCCCTGTATTCACCGTACCATAAACTGTATTAACATCTAATATTGACAAGTGCTAGTTTAGAGATATTAGTTGTTTATATTGTCCCACACCCAAATATGAGGACTAATTCTTTCTGTTTGTTCTTTTTTTTTTTTTTTTCCTTTTTTTTTTTTCCTGGGGAAAAGTACACTTTATCCCACCAAAGTTTGGAGCAATTTTCAATTCGACCTCAAATGTTTTAATTTTTGCAATGCGCCCTCCCAAAATTTGCAATTTTTTTTTTTTTTTTTTCAATTCAACCAATGTTATCCCAAAATTCCTATATATTGCCCTTAATTTTTTTTAATAAAAAAAAAAAAAAAAAAAATTCGCTAGCCATTTTTGCACCCCAAATTTTTTTTTTTTTTTTAAATAAAAAAATTAAAAAAATTAGGGGCAATATGAGAATTTTGAGATAATATTGGTCGAATTGAAAAAAGATTGCAAGTTTGAGGGGTGCATTACAAACATTGAAACATTGGAGGTCAAATTGAAAATCGCTCCAAACTTTTTTTAGGAGGGAAGGGGCATAAAGTGTAATTTTCCCAATTTTCTGCTTTTAAATCAATGGCAGATTTTCCCTTTCAAATCTCTTGAGCCCTTCCAACTTTAATGTTAGAGAAAAATATACTTTACTCCTCTGAACTATCCACTCATTTACACTTTAAATCTCAATATTTAAAAAGTAACACTTTACTTCCCCAAAGTATTTGACATTGACACTTGACCCCAATGAAGTACACTTTACCCCCTAAATAATTTGAATTGACACTTTACCCCACTGAGTTGATACTTTACCCCCCAAAACTTAGTTACTTTGGGAGGGGGGGTAAAGTGTCAACCTAAAATACTTCAGGGGAGTAAAGTGTATTTCATGTCAAGTGTCATAATTAGATACTTTGGAGGGGGTTAAAGTGTCATTTTTTAAACATTGGGGTTCAAAGTGTAAATAGGAAGATAGTTTGGGGGTAAAGTATATTTTGCCCTTAATGTTAATGTTTAGGGTTAAATGATTAAAAAAAGAGAGAAAGAAAATCAGATAAACTTGGAATGGAAGAAGACATAACTAAGAACCATATATCATAAGTGTATTTTTCCACGGTGATTTTTTGAATAAGAATCTCAATTATTATTTCAAAAAAAAAAAACTAAGAACCATATATAACTTAGATAAATAGATAGAGAGCTATCACTTGATTAACTTTATTATAATGGAAGGTATTATTCAAATCCAAATTATATGCTCCTTAATTTATTTTTAATTTTACTCCAAATTTCTATTTATCGGTTTTTTTTTTTTTTTTTTTTTTTTTTTTTTTTTCACTGCAAATATTAAATCACAATGTCCACTTTCATTATTAAAGTGCAGCAGGATCCTAGGAACTATTTTACTATCTGGATTTTTGTTTTATTTTATTTAATATGACACCATATTTATTATATGATATCATATAAACTAGGGTTAACTTTATTTTACCCCCTGAAGTTTCAGGGCTTTTTTTTTTTTTTTTTTTTTAAATTTTAATTTGAACCTCAATATTTAAAAATTGACAATGTACCCCTTAATGTTTCAAAAAAATTTAATCCAGCCCCTTCGTTACTAATTTCCGTCTAATTGGACGTAAATCATTCCACGTGCGTCTCATGTAGGATTTTGATGCCCTCTATTCTAATTTTACCTTTATTAAAGCCTATGAAATTACGTAATTACCCTAAATTTCATAGGTTTTAATAAGGGTAATTACGTTATTTCATAAGTTTTAATGAGGGCAAAATTGGAATAGAGGGCATCAAAATCTCACGTGAGACGCACATGAGATGATTTTCGTCCAATTAGACGGAAATTAGTAATGGAGAGTTTGAGTTGAAATTTTTTGAAATATTAAGAGGGTACATTACTAATTTTTAAACATTAAAATTCGAATTAAAAAACTCCTAAAATTTAAGAGATAAAGTGAATTTTCCTCTATAAACTATTATATTCATAAAATTTAGTTTAAACCATTTCTATCTACCTTACTTGAAAATTGAAATAAAGAGTGGGTCCTATTTCATTTATAAGAGCCCCTTTTTGCATCATCAATGCAGAATATCACTTTCTGTATGTTTAGAAGGAACTACACGACAACTTTAAACGAGAGAGATTTACTTTGTTGTTTTCCATGCAACCAATTGTGGAGGATTACTTGCTGATCGAGTCATTGTGTTCTATTTATCTTTTGATTTAAATAAGTTTATATGTTTGTATTACTTGGTATGCAAGTTGGAATCGTTGTGATTGTCCCATACCTAACTAATCTAACTAATTTAGATGTTAATGAATTTGGCCCGTTTGAGAATCAAACAGATTTGAAATGGAGAGGAATCAATTGGTTACTTTTGAGGGGTAAAATTGTCTACAAAAAGTAAAATTACAATTTTATCCCTCAAATTTCATCGCAATCTCTTTTTTCCCTCAACATTGTTCATGCATTTTTTTTTTTCCTCAAAAAACTCAACATTAAAATATTCTCATTTTTTTTTTACTTTTTATATCACATTATTAACTTTTTATTACTATTCAAATAAAAAACCCACTACAAAACTTTTTTTTTTTTTTTTTTTTCTCGTTTTCAATACAAAAAATTTAAAATTTTCAATCATTTTCCGCTGCAATAACAAATGCAAATATGCTTTGCCAAACAAAGATTTTTACTTCAAAATAGAGGACCCTGGGTCTTTTGATTCTCATACGTACCTTGGGCAACAAGTTCCTTCCTAAGGAAGGAGTTACCTTTACCATCATCCATCATCCATCATCGTCAGCTGCTTTTGCTATGCTCTCTTTAGTGTACTTGTGGGGTATGTGTGTGTTATGTGTATATATATAACGTTGCAGCTGCTTCATTCTCTCCGGTTCTCTTGTTTCTTGAAGTTCTCTAAGGCTCTCTCTCTTCCTCTACAGTACTGTTTGGAACTCTCATTTGCAGTCCTTTCTCTGAATCCCTGTGAGTTTTCCACTTCTCAACTTTGGCTTACATTTACATTTTGAGATTTTTGTTGGAATTCTTTTTGTTTTTTTTTTGGATTAGTTCTTTGGTTTTGTCTTGATCAATGACGGTGCAGAGAGAAGCAGAGAAACCAATTTCTATCTGTTGATCATCCTCTTCCATTTGCCAGAAAGTGGTTCCTTAAGCACTGGAGGCTGTGACACTCAAATTTCACAGAGAAAGTTGTTGTAGAAGGAAATATTAACTCTACAATTATGAACCAGACTGCCTGCCTTGAACCAAGTAAGAAACATCATGAGTTTGGTGATTTGACACACAATCTTGTTTCAGATGTTGTTGTGGAACAAGGCACAGCGCAAGAATGTGGTAATGTTATTGTATTCTACGTCCTTTTATTCCTTCCTGCTTTCATTGTCTTCCACTTTATTCTTGCAATGTTTTTTTATAACGTAGTTTGGAGGAGTGGAAAGCTTTATCCTAGGAAAAAAAAAAACCTCTAAATTAACCGTCGTTTTTTAAATAGCCTCATGAAGTTTAAAGTGTGCTAAGTAGTACATCAAACGACTAAAGTATGTCAAAAAGACCACATTTTTTTAACAAAAAAATAAATAAAAATTAATTTTTTAATTTAATATATTTTTTAATTTTTTTATTAAAAGCGACACATGTCGCTATTTTATTGGCGTTGACGTAACATTTAACAAAATTCATCAATGGTACATCAAACTACTAAAGTATGTTAAAAAGACCACATTTTTTTAACAATAAGAAAAAATTAAAAAATTAATTTTTTTAATTATATATATATATATTAAAAGTGACACGTGTTGCTATTTTATTGGCGTTGACGTAACATTTAACAAAATTCCATGTCTTAACAGAATTTTGTTTTTTGTTTTTTTTTTTTTTTTGAAAAATAGTTTAGTTTAATTTTTTATTTTATTAATGTTTTGTTTAGTTTTTAAGAGGGTATTATAGGAAAATACTTTAAGAAAAAAAAAAAAAAAAGGTGGCATTTTTGGGACACCTGATGTACCACTCAAGCACCTTTTAAACTTTATGGAGCTATCTATAAAAAAAAAAAACCTTTATGGAGCTTTTTTAAAAGGGCTTTTAGTTGAGGGAATTTTTTTTTATATTTTTTCCCTTTATTCTTCAACTTTGTATCTTTAGATGGATGCTAATGTTTCTCATTTAGTGATCGGTTATCATAATTTTCTTTTTCTTTTTTGCCGTACAACTTAGGTGGCTTCTCTTTTATACATAGGATTAATTATAATTTTGTATTATTTATTTATTTTATTTTTATAACATAGGGAGAAGTTTGTTTCCTTTGCATGTCTGACTTTTTAAAGTACAGGGAATGGACATTATGTTGATGAGCAACCCAGTTACTTCCCACCTGAACTGGTCGGTTGTGGTCCAAAGAATTCTCAAACAATGTATCATTGCTACCTAATTGAGTTGAAGCAGAATTTTGTTTATGATGTTTCTGTTCATGACATCATACTTGCCATGAGAAGTGAGCTAGATTCTGATGTTGCAAGCAGCATGCATTTTGACTTGGAAGTTGACCGGGGTAGCTTGTCAGTGAACTTTAAATATGTTGGAGTGATTCATCTTTGCCCAGATCAGGTAACTTTTTTTTTAAAATTTTTTTATTTTTTTTTAATTTTAAACTTCACAATTGACAAGACCACTGAATTATCTGGCATTTTGAGAAGACCTTCATTAATTTTAAAAACTCTTAATTTCACCTTCTGAACTTTCAATTTGATGCAATGTACCCGCCTTTGTCAATTTATAAACATTAAAAGTGATAAAATAATTATTATACCCTTGCTTTTTATTTATTTTTTAATTCTAAATTTACTCTTAATTTCAAATTAAAAATAATAAAAATTATTATTAAATCACTTTGTGACCTTTTTTTTTTCTTTTTTTTTTTTTATAAAAAAAGTGAAGGATAATTTGGTCTTTTTAGGGGTTTCTGTTAGGATTTAACGGCAAAAATTGACGGAGGGGGTAAATTGTATCAAATTAAAAGTTCGATGGGTGAAATTGAGATTTTTCAAAATTTAGGGGTTTTCTCAAAATACATGGTAGTTCAAGAATTCTTTGTGAAATTTCCCTCTTTTCTTTTCTTTTTATTTTTATTTTTTTAAAAAAAAAAATTATAAAGGAATTTGTTTGTGTTTGTAAAACTTTGTTTGCAGGTCCTTTTGTGTAGAACCTTTCAGATAACTCTTTTTAGAGTTCTTAAAGATCATAATTTGAATAATTTGAAGGATCTTTTGGATGGAGATTGCTCAGGAGATAATATTGAGATTGACTATCTATTGCTTCCAGCCACTGATAAAGATGGTGGACCTTTGATTGATTGGAACTGTGTTACTTCTGTTCACTTTTCAAGTGAAAAGTTCTGGGAAAATCACTTGAATTGTTCTTATCCAAAGGGCTATGCTCGTTCTGCACAGACCATAGATGGTTCTGTATGCACATGCATGCTTCAGAATTCTTTGATCTATACCCCTCACAGTGGTCATGTGTATTGCACAGCTGGAACTTTGGAATTGAATGGAAACTCACTTCTGAAGCTCAAGAAAGGCAGAATGCTTACGTACAAGGAGTTCTATGAAGAAAAGTATGTTATTATTACATGAAGCTTCACTTTACCTTTCTGAATTGTCATCTCTTTTACAATGTCCTTCTAAAGTTCAATTGTTTGCAATCTCACATTTTCATTAAATTTTTCCAAAATACCCCCATTTGTTTTAGGAAAAAAACAAGAAAAAAATTGCAAAGATTAAGGCATTGGTCCGAATTTAACGGCATTTGCAAAAATACCCATGCCTCAATTTTTGGAAAAAATTTTAAACATTTTTTTTCCAAAAAAATGGGTATTTTGGGAA
The DNA here is from genome assembly GCF_965113065.1 of Corylus avellana. NCBI lineage: Eukaryota > Viridiplantae > Streptophyta > Magnoliopsida > Fagales > Betulaceae > Corylus > Corylus avellana. Next base: position 9,612,011 of record NC_142490.1, on the reverse strand, counting down.
TTTTGTTGAGATTTAACGAAAAACCTTAATGGATGGGGGATGTTAAAAAAAAATTAAAAATCCGATATACTAAATTGAGAAGTTTTGAACTTTAGAATTACATTACAAAAGTGATCGATGATAATTCAAAAAGTAAGTAAAGTTTCCCCTTATTATTATTAACTTCGATCTGAATGAAAAGATATTGTTGTTCTTTCATCTAGTTGGAATGTATTACAAGTATGCAATGTTAAATTGTAATCTATCTGAATCCTTCCAATACAGGCATGGCGTCAAGCTGCATTTTGATCATGAATCATTGCTTAATGGGAGACATATTTTTCAGGTGCAAAATTACCTTCACAGATGCAGAAAACAAAAGGAGAAAGGTTTAAAGTTCTTGCTTCTTATTTGTTACAATATTCTCAAAGCTTGACTAAAATCATTGGTCATGTTCCTGTTGTTGCCTCTACTCTCTCAAAAATACATCATAAACTAATCAATCATCTTAATCCATTATGTATCATGACCTTTTTTTTTTTTTTGGTAGGCTTTCAGTTTAAGGAGGTATTAGTCATGTTGGTACTGCCCTCTATTTGTATAAAAAGGAATAATTCAGATTCTTTGAATAGAAAATTTTATAAATGCTTCTTTTTTCTTTTTTTCAATGGTCCTATCATGTAACACAACTATTTAGATTTTGTATTGTTTTACACTTTATATATTCATTTTATTATGAACAAATGGATTATGTGAGCTAGCTAGTCTTAATATTCTCTTGAAGTTGTACTCTTAATTTACTCCCCAAATCTCGTTTGCATTATAATATTGTGATGATAAGGGAGCAGTGAGAATGCATAGGATGCCTTAGCTTTTTCTTTGTGAGGATTTCGGTGCTTACATTAGATTCAATTATCATTGTTTATTACATATTTTACTCTTAGTAAACATGACATTTTTATTTTTATTTTTTTCAGAATCATCAAGTTATTCCACAGTTGAATTGCCTCCAGAACTCTGCAAAATAATCATGTCACCAATATCAATCACTACATTTTATTCGTTCTCATTTCTTCCTTCGATCGTGCATCGGCTTGAGTCTTTGCTTATAGCTTTCAATTTCAAAAAGATGCATTTGGATCATTGCAAGCAAAATGATGTTATTCCAACCATCAAGGTATGTAATCCTTGACATTTATGTGCTGAAGTGCTAGAGTCCATTTTATATGATCACACATCTACATTTTTGCTTGTATGATATTATGTGTATGTTATCATAAGCATGCTACTATTAGAACAGTGCATGCCTCAGCCTCAGCCTCCTCTCTCCCATTGTGGCCTTATCAACTGCATATTAATGATTTCCATATCTCTGTCTTTAGTTGTATATTGAGTTTTTGTTTGAACTTTTTGCTCAACATATCTTCATGGCAGGTCTTGGAAGCAATTACGACTAAGAAATGCCAAGAGGAATTCCACTTGGAATCCTTAGAAACTCTTGGAGATTCTTTTCTCAAATATGCTGCTAGTCAACAACTTTTTAAGACCTATCAAAATGAACAAGAGGGCGTCCTTAGTGCAAAGAAAGAAAAAATAATTTCTAATGTGGCTCTTTGCAAGTCTGGATGTGACCGCAAACTTCCGGTAAATTTTGTTTTCTAATAATTCCTTAAATTCTTGTTGTTATCATTCTCATGAACTTGTTGCTACTCTTCACATTTTCAATTCCATAGTACACTTAGAGCCTGTCTGGGATTGTTTTTGAGGGCCTAAAAGTGTTTTTAATACTTAAAAATTTTGTTTGAAGAAAAAAGTACATGTTTGGTAAAGCAATTAAAAGCGCTTTTAACGGTCCAAAAAGCCTAAAATGGTCAAAAACACACTTTTGGCATTTTAGTTACCTTTAAGTATAGTATTTCTAGTGTATATAGTGTCTATGAACCATGTCTCGACTCCTTGTGTAAATATTGTTTCTCAAGGATCCTGAATTATTGGTGTGAATATTAACTTGTAATTCTGCCAAAACTAATCCTTTATTGGATTTGTTTTTATAAAATGTTTTAGGCTTGTTAATTGCTACTTGAGATTTCATCATGTACGTGCATCAAAAGTTAAGGTCACTTTGGAACTTTTTGTACGTGTGACATAAGTTTTTCTTTTCAATTACTTGGTATGTTCTATTATATCTAGCTATGACTTGTTTTCCATTTTTCAAATTGTAGGGATTCATTCGGAATGAATCATTTGATCCTAAAAAGTGGATAATTCCTGGAGATAGATCTCAAAGTTATGCATTAAGTGAGGAGTTGCTTCTTAGTAGGAGGAAAATCTATGTTAGGGAAAGTAGGAAGATGAAAAGTAAAACAATTGCTGATGTTGTTGAAGCACTAATTGGTGCATTTCTGAGCACATGCGGTGAAACAGCAACCTTATTATTTATGAATTGGATGGGTATGAAGGTAGACTTCCACGTTACACCGTATGAAAGGCTCTTCCAAGTTCATGTAGAGAAACATCTAAATGTCAGACAATTGGAGTCTTTGTTGGACCACCAATTCCATGATCCCTCTCTCTTACTGGAAGCTTTGACCCACGGTTCTTACATGCTTTCTGAGATTCCAAGATGTTATCAGGTAAATTTGATGACACTTTAGATAATAATTATGCCCATAATTTCATTATAATGAAATGCATATCAACTTCGTTATATTTTGGTAGTATATGTTACATAATAGCTGGTAGGGGAGTAAAAAAAAAAAAGAAGGAAAACCGAGACCGGAACTAGGAAACCCGGTTTGAAACCAGTTGGGAAAAACCGGTAACTGGGATACCCAGTTTCAGTTACCGGTTTTGGGGCTTTTAAATACCTGGTTATAACCGGGTAACCGGGTATATATATATATATATATATATTTTCAAATTTAGTATATTTATTATTATTTTTTTACTCTAAGGTTCACAAAAATTGTAAATAACTTCTATATTTTCAAATTTAGTATATTTATTAATATTTTCGATTTTTTTTTTTTTTTTTTAATGGGGCACAAAATGGTTAAATTAGGCTCAATACCTAAAATAAACCCAAAATGTAAAAAAAAAAAAAACCGGTTACCCAGTTCGGATAACCAAGTATCAACTGAAACCGGCCGGTTATTATATAACCGGTTAACTGGATAGCTGGTTTCGATTTTCAAAAATCAAAAACTGGGTATCCCGGTTCTGGTTCTCGGTTTTGGCCAGTAACCAAGAATTGGAACCGGGTTTTCACCCCTTGCATTTTATGGTAACACAGACATACAATCAAACACATGTTCTATCTCTTGATCTCGTACTTTCTTGTTTGACATGAATTTTAGTTATCTTTTGTTAGTCCTCCTTATGATATGATTAAATTTGATATCTTTTAATATGTTCTTTTTTTTACTTTGTTAATAGTTTGTTACTTGTGCAGCGACTTGAATTTCTTGGGGACGCAGTGTTAGACTATCTCGTGACCTTGCATTTCTACAACAAATATCCAGGGTTATCACCAGAACTGTTAACTGACATGAGATCTGCTTCTACGAATAATGATTGTTATGCACGATCTACAGTTAAGTCTAAACTGCACAACCACATCCTCTATTCGTCAGAAGAACTCCACAGGCGTGTAGTCGAAACGGAGAACAATTTTGAAAAGTTATCTTTAGAATCAACTTTTGGATGGGAGTCAGAGACACATTTTCCCAAGGTTAGATTATCATGCTTATTCTTATATTTGTTTATTCTTAAACTTTATGCTGAATTTTGATTTTTGATTAAGAAATTTTTTCCTTTTTCAAGATCTTTGGTTTTATTTGATAAATCATCACATATTTTCCAATTTGTGATAGGTACTTGGTGATGTTATAGAGTCTTTGGCAGGAGCCATTCTTGTCGATTCGGGATACAATAAGAAGAAAGTCTTTGAGAGTATAAGGCCTCTTTTGGAGCCTCTGATTACTCCCGAAACAGTGATGCTCCATCCTATAAAAGAGTTAAATGAGTTGTGCCAAACAAGGCATTATGATAAGAAAGAACCCATCAAGTCCCGTAACGAGGGTATGACTTCAATTACAATAGAGGTTAAAGCAAATGGGATCTCTTTCAAGCATACAGCTACAGCTGCTGATACTAGGACAGCGAAAAAGAATGCATGCAAAGAAGTATTGAAGTCTCTGAAACAAAGTCTGAAATAAATTCAGGAAGCAAGTCCTGACCAGAGTTTTTAGCTTCATATGGTAAAATTTATTAGGATAGATATATAAGTGGAGTTTTAGGAAAAATTTCTCTTATATACCCATAAGTTTTTTCATGTATTGAATTATTAATTTTATGTTTTGGATAACAAGCAAAAAAAAAAAAAAAAAAGGTATTTGTTAGTTGTAATATGAACATTAATTAGAGTTAAAATTTTTGGAATAAGTGATAATTGAACGTGGTATCAAAATAGAGATTTTGAGTTTGAACCCTAACTCTTTCGTTTATCCTTATTTTCAATTAAAATATTTCAAGATGTTGGTTGATCCCGTGCGAATGGCTACACCAAATGCATGTGAAAGAATAAAAACAGACGTAAAAAGAAAACAATTGATGAGATTGGGAATGTAAAAGGAGATCAAAGAGAATACATATATAACCAATCGCCAACATGTGGATGCGGAATAGTCGACCATTCAATGTAGTTTACATTATGATTCCATCACTTACGTGAGCCTCCCACCGTAATTAGCCGCGCCACCGCGCCCGTTTGCCACCCCATCACCATTAGCACCACTGCCACCATCACGGTCACCCTCCTCACAAAACCCTCCATAGCCTCCACTCAAAAACACAAGGAGTGTCTTAAAGAAAAGAAATATTGTTACTATGGGAGCAAATCAATCGACCTCTCTTAAACCTAGGAGATTAAGAACTAGGTTTTGCCAAATAAATGTGACCTCTCTTAAACCTAGGAGGCAATGTGACCTCTCTTAAACCCAGGAGATTACGTACTAGGTTTTTTTAAATAAATATCTACATAGTTGGATAAATGTGTTCTTATCAAAAATATATCGTGGTCAAAATGGCTCGATCAAAAACTAAATTAATACCCAGAACAGGATTACAAATCCAAAAAATTTTAAAAGTTCAATCCAAAACAAGGGTAAATTAAAAATCGAGCAACATATTTTGCAATTCAAGCTACACACAAATTCAGAAGAGAAGGTTAAAAAGCAAGAAAACCAATAAATTCAAAGTTTCTCAACATAAGGACGAGCAATTGTTATGCATGCATGTGTAGAAAATGCTAGCAGATAAAAGTCAATGAAGTACTAAGAAAACAAAATAAATATTCAATTGTGATCACCTATAAATCCGGTTCTCCAGCAGCTAAAGCCCCATTATAAAGTTCTGCAGATTGTTCTGGGAATGGCATGAGCAGAACTTTAGCCCAAGAAGTATGACAGTTTTAAAAGTACTAGTGGCTGGATGATGGAATGAAAAGTTCCAAAGGACTTTTGTAGTCCCATGTAACAACAGACCAAGGAGCAAGAGTTGCTCAATGCTATTGTGTTGAACTACCTAGACAACCAAAAAAAAAAAAAGATAGGACCATAGAAATCTAATAAAAACAGGGAAAAGAATATAAACTTCAATTAAATGAAGCAACATCCAAATAGAAGAAGATGCCCCACACAATTTGGCCAATCATTGTTGAACTCCATGTATACTTGATGTAAATAAAAGAAACTTAAGAAACAAGCTAATAATTGTTTAAGAATAGCTTTAGTGGTTGTATATTGGCAATATGATAAGAAAAGAATTTAGGAATCATATATATATATATATATATATATATGCTCAAGTCTAGCTGTTGGGGTGTTCGAGCGCAAGTGCGCTTGAACCCTAGTTGATATGCGCTCGATCCCATGGCTACCATAATGCTTTCAAAGTGCTTTTTAAGCCCAAAATTAATGGAATTCTTGCATCTTTCATTTAAAAACTCTGCACACAAAAATAAAATAAAATCAAACAAATAACAATACTAAGGAATTAACATATGTGAGTTTAAGAGGTTTGAATGTGCAACATTCGACACTTATTGGTCTTCAAAAGGCAGGGCACAAAATTTGCATGGTTTTAAAGTCTGTAGCACAAAAACAAATCAAAATATCCAAACGCACGACACAAAAGTAACATAAGACACAAAACCATTTCAAAAAATAAAATAAAAAATCATAACATATACGAAAAATGTTTTCAAAGTTGTAAAAGAAATCTTTCCCTTAAACGCATTAAACACTCCCGGTTAAGTGGTTAAAACTCATGATTCAGGACACGTGTCAAGATTTGAGGCACTTTCTAATGCAGAACTATTGTTACTTAATAACTAATATTATATATAAGATATTTTTATTGATATTTACATATTTTTATTAAATTTTTAATAACTATTGTTATTATATTTTTATTAATAAATACATACAAGTCACGTCGAGTTCATACAAGTATGTATTATTTAATAATCAAGCCTAATTTTGTGTTCACAAACATCCCGTTTAACAATCGAGCTGAGCCTGAGTTTGTTTATGAGTAGTGATGCTCATTTACAGCCCTACTTGCCTCACTTCCATAGTAATTTCTTTTTCTCTAATATGTTTTGTTGGTTCCACTCGGGTATATATATACCATTTTGATTGGTTTTGAGTAATTTAGCTTATTTTTTGGTATTAATGAAATGGGGGTGTTGCAATTTTTTAGAAAATGTTATCAGAAACAATTTGTCAAAAGCCTTTTTTTATTTTTTATTCTTTCTCGAAAATAATTTTTAAAAACAAAAATAGAAATAAATTTGCCAAACGAGTTGAATTGGGCCTTCACTTTTGAAGAATTTTCCTCAAGCTTTACAGATTTAAAAAAAAATAAAAAAAAAATAAAATTATTTTATTAAGTAAATTGAAGGAAGGGGTTGGATAAGGCCAACAGAATGTGTCCTTGAGAAGCATTCTCATGGAGTCTCTACTGTGCAGCTCGATCACGCTCGTATCCCCCAAACTCTCAAACTATAAACTACCACTACCACTACCACTACCTCTACAGCTGCCTCCAAATAGACCCACTCTTGCTTATTCCACCAACTTCGCTTTCTCCACCAATCTCTGTACCCCTTCTCGCCTTTCTCCTTATGGTATGTGAATTCTAAGTCCATTTTGTGTGTGTCAACTTTTCAGCAACTTCTTTGTGGGTTTCGTACAATTCTTCTGAAACCATTATGGGGTTATCCTATTTTGTACTGTTTATGTGTGAGAGTGAGAGGTAAAGATTCTCTTAAATATCTCTGCCAGAGCTTCATGGGTTTCATGTTGTTCCTACAGCATATCAATGGGATTCTGTCTTTTCTTTTCTTTTCTTTTTCTCCGGTTTCTTTTTTTTTTTTTTTTTTTTTCATAAACTTATTTTTTGTTGATAAATGATTGAAAACTTCAAATTTTATCCTTTTTCTTTAGCGTTCATTTCTTTAATCTTTAAATAAGATTTTGATTGTGAAGGTTGTATGAGGTTTGATGATTGTGTTCTCATTTGAAATCTGATACTTTTCTATCTAATGTGTATTCTTTTTTCTTCTTTTTTTTATTCCAATTGTTGTGTTCTTTGAGAATGAGTTTCAGAATGTCTTTGATTCACTCATTCATCTGTTATTTGGATTTGCCTTAGTTTTATTTGCGACACCAGAGAGCCAATCGAATGTTGGGGTTGATGCTGATGCAAGAGAATGGGCAATGCAAGGTTAGTTGTTAGTATAGGAGAAATGATTGGCGTCAATATTTTGCTTATATTTTTTTCATATTCTCCTACAAATTCAATAGATCAACCATTAGATTTGTGGGGTTCACCATTGACTTATGTAGAGTTCACATAAGTTCACAAATCTAATGGTTGATTTGTAAGATAATATGAAAGAAATATGGGCAAAATATTGACACCAATCATTTCTCATTAGTATAATGATTTGATTGTATATTCATCTTTCAGTTTATGTTTGCCAGATGGACTACTATACCTCTACTGTCACTCTTCAATTTGACAGTGCATAAACTGGGTATTAATTTTCATTTCTCGGACAGGACTTGCTGTTTCGTCCAAACATAATTTTGCTTTCATTGGAGCACTAAAAGTTGAACTGCGAATAGTGAATCAATAACATGTCTAAAAATACTCCTAGTCCTGTTATATTTATAATTCTTTTATTGAGGGCTTATTGGTTTGTTAACAATATAATTGTGAAAGATAAAGGAATATTTTCTAAAGTAAGATACATTTAGACTGTCCTGGCTTAAGTATTCAAATGATTATTATGCCCTTTGGCATTGAAGATCAAACAGTAATCTCATGTAAATTAAGCTCGGTGACTGATTTGTACACAAGATAAAGGTTTCCATGTTGAATCTAAGGTCTTCATTGCCAACCCAAATGCCATTGGCTTATAAAGAAGTCCTTTAATTTTTTGTGAAATATGAATTATTGGTAAAGCCACCTTGATGCACACTCGTGTGCCTCAAATATAAGTTAACGATTTGAAATTCTTTGTTTGGATTTCCCTAATTTCATTCACTTACTAGTTGGTGTAAGCATAACCCTTGGCTTTTTATGTGACTTCTACAATTACTTGACATAGCTCCCTCTTTTTTTCTAACTTCTTGGACATGTTCATCAATAGATTTTGGGACTAAAAATTGTGCTCTATTTGATATAGCATTTTCAATGTTAAATTACCAATTGTCCCAAAAGCTTAAGCTAATAGGAAGAAATAAATTTAATCACTTAATCATTACTTTAATACTCCCCCTCACGTGTAGGCTCAAACTCCCTTTTAATAGGTGAGGCCCAACATGTGAAATATTTAATTTAAATGGGGTGAATTGACGGAGTCAAGATTCGATAACATGACCTTTGACTCTGATACCATATTAAATTATCAGTTGTTCCAAAAGCTTAAGTTAATAGAAAGAGATAAATTTAATCACTTAATCATTACTTTAACATTCAACAACTACAAAAATTTAATAATTCTGGATTGATTGATGTCAAGCATGATTTAGAACAATTATTATAAAGACTCTTCAGACGTTTAGCGCATTTTATTACCCTTAAAAGACAATGTTATTTACTGCTTCGTTAAAACCCCTGGTGAAGTGGGCTTTTAGATTAACTAGTAACAATATTATAGCTGCTCTTGTTTTGCTGGCAGATTTTTATTCCTTGAGGAGGGATGTAGAGACTACTTCAGGACGTGTTGAAGAGATCAGAGCTTCTTCTGGTCTGCAGCAATTAAAACAAGAACTTGCAGATTTGGAGTTGAAAGCAGCTGATAGTTCTTTTTGGGATGATCGAGATAAAGCTCAAGAAATCCTTGTGGCCCTAACTGATGTCAAAGATAAGATAAAATTGCTTTCCGAGCTCAAAACCCAGGTTCATAAGTTTCCTATTAATTTCGGTCTAGGATTTTGTTGCAGTTGCTTTAAAGATAATAGACTGAGCATGAAGCATGATATATGTATATGTGTGTGTTTGTGTTTGTGTGCTATTTCAGTATGGCACTTATTTATTAAAAATAATTTTATTTACTTCTCCAATTGTCATTTGATTTCAGTTCTTCAGCACTGACTTTTCAATATTTTTTTATAAGTAACTTTTCAAATTTGAATTATTATGTATCTTATTCAAATTTTGAAGAAAAAAAAAAAAAAAAAAAAATTCATGTGTAGAAATTTGTACTTTTATGAAGAAGTTAGTTACTAGAATGTAGGTTGATATCGGCGTTACAATTAGATAATTTCATCTAGAAGCACCATTAATGCTTTTAGATAAAAGTATTGGTCATTCACTTGCAAACATTTCCTCTTCTTTGGGTGTATCTTAATTTGTATATTGTTGCAATGGTTAAGAATGCCAACAATGCTGGAACTCCATATCTTGGTGGTATACTGAGGCCTATTGGTCTCCTTTCTGTAGGAATCCATGAATGTGAAATTGGCGCTTATCAGTATGTTGGTTATTTTTGTCTTGAAGCCCCTCAAAATACTTAAAGCAGATATGAAGAGAGGGACACTTGATTAGCCAATTGTGTTGTTGAAGTTTTTTTTTTTCTTTGTAAATTTTTGATAAATACTTTCTTTTACTTAACTTTGGTGTTCTAGGTTGAGGCATATTGTCTTACTGCGGAGATGGTTTGGTATATATATTTCTGTTTCTTAATCCAAGTCCAGCACAATCAACAAGAAATGTTAGGTGTCAGACCTAGATATTATTGGTCTTGTAGAGCTGAAATAAGTGAGTACTCTCTAGGTTCATCCCTTCGTGGAGGTTATGAAACAATCTGCTTGTCTGTTTTGGGACTCTTGATTAGAGTTGCCAAAGCTGTTCAGTTTGGATTTCTGGGAGTGAAGTGGGAGGGCATTATAACAACGTGGTCTGGAAAAACGAAGACTGGATTTTTGATAGCAATACTCTATCCAAATTGTGTTTTCCTGGGTCATACTGAGTTGAGTAATGCTAGAAATCACTGTTGTGTCACTCTAAAAATGAAGTAGCTTCTAAAATCACCATTGGAGAGGGACACGAGAGTGACTTCTAGAATTACTCTACTGAGTTGAACAACCTGGTCAGGTCACATCTTCAGTGTAAAACTCAGATTCTGGTTAGTAATGCTAGAAGTCATTCTTGTGTCACTCTAAAAATGAAGTGGCTTCTAAAATCGTTATTGGAGAGGGACACGAGAGTGACTTCTAGAATTACTCTACTGAGTTGAACAACCTGGTCAGGCCACATCTTCAGCGTAAAACTCAGATTCTGATTAGACGAATAAGGTGCCAACTTAGTTGGATTCTGGGAAGAGTGTCCTTTTGGTATCTGCATTTGAGGTTGAACTAATGATTGGCCATGTTGGCTGAAAAAAGAAAAATAAGTGCTACTCTACTTTGGAGAAGCACTCGACACATGGCCAATTTAACTATTCATGTTTCATGCATGGGTTTTTGGTGTGTAGCTAAACTTCTAAGATCTACATTTTTTGCCTCCAAATTTAGTAGTAAATTTTGACCATGATAAATTGTATGCAGGTCGAAGATGCAGAAACGATAGTTAAGCTAACTGAAGAAATGGACTCCATAGATACTGGACTACTTGAAGAGGCTGCAAGTCTCATTAAGGAATTGAACAAGGCATTGGATCGATTTGAGTTGACACAACTTCTTTCTGGTCCTTATGACAAAGAAGGTGCTGTTATCTCTATCACAGCTGGTGCTGGAGGTACTGATGCACAGGTAATAGTTGTTTTATGTACAAAGGTAACACATTTGTTTTCCTTAGTCCAGTTATCATGGAGGACGGTGGGAAGCGATAGAAAATGCCTACAGCTGCCTGAATCCTAATAATCCCCTAGGGCCTTTAGTACTCACTAGGGAAAAACTTAGAATCCACAAGGTGAAAGAGAGATTGGAAGAAATATAATTAATCAATGTGAGGGCCAAGAGGCCTTTACATTTGGTACTCATATTCCCTATTCTCACTAAAGGGATAAAATCACATAAAACCTAATCACTAAAAGTACTACATTCCTAACTGCTAAGAGTAGTGTATTTTACAAAAGAGAAGTTCAGGATCTATATTTTTGGCCTTTGCAATCCATTACTATATATAAGAACATATACAATATTTTGGAATATGGATATCTTCTCACCATAGGACAACTCATAGGGACACTTCACCACCTTCTAGAATAGGGACACTTGTCCTTTTCTTTCTAACACTCCCCTTCATACTGGAGCTAGAAGAGGGACACCTCCCTTTTTTGGTGTCTTTGGAGGAAAAGAAATGATAGAAGTTTTGAAAACCATGAGAGGACATTGGTAGAACTTGAGGCTTTTTATTTTTTAAACTTTATATTTGGATATTTTCTTTTGTTCAGGGAGCTTAGTTTTCATAATTTTCTTGTTCTTTTTTTTCCTCTTAACTAGGTGTTTCTCCTGTATACTCCATGTATGCCTGAGTAGCGCTTTTCATTTTTAATGATATTTCGATTACTCATATATATAAAAAGCTCCAGCTTGGGACAAATGAATTCTTATTGACACAAAGACTTTGTAAACGCTCGTCTATAGGCTGAAAATACAATCAAATAAGTTGGAAACACCAATACCAATCGAAAACTTGCTGGAAAATATTAACACCGGTTGATACTCGTTGGAAAACATCAACTCTGGTTGAGATTTGCCTGAAAAACTCTGCATTTACAGCACTACACCACAAGAAAACCATTGGCGACCACCAATGCCGAATAGATTTTTTTTTTTTTTTCTCTTTTGCCCATGACTCACAGCCAGTGACCACCTTATTGATGAGCTTGATGGCAGTGGCATCGACCTCCACATTGTTAAAAATGGAAAGAAAGAAAACAATGAAAAAATGGCAAAATAGGGGGATACAAGACTTCTCTCTCTCTCTCTCTCTTTTTCCCCTAAAGTCTGATACTGTGTTAAGAGTAGTGTATTTCACAAAAGAGTAGCTCAGGATCTATATTTATATAACCCCAAGGGGTTGGCCTAGTGGTTGAGGCTTGTGGTCTTAGAGAGTATCACCCCATAGATCCCAAGTTTGAGACTTGCTAGGTACAAACTCTCCCTTGGGGCCACACCCCCTAGTGTAAAAGCTAGCGATTTACCCTGATCCGTGTAGGAAAACTTCCGAGGGTTCGGTGTACGGATCCGAAGTTTATTCTGCAGGGGTGGGTCCGACGGGCCCTGCCTTGTCGAGGTTTCCCGTCATAAAAAATAAATAAATAAAGATCTATATTTCTGGCCCTCACAATTCATTGATCTCTACAGGAACAAATATAATATTCTGGAATATGGATGCCATACCATAGGAGAACTCATAGGGACACTTCACCACCTTCTAGAATAGGGACACTTGTATATCCTTAGTGTCTGAAAGGACATTCAGGATTTAGATTTTTTAAAACCCATAGAAAGAAGAAACACCACAAAATTTTAATCTAAGTAAATTCAGGGTTCCCTTAGAAAGGATCACACTAACACCATTAATATTGAAATGTACTTAAAAGCCAAAATCATTTGACAATCTCACCATTTAATGTCTCATTTAAGTTTTAACCATCCAGTTTCTCTTATTGTAGTTCTTAATAGTTGACCTGATCTGAAATCACTGCTGCAACACTAAAAGCCGATCGCATACTTGATCGTAACCATATGCGCTGTAGAAGTGACATCTAGTCTACTTACCTTCATTGTTCTCCTTCTAAATTTCTAATGCCAATGTCTATAGCATCAAGAGGAAAATCTTATCGAAGTAGTCCATAGATTGGTTACGGTCCACAATATTATTGAAAGTAGGCAAGCCCTTTATGCCCATAGTCAGATGGCCAGAATAGCCAGGATTTTCAAATCTGTTAGTCCTCTAAAGTGATAAAGGCGTAGACTTCTAAAATAATGGGTTTGCCACTTGTATATTCCATGGAAGGTTGTTCCCATGAGAATGGGATCGAAGGTGAGCTCGTGGGTTCAAGATCCTCTTGGTGCGTCTTTAATTAATAGAAAAATGCTATTCATTCTAAATAATTTAGACAATGGATTTAATTATAAGGAAATTTCTTTCATGTAAAATATATTCTTTAGTTTGCATTTCTATCGCAATTACCTACGCATGCAATTTGAATCCTTGAAGCTGAACTGAAAAATTTTTGTGTAAAAGTTTTTGATCATTTTCAGTGCAGGATTGGGCTGACATGCTTCTTAGGATGTATGTGAGATGGGCAGAAAAACAGAAATACAAAACAAGAGTGGTTGAGAAATCCTTAGGAGAGGAAGCTGGGATTAAGTCAGCCACTATTGAAGTTGAAGGTCGTTATGCTTATGGTTATTTGTCTGGGGAGAAAGGAACACACCGCATTGTGCGACAATCTCCTTTTAATTCCAAAGGTCTTCGCCAGGTAATTATAATCCTTCTAGGTAAATGTAAGTATTGGAAATTATCGTTAAATGATTTGCATGGCTGTTGCCATGATTACTGTCAATGTTTTTGGACATATATTATTGGAAGATGTACATGACCACAATGTTTATAATTATATCTGTCTAATCTGTATTTTGTTCCAGTCTGTAATTAAGTATAAAAATTTATGCTTGTTCTTTTTTTTTTTTGTGTGTTTGGGGGGGTCACTCTCAAAAATGATTTCTTTGCTTATCAGAAAAAAACAATTGAATTGCAATTAGATACAGATACAATTATTGCTACTTTCAATTGGAGAAAAATTAAATAATTACACTGTTTTTTTTGGCCCACAAAAAAGTAAAGACGTGTACTTTATGTCCTACCCTGCCATGATTTGTCTTGGTAGATGTTACCTAGTCAGATCTATGGAGTGAATTATAATTGGTTAGTCCTGCTTTATGACCAAGATAAAGGGGGTGAGAAAAAGCTTAAAAAAGAAGAGGAAATTGCCCCTGAAAAGATCCCAGGGAAGCCTAATAACATTTTTGGAGACCCTTTCGGAAAGAATGATGCTATACACCACACCTTTATTCTACTATTCTGACATGGCAAGGTTTAGTTGGCATTGATTTTTTTATTGTACAAGGGCTACTACACCCTGCCACATCAACATATTGGGATAAAAGTGGGATAAAGGTGTTGTGTATAACACTTCTCTTTTATAAATGCTCTCCTAAAAGCCCGGGAAAGAAAATTTTCCGTCAGTGCTGTTAGTTTTGGTTCAGTCCAAGTCATTCTGCTGTGCATAATGTTCGGGAACTGGAATGCTTTTGTTGATACAAAGCTGATATTGAATACCTAGGTTGTTACTAGGGTTTAGACTGCTCCAGTCTTATTCAGAGTTGTGCAATGTAATTACCGAGCAACCTAATCTAACCTCCAATCTTGTCTATATATTTATTGTTACATATCTTTAGAACTTTCGTCTTTCTTTCTTTCTTTTTTTTGGGGGGTGGGGGGGTGGGGAAGTGTAGCAAATGATGTGGATTGTTGATATTAAAAAGCCTTATCAGTTTGGTCTGGAAATGTTATCTAAACTAAACTTGAATTAGTTTTAATATATAATTTGAATTCCTTGAAATTGGAAAAAGATCTGCGGAACATCTTATTATTAATAATGGGAATATGGTAATTTCCCTAAGATGAAATGTTGACAGACTAATAACCACAGATTCTGGGTGAAATGAGAATGTTATCTCTCTATCTTAAGGGAGATTACCATATATTTCCTACTGTATGGTTTTAATCCGAAATTATATGCAGACAAGCTTCTCTGGCATTGAAGTAATGCCTTTTCTTCGTGAAGACTCGATGAATGTTGAAATACCTGAGGAGGACCTGGAGATCAGTTTTTCTAGGGCAGGTGGAAAAGGAGGCCAGAATGTAAACAAGGTCGAAACTGCTGTCCGGATTACTCACATCCCCACCGGTGTCACCATTCGCTGCACAGGTTTTCTTGACAACCTTGATTTTATATTTCGTTTGTATGATTTCTTTGTTCTTTATTATGCTCCTAGTTAGGCTAGGTGTTTTCTCTTGTATTTTATCGTGCACTTAAGTAATGTGCTCGGGGCTGCCTCGAGTGTTTTTGTCAAATATTTGAATGGACTGTCAACTACAAATGCAGAAGAGAGGTCCCAACTAGCAAACAAGATAAAGGGTCTTAGCAGGTTGAAGGCCAAGTTGCTGGTCATAGCTGAGGAGCAAAGGGCATCTGAAATCAAGCAAATACGAGGAGATGCAGTGAAGGCTGAGTGGGGCCAGCAAATACGAAACTATGTATTTCATCCGTACAAACTTGTCAAAGATGTACGGACAGGATTTGAGACATCGGATATTGCTTCTGTAATGGACGGTGAATTGGAGCCCTTCATCAAGGCTTACCTCAAACACAAATACACCCTCTCACTCTCTGCAACTGTGGGATAATTAACATCTTACAAAATTATCCATTAAATTAACTCGTGTAATATATAATTTTATTTATGGATCCCCCAACTTCTTTTCCCTCCTGTGCTGCATATTACTGTACAAGCTAACAACCCACAAAGAAATTAAGGACCTCTGAGCTCAATCCTATGGCCACAATAGAGCTGCATAGAGTGAGAACTTCTCTAATCAATCAACAATGGCCAAACACCAGACTGTTACCATGGACCATGGGTGCACACTCGATAAAAGACCATTTCGGTGTTGGCCCATATGGTCAGTGTGAGCCTGAATAGTTTTTTTTTATTATTTTATTATTTATTTTTTTTATGATAACCGGGTATCCAGTGCTTTACCCCGACTAGATTCCAAAGACATCATGCAAAATGCTCCCTCCACACGTTAAGTAAAGTTCAAGCTTTTGCCCACGAGTGTGGCCCGAAGAAATTGTTTACACTTAAAGGGGGTCGAACATTATACCTAATGTTTCATAAGGAGGCATTAGAATCAAGTGACTACCACTCGAGTCAATCCATTGGACCGAGTTGCAAGTCCATTATCATTAGTTGTAATTGTAGGTCTATTTTCCTTGTTTTGTTTAGACCCAATTTACTTGTTTCGACAAAAGGAATTGTCGATTGTATATAAACCTACAAATTTGTTGTACGAGCCATTATGAGAACTATCACAAGTTTTTCTTCTTTCTTTGGAAATTGACTATCTCCAAATAAGTCATTTCTATCCTACCCATAATCATTCCATCATCAATTTCACTAGCCACTATATGGCCACAGTCTCTTACAATAGACGGGTGGCTGCATTCCCACAACAGGTGGGGGGTGACTGCTCAGCCACTCCTCACCCTTTTTTCTCTCTTTTTTTTTTTATCGAGGCATGTAATTGATGTGGTAAATCTAATTGTGCACTATATACATATGTGGACTATTGGGTATGATGTGGCATTCCATTAAAAAAGCAAATAGAAATGGGACAGAATGAGTGATTTGATAACAAATTAAACCTTAAGGATTGATTCGATCAATTTTAAACCCTAACGAGTGATTTGATAAAATGTTAAACCTCAATGTCTGATACTATATTGTTCCCGGCCCCAATCACTTGCAACTTGCATTTATATTTAGACCAATAATGATTTGATAACAAATTAAACTTTAATGATTGATTTGATTGATTTTGAACCCTAATGAGTGATTTGATAAAATGTTAAACCTCAAGGATTCAAGGATTGTTCCCAAATGCTCTTCCACATGGAAAATCTACCATAAATTACAAATTCATCATGATTAAACTAATGAGGCTTACGAGCCACTTGATTTCCTCTCGACAAAGCGATTTCTTTCCTACAGCCTACCAAGCCAACTCCACGTACTCCAGCACTGCCTCTCAAGCCTCATTCGTGTGGAAGTAGGAGAACATCTAGCCTCCCTCTCCTTACAAAGGGGTCGTCAGCCACCCCTCACAACTATTACACCTCTTTTTCTTTTCTTTTCTTTTTTAAATAAAAAAATAAAATAATTTTATGTTTTATGTTTTATTTTGCTTTAAAAAAAAAAAAAAATTACTTGAAGTTTTAATTTAGGGCAGATTTACCACGAAAACATAATGCTGGCACATGACATGTTCGAGCCAAGTGTAATCAACTTAGTAGTATGATGTGCCACATTGTTAATTAATTGAAAAAAGGTTGATGGAATAACCTAATTAAAACTGAGGTAAAAACCTAATGACCTAATTATCGAAATCGAAATTGCACAAAAATTTAGGAACTGAATTTGATTTTTCCAAAAAAATAAAAAATAAATATCTCTCAATATATCTTTTTCTTTTTGGGTATGTAAGAATTCATTGAAAGAGAAGAAAGAGTTCCACAAAGAATTAGGGTCAAGTCAACCTCGTGACCTCTATAGGTACAAAGAGCAAATTAACTAAAACCGGACTATCTATTTTACTCATCCTTGTGAAAACATGAATACTTTCAGCAACAAGTGGAAGGCAACCTTGAAGCAACATTAATTCACTACATGGGCTGTCCTTTCGATCATCGCGGTAGTTCTACTTCTCATACGTACTTCCATTCAAGCCATGTTTCCTGTTATTTCTCTTTAGGTTCCCTCGACCTTGAATCATTCTAATGATGATGATTTTAATGGTGCATTCTTTGTGTAGAATAAGAGAACTTGATGTTTTCAAATGCCCTTTTCATGTACAAGATACTAATGGGTCAGTTAGTGTTCACAAATGACATCCAAATCTGTTTCACTCAAAACCTGTAAACACAGGTTCACGACTCCTAAAAACTTGCAGAGATCCACTTGATTGCAATATTGAGTTATCCACTCATTTGAAAATTATAAAATGAAGTGGCCGCACCTACAAGTTGGCCTGGCCTAGACTACATTGTTGCACAATATCATGACACCATGGTCTCCACCAACATAACTATCACCTTCCAAACCATCTTTGACTCGTTTCTGGTATTTCGTCAGAATTCGACCTGTCTGTATAAAATTTTTTGTTGATTCATGAATTACACAGATTCTATAGAAGAAGTTGCATTTATTGGCTATCTAGTACATTGTAGACAGCTTTCTATGCTGCCTTCTTTTTCCCAAACAGTAAGCTCAATGAATAAGTGTTTCCCTTCTGTGCAGCAGCTTCTACTCGATTCCCACCGATCTACAAATTTTTATCAAGTATTTGATTAAATCAAGGTAAACAGTATAGGAAAATAACCCAGTAATTCAAAGACAGTTCATAGTAATTGTTAGCTGTATTGGATTTATAAGAATGAACTTTTCGTCCAACGTCTATTTGATCCACAACGCTGTAATAGGAGTATAAGATGGTTCCTTTTTATGTCATACATATCTTATGGACAGTATTGAATGAAGGTATAGAAAATACCTTGTCCATGAGCCAATAGCCAAAGGTTGGCATGTACTGCACCGCATACATAACAGCAAGCACAGGCTGCACGAGATAACCAAAACCGTTGGGTTTTTACATAAAAAAAATATGCCAGTGATAATGACAATGTACAATCATTTGGTTGAATATTCTAACAAAGAAGAAGAGTATGTTTCCTATACTTGTTATAAAAAGCACTAAAATAAGGAAATTTGGAGTACTGTGCACAGCCAGTCTTGTGGTTGCAATCAAAAGACTTTTCTTATATGTCTTGATTAATGATTTCATATTTTTGAAGTATACTTTATTTTTATCTAAATGCTCATATTCACCAAAGTAGAGGATATTGAAGCCTAAGAATATTTCATGTCTTCAGACCAGATGGCTAAAATATCTTCTGCCTTACATGATTATCATAATAAGAAAATGGTAGTCACCTCAAAAGGAAACGAGAACAAATTAACAAAATAATTAATGAAAAAAGAAGTCCTAAAGGAGGAGGGGAAAAGAGCCAAGAGAAGAAAGAAATTATCCAGGTGGAATCCTAACAGCACTCTTAGTTGCAGGCCATTCCGCGTAAAGGTGGGCCTTCGCCATTTAGGAGTCCAAGAGAAGGTCCAAGGGATAAAAGCATAGATGTCTGGAGATCACCAGTCTGTCAGTGGATCCTTTACCACCTCATATAACAATGATTTACATTATACTCGATGCCTGAACATGCGTCCCTCCTGAACCTATCAATCCCAAAGTAGTTCAGGTGCTTCTACTGGAATTTTGTTGGCAATACTTATTCAGACGTATTTTTAAGACCTCCCAGCCATGTCTACAATACTAAGAATATTTGTTCTTTTCAATTTAAAATAACTCTCCCCAAGATTTCTCAAAGAAATCTTTGACAATTTGTGGCCATCCAATAGAAGCATTTGCATAGGGCTGTCAATGAGCCTTTTCCGCTGTTATCAGCTCAGTCAAAACTTAGTCCACAGCTCGGCTCGGCTCGGCTCATGTTTATCAAGCAAAATGAGCTGAGCTCCAAGCCCACTTTAAGCTCATTTGAATTAATGTGTGAAGCTTGAGCACTAAGATACTCAGCTCGTAAGCTCACAAGCTGCTGTTATATTTTGAAGGACACAAATTTCCTCCAAATTGGTTTGGAGGAAATTTCCTTCAACCTATTCCAATAAGTGCCAAATGCCATCTCTCACATGTTTTCTTTAATATTTTTAACTGTCATTTATTGCCTCTCAACCTCAGAAAGCGGATGCCTCGAAAGCGTCAAGGTCCAAAACCAACAGGGATGTAGTCCCTGCTAATAATAGTGAACCTGATTGAATCCAAATTTGGAAATTCTATTATTTCTTTCAATCTAGATACTTATATATTATAGCCGCAAAGAAACCATCCATTTGGGCTTACTAAACCCAGTAAATCTATGTTGCAGCAAGTCTACACTATGTTAGGGACCACTCAACTACTCAAAGCTACAAATAAAGAAGTTGAGATCTAAAAAGCTAGATAACCAAAGAAATGATCTAACACCTACGACTAATTTGCACATGATAAGCACTGTATAGACATTAGCATTATGTGTGTTCATCATGATGCCAAAAATCATAATTCATAAATATCTCAAAAATTTAAGAAAACAGATAATTAGGCACAACATATTTTCACAGTTATTTAAGTCTTTGTTCTTATCTAGACCGACTGCAATCCAACTGTATGTCTTCTCTCAGGTAAAAAATGCATAAACATTTAAATAGCGCATATATAGTCTTGCAACAAGGTTTTCTCTGTTTTTTTTTCCTCTAGTATTGCTTTTGCTTTAAGTGTAACAAGCAGTTCCAGATCTTATAGCGGTCTTATAAACCTAAATCATCCGATTATCATAGTTAATAGAGTAGGGGCACGATGCAATATAAACTTATGTACACATGTTACAGAGGTGAATTATTGCTAATACCAATGCATATACCTGATATGCTATCCAAACTTCCTTTAAACCATGGGTGAAAGCAATAATAGTGAGCTCAGCACATCGTTCCGATGACACACGCTTCTGTGTAATGAAGAAAATAATATATAAATTAAGCTTTTGGAATAATTGGTGATCTAACAAAGTCTAACCATGAATAAGGATTAGATTAGGTGTGTTTTGGCATGTCTAAGTTTGGCAGAAGAAAGCTCTACATAAGGGCTCAAACTAGGTATATAATGAAGCTCATGAGTTCCTTTTCATGTTAAATAAATAAAATAAAAATGTAACTGAACTGTCTGCTATTTTTTTCATCCTCCTTCTAGAGAAACCATAGTTATGTCAAGTTACATCAGTTTTTACATCCATAGCCCTGAAATATTGCAAGCATCTACACGAAAACATATTACAGAGCACAAAAAGAAGGGAGTCCAACCCTCTTAATTAGGAAGCATATAAGTAAAACAAGGCAAAAGATTCTAGATGTATTATAAATGGGGCCCATCAGATGGTGGTCCCAAATCCCAATCCTTTCTTTTCTGGCAGGTATCAAAGCATAACAATGGGTACAACCAAAAGCATACAATGGATAAATTATGTATGGTCTTGTAAATCCTTTTCCTTTTCGACTTGAGTGATTTAGACTTTAGAGATTCAATTTTCTTCTACCCTAACATAACCAAACTTTGAGACTAATCTAGTGACGTCAAACTTTACATAAAACATATACAACCGAGCAAGAGTCTTCAATCTTCTCTATTATGATGTGTAAAGCCTAGCTTGCGTTCAATATTTAATTTATTCAATAAAGGATAGGATCCATCCTCTTACCAATTCCAATTTGGATGAAATTGTACAGTCGGTAGGGAGAGGGAGAGAACCAACAATAGCAAGAAAAAGTATTATACTATTAATATAATAAATAACATTATGACAATAACTGACCTCAGAAGAACCCTTCTTTTCTGAGGTTTTTATCCCGGAATCATTGGACGTTTCTATTGGCCCAGGACAGACAACAGTCACCTTAATTCCTTTCTGGAAGAGCTGCAATCATGAAAATTGTAACAAGCATGTGAGAAGCACAGAAAATGAAGAAATTTAACGACAACAGTAACATTAATAAGCTGACACTGTTGTTGTATAAATTTA
Source organism: Corylus avellana (assembly GCF_965113065.1). Taxonomy (NCBI): domain Eukaryota; kingdom Viridiplantae; phylum Streptophyta; class Magnoliopsida; order Fagales; family Betulaceae; genus Corylus; species Corylus avellana. The sequence goes on along the minus strand of NC_142490.1, from coordinate 9,589,978 downwards.
ATTCAAAAGACATAAAATACAATAACGAATAAATAACTTGGACAGTTTTTCATTTTTCATTTCCAATTTTCTTTCCTGCTAAGAAATATGAAACCTTAGGGTGCTGATACAGCACACAGTATAAATGCAGCCTACAAAAGTACAAATGCAGAAAAGAGCATATTCCTTACAGAGCAGTTTTTAACTTTATCATTATGAACTCTAATTTTGGGATAAATGCTGTCCATGTGTTTTGAGATTTTGACAAATAACTCCCTGAGTTTTAAAAAGTGATTAATCACTCCCTAGGTTAAGCGAAAAATAAAAATAAAAATAAAAATAAAAATGCGGTCCCTACTGTTAAAAAAGTTGACAAAATCTGTTAATGTGCCAGATCAGCACCAATTATAGTGTCACACATCACTTGCAATACAAAATAAAAAGAATTATTAAAAAACTATATATATATATATGAATAACAAAACATAGGGGGCGGTCATGTGTGTGTCAAAAAATTTTATGGTGACCCGTGTCACACTATGATTGGAATTTGGAATTGATGTGGCACATTAACGGATTCTGTCAACTTTTCTAACAGTAAGGACCCTTTTTTTTACCTTGCCCTAGGGAGTGATTAATCACATTTTAAAACTCATTAAGCTATTTGTCAAAACCCCAAACCACACGGACCAAAAATAAACATCAACATTTTAATATCAGGGAAAACCACCCAACCCTAAGCATGATGCACTGTGTGATTGCTATTAGGCCTGGATATCCACTATTATCACCTACAAGGTAAAGATTATTTTCTGTCTAGCATTACCCTAGATAAGTCTGGAGGAAAGACTGGCCCAAAACCTCAATAATTGATCTTTACAGTTCTTAAGATAATACTATAGCATTTCTTAGCAGAAGTTTTCAAACAAAATCCCAAACGGTAAGGGGAATGAAGTCCCAAACAATAACGCTTTCTAAAAATACTTCATCACATACAGCACTAACTAGCTCAACTAGACCTTGTACAAAATTTATGGCTGATCAAAATAGTGGAAAATCATTCTAGTCCACTTACATTGAAGTATGAAATAAATGGTAAATCATTAGATTTATGGTAAAGGGCTAAGATCATCTCCAATAGGTCCAGTGGGAAAATGTATTGACATCAAAGTCAACCTGTACACTAGTGGAATAATATAGTCTACATACAAACATTTTTTATGGGAGAATACAGTTCACACACTTTATACACAATTGAACCCCATGAATCGGATACTACTATGTTATTTCCTATGCTTGTTATTAGGCATATTTACTTTGTTCATTGGGGCACAGGAATTCCTTTCAATCAACAAGAAATGGATTTGGACATATTATCTTCTTCTTTTTTTACATCGGAAAACCTCTACAAGGCAGGGCCCTTCGGACCCACCCCTGCAAAGTAAACCTTGGTCCCGTGCACCGCACCCTATGAAGTTTCCATACATGGAACTAGGTAAATCGCTGGCTTTTCACCAGGGGGTGTGGCCCCAAGGGATTGTTTGCACCCAAGAGGGGTTGAACCTTGGACCTTGATTTGGACATATTATCTAAATTGTTAACTCCAGTTATAATACATCAAAATTCAAATAATTCTGTTGATTGGTATGAATTTGTGACAAATGCAAGTTTTTCATCAAGTATAGCTTATCTCGGAATATTTATAGCGATGAGCCTTTTTATTCATCTGTACCCATGATCTCACCCTCCACCCCTTGTTTTATAGGGGAAGGAGATGCTATTTGGTCCAAAGACCATTGACATAGTCCCATTTGGCTCACAGTTAAGACATTCCAACTGGTACAGGTATCTCACAATCTCAAGCCTTGGCTATTTATCCAATCATTGACAACTGCTTCAATTCAACGAGTTACCTTGTAAAACAAAGATCGCAAATATATAGTTGAAGAACTGTGTAATTTGCATTCTTATCCCTCAAGAAAGAAGTTACAAGCATACCTCAGAGCGCAAGGTGTGAAAGTATCCATTTAGAGCATATTTAGAAGCTGAGTATACTGCCTGACCTGGTGCAGGTGTCTTTCCTGCAGCACTGCTCATCTGCATGTATAAGTGCATATCAAGAAAATAAATTGGATTCAGCTCTGTGTAGTCAGGCAACTTGCCTATCAACCAGCACAACTCGACAGAAAAATCCTGGGTCACGCTTAGTAAACATAAACGACCAATTACTAACTAATCTTAGATGAGTAACATGTCTGCAATAGTTTTCTTTCTTCAGAGGATGTCAATCCATAAGGTGTCCTGGTTAATTGATAAATTCAGCTAATCAAAGCCATGGGGCAAGTCTCACAACATTAAGTAAATATCATCCAATATATTCTTATATAGAAATTGGTGCCAAAAATAGACATTGATAGAACATTAATTTCCACATACCACAACAAAATGACCCCTCCCCTGCTTTAGCATGAAAGGCACCAGGAGCCGTGTCAGCGACATTGTCCCCAGAACATTTACATTGAATGTTTGCTACTTTCACGAGAGAGTAATATGATACTTCAGAAAGGTAGTATAAACAAAAAAGGACCAAACATAATTTAGAAACCCTGGGTAAATTTGTCCTGATGGTTAGACTCAATTTCTGTCTTCTATATAGGGAACAGATGGCCCAATAATTAGTAGCAACAGCAATGTCCAAAGACCAGACCAGGTCTAACCATCAGTACTGCCCAAGGACACCCTTGTGATACCTTAAGGCTTTCCTCGGTAACATCCAAAGCTGAAGTTTTCTGGGAAAACATAAAATGTGTAAATGTATTACAAATATATAGCGAAAAAGGTAATAAATCACATCTACAACATAGAAGTAAATATATTAAGAAATTTAGTGAATTAAGAAATATATATGCATGCTTTAAAGACATAGAATGTTCTCAGAAGCATTTTGCCTTTTTAAAATACCGCATCTTCAACTTACATCTTATTATTCTTTTTTTTTTTTTTTTTTAAAGTAACAGAGATATCATTAAAAGCGTAAGGCGGCCCCAGATACACAGGAAGTATATATAAGAAAGCACCTAATTAGAGGAAAAAAAGAAAACAAGAAAATCATGAGAACTAATCACTGAAGAAAAAAATAAAAGTTATTGTCCAAAGATACAAAGTATAGGGAAAAAAAAAAAAGAGTTAAGCTACTCCAAAGTCCTCTCACGGTCCTCAAAACTTCTATCATCCATTTCCCTCCATAGACACCACAAGAGGCATGAAGGTAGGTACCATCTTCCACATATCAACACTCCAAACGCTCCCAACAATCCACCAACACGCATATAAGTTGACTATTCATCTAGAAGGCAACCCAAATCGACTGAAGAAAGCATCCCATAAGGCACCGGCAACCTCACAATGGAGGAGAAAATGGTCCACGAACTCCCCATTCCTTCTACACATACAATACTTATCAACCATGATGACACGCCGTCTTCTTAGATTATCCATAGTATAAATCTTTCCTAGAGCTGCCGACCAAGCAAAAAAGGCTGCCCTCGAAGGAACCTTAGTCCGCCAAACACTCTTCCAATAGAAACGTAAGCTATCAGTGTGAGCAAATTCATTGTAGAAGGATCTAACAATGAACACACCTCTTTTGGAAGGGATCCACAAAAGTTTGTCTTCACTTTTCCATCTCACTATAGCTGAATGCCACACATTGAACAAAGAGGCAATGACATCCACATCACAATCATGAGCCGATCTAACAAGGCTTACACTCCATTGAGTGGAGGCACTCGAAAACTTCAAGTGAGCCGCAACAAAAACATCCTTCGCACACACAATGCCAAATAAATCTGGAAAAGCGCCCCTTAGAGCCATATTCCCACAACAAAGATCATGCCAGAAACTGGCCTTGAAGCCATCTCCCATCTCAAATTTGGTATGGCTAGAGAACTTCTCCCAACCCCTCCTAATATACTTCCATAAACCCACTCCATACGTCATAAGAGGCTCATTAAAACACCACTCACCCCCACAAACTGCCGAATTTAGAGTCTACCACCAATCTCCACCAAGCCTCTCTCTCATGCACATAGCACCATAGTCATTTCCCTAAGAGAGCTCGATTGAATATCAACAAGTTTTGAACCCCCAACCCTCCTTCAGAGATCGGAAAACAAACCTTGGACCAACTTACTAGGTGATACTTGAACTCGCCCCCTAGCCCACCCCAAAGGAAATCACATTAAAGCTTCTTAATAGGGTTTGCAACACCCGCAAGAAGAGGAAAGAGGAACATGAAGAACATAGGAAAATTGAAAAGTGTACTCTTTATAAAGGTAACCCTACCATCATTAGACAAATACAACATTTTCCAACTACTCAAGCAACTCTATCTTTTCAATAATGCCGTTCCAAATAGACTTGGTTTTATAGGAGGCCCCCAATGGAAGACCAAGATACTTCATAGGCATTGGGGAAACCCCATAACCCATAATAATACCTACCAACCCATCCACATCAACAACATCATCCACAGGAACCAAAACTAACTTATCCAAGTTAACCTTCAAGCCCGAGACAGCTTTAAAACATAAAAACAAGCACGGTAGATGTCTTAGAGGATTTAGGTCAGCCCTATTGAAAATCAAAGTATCATTCGCAAATAGAAGATGAGAAATATCAATCCCTGTCCCCACAGAGAAGCTAGATAGTAGTCCCTCAAAAAATGCTGCAGAAAATCATCCTACCCAACGCATCCATCACAATGATGAACAACCTAGGGGACAAAAGGTCCCCTTGTCTCAAACCGCAGGAACTACCAAAAAAACCAATGGGAGTGCCATCCACTAAAACCGAGTCCCCCCAAAACCACACCTCCTCAGCATGTACATTAGAAAATCCCAGTTAAAATGATCATAGGCTTTTTCTAAGTCCAACTTGTAGAGGATACCTGGCTCCCCACATCTTATTCTACTATCAAGGCATTCATTGGCAATAAGAATAGGATCTAAGATCTGCCTACCCCATATGAAGGCATTTTGGGACTTACAAATAGCAATAAGAACAGGATCTAGGGTCTTCTTCAACACCTCTTAGCAATAATTTTGTAAATGCGACTCACAAGGCTAATCGGGCGAAAGTATTTGGGATCAACAGCCTCTGGAATCTTCTGAATAAGAGAAATGAATGTAGCATTAGGGCTCCTTTCGAACTTACCACTAGCATGTTAGTCACGAAAGACCTTCATAATGTCTTCATTTAACACATCCCAGCAAGCTTGGAAGAACACCATAGAGAAACCATCATGGCCATACGCATTGTCACCATTCATTACTTTCACTACCTCCCAACACCTTCCTTTCCTCAAATCTTCTCTCCAACCAAATAGACTCAACCTCCCCAATAGAATCAAATAAAAGACCATCCAACAAAGGCCGCTAGCTGAATTGCTCAGCATACAACTATTTATAAAACTGGACAATGTGCTCGCTTATCTCCCACCCGGCTAGAAGAAAGTGTGCCATCAATCAACAAGGAATCAATGGAGTTCTTCCTCCTATTGGAGTTGGCCACTTGGTGAAAAAAAAAATTGTGCTTATCACCCTCCCTTAACCACAACACCCTCGATTTCTCCCTCCAACTCACCTCCTCGATTTGTCCCACTATTGTTTCACCCTATCCACAAAACCCTCGGACGTCAGCCACATGTTTTCAAATTTGAAGCACCTACTTCCCCTATGAAAGTCACCACAATCAAGGAGAATTGGGAAATGATCCGAGCATAGCCTAGGAAGCCTTCTCTAGGACAAACCCATAAATTGTGCTTCCAAAGTCGGGAAAACAAGAAATCTGTCAATTCTAGACAAAGAGGGAGACTCCCGATTATTCAACCAAGTAAAAGTACCACCAACAAAAGAGGGGTCCATCAGGCCCTGATAAAAAATGAAATGAGAGAATTCCATCATAGTTGGGCACAAGCGTGCTACACCAGATCTCTCACTACGAAACTGGGTGACATTAAAATCACCTTCAATACACCAAGGTAAGTTCCACCAACTAAACAAGCCGACCAACTCATCCCAGATTAGCCTTCTATCCCTATCAGCATTAGGGCCAAAGATACCTGCAAAAGCCCAAGTACTATGATCTTCAACATTTCTAAAGGTAACACCCAGCGTGAACTCCCTCACACACTTGTCGATCTCTTCCACTATCCTCCTATTCCACATAAAGAAAACACCACCCGAAGCCCCTCTGGAATCCAAACAACATCAATCCACATGATGGAAACCCCACAAACTACACACTACACTATGAGACGTAACCTCCAACTTGGTTTCTTGAAAGCAAACAACGTCAACTTTCCAATCTCTAAGTAAATCTCTCACCCTTAGGCATTTATCCCCCTCATTCAGCCCTTTCACAATCCAAGATAAGATCTTAGGCTTCATTAAAAATTGAATAACCCCTCTCCTTTCCACTTGCACAGCTAGAAGTCTCAAATTTAGAATCATAATTTATAGAGCATTCCAATCTTTTTCACTCCCTATTGCCTTTAGAAGTGGAACCCAACACCGTATGAGAACGATTGGCTTCAATAACTATCAAAATCACCATAAATTGCTCCTCATAGCCCACACACGGACCCCACTACACGATGAATTTCTTTGCTGTTTGCAAAACCCAATTCGAATGCTTCGACCTGAGACGACCATATTTCCCCACTGCAGTCAAGGAATAGGAGCTTAGGGGAGTACACATCAAGGCTCCCTTCCTATTGAAAAGATCCAAAACCCAGCAAGGATCTGGGTCAATCTCAAATTGACTCCACGCAAACAAAAAAAGGCAGAGGAGGATCTACCCCCTTTATACCAGTGTGACTTATCTCCCACAACAAACCTGAAGAAGAGCAAGCAGCTGGACCATCAACTGGGCCAACGGGGGACAGCCAGCAGCTGGGTTTGTTTAGGTAACACCAGAAACTGACCCACAGGGAAAGGGGAACATCAGATTGGGATCAATCAGGGTTGTACCCATAGCTGGCAAGCAGGGAGGAGAAATCTGGACAGGACTACCACTAAGAATAATTCAATTACCACTACCAAATCTCCAAGAGCACTAACATACCAATAAGAAAGCTTCACTCCTTCTGTATGATACATGCTACATTCACCATTCACAAATCAAATTACTTTGACTGCTCCCTTTGCTAGTTGATAAATTTCGATTTAAGGAGATAATCTAGACATTTCATGTCATCATGTTTGCAGCATAGGAAGATTGTTGAGTGATACTTCAGTGTAAATATTCCAAATCTTTTAACATGAAAAAGCAGCTTCCAATTAGCTTCAGAATGCAACTTTGAATGAAAATAGAAGCAATATCTCACATACAGGACGCTCAAAAGCTGCATTATGGATCATATAATCAACACCAGCACCCGGAAAAAACGATTCTGCTTTCTCCACAGCCTCTTTGAGAGAATCTTCACCAGATGTCAAATCCAACGGTAAAATCTTCACTTCATCAGGTGCATGTTTACCTACAGGCATGCCACCCACATAATAAGAAGAGTACAATATTTGAAAATATTTGAAAGCTCTTATCAAAACAAATATTTGAAAGCTTATGTCAAGATTCAGTGAAAGGGTATACCAACGAGCTGCTTCTTGACTCGCTCCAATTCAGCTTCATTCCGTGCAGAAAGAATAAGCTTGGCACCTAATCTTGCAAGTTGTTTAGCAAGAATCTCCCCTTCACACCCAACAATAGAACAGGAAAATGAGATGATACATTGATTGTTAAATTATCAATTGCCCCAAAAACTTAAGTTGATAGGAATGCATGAAATTATATAATTAAAATTTAGCATTCCTCCTTACACGTGGATCAACTCCTCAGTAAATAGAATCTCATACATGCAATATTTATCTTAAATGGAAAGTACAATATGGAGCTAGAGTTCGAACTCAAGACCTCTACTCTAATACCATGTTAAATCATCAGTTGTCTTAAGAGCTTAAGCTAATAAGAAATTGTGAATTTAATTATTTAACCAATATTCTAACACTTATTATGTAAAAACAATAGTTGGCAAGAAGAAAAAATAAATATGGGGATTATTAAAAAAAATAACAAGGATTCCACAACAAAGTCCTCAACATGTTGACTGCACAAAAAGAAACAGAAGATGAGGCTTGAATAAACTCTTAGTACTGATTTATTCTCGATTTTTAGTTTTTACTATTTTGATAAGTAATTTAGATTTTATTAAAGAAAACAGAAATGTCGAGAAACAATATGTATGCAGACTTCTCCTTCTACAATCCATCATTTACAAGAATAAAAGAAGAAACTCAATGAGAACAACTCAAGGAAAAGAAAAAGATGCGAGAAAGAAATGAGGAAACAAGAACTCCCCTAAAAAGTAAAATCCAATGGAACAAATATAGGACCTTGCTTTCTGTAATCTGGCCAGTATTCACCAGGTTAGATAAATCACCACCAGTGGTCATGGATACCATCAAGCCTTTAGTGCTATGAACACCAAAGCCACAACCATTATAGTTAGAACAATTTAAAATGCTGTGTGTACAGAAAATTTTCCACCAGAAGGCAAAGTCTGTTTCTGCACAGATACCATTTATTAGGTGATGGTTCACCGAAAGAGAAAAGAAAAATGAAATTTTCATATAGGTTCTTTTCTACCAAGAAACCATACATGTAAATAGCACTCAGATTCAACCACTTTCTGGGAGTTTCATAACCCCCAGTAAGGCTATCATGGTTCAGATCTAATTGTGCTAATCCGCCTACCTAGATAGGCGAACCCACTCTACATCCTCAGATTAATGGTTTCAAAAATTAAATAACACGTAAGGTTCAAACCTGGGAACAAAAGATGGTAACAACCCTGGTAACCACCAAGCTATTACTTAACCCTTTTTAGCATAATGGTTAGAACCTAAATATCATCCTTCCCCTGGATGCTAAACATTTCAAAAAATATAACTATCAAGATAGATGCAATAGATGAGTATGTAAGTAGGCATGTATATATGCATTTATTATGCCGCTTTGAAGCTGCTCGTCTTCTATTGATTTAGCATGGTATCAAAGCTTGCTTTGTTGGTTCTTGAACTTCATGTGCTAGACCCCTGTTTGTTTTGTTTTGATTTCAGTTGATTCATTCAACCCGTTGTGGAAATAAGCTTCATCTCAGATCTCAAATTCTTGTTCATGGTTATCTAAAGGGTCTTAAAATAGCTATTGTTAAGGAATTCCACAACAGTTGGTACTTTATATGGGCATATGAACAGGTTGGTTTCACCATCAACTAACTTAAGTTTAGCTCATACTTTCAGCTGGTTGATTTAGCATGGTATCAAAGCTTGCTTTGTTGGATCTTGGACTTCATGTGCTAGGCCCCTGTTTGTTTTGTTTTAATTTAAGTTGATTCATTCAACCCGTTGTGTCTCAAATAAGGCAGTAAAACAAGCCGAGTATTGGTTGCTCAAGCTCTGCTCATCTAAATAAAACTCGAGCTCAAGTTTGCGCTTTCAAAGTTTCAAACCTTGGCTTGGCTCCAGTAATTTTTTCTGATTTTGAGAAGCAAGAATACTAAAATAAAATTTAAATAAACAAAAATATCTTGCTTGTAGAAGTGTAGAGACCTCGTAGAAGTGTTCGTTGAAGAGGAAGAGGAGGACCCAACAGCTAAATTGTTGGGACTAATCAAATCATCTGCATTTTTGAAGCTCAAACAAAGCTGAACTAGCAGAAGAAAAATGGTTTGGGTCCTTGGGATGCTTACCCAGCCCTTGTGGATATTACTAGCCCTCGTCTCCGCCGTGCGAAGATCCACCTCCACTGCAACAATCCCCAACAACTTCCCACTGCTCAATCCACACAGCGTCCCTCTCTACCCCGTGTAGACCACAATCTGCAAGACTGGGTTCTTGCGATTCTCAACAAGTTTGTCAACGTGGGTCTTGTTCAAAGTGAAGCAAGTGGCCAGGGAGCGACCTCGGGAGGAGTGGGTTTGGCTTTCTTGAACAATCAAAGGGACCGTAGTGTACTGGTAGGGAAGTTCTAGAGTTTTGATCTTGCAAAAGCATGGGGACGTGGAGGGGTGTATGCCAGAAAAGGAGGCCTTGGAGGCTATGGGATACTTCAGGGCAAGGTTTCCAACAAGGATTTGCAGAAAAGGGCACGGATCTGTAACGGATAATAACTGACGAATAAAAGAAAAAATGGGTGTGTGTGTTGTAGATGGTGAAGTGTAGAGACATGATGCTGAAGAGATGAGGCAGCTACAGGCTTAAGTTAAGCTTTTGTGTTCAGGTTGGATACTTTAACAGCCATCACTTAACTCAACTCACCATCTTTAGGCATGAAAGCAGATGTGAATAGATATAAGCAGAAACCAGCAACAATCCCAAATTTTTCTGTTTTTGTCAACTCCCAATCTGAACACGTCACATCTTAACCATAAATAGACCACCAATTAAAAAGCCCTAATAAAACTGTAATCATAGAATGGCTATAAGCTCTACCAACAGTAAATGTGGATAGCAGCAGTCTTATGTCCTCAGTCAATGGTTATAGTCTGCCACTCTGCCACAAGAAAACTTCAACTCATTGGCTCAAAGAAGAGTTTTCTAAAGCTACCTCAAGGTAAATGATTAAGGGGACCAATAGTGGTATTTTCCAGACATAAAGGACACATGGCACACCAATTGTATCACTTTTACATCTTAACTTAAAACTTGGGATGTGTTTCATTGGCTCACAGGCGAAATTATCCATCAAATATTGAACACTCTGCCCGTATTTTGCATTTGCGTAAAAACAAAAAGCCACAAAACAGTACCCTTACTTTCAACAAAACTTTATTTTGCATTTTCAGGAGTGGAAACTACATCATCAATTGGGCCAGAAGGCAGTTAACAATAATTTTCTCCCACCGTAGCAAGCCAAATTAGTAATTTCCTAACACATCAAAGTTCAAAATCAGACAAAATACTGTTTCTTCATTAAAATCAATGAAACCGCTTTAGCAAAACTTGTGAATTTTGACAGCAACAAATATCATCATAATCACCAATATTAGTAACGAATTCACACAACCAAAGTAATTGTCATCACCATGATAGTAGCGATAAAAACAATGGTTATAGTAACAATGACAACAAATGCCGCTGATGAACATTTCAAAGCAACCATGAATGAATATCCATAAACCGACTTCACTTATCATAAAAAATATATCCATAAACCGACTTCAGATTAGTTCAAAAAAACATCAGCTTCTGAAAAGCAAACGCAGATAGAAATTCAATAAAGTTGTACATAACTTATACATTGACAAGTTACAAGTTCGACCCAATATAACTTATCAAAAAAAAAAAAAAACAAGTTCGACCCAATATATATATATAACTTGAACTGAACATAAAAATAAAAAATAAATAAATTAAAACCATCAACATGAACATCCAATCATCACCATAAAACATCTATTGCTCTCTGTATAAGCATAAATTCAAAAGGACCAACCGTATTCGACATTGATACAAAATATATAACATAAAAATTGCATACCGATTCCTCGGCTAGCTCCAGTAATCCAAACAACCTGGAAGAACATTATAATAGAATGCCTAAAAGTATTAATTAAGGTCTAAAACAATAATACAGTGTAAGAAATGAAAATTTTAATTACCTATATCAAAATTATATTTATTACCTTGTCTTCAATTTCTTCACGCTTTACATGCCTTTTCGACGTCAAAGTGAAATCCCCTACAGAAGAAAAGAAAAAGAAAAAAAAAAAAAACCGAATTAAACCACGCGAGCTAGGAAATTCCATCTTCACCAGCCAAATTAAACTACAGAGAGAGACAGAGAGAGAGAGAGAGGTCCTGTGTGTAATTACCATCAGCGGTGATGAATTTGAATGAGAGGAAGAGAAAGAGAGAAATGAAGAAAAGGGAAAGCAATATGGCCATGTTTCTTCAGAGTTTCGGCTGAGAACTCGGAAAGTTGGAAACACTGGTGCAGGGATAAAGCCGGCCTTGTTCGGAAATGCCATTTTTTTGGTTTTGAACTCAATTCATTTTTGAGTATTTTTTTAGTGTGAATATCGAGGAGAAAAAAAGAGTTGAAGTTATGTTTAGAGGGTAATCGATAAAATTAAGTAAGAATTATAAAAATACATATAATTAAAAAAATTATTAAAATATAAAAAAAATAAAAAACAAAAAACAAAATTAAATTTTTTTAAAAAAAAATTAGGGACAATTTTGAACCACCTTTAGGAGTAAACTACCAAAAAGGGGTGGATCAACCACCGTCAAGTGTCTAAAGGTGGCTGAGTCACCACCAGGGGTGGATCAGCCACCCCCAAAACTAATGGGGGTGGTCGAGCCACCCCTAACAGCGATTTTGGGATGGCTCGGCCACCCCAAAAATTGCTTGAGTCACCCCCAACCAGTGGCGGAGAGAAGTGGGGGCGACCTGGGGGCAATTACCCCTAGTAAAAAAAAAAAAAAAAAATTTTTAAATATTTTTCTGGCTGAATTGTTTACTGCCCCAAGTAACAAATTTTTTTTAAAAAAAAAAAAAAAGTAAAAAACTCCTCCAGCTGTTTCGGTTTCACATTAAAAAAAAAAAAAAAAGAGTCAAGGAATTTAAAGTTTATTTATCAATATTTGGCATTTTCTTGTCATAATCCAAGTACTCAACCGAGTAAGTTGAGAGTAAATTTTATAATTAAAGCCATTAACGCCTTAATTTGTCTTGGTTATGACAGTGCCCTTAATTTGTCTTTGTCATAATTTAAGCTTTTTAATTGAGATATATCTCTCATTTTCATCATTTTGTTTATCTTATTCTAAAACAATATTGTTATTTTTTATTTTTTGGTGTGTTTTATATAGTACTTTGCGATTTTGTCAAGCATGAACAAGTTTCAGAAGATTATTGTCAATCTTAGATTTGTTCTTTTTATTAATTCATTTTAGGTTAATAGCTATTGGAATATGCTAATAATTTTATTATAATATCATTAGAGTATGAGAAGTAAACAATTATTAAAACAACACTTCGTAACAAAATGGAAGATGAATTTCTTAAAAATAATTTACTTGTCTACATTGAAAGGAGAATTGCTGAAAGCTTCGATTCAGATTTAATACTTGATGATTTTGTTTTTCTAAGACCGCATAAAATGCAATTTTAGGCACTTTGTATTTTTTATTTTTTCCTTTACTTTTGTACTAGTGCCTACATGGTAACTAATATATCAATTTAGCATATAAATATGCTTTTTGTGATACATATATTGTGGTATAATTTTTTTATTTTATTGTATTTACCATATTATAATAAAAATATAATATATAAAGAGAAAAAAAAAATTATTTATCATTATATTTTATTATTTTATTGACGCCCCTGATAGAATGAACTCCTGGATCCGCCACTGCCCCCAACGACTACTTGGGCATGGTCGATTCACTCATAGTGCGAGGATTGACCACCCCCAAAGCTAATGAGGGTGGTTCGGCCACCCCTAGCCGTTACTTAGGGGTGGTTTGCCACCCCCAAATTAGACGGGGTGGGGGTGGCCGAGCTTCGGCTTTCGAGGGAAGCCGATCCTCCCATGGGGGGTGGATCGGTCACCCTCAGATTCTTAAGAATAGTTTAGCCACCACCTATGGTGTTTCGGTCATCCTAAATTTATTTATTTATTTCAATCTTTATTTATATTTTTTATTAATTGGGTTGAAAATTTATGAGTTGAGTTTAAAAAATTGCTAAACATAATTTAGAAAAAATTTGAGTTTGAGTTGGAAAATCTTGCTTCCCAAACAAGTATCCTAGAGGCTACCATTGGCTTTGGATTTTGGATCCATTTCCAAGGTTACATTCCAGTTCGTATGACAATGAAGCACAGTTGCGTTAAACTCCACACCAAAGTGATACTTGCAAGTAATTCATTCATTATTCCTATTTTTTTTTATTTCTAAAATTTTCAAAATTTATGTGTGGTAGTCCTTTGATTAAAAAATAAATAAATTAATCTCTATAAACCAAAATTTAGGAGTAAAAATGCAGGCAATATACGCTATCTATACTTATCCGCCATTTACTGTCTACCATCTGTATATGCGAATGCGGATAGTAAAAATCACTATCTACATATGTGAATGCAGATAATAAATGTATTCGTATTATATATATATATATATACTAAAACAACCTCGTTTTAGATTTGATAAGTTTATGACCTTTAAATTATGTTAGGTTTTTTTCTACTATCATCTCAAACTCGTACCTCAAGCTTCACAATCACGGCCTTTTTTATCTTTTGCCAGATTTATAATTTTTGTTTTTTTTTTTTTTTTTTTTTTTATATTTGCTCAATTTGTAATGTTGTTGGATTTCACTGCGAGAAAACTTTTTTAATTTGTTCTGAGTTAATTGCCTTATATGTTCTTTGTTACGGAAGTAACATTGTAATAAAGTAGACATTTAGAGATATGCTATAGTGCAATAAAAAGTCCATTTTTAGCCCATAAAAGTCTTAGGTCGCAAGAGGCCATAGGTCCATCAGTGGGTGGGGCCACAGCAACTAAAGGTAGAGCCTATAACCTCTTGCCACCTAAAACTTTTATGAGCCAAAAATGGTATTTTTATTGCACTCAAGCATTTTTCTTATATTATAGTAGACTTATGTTTAATATGAATTAGATTTCATTTAAGATTCATTTAGATTAGTTTTGTCAATATTTTTATATTAGAGATAAACATGCGTCTTTTTGTATTTCAATTATCTAGTTATTTATTTTAGAGTCAATATTGCATTAATTATCTTTCTACGAGTTTATCTCCAAGTCCAAGCCATTGTAATATTCCTATTTAAAGGATGATATTTTAATAAAAATTAATCAGAAAATTAATCACAAACATTGAAAAAGGTTTTAGCTTTCCTAAAAATTTGAAAGATCTAGGTTCCCTCAAAATCTAAAGTCTAGGTTCCCTCGGAACCTAAATTCTATTCTCGTTACGTATTCACATAGCATTTGATATTAAAGCAGTCAGGTTGGTTGTTTTCTACAGCAATCAACGATACATGGAGGATTCACGTCTTGATCGACTTAAGCAACAATTTTCTAGTCTTAGACTATGTTTGAAGGCTTTATCAATAAATCAATTGAGCAAATGGATGAGCGGATGGAAATAATGGAAATGATGGAGAAAAATATCGACAACCTTCTCTTAAAGAAAGAGTTTGATGTACAAAAAATATGAAGTCGTTGTTTAGCCATTTCATCACATTGAAGCCCCAATTCCACAACTTAATCTCACTGCCACCCAATTCTGCCACAATCCAATCACACATACGGTCGTCATACTGTCCAGCACTGTTTAGCCACCCCCCAGCCTTTGCCTCCAAAGGGTGCCATCACTTTGACCCAAAAACCACAATGGCGGCAATCCATCAACCACCACGCCTTATACCAACGAGCCATCGCTCATACAAACCAAAGGAAAATATAAAAGATCTGAAATTTCAGCCAAAGATTGGAGATGTCATGCGTGTAGATGTGGAAAAAATTGGTGCTATTGTGGCTTACAGTACGGCAATTGATATAAATCCACGCTCGGAGCGACCGCCTAGGAAGCGTATGAGAAGCCCGGCAACCTTTTTGTAGTTGAGGAACACGTAGCCAAAGAACGAAGAGCAAAGAAGGTAGTAGACTTCTTGATGCAACCAACCATGTGGGCCAACCCACTTGAAGAAGGAAAAGTATGTCTTTCAATAGCTTGCCTTATTATTGAGCTATTTTGGTGGAACACACGTTAAAGAAGATGTACGGCTGAATTATCTGTATGACTGAATTATCCCAAGGTGCAACCTGTGACATGATCAAGACTTTAAAGTTTTCAAGTTCAAATCTACTTTAAGATGTTTTCAAATTTGTAGGACCTTGAGGACAAGATCCAATTTAAGGGGAATTGAGTGTTAGCGGTCTAATAATAGGATAATATGTTATCTTTAAAGATAACATTAGAATTATGGATTAGAATTTAAATATTAGAGATAGGTATTATCATTAGAGTAGTTTATTCAACTTAGTCTTTTATTTTTACTATGCATTGTAATTGCCTATTTAAAAGTGTAGTGACTCAAATAATTAACTAAGCTTAGGTAGCTTAGTTAGAAGGTTAATTTGGGCTTTGGGTCACTAGGATCAGTTAGGAGAGCATTTTGGAAATTTCAGACTTTCGGACCTGACGTACGCAAGGGGAACCATGCAGACATACGCATGCAAATAGTACACGGACGTACGTATGGGGGACCACACAGACGTACGCTGACTTTTGGCTTGACCACTGGTTAATGTACATATATACGATGCAGCCTTTGGTCCTCTAGGTAAATAGTAGACGTACACCCCTATAGTACCATATGTACGCTGCTTTTCAGAATAGTCTTGCAGTGCTCACAACTTTTTTCACCTATAAATACCCCACCCCTACACGCCCATTTACTCTCCATTTTCGCCCCTAGCCTTCTGGAACCCCTATGTGAGTGTTTTGTGAGTGTGGTGAGTTCCTGGAGAAGAAGAGGTGATTCTTAAAGGTTTTGTTTCAAGGAGGTAACCTTCTACACTTAAGCTTTCTCTTTAGTTGTTATATTGCTTTTCTAGACTAGTTTAGTTGTTGATTTGAGCTTCTAGCTAAGTTATGCCTTTAATCTTTGTTTAAGCTGGTTTAGCCTTTCATATTTGTGGAACGTATTTTCTCATGCATGGAGACATTGTGTTGAGATAGGAACATCCTAGAAATCCTTTGGATAGCTTTAGAACCAATTTAGGAGGATAGGAAGACATTTTGAACAAATGATGTTCTACTTGAACCTTCTGGGCCGACATACAGCCTTGAGCCCGGACGCACGACCTGAAGCGTTCCAGGGAACACCACTTTGACTAGTTGTTCGATAGCTTCTGTTTTCATGTTCTAGGTTCATTTTAGTTGGACTTAAAACTAATGATAGATCTTTTCTCAGTATTCGAGGTTATGGAGCCTCAAGGGGATTTTATGGAGGAGCCTTATGACCCGAGTGAGTACAAACTCATATGGATACTTGTTACTTTTCCCGCGCATTGCACGACTATATATATATATATATATATATATATATATATATATATATAGTCGTGCAATGCGCGGGAAAAGTAACAAGTATCCATATGAGTTTGTACTCACTCGGGTCATAAGGCTCCTCCATAAAATCCCCTTGAGGCTCCATAACCTCGAATACTGAGAAAAGATCTATCATTAGTTTATTTTATGGAGGAGCCTTATGACCCGAGTGAGTACAAACTCATATGGATACTTGTTACTTTTCCCGCGCATTGCACGACTATATATATATATATATATATATATATATATATATATATATATATATATATCAAACATGCATATTTTACAACTCTCATTAAATATATTTTGGACTGTTGTGAACTCTTTTTTGGGAAAACGTATGTTGATTAACATTATAATGATGAGACTTGTAAAGCTATGCATGTAAAAGATAGCTAAGATTAATTGCATCGTATAATATAGTACACCGGTACATGTGAGATAATGGTCATGGGCTTACTATACATGTTAACTTTATAATCAAGTGTGTGTGTGTGCCTTGGATCTAGTAGTTTTCATGACCAGTGCGGCGATTGCCAAATGGTTGGTCATTACAGGACGTACATCACAAGTAGTGTGGGCCACCCGAAGTCGAACTCGGTCGGGCTGCTAGTGGTGGACGGTAACGTACAATGGTCGGGGCACTGGCATTGTATTACAGGTCCCTCGAGGCAACGCCAACCCTGCTAAGAAAGAGTAATATCTCGGGTAGACCATACTATTGAACTATGACATGATTCTCATATTACAACATATATTATATTTGCATTCTTGATAAACTGTCACCTCATAATGTTGCATGTGCTTTATAAACAACTGAGTTTACCATTTAATGACAGGTATGTCATGTGCATTTATACTCACTAAGTCGTCGAAGTTACCATTGTATTCTTTCCATTTTTTTCTTTATATGTACATATATGCCGTTATAGACAGTTTAGCAGACGATGGATACCGCAAACCATCTAGTTATCGTGGAGGATTCGATCTGGGGGATGCTTGTGGACTTATTGGGAGATTAAGAGAGTGCTCATGGTAACTAGTGCTTTTGAATTATATTGTAGACTTAAGAGCTTTGATGCATGCTTGCATATTAAGATATAGAATGAATCCCTTGTATAGTTAATTTCAGTTACTTTGATGATCCTTGGTAGATGCTATGGTTGTAATGGTTAATGTTTATAGAATCTTGATGTTTCCTCTACTTAGTATCCTCTCTTTTCGTGGAGTAGAGATCCCTGAGTCTTGTTCCACGCAGAATAAGGCTGGAAGATGAACCGTGGAGTTAATTACCAGTTAATTAATTTTCGGAGCGTTACAAGAAATCATGCTTTTACAAATCTCACAAGGTTCATTATCTTGTTTAAGCAATACATGTTTTCACAAAATAGAGTTCATAGTAGATCAAAAATGAATTTCATGAGATTTATAAAGATGCATGTTTGGTACACATAAAATAGTTGTGCAATACAGGAAAAATAACGACAAGTATTCATGTGAGTTTGTACTCACCCAGGTCGTAAAGTTCCTCCACATTTTCCTCCAAATGTTCCACACCCTCAAACTCTATGAAAAATGAAAATACCTAACATTAATCCTAAATTCAAGCTAAAACGAGTCATAGTCCTAAAATACCCAAAACAGACATTCTGTCTAGCCAACTGTAGTGACCAAAATAATTAACTAGGCTTAGATAGCTTAATTAGAAAGTTAATTTGGACTTTGGGTCACTAAGAATAGCTGAAAGGGCTTTTTGAGAACTTTTGTCTTTCTGGCTGAATGTTCGCATGGGGGACCACACGAACGTTAGCTTACAAACAGTACACAAATGTTCGTGTTGCGACCGGCCAAACGTTTGTTGACTTTTTGATGACCAGTGGATAATGCCTGAATGTACGATGCAACCTTAAAACCGCTGGGTAAGCAGTACGCGAACGTTCGCCCCTATAGTACCGAACATTCGCTGCTTTTGAGAACTAGCCCTGCAGAGTTCACAGTTTTTGCCACCTATACAATACCCCTCTCGACCCATAAGCCCCATTTTCGCCCTTGTTCCCTCTGGAACCCATGTGTGAGTGTCTTTGTGAGTTGTGAGAGTTCTTGGAGGAGGAGAGGTGATTTTTTGGAGGCCTTGCTTCAAGAAGGTAACCTTCTACACTTAAGCTTTCTCTTTGCATAGTTGTTTTATTACTTTTCTAGTTAGCTTAGTTGTTGGTTTGAACTTCTAATTAGGTACATTGTTTTGGGTTAAAAAGTGCTAGAAATCCTTTTAATAGCCTTAGGACCAGTTTGAGAGGTTTAGGAGGACATTTGGACCAAATGCGATTCTACGTGAACCTTCTGGTCAAACGTTTGGCGTGGAGCCCGAACGCTCACCTAGGAGCACTTTAGGGGAACGACACTTTGCCCAATCATTCAATAACCCATGTTTTCATGTCTTAGGTTCGTTCTAGTTTGAACTTAGGACTAATGTTAGGTTTTCCACATATTTGGAGAACCCGGACCCCTTGGAGGACTTTTCGAAGGACTTGTATGACCAGAGTGAGTACTAACTCATATAATGCTCGCTATTTCTTTTCCCGCATTGCGCGACTATTTTGTGTATCAAACATGCATATTTGCAACTCCCATGAAATACATTTTGCTGCATCATGAACCCTATCATTTGTGAAAATGTGATACTTAACAAGATAATGACGATGAAACTTGTAAAAGCATGCATGTAAAATAAAATGTTGCATACTTTACCAAACAGAGTTTATCACTAAATGACATAGGTATTATGTGCATTATTACTCACTAAGAGTCTGTTTGAGATTGCTGTGAAAAATAGAGCTTTTCAATATAGAGTTTTTGTCTATGAGCTTTTGTCAAAAGTGCTTCTACTGAAAAGTTGTTACATGATTGGTAACTGCATGTCTTAAGTGCTGTTTTTTATGTTAGTGATGTTTGGAAACAAAAATAAAAAAATGCTTTTAGTTGCAAAAATGACAATAAAAGACATATAATGTTTTTTTCTTTCTATTTTATAGCAACCTTTTTATATAAAAATAATTAATGTTAACTTTTTTAAAAAAACTATTTTGTAAAAAAAAAAAAAATGATACCAATACAAAAAATTTGCAAGCCAAAAAAAAAAAAAATGGATACCAATACTAAGAGAAGAAAGCTAAGCAAAAAAATTTGCTTAGCTTTGCAAATTTTTCCCATTCATCATTGTCTTGGTGGCTGTTTGATTGTAAATTTTGTACAAAAAAGAAGAAATCTTCGAGGTGCTGCAACAAGTTACAAGAGGAGCATTAAAAGAATCAAATTTAAATATTTTATTCCAATCACCATAAATTTTAATCTCTCTCTCTCTCTCTCTCTCTCTCTATATATATATATATATATATATATATTTCCCTGCATTTCAAAAGCTGAGGCACAACACCCTAGTGAAGCCTAGAGGAAATCATTCCTAACTTCTAATTATACAGTGAGAAAAAAATTCAATTCCAACGAGATTGAAGAAGGATAATTTAATTTACCAAAAACAAATAATAAATAAAAGAAGAAGAATTTAGATAAGGTGAAAACGAACACTAGCCGTTTGAGATATGCAGAGAAGTTTGCTATGCTCGAGAAAAACCAATTATTACAGCTCACTCATTCTCTCTGCCCAAGACGCCCAAGCTATCACTCTTTCTTTCTCTTTGCCCAAGACGCACAAGACTAGCAGCAAACTAGCTATCACTCGTTCTCTCTGTTAAAATATATATATAAAATATAAAATACTAAAATATAAGAGAAAGAATAGAGAGCAAAAGCGGATAGAGACGTATGGACTACATCTTGTATATTCACTATATCAATCAATATTACATAACTCTCTATTTATAGAGAGATAATGAGTAGTGACCAAGAAACTCAAATTAAATCCTAAAATACATAAGGAAATAAATAAACCCTACATTACAAATTAAATAACGGAAATATAAAATATTCTAACAAAGGAAATAATATATTCTAACATCCCTCCTTAAACTCAAGGTGTAAGCTTGAGTTTGGAAAAAAGAATAAATTGAAGGCATCTGAAGTCGATGGTTGGATCAAGACAATGCTGGTGAGAAAGGCTGAAAGTGACGGCCGGAGAAATACCGGAGAATAGAGACAAGTTGCTAAAAGAATCCGGTTAAGGGCCAAGTCGCAACTGACAATGACGGTCAAAGAACGAAAACTAGTCATTAAATCCCTTGAAGGGCCAAACCACATTGTGCCAGGGTTCGCCAATAACGAAGACAAGAAAGGCTGAAAGTGACGGCCGGATACCGGAGAACGTAGACAAGCCACTAAAAGAATCCGGTGAAGGGCCAAGCCGCAACTGACAATGAGGCCGGAGAACAAAAACTAGCCGTTAAAATTCCCGTGAAGGGCCAAAACCGCATTGTGCCAAGATTCGCCAATGAATAAAGCCGTGGATCACAACAAAATTAAGAGGTCATCAGAAGATAATGCTAGAAAACACCATAGAAACGTCATAAGACTTTTATTGAAAGCCACAGAAACAGAAACGTGGCTTTGATACCATGTTAAAATATATATATATAAAATATAAAATACTAAAATATAAGAGAAAGAATAGAGAGCAAAAGCGGATAGAGACGTATGGGCTACATCTTGTATATTCACTATATCAATCAATATTACATAACTCTCTATTTATAAAGAGACAATGAGTAGTGACCAAGAAACTCAAATTAAATCCTAAAATACATAAGGAAAGAAATAAACCCTACATTACAAATCAAATAACGGAAATATAAAATATTCTAACAAAGGAAATAATATATTCTAACACTCTCTACCCAAAGACCATCTCTTTGCCCAAGACGAGCTACACATGATTCCCTTGAATTCAAACTATGTACAAGTGCATTTCACCTCACATTCATTGTCATTAAAGTAAACACAATACTTCTTTTGTGAAAACATCATTAACTCTTACACGATCAACAACTTCATACGTAGAAATTGCACCTTCACATTTTAGTAGGAATGCAAAACACATCATGAATCCCCTAAACTCCTCTTGAACTTCTTTGAACTTTTCATTTGTGTAAATACCTTGAAGATGATGCTCAATAGAATGAAGAGTTATAAGTAGAAACATCAACGGGGTACTTGGCCCTACATAACCATCAAAAAAGGAAAAAAATACTCTCACTTTGTTGTGTAGTTGACATTCCAGCCCAAAATGTGTCTTTCACATATGCCGATACCCATTGATGCCGCTCACCATATAGTTGACACAACCATGCATTCTCCTGAAGATTATATCTCTCAACTACTTGCTGCCATTTTTTTTTTCAAATTCAGCACAAGCTAAAGAGTCATATACACAATTTAATAGAAGGCCCTTGAAGTTTTCATATTCAAATTATGCTCCAAGCTTTTGGGGAAGTTTACTCATTATATGCCACAAACAAAATCTATGCTTGGCTCTTGGAAATACTCTCCCAATTGCAGCTTGTATAGCTCTATCTTGATAAGTTATAATTGTATTAGGAGCTCGACTTGACATGCATTTCAACCATGTTTCGAACAACCACACAAAGGTATCAGTATTCTCATTTAACAGTAATCCACACCCAAAAAGTATGGACAAACCATGGTGATTCACTCCAACAAAAGGCGCAAATGGTATCTTGTATTTATTATTCAAGTATGTAGTGTCAAATGTTATGACATCTCCAAAAGATTCATATGCTGCCTTGCTTCGTGCATCTGCCTAAAACACTTTTTTTTTACGACTTTCTTCATCTATGTCTATGACATAGAAGAAGTGGTCATTTTTTTCTTGCATTCTCATTAAATTGTTACGCAATGCTTCAACATCTCCTTCTCCAAGCAACTCATTTCTCACCTTGTTAATGTAATTTCGACAATCTTTCTCTCCAAATGAAAGATTCTCATACCCACCTACTTCAATAGCAAGAACTTTGTAGTTTTTACTCGGACAGACTCCAGCTTTATCCATTACTTCAAGCTTTCATTTCAGACGAGCATTTAACTTCTTATGACATGGAAAATATCTTGCCTTACTTGGGCTCACAGCATGATTGTGTTCAAGCATGACAATAGACAATGTAAACCTTCCATCTCCACATAATTTTGCATTGATCTTCGCCTTGCACCCCATTTTCTCCATTGAATTTACTTAACAATATTAGATGATTTGCTTTTTGACTTGCCTTCATGAACACATGCAATAATGAAGTATCTTAAATTTCCATCATCTCCAATTTTACGTGTTCTTTTTGTCACACCAAAACCTTCTTGTTTGGCATATTGCCTATAATATAATAAAACATCTTCCTCCGAATCAAACATCATACCGACTTCCGGTTTTTCAATCATTTGATTTCCAATAATAATTTTATCCAACCCATCAACGTCCTCATTATCATCCACATCTAACTCACATTCAATTTGATTTCCATCTATA
Source organism: Corylus avellana (assembly GCF_965113065.1). Lineage (NCBI taxonomy): Eukaryota > Viridiplantae > Streptophyta > Magnoliopsida > Fagales > Betulaceae > Corylus > Corylus avellana. The sequence goes on along the minus strand of NC_142490.1, from coordinate 9,566,295 downwards.
TTATAAAGAAGAAAACGAAGTTAAGGAAACAATTAAGATAGTTTAACAAATCAAATCTTATTTTATTCAACTAACCAATTGGAGATCCAAAATGAGGGTAAGGAGTTTCATCATTGCCCCCGGTTCACAAATTACAAGAGATCCTGACAGATTATACCCAAACAATTAATCAAGAAAAAATATCAAGATTGATAATTTTTTTTTTTTTTTAAAAAAAAAGTATTAACCAATCCAAAAAAAAAAAACTACATCCCAATCTACATAGATAATACAAACAATAAGAGTATCAAACACCATCTTACCACCCACTTTTTCCGAAGCTCAACCCAACAAAAAAAATAAAAAACCACAAAAAATCTCACCAAGAAAGACACCTAATCGTCCATTGTAAGAACAAGACTAACAACTCAAAAATAAAGACACCCAATCCGCCATTGCAATCAAAACTAACAACTAAAAAATCAAGAAATTTCGCTAAAATTAAACACTTACCCAAATGATTCCTGTATGGTTTGGTTTTCTGTGGCTTTCGGTTACTGGAGCTTGGAGCTTTCCGGTGGAAGGTGGAGGTTGTGGCTTTTGGGAATTTTCTGTGAGAGGGAGAAAGGGAGCGCGAGAGAGGGTGGAGAAGTGGGGAACGTGAGCAGACAGGGGAAGGAGAGAAGCTTACTTTTCATTTTGAAAATTTTGGGCTAGGTGCAACGTGGCTGAGCTACGTTTGCTTCCACGTCAGTTTGGAACCAAGATTCCGGAAATTTTTCTGGCTCTCTAGCACTCCTCGTGGTTGTGGATAGGTTTACAAAATATAACCATTTTCTATCTCTCTCATCCTATACTTTTTCTAGGGTGGCCCAAATTTTTCTGGCTAATGTCTTCAAGCTACACAGAATGCCTAAGACAATAGTGTCTGCCAGGGACCCTACATTTACTAGATCATTTTGGAGAGAGCTCTTCCATCTCCAGGGTATATCCCTTGCCTTCAATTCTACATATCACCCTCAGTTTGATGGACAAACAGAATCATTAAATAAATGATTAGACACATATCTTCGGTGCTATGCAGGATCAAAACCTAAGGAATGGAATACTTGGCTACCTATGGTGGTATCGTGGTACAATACCAATCACCATTCCTCCACAAGGTTCACTCCATTTGAGGCCATTTATGGATATTCTCCACCCTCCTTATTATCATATGTTTTTGGTACTTTGGCAAACATGGCAGTGGACGCCCAGCTCAAGGACCACAACACTATCATTACTCTTCTAAAGGAAAATCCACTGCAACCCAAAATCGTATGCAAACACAAGCTTATATCAACACAACTCAACGGCTTTTGAATCACCAACACTGGATCCGAAACCCCATGTTTAGAATAGCCTCGAGGATTGAAGAACGGTAGGCCATGTTTTCTCTCAACGTGCTGAGAAAATTTATATACGAGGTAATTCTTTTCTGCAATGTTTAAATGGTTTCTTACCATATATATACGTTTATTAAGTCGGTGTTGCATTATACTTTCCTAATCCTATAAGGAATTGAAAATACTAAAATTCGGATTATATTGTTTTGTAGAAATATAAATCCAAAAAGAATATACAAAAGACAACAGAAATTGGTCCTAAAATATACGGTAACTCTCTTTTTATTTTTTATTATATATATATATATATATATATGATTTATCATTTTCCCTCTTGGATTTGAAAACTACGAGTACTCTCTCAACCTCAAATATTGGTCTATTTACTTATTTATTTGTTTGCATGCTTTTGGCCTTATCCTCCTAGTTCATTGTCGTCTAGCCATAAAAAAGTTGCAATCTTCTAGAAATCAATTGCTATGCGAAAGAATCTGAAATTGTTTACTAGATTTTTTGGCCCATTTCAAATTCTACAGAGGATTGGCTCCGTCACATACAAGCTGGATTTACTCACTAATGCACGCTGCCACCTGATCTTCCATGTCTCATACCTCAAGTAGAAATTAGGCCCGCACTCCACACCCCTATCGACACTGCCTCATGTTGATATACATGGATAAATTAAGCTGGAACCGGAGCAACTCCTAGATCGGCGCTTGACAAAAAAGAAGGGCCGGGCTATTACAAAAGCTTTGGTTCATTGGAAGGGACCTCCGTCTGAGGATGACACTTAGGAGGACTTGTGGAACATATAGAGCCAATATCCTCACCTTGTGGGCAAGGTGCTTTGAAGGGGAGAAACTTGTTATGGGTGCAGTTTGTAGGATTGGGTTATGGCTATGAGTGACTCAGTAGCAGTGACACGGTGTGAAGATGAAGTGGGAAGACTTTAGAAGATTTCTCTACACAACTGACATCTATTATCATTTAAAGGCTAATTTCATTTACTTTGTTGTTTTGCCTTTGTCGTTTTGCTTTCAGATTGTATTTGCATTTTATGTTTAAACTTGCTATGTTTTGTAACATTCCCTCAAGCCTTCGTTTTGTTGGCTTGTGAGAATGGCTGGGAATTCTGTTAGAAAGGATTCTAATAGAATGCGTGATATAAGGGGTAGGCTAATGGGTAGAAGGTAGATTTTGGAAGACATTGCATTTGCCTAAATCTCTAGAGAGTGAACTCTCTCGAACCAGCTCTATCTTTTAATACCATTTCTTAGTATTTCCTCCATTGTCATCTTCAACCTTCATATGTTCATTTTCATTCACAATCTCACTGAAACACTACACTACCAATAAACACATATTACAATAGCATTGTGAGATATGAGATATTTCAATACTCTTGTATTTTGTTGTTAAAATTTATTGGTTTTATTTTATTTCAGTAAGAATTGCTATAATGTCCAATGTGCCCGGCTCTAATGTGATACCTTTTGTCCTTTTTTTTCTTTTCTTTTTTTGTCCATTTGTTGCTGTTTTGTTTCTTTAGAGCTCGTTTGGTTTGCAGAATGTGTATTCCATTAGGAAAGAGAATAATTACTAGTAGGAATAGAGGAGAGTGGAATGTAAAAGTTATTCATATTCCTTAGTTTGCTAACAACACGCATACTATAACTGAAATTGAATTAAAATTACTAAAAATCACATTTTTTTTTTCAACTCATATTAAAAACAAAAAATTAATAAAAAAACAAAAAAAAAAACATAAAGTAATGGGTGGTCGGCCACACATAGAAGCGGTCGAGGGTGGCCATGGCCACCCTTGAAGCAAATCTAGGGTGGCTGCAGAATTGGCCACAACCACCTCTAACGCCCTCGGGAGTGGCTGCGACCATCCTTGAAGCAAATCTGGGGTGGCTGTGGCCTCTCCAAAATGCAACGGGGATGGTCACACCACCCCTAGACGCCTCTAGGGTGGTCCCCCGAGGTGTCCGGAGGTGGTGCGGCTAGCCCTGGCCTCTTTTGTCAATGGTCGACCACCCCAATTGTATCTTTTTTATTAATTTTTTTAATTTAAAATAAAATAAAATGGATATTTATGAAAAATGTATTCCATTCCTTAAGAAATAGTTATAATTCATAATTATTCCTTTGTGTAAGGGATTAGTTATTCCCACGTGAATGACTATTCATCGAAATAGACATTTACCAAACAAAAGAATGAGTATTCTATAAGAATAACAATTTTATTCCATGGGTCTATTCCACAAATCAAACGGGGCTTAGAGCCTGTTTGAGATTGCGTTTGAGAAATAGAGCTTTTAATCCAAAAAGAGCTTTTGGGCAAAAACTTCATTTTTAAGCTTTTGCCGAAAGTGTTTTTTGACAATTTTTAGGTTTTTTTGAACATTTAAAAGCGCTTTTAATTTTTTTACCAAATGAGTATGTTTTTCTTCAAACAGGCTTTTTGAGTGTTAAAAGCATTTTTAGGCTCCTTAAACGCAATCCCGAACAAGCTCTTACTCTTTTTCTTTAGGCAGAAAACATGACTTGGGTCCAATCTTTGCGGGCTGAGCAGAGAGGATCATCTTGGAGCGGACCCGTTTCTCAAACCCAATTACCCGTCCAAGTCGGATTCTTACCACGTATTGTAATTAGGGGTGTTAACCGGGTCCAGTTTCCCGGTTTTTGACCAAAACCGGGAATCGAAACCGGGACCCCAGTTAACCGGGGTCCCAGTTACCGGCCGGTTCCGGTTTTACCCAGTCCGGTAACTGGTCTTTTAAAAAAATTAGTTTTTTTGGCTTATTTTAGGTATTGGGATTAAAATAAGCCAATTGTTTTTTTCATAAGTTGGCCAATTTTTTTTAAAAATCTATTAGTCTCTTTGTCTAAATTAAATGGGTTTTGTTGTGATTGTTCAAAATAATTGAAAAATAACCCTAAAAAAGTCCAAAAATCCTTAAAAAATCAATGTTTAGCCTATTTGGGCCTTAGAAATAAAAATTTAATTTTTTAAAATACCCTAAACCTAAACCTAAGTGTAAAAAATATTAATATATATAATATATATATTAATATATAAATATAATAATATATAAATATTATTAAATAAAATGGAAACCTGGTTCCAGTATTCCCGATAAAAACCGGTACCGGAACTGGGGTACCCGGTTTTTGGATTTTTCAAACCGAAACTAGAACGGGGACCCCGGTTTCTCGGTTGTCCGGTTCAGGTTCCGGTTTCCCGGTAATTTTTGACACCCCTAATTATAATCCATAAAACCACGTCGTATTGGAACCACAAAAACACTTCTCATTTCTCACTCTTTTTCTTCGGTGCTTAAGATACAGAGAGAGAGAGAGAGAGCAGCAGCAGAAGTTTGTGGAAAGAGCTTCTTATGGCAGCGGCGGCGAGGAGCGCTTTGCTAAATCACCTGAGGGTGCACGTTCAGGCCGTGCCTCGAAACCCTAGTTACACGCTCTCCTTCAACGCGATACGGCGCCGTTTCCTCTCCGAGGAGGTCCGGGGCTCCTTCCTTGACAAATCCGAGGTCACCGATCGGGTCATCTCCGTCGTCAAGAACTTCCAGAAGGTTGATCCTTCCAAGGTAAAATCTGCTACTTCCAAGAGAAACACATTCAACAATTTGTTAGTTTCAGTGTTTTGATTTGTTACTTCCAAGTTAACAATTGCTACTTACAAGATAAACCCTAATTTAGTTGCTTTTTAATGATTAAGAAAACCCGATGTGTAGTAGGCTGTTTGGTTAGTGGGAAAAAAGTAAAACAAAAAAATTTATACGTCCAAGATAAACCCTCACTTTTATATGAAGCGTAGGCTATTTGGTCAGTAGTCGAATGAAGAAATGAGCGAAGATCAAATTGTTAATGTGTCATTTTGTCACTTCCAAGGTAAACCCTAAATTTTGTGATTTAATACTGAACGTTTTTGATTAATTATAAAAAAATGTTTATGTGTTTGATTACTGGGAATGTCAAGTTTTGGAAATGTTTTATTTTGTTTACTCCCAAGATAAACCCTAAGTGTGTGATGAATGTTAGGTTGTTGTTCACACCTACATATATAAATTTTTATATGTTCTCTGTTGATTACTGAAAATGTGAATAAGAAAATGAAAGATTTGTAAGTGCCTCTATAAGTTTGACATTTCCATGGTAAATTTGTCGCTTCCAATATATTTTTTGGATTCCAAAATCCTAGAATGTTTGAACTATGTTTGGTTGTTGAGAATAATCAAGAAAATAAAAGTCAATGAGTAGATTAGTTAACAAAAAAAGTAGATTAATTTTAATATAGGTGGTGATTTTTAAGGGGCATTATATTCTTCATAGGTGATTTGAGTTATGTGTTTGATTAGAAAAAGAAGGAAATTGGTTAAAAAAGAAAAATAGATGTTTTCTTATATAAACTTTCAACGAGTTGACTTTTCCAAGCTAGATCTTTCTCTTATAATTCAAATATAAATTAAATTTTTCATAAATGCATATAGAAATTTATATGATGTGTGGTCTATGAGAAAGGTGACTTCAAAGAAAATGGTTTTATTAATCTTAATTTTGTTTTTGGTCTGAGAGAGCTAAACCAAATGGTTGGCCTGATGTGTGGAGAGCTATTTTTTTCTATAGCCAAATAATGAAGGAATATCTTTACAATTAATAGAATAAAAAACCGTATCAACTCTAATGATTTTGAGGTTGTTTTGAGAAATTGGGGTTTTTGTTTGGTAGATGTTGCGTAGTGCTGTCATGTGCAGAACAGGATCACTGTGGAATCAGACCCTTCTGATTCAGTGATTTTATGACTTTGAATTGCATAACATGGCACTTCAACACTATAAATGCTCTTAAAAAGGGTGGGATGTTGTTCTTTATGCCTTAACGATATTGCGGTATAAAAACCGGATGGTTTTCTACTCTTGTAAGTTTCATTATAGCACTTTGATCATGTTTATTTTGTTTGCGATTAGTGTAAGGGAGCTTTTTACATATTGCAATAATGTCTCATGTTTAAGGATACAATCTGAGTGTGGACTTACATTGTTTTATTGAATATTGCAATGATTGGTAGTTTAATTTGCAAATAACTAAACATGTGAATTCTATTTTTTGCAAATATCAAAAATATTTTGATAAAATTTTTTTTTTACTTATCAATTTTTTTTTTTGACTGGGAGAGATGGTGAATCATGTGCATATTGTGAGGCTTTATGATGATTGTATGTTCCTTGCTATAGCTCTCTAGATTGTGAACCACCATGTCGTTGTTTATTATCCACTTTGTTTTGCTCTTTGTTTTGTCTTGCTTTTTTTTGGGTAGGAGACCTTCCTCTTGTATTTTTATGCCTCATTTTCCAAATAAAAAATATTATGTGCATTGGAGTATTTAGGCTTTATTAAATTGACTTGAGTTGCAAGAAGTTGTCAAATAGCATTTCTAGTGATATTTGGACTTAACCAATAGGTCAGTTATTATAACAATCATCCAGGCTGGAACCTATTCATTGCTAACTCCATTTAGTTGTTATGTGCTTATGAAGATAAGGCACTAGTGCTTTGAAAAAAATATTCTAATTAGCTCTGTATTTGGTTGTTAGTCCATAAAGACTTCATCTTGTTAGTTTTCTCACAATTTACTACATTTGATTTCTTAAAATATGTGTATTCTCTGGGATGCGATACTGTTGGTTGTTCATTTGTCAAAAGATAAATTTCATATTCATTCGACCTGTCCAGAGGTGCACGACTGGTTTGTATTAGTATCTAGCTTCCTAGTGATCGGAAGCTTGTTATGTCCGAGGAAACCTTTTATTAACTGACCCGTTTGTAACAAGGTTTTTCACTGCCAATTAAGTGAATCATCTGACATGTACCTGTCTTCACATCTTTTTTTTTTTTTTTTTAATAAGTAATCGAAATATCAATAAAGGCGCAAGAGGCGTAACCAAGGTATACAAAAAGTATACAAAAGCAACACTTAGCTAGAAATTCAAAAAAAAAAAAAGGCCAACCAAACAAATTACGATAGTCTAAAGCAGCTCTTAGTGGTAAAGAGTATTGAAGAAGAAATATTTAGTTTCACCACCTTCCTCTTGCGATCTTTAGAACTTTTATTATTTCTTTCCTTCTAAAGACACCACAAAAGGCAGGACACCACTATCTTCCATATTGCTACACTTTGAGGACTACCATTTAACCCTCTCCAACAAGCGAAAATGTCTATTACTCGTCTAGGCATAACCCAAAATAGCTCAATACAATTGAAAATAGCACTCCATAAGGCATTAGCAACCTCAAAGTGAAGAAGAAGAAGAAGATTCAGAGGCTCCCCACTCTTACACATACAACACTAATCAACTACAATGACATGCCTCTTCCTTAGGTTATCCATGGTGATGATCTTCTCTAGGACAACCAACCAATCAAAAAATGCTGATCTTAAGGGAACCTTAATCTGCCAAATATTCTTCCCAGGGAAGGGATTACCATAATGAGGGACAAGGACGTTATAAAATGATCCAACTTCGAACAACCCTCTCTTGGAAGGGGCCTAACAAAGCTTGTCTTCACCTCTTGTCAGAATTTAAAACGACAATTAAAAAATGAAGCAAAGTTATCTATCTCCCAATCACGAGCTATTCTGATAAAGCTTATGTTCTACTGAGGGGAGCCGCTAGAAACCTCTAGATGATCAAGCCCCTTAATGCTAGCAATATTATACAAATTCGAAAAGGCTTCCTTGAGGACTTGATTCCCATACCATAAGTCATGCTAGAATTTAATCTTGGAGCTGTCTCTCACCTCAAATCTGGCGTGACTAGAAAATTCCCTTCAACCCCGCCTAATATTTTTCCATAACCCACCCCATACGATCCATGAGCCTCAATAGAACAGAACCTACCCCACAAGCTACCATATATAGAATCCATTACTACCTCTTCTAGTCTATCAACTTATCTTTTCAGTTAATATCTATGTAAACCTCCAAAGAACGAAGTTGATTCCACATCATCTCCCTGATTTCCTCTTGGTTTAAAATATTAAGCATTCAAGGCATTACATGTTAATATAATGTTTAATAAAATTTGTAAAGTTTATCAGTCCACTCATTGTGTGGTAGGTGAAGCTTTAGATGAAGAAGCGAAGAAACTATTGGCTCTACTTTTTATTGTCAAAGATGCTAGGGAGAATGGGTTGCATGGAGACATACTTTTAGACATCAGAAGAGATATAGAGAAGAGAGAGAGATTTGAAGGAGAGAGGGAAGAGAGAGAATTTGAAGAGAGAGGGTGGGTTTTCTGAATAAAAATGGGTGCAAGCTTGCTATGTTCTGTTTGTTTTGATGCAAAACTTTTTCTGGTGGAAAATGTTTTCTGTTGAACTATTTCTTAGGAAAATTAATAATTATTAATTTTCCAATGTTTGGCTGTCATTCTGAAAATGATACTAAAAATATTTTTCGCTTTTTAGTTCACACTAAAACGAAGGAATCCCAAGTGACCACATTTTACAAGGCATTTCATCAAACATGTGCTTACTGCTTAGCATTTGAAATTTTGAACAATAATTTATCCTTCCACATTAATTTCAAATTTAATATCCTTTCATCTACAAACAAAGTCCTCTTATCGTCAAGGATTTTTTTGTTAATCTTTTTTGAAAAAGTGAAATTTCAAATGATAAACAATCGAAGAATCATTCGTTCAAATGAATAGGGGAACATAGAAACAAAAACACCTTCCCAAGACTTGCTTTGCATCTTCCTGCAAGACCCTTCTCTCTCATTCCTTCTTGTTGACCTACAGAGCCTGACCTGGATCCCACTCCTTCCCCATTAACTGCCCCTCTGTTTTGACTTAACCACCTGTTTGTGGGAGCCCCTATTGCTGATGGTCTATGTGCTGGGTAGCTTCAGGTGCTCGTCAGTCCCGAGATCCGAGGAGATTCAGATGGCTGGAGGTAGGTCCCAGCGTGCAGTTTTTGGCGTGGTCTGAAGTAGGATGAGCTTGGTGGAAATGTAAGATATCCGGAGGGACAAGTGGGTAGAGTTGGATTAGGTTCAAGGTCCATGAGCAGGGTGCATGTAATTCTTTTGTAGAGAGGGGGGGAGAGAGAATGGTGTTTTTGGATGATGGGAGTGGGATAGGTAGGGTGTTGTCGGTGGATGAGTATTGCAGGGATGGTGGTGATTTTGTAGATTGGGAGCTGGAGAGAGAGGGAGAGAGAGAGAGAGGGAGAGAGGAGCCGATGAAAGAAGGGTTGAGGGAAGAGAGGAGCTGCTGAAAGTCGGTGGGAGCGCTCAGGTTGTGTGACAAGAAGAGATGTCTAAACCATTTTATAGAGAAAAAAGGCTCTGTTTTATTGTAGATCAAATGATTTTTTTGGTTAATCAAGTTCATCTGCTCTAACCAATCACTCAAAAATGCTGAAAATGTTTACAATACTGTTTTACTTTGAAACAAATATAGCCTTACAAATATTTGTTTTGTCTGTTCCTTTTTTTTTTTTTTTTTTTTTTTTTTTTTTTTTTAAAGTTCTGATTTTATCATTGAAGTCCGTTCTACTGCTCAATTTTTATGTTTTTCCTTTTTGACAGGTCTCAGCAAATGCCCACTTTCAAAATGATCTTGGGTTAGATAGTTTAGATGCTGTGGAGATCGTGATGGCACTTGAAGAAGAGTTTGGGTTTGAGATCCCTGATAATGAAGCAGACAAGATCAACTCCATCAGCCTTGCTGTTGACTTTATTGCTTCTCACCCTCAGGCAAAGTAGAGGGAAACTGTTGAGGCCTTCTCAAATTTTCCTAATGTTTATTGTGAGGCTTTAGCTATGAGTAGAAATCTTGAACGCTTGAACCTTTTATTTCCTTATTCTCTTTCTCGAAATGCTATTTGGTTTTCCTGCCCTTTTGAATCCTCTCTTTAAAGAGTTTTGGGCATGTAATGCTGTTTCTCCAGGTATGGAATGGAAGCTGATTGTAGTGACTCGAACTACTCGTCAAAAATTTATTTGCTGATGTTTCATTTCAATAAAAATAATTTGGTTAATGTTTAATTTGAAATCTCAGGGGGCTTGAAAGTCTGGAGTCTTGTTGACAGCATTTTGTTGGCAGGAGGTTAGGTTTTTGAGTCGCGAGTCATATGGAAATCTTTTTTCATGGGAGACTCTATTTTCTATTGTATTTCGTTATTTAAATACTGCGTTACTATGTAATAAAAGAAAGGAGTCAAGAAATTATTTAAACCCTACGTTTCTAAAAGTTGAGAGCATCTCTATTTACTTACAAAATCTATTATTTTTGTAAGTTCTTATAACCCGTTACGTATGCACGTAACAGTGGGGTCAGCAACCTCAATAAGGGGAGGTCTCTTCCTCGATTTTTTTTTATTATTTAATTTGGTTTTATCTGAGTTTGTAATTTTACAAAGTTTCATTAAATTAAAAAAGAAAAAAGAAAAAAAAAAGAAGACAATTTGTACAAAAACAAATAAAGCAAGTGGGAGTTTCTATTGTGTGTGTGTGTTTTTTTTTTTTTTTAAAAAAAATGACTGGCTTATAAAATTATTACTGAGTTTACGATTGATCATTATTGAATTTTGATCAAAAAGTAATTTTAAAAGTCATCTAATTTTCCCCTCCCCCACCCCAAAAAAAAAAAAAAAAAGTCACCTAATTTTTGGAGGGACAAACTTTTAGAATAATTCCATAAAGCTTACAGCAATGGCACTTTTAAATAATAGGTAAAGTCTTTTTAACCTTCTCAAACTACCACCTCAATAACAACCTCCTCCTTAAACTATCAATTTTGTTATATATTTTAATTATATAAAATATATAATTGTTATTACTTAAGATCGATTATGAAGAATAACAATAATTCCATTGAACTTCAATCAAATTTTAAATGAGCTCATCTAGAGTGAGATTTAGCAAATTAGTTAGTAGATTATTACTTAAGAAAAAAAAGATATATGATTGCCATTGTATTGATTGAGACCAAATCCGAAAAAGCCTATCTACAAAAAAAGATCTTGTCAACCATGATTTTTCACAAACGCGCTTTGGAAAAAAATGACGTCGTTTTAATCCAAGCATAACAAAAAAAAAAAAAATTAAAAAAATTGTAAATTATATATTTTAAACAATAATTAAATCTTGTTGAATTGTTTATTTATTTTGTTCGTTATTCTGTAATGTTTTTAATTAATTTTTGTTCAATTTTAGTTTTTTCTTTTCATTAAAATTTTTTTTTTGACCCCATAAACCAAAATTTTGGCTCCGTCACTGCTAGTCACATATTAATCTATTAAATGATAAATGTTTAATTTACATCTTTTGTTTATCTCTGTACAAGAAATAAAATAAATTTACCGTTAAATTTGTAAAACTCAGTATGAATTTCACATAATTGAAGTATTCAATTATGAATTTTAAAAAAACATGAACACAAAATGTATAACACCAAACATGGCGTTTTTACCAACCAAAAAAAAAAAAAAAAAATTATTATTATTATTAACGAAACTCATCGGCCTGCATTTTGGTGTACCTACCTAATAAAGGATGTCATTTAAAAAAAATAGAGGATGTCGTTGTCATTTATCCTCTTTCCACTCGGCTTCGCCGTGGACTTGGGGGAAGACTTTGAAAATTAGTCAACACGGGAAGGACAAAGACCCAGGTCTTCTGCGCCAATGCCCCTTCCTTTCAACAAATTTTCAGCTCTACCCTTTTGTCACTCCGAATTTTGAGGGTTGCCGGCTTCGTTGGGATGAAGAAAACATTCATTTCTTTAAAATTAATTCATGGGTTTGTTTGGTAAACTATTTCGTTTTAGTTTCAGCTTCGGTTTGATATTGTAGCAAAAATTGATTGATGTAAAAAATGTAAGAATTTTTTTTTGAAAAAGTGAAAAAATAAGAATGTTTTATATGAAAAAATAAAAAAAATTTGTTTTGTAGTAATTTTTTAATTTAAATAATAATAAAAAGTGATTGATGTGATATTAAAAGTAAAATAACGTTAAAAAAACGAAAAAGTAGGTTGTCTTTGTTTTGCCTAAACCCTTTACCAAATGACTTATTTTTATACTTTTTATGAGAAGAACGGTACACAATTACAAATATTTTCAAGTGCTCTATACTTCGTATATTTACTTTTTGACAAGATAATGAAAATTATTATCGAATAAAAATCTATCGATAATTTTCACATGAGCACCGAAAACTATGTGGAGTAATTTTTTTTTTTTTTTTTTAATTCCAATTTAACTCAAATTTTGTTTTAATTCAACAATTTCATATTGAGTGTCTTGGGAATCTAATACTATTTTTTTTTTTTTTAATTCACAACCCATATTATCTACTATAAATGTATCAAATACTATATAATTGTCATACAATTAAAATAACGTGACAGTAATAATCAATTTCTAAATTTTTCTTTTTATAAATTTTTATTAAAAAATTAATTTTTATTATCACGTCATCCCTTTTATATAAGAGTCATATAACCTTGTATAATGAGAATATTAGTGGCCTACATATTTGTCAGCAAATGCTTGGGGTTGGCTAGTGCAACGTTACACTCAAATCTGATTGGCCAGGGGACACCATCACAGAAAGTCATAGAGAAGTGTAATTAAAGAGAAAAGCAAGGGCAAACAGGTACCAAAGCTTTCTATATAATGAGCAGGCAAGCTCTGAGACAATGGAGTAGCAACAATGGAGGAAGATGCTTTAGCTTTTGCCCTAAAGCTTAATACTAATAAGCTTAGGCTTATGCTGTTGTTGGTGTCCTTGTGTTTTTCCTTTCTCACACATTTTTCACTTTCAGAAGTCATTTTTGAAGAGCGCTTCCATGGTAAAATTTTCACTACTCTCTACTTGATAATCTTCATCTTCTTTCATTCTTTTTAGGTGCCATGTTTGGTTGCTGAAAAAGGCAAAAAAAATCAGTTTTATTATTTTGCCACGTGGTTTATAACTAACTAACTAACTAACTTACTTTCATAACTGCTGTTGCTTTGGTAATTGGGTTGTTTCTACTTTTTTATTGTTTTTTGTTTTTGACTGAGAAAAGAAAATGTTTTGGGTTTTAGCCTCTTATTGTTAATTGTTTATTGTTTTATGCTGTCTTTTCTCTTTTTGGGTGTTGAGAAAATATGGAAAAGATATTTTAATAATATTCATTTCCTCATAACCCTAGCATTTTGAATTCAATTATTTAAATTAATGAGTTCAACTTACTATTTTTGTCTACCTATATTATTAAGGTAAGCTTGATGCAGTATTTGTTTTTTAATAGAAAAATGACTTATTTAGTCTCTGGAGGTGTTACCAAACTGATGTTTAGTTATCAAAAGTATTTTAAAAATTCTTAGGTAAGCTGTATGTTCAAAATAGTCTTTATGTTAACCGAAATCGTTAGATGCATACGTGGATTTATTGTTTTACTGATTGATGATACGTGACGTAGTTGATGACTCAACATATTATATAATTTTATATATATAAAGTAGGGGCTGAGTGATGTCACCCCTTATCTGTCGGAGGTAGCTTCCTCTCACCATACGAGGGGCGGTCGGCCGCCTCTTACCAAGTGAGTGGTGATCAGCTGCCCCCTCAGAGGGAAACTTTTAAAACTAGAAATTTTGGAGAAATGCTAGGAGTCAATATTTTTCTTATATTTGGCCCATTTCATCTTACAACTATTAGATTTGTGGACTTATATGGGCTCCACATAAATTAATGATGGACCTTACAAATTTAATAGTTGATCTATTGAATTTGTAAGAGAATATGAATCAAATATGAAGAGCTTATTGATCCCTAGAATTTCTCAGATTTTTGCAACATGGTTATTTTAGTTATCCATCCTCTTTGACACTAGATCCTTTTAATGAACAAACTTAGAGTTTTTGTTGGATGCTCTGAACCTGTTCTAAATTTAAAAAATTTTCAACCAGGAAAAAAAAAAAAAAAAAAAAAAAACAAAACAAAAATTCATTTCTTTTAACCAGTTATTTTTGGGGTTTGCACTTGGATTCCTAACTCTGTTTTTCTTTCTTTTGCCTGTTGTTGCTGAACAAAGATGACTGGCAAAGCCGTTGGGTCAAGTCAGATTGGAAAAAGAATGAAGGAAAAGCAGGTTCTTTTAAACATACAGCTGGAAAGTGGTCAGGAGATCCAGATGATAAAGGTATAACCTCACTTTTGGTTGTTGATTGAAACTCCAAAATGAAGAATATTGTTGTTTGCTTTATTTCTTGAAATGGAAAAATGATTAATTGCAGAAATCCCTTAACTATTATGTAAAGTAGCTATGTTTCTCATTAATATTACAATCCATTTGCAGCAATAATATTCCTTGTTTTTTGAAAAGCATTTAGCCAATTTGTTTGTTTTTAGCAGTGGCTATCTTGCTTGCAAACTTTATCAATTCCCCATTCTTTTGGAATTTTCTGTTTAAAATAGGCAAATCTAATACGTAGTTTTGGAAATTTTGGTCATAAGATTGTCAAACATTTGTAGTTGGTTAAAATATGAAGGCTGCTTGGATATATCTGTCAGTGAGCTAATTCATATCTAATGGACTAATTATGAGATGTTCATATTATATCATTGCCACTACCTCAAGTATTGGTCACTAAATCCTGCAAATGGATTCAAATCCCAGTACACTTATGTGATGTAAAATACTACTAAAATGGTAGATTTCTTAAATTTATTCAAATTAAAGTTGCTTTTATACATGGACCATGCTTTTTGTCAAGCCATTTTAAATTCTGCAAGTTGTACAAGTTATTATTCAGCACAGATTCTGGGGTAAATTGAGGGTAAATTCCAGCTGAATTTAGTTTAAGCAGTTTACTTGAATAAGTATAGGATTGATGTATAATGCTTTGACAAGTAGTTGATTTAAGATCTCTTATCAAAAAAAAAATAAAAAAAAAGTAGTTGATTTAAGATCTAGGAAAAATTTCAACAAGTAGTATTGGGAGAAAACTTGGAAAACTGGATTTAGTGAATAAAACAAATAAATTCAATGGTGATATCAGTAGAACAGCAGTAAAGAGGATATTTCATGCTGATCAGAGCTAAATTATTGGTGGTTAAATGGTGGTAAAAATGTTAGGGTTTAGGTTTCAGAAAGATGCAACAGAAGGGTTAGGATTTGGAGAGAGAATAAAGGGGTGGAAGGCTTTGGGGACTGTTCTGAGGTGGTGAAGTATTTTGGTGGCTGGTTGTCCTCTTTGTAGGATAGGTTTTGATGGGTTGAAAGGGGAAAAGGGTAGGGTTTAGTCCAGGGTCTTTAAGGATATAAAAGAAGATTATTTTCAGATATGCTTCTGGCCTTCTGGGAGTTTAGAGCTTAGATAAGTGTTGACAAAAAAAAAAAGAGGATAAATAGAGTTAGAAGTTGATAGTAAGTACTTCAAAGTGCATGTAGCATTTGTCAAACTTGATTGAAACTGAAGAAAATACCAAATAACACGAATCCAGAAGCTCCTAGGATTTAAAAATTAAACAATAAGACTCATAATAACATAAGTAGCTTAGAAAGGGTGACAATTAGGTCTCTCATTGAAAGTAGACAATACTTTTGAATTACTTGGATTTTGTTTTTGTGAGAGCTTTTGACTGGGTGCATGAGAAGGACTCTTGGCCACTTTTGCTAAGATATTAATGACTTGAATTGATGATGAATTGTGGTAGAAAACAAAATCTGGATGTTTTAGAAACCATTTCATTAAAAAAGTAGGGGCTGTTCATGAGACTAATGCTTTCATCCTTATGGTTTACATTTTACCAGACCAATTGCATTTTTTTTTCTTCTGTTTAATGAATATGGTAGGCTTGGTGGCATTAATAATTTAAATTTGGTGACCTAGGTAATTAATGTAGCTTTCTGATGATACAAAATTCTGTAGGTATTCAAACATCTTCTGATGCGAAACATTCTGCCATATCTGCAAAGATACCAGAGTTCAGCAACAAGAACAGAACATTGGTAGTTCAATATTCTATAAGACTTGAGCAGGATATTGAATGTGGTGGTGGTTACATAAAGCTTCTCTCTGGATTTGTGAATCAAAAGAAATTTGGCGGGGACACTCCATACAGGTTTGTTTCTCAATGCTTTTAGCATGTTTAGGGGCTTTTAAACATGTTAGAGAAAGCTTTAAAACATCTTGTTCTTTTAGCTTGTATTTTCTCGATTTATTTTATGAAAAGACAGTATATCTGTTAAATTTAAATGTTGAATGAACAACCTGACAAAATACAGTTACAGTGCATAAGGATAGAGCGATCACAAAGAAGCATATCGATCCCTACGTCTTTTAGTAAACACCCCATCTTTAAAATTGAATGTGAAGGCTGTGAATGCTCTTCCTGCTAAGCAAATTCATGAAAAGTGACTGTGTCTTCACCCAAAGGTCTGGTAAAGACTTCTGTAAGTTAAGTGAGTGATACTGCTAATGTAGGCACTGTGAAGTAGATAATTCTGAAGCTTTCACAAACAAAATGACACTCATGCATGATTTGCTTGTATTACTTCATGAAAGTAATGGGCTGGTCCTACAATTTTTGAAAAGGGTTTGGTTATCACAAGATAGAGGGTAAAGAATGTGCTGAGGCTATACTTTTTTTTGATAAGTAAAAATCAAATTGTTTGGTATGTGCTGAGACTATACTTACATTGAGGGAGAATGAGAAACGCTAAGATCGGCAAGAAAGTAATCTAACCACCCAGTTCAGAAGTAATCATATGCAAGGCACAATATTCATTTTTTGCTGAAGATCTAGAGATAGTTCCAAGATATTATTGGAGTGTCACCCAAAAGAGTACATTTATGTATATAATATTGCATGCATTTGCATATAAGGAATATGGACTTATGAAAGTTGGGGTTAGTAATTTGCATATAGCAAGTTGGAAGTTAGTATCTTTGACAAATTAACCGAAAGAGAATGTTCTGGGATATTTGGCTGAGGCCATTGAAAATAATTTTATATAAATATTCTCCTTCCACATTTTTGAAACTTTCAGTTACTTTTTGTGCTTCTCTCATGTTCTAAGCTGTTTCTGCTTTCTTTCTTTTTAATTAAATAAGTTTATCCCTAATGTCACACCACATTCTAAACTATTAGCAGTTATGCTCTTCAGCCATTGGTCTCTCCCGTTTCGGATTCGGAGACTACTAGTGTAATGATTTGTTGTTTTCCTTTTCTCTTGTTCCCTTCTTACTGTACTAATTGACGTTCCTGTTTTGTTTGTGTAGTTTAATGTTTGGACCAGATATATGTGGCACGCAGACAAAGAAGCTCCATGTTATACTCTCCTACCAGGGCCAAAATTACCCCATGAAGAAGGATTTAGAATGTGAAACAGACAAGCTTACTCATTTTTATACATTTATTCTTAGGCCTGATGCAACATATAGCATCTTGATTGACAATCGGGAGAGGGATTCTGGAAGCATGTATACAGATTGGGATATTCTTCCCCCACGGAAAATTAAGGAAGTCAATGCGAAAAAGGTATCTCCTTGAGCTCAGATACTCAAATAGTCACTTAATAACTTAACTCCGATAATCCTTTGGTGATTACCATCAGTCTTCAATTTTCAGAATTATATGAGATTCAACTTTTCACATTACAATATCCTTCTAGGATAGTTTGAGGTTTACCTTACTTGTTATGACATATCTTATCTAGCAATTTTCATTGATCTTCTGAAAATTTAGTGTCATTTTCCATATCTCACAGCCTGCAGACTGGGATGATAGGGAATATATTGATGATCCTAATGGAATCAAACCTGAGGTATCTAGACTTTGTATTTTTCTTCCTAGTTAATGGCTATGCAGTTTGTATATGCACTGCATAAACCATTAATGTTTATTTTGGTATTGCAGGGATATGATTCAATTCCAGCAGAAGTGCCCGACCCAAAAGCTAAAGAGGTTTGTTTATTGTCTAAGAGTCACAGCATAAGCAAAGCCATGTGTATGCTTTGTTTTTTATTTTTCTTCCTCATTTCCCTTTGTAGTTTGATGTTGAATGCTGCTATTTTATGACATGATGCCTTTGAATGGCATTAAAAAAGAATGAAATAAGACATCTCACATTTTCTTTTCCGTGATTAGCCTGATAATTGGGATGAAGAAGAGGATGGTATATGGAAGCCCTCAAAGGTACCTAATCCAGCATTTAAAGGACCATGGAAGCGCAAGGTATGTCAATTAAGCTCAAGAACTACAGATATAGTTTGAGGCTTGATTGGTGCAGTTTCTCATAAACTTGCCCTTTTTGACTTGACAGAAGATTAAAAACCCCAACTATAAAGGGAAATGGAAGATTCCTTGGATTGATAATCCAGGTATTGCAAAACATATCTATATATTTTTGTTCAAGTCAGGATGTAAAATAATTAGGACCGCAGGTCTGAAAAGATTGCAACTGAAGTAGTTTCCTCTTTACATATCCAGAGTTTGAAGATGATCCTGATCTTTATGTGCTTAAGCCAATCAAGTATGTGGGAATTGAAGTTTGGCAGGTAAGGCATAAGTCTCGATTTTCTCTGTTAGAAGGCCTGATCATTGTGTTGCAAGCATTAACAGTTTATATGATGAATGGACTTCGAAATGTAGGTTAAGGCTGGGGCAGTTTTCGACAACATTCTGATTAGTGATGATCCAGATTATGCCAAACAAGTTGTTGAGGAAGTATTTGCCAATAGGGAGGTGTGGCCCTTCTCCTTTCCCTTCAGTGTCATATTTCAGCTAAATAGCAGTTCCTTATTTGAATATCTTTTCTTTTCTTTTTTCCTGGGAGTTCAGGCTGAAAAAGAGGCATTTGAGAAAGCAGAACAAGTGCGAAAAGCACGAGAGGAAGAGGTTCTTAGCATTACAAACTGTTGACGCAATTTCAATGAGTTTTTCAATCTTGGGTGAATTTCTTTTTAAGTGACCGAGCCTTTTAAATATTTATTGTGCAGGAAGCTCAAAGAGCAAGAGAAGAAGGCGAAAGGAGGAGAAAAGAGAGGGGCTATGATCACCGCTATCGAGATAGATATAAAGACAGATACAGAAAGGTATGAATGATGTGCTTGCTCTCTTTTAATTTTGCCATCATGTTTTTTATCTATTTTCCATTGTTTGATGACCACCTTCATGATACAACAAGTCATAAAACCTATCATGGGCTTGGGGTGAGGCCTTCCTTTTTAAGTTTTGAGGGAAGTTTGGTTTTCTGTGCTTGATTCATTAAGTTGGCATTTTTCTCCCAACTGTAAATGGCTATTCCCTGTCAAAAGCTTCTTCTGGAGAAATTAGACCATCCTTAATTTAGACAATAATCAAATAATGAGCTACTTTTAGCATTAAATCTTTATTTTTGCCAAGATAAGACGAAGTTATAATGAATTTCCCACGTAGCCGAGTCCGAAAAGAGATTTCTTTAAAGAGTTTTGGCCTCTTTTCTGAACAAAGTTATAGAGGACTCTTAATTGGGAAAACTTCTTGTGATGTTTCCTAATGGTGGGCAGTTGATGGGGATTGGTTTCTTCCTTGTTTCATGTGCTTTTCCTTTTTGTTTTGTCTTACTTTTGGAACTAATAAGACTTGCATGATTGTTTCATATGCAGAATCACCGTCGTGATCACTTTGATTATGATCATGTAAGCATCATTCTCTTCTCTACTTATTCTTAATGTCAAATAGAGGTAGCATCCATTGTAACGAAGCAAAACTTTTTTTCTTAAAGTAAATTACTTGAGGTAATGCTGGATGCTTGCATTACAAGCAAATGGTGTTTAAAAATAAAGGGATTGAAGAATGAGAATTAGGTAAAGATTTTGATAGGATGTGAGATGTAATTGCTTGTTGATAGATAAATTAAGATGTTTTAAAATCAGATATTTTTAAAGACGAAAACGGCATCGTTTAGGGTGGGGGAATGGATTTGGGTTGGTGGTGATGTTCTTTATAAGAAGTATTGCTTTATTCTTTTATTTCTTTCTTTATTGATTTTCATTTACTTTTATTTGATTTGCAGGATGAGCTTTAAATGGCAGTGTGGGTCTTTTCTCTCTTCCTACTCTTAGGAGTTTATGATGTGGCTCGTCAAGAAAAAAATGGAATCATTTATAGCCCATATGGAAGCCAAGTTGGGAAGGGAAAAAAATGGAATAAGAAAAGGAATGTTTACCAACAAATTACTTTCTATGCAAATCCCTTTTTCACTTGCTAATTTTGGTGCTTTCACTGTTTCTAAAGTAAGCTAGGATCTCCTTGAGTTGCTGTAACAATTGAATAAAGGAAATGTAATTCGCTTTTGATGTCATTAATTTCCAATGTTTGTATAAAGACACAAGTCATGTAATGTCTTTATATGTTTCAAAAGTACATGTGCTACCAACATTATTGTCAACATTACGGCTTCACAACAACACTATTATTGTTCCCCAAGACACAAGTCATGGAGGAACATTATTGCCAACATTACGGCTTCACAACTAACACTATTATTGTTCCCAAAGACACAAGTCATGGAATGTCTTTATACCTTTCCAAAACACGTACTACCAACATTATTGTCAACATTACGGCTTCACAACAACATTATTATTATTATTTCCAAGGGATAACTCAATTGGTTGAGAAGCATGCCTCATGAAACGAAAATCACTAGTTCGAATCCTCTCTTCTCCCATTGATTGAACTTTGAATAAATTGTAATCTTTTATCTTACATTACATTTTGTGTGCATTCGTATAGACTGCTCTGCTTGACCTTATACTCCTTTGTGCCTCTAAGGGACTAAGCAAACAACCTAAAACTTCACATTGGGAGGTTGTGGTTCCTATTCTATGATACCTAAAGAAATTCCTATGACGATATTCTTTTTATTTTATTTTTAATAATTATTTATAAGAAAGAAAAATAATAAAAATAAAAAGGAACAAAAAGAAAAGGTTGTCTTATCATCTCATCAATTAACACAAAAGTAAGAAAACAACAAAACCCGGACAGTTGGCTCCGTTTACATAATAAACTCAACACAACACTCATCTGTATATAGTAATATGATAAAAACAAACATAGATTTTACTTTTCCAGTATACTTATTCATCAAAACCATCATGGCGCAATGCCATTTCCTAAATTTACAGGAACTGAATACAACAGCTACAAATGAGACTTATATGAAAACAACAAACAACATTTACAGCATACCATTTGTGGAGACCAACCTGACCCGATGCCCCTGTCGGTCAAACATGACCCTCTTCTCTTCTCTTCTCTTCTCCCTCTTTTTTTTTTTTTTTTTTTTAACAAAGGTTGTATCTTTCTCATAAAGACAGAAGTATCAGGCCAAAAAGTCTGTACAACACAGCCCAGAAGCACACATTCCTCAAGCATAAGACCAGTGGAACCAGATCTGAAATTCTCGCAAGGCAAAAGAAAAGAAAAAAAACCACAGATGCTAACTTTCTCTTTCTTTAATTTGTTTATTTATTTATAGGTTGAGTGAGCTAACTCGAATATTGAACCATATCTGCCTCCACAAATCTATGACACTGCCCTCAGTACATCACGCTCATGACCAAGTTCATACTCGAGCTTTCCAGATTCGCCCTGAAATTGAAGGGTAGCCAAATTTAGGACCATCAGAAATGAAAATACAAATTCATCAAGAGAAGTTATGGGTAACTATCACCCAATATTATAAGAAAACAAAAGGTCAGATCAAGAAAGTCGAATTTCAAAAGAAAATCTACTTAAGAAGGAATTAGACATTACAAAGTCAGAACTATCACATCCTAACAGATTCTGTGCAGCAAAAGCTAATATGTTATTAAGATTCTTTAAATGATTATACATTATAGAATAGAGATGAACAATCCCAAGCTTCAATTGGCTGCCGGCCAGATCTGAAAATTTTGGTGTCTATTCCAAGACATGCTTTTTTCTTGTGGTTGGCAGCCCAAGATAGCTCTCTACGGGAGACAGATTGCTGAAATGGTTCAGGGTAAGTGAAGCGCTTGTTTTGTAGGAGCATTATTGAGTGTAGAGATCATTTGTATTGCGAGTGTGGTTTCAGCAAGAGGATTTGGAGGGAAGTGATACAAAAGTGCTCCCTAATTTCTTTTCCTACTGCTTGGGATGAGGTCTTAGGTAAAGGGATGAGTGATTGGAGGGGTAAGAGTCTTAAAGCAGCTGTTTGCAAGCTTGCTTGGGGTTCTACTGACTATAACATTTAGAGGTACAGAAACAGTGTGAAATTCGGGAGCCGGTTTTATACTGAGGAACAGATTTTGCAAAATATCTGTTGGGAAGTTAGTACTAGGATTGTGGGGAGAGGTAGAGGAAAGTTTAAGGCTCATGAAGATAATGTGCTTCTCTGTAATAACTGGGGCATTCCCTCAAGTATTCTGGTTTAGCTAGTTATCCGAATGCTTTTGGCAAGTTTTGATGGTAGTGAGTTAGCATGTTTCAGTTTTGTTAGTGCTGGGCTACCTTTTTTGGCTGGGTTGTTGCTGGTTGTGGAAAATGCCCTTGGCTTGTTTGCCTGAGTTTGGCTGGTCTTGTTTTTGGAGGGTTATATTTCCTTCAGAGTGCTGCTGCTTTGGTCCTGAAGGTTTCTGGTGCTGAGTCCTGCAGGTTTGATTTTCTGGTGGAAGAATTCTGAGATCTGAGCTTTCTGTTGCTGCTCTGGTGGCTGGTGCATAGCTTTCTTTTGCTTTTCTTTGTGGTTGTATAGATGGTGTTCTTTGTGAGGCATTTGTATGGATTCTTTGTTGTTTTGGAGGTGGCTTTAGGCTCTGAGAAGATTGAGAGTTGTCTGTATAACTTTGTTTTGTTGTTGTTGGATTAAGTCGCTTAGCAACTTGTGATACAGTGGGTCTTCTGCTGGAGAGTTCTGTAATCTTTGTGTTGCTATAAAAAATTTCATTCATCCAATAAAAAAATCCCAAGCTTCAATACGTCCTTCCCTCAACTTGCTCTCTAGTATTCAGAGTTTGCCTCGATTTGGTACTAACTCAATAAAGAAAAAACCCCAACTGCCAAGGTCAGCTGCATGACTCCTAAGTATCACAGATTATTTGAAATCCTAAAAGATATTGCAATTTACACATGAATTTTGCTTTGCAAAGTCCAACACATTAGTGGTTTTTCCATGAAGATAGCTATATGTAAAGACAGCTATGTCTATGGATATAATTGTTTCAACCTAAAACATTGATTGAAAATTAAAACGCCATCTAGGACACAATGAAGCCAAAATACGCTATACATTATGACTAGTACCATCATTATTTGTAACTTAACAAATATTACATCACTAAAGCCAGAAGTAAAATCCTAGGCGAAGATACTCATCAAATTCTTAAATACCAGTCCCCAATTAATTTTCTTAACAGGGCAAAAGCTAAAAGGAATGAACTGCAAAGGACCCCCTATGCAAAAGAAGAATCATCATAAGTAACTTCGATTCTTTATATCACCATAAGTTCTATTATACCTTTGCAAAAAAGAGTACAATTACATGATTGACTGGTGTAAATCAACCTCAAAAACAGATATCATGAAATTAGAACTTCTCGTATTTACTAGGAATCATCACAGCCTCGGGTGGAAAAAAAGTGTAGAGCAAAGGAGTCAACATATTTTACCTTGAATAATCACATATTCATAATCCCTCAAAATTTCGACATCACAAATTTTGCGTATCAACCATACTCCTTCAGAAAAAGCTACATCGTGGAAATTAATGGCATGGAAGCAACAAAAAATTTGAAAATTGATGAGTCTAAGGTTCAACTTACAGAAGAAGGGAAGGGGACAGAATCTAGAAGCTAAAAGTAGAAAATTTATTAGTTGTCATATCCAAAAACAAGAATCAGAAGCCCAACATAGTAAATGATTTACAGTTCTCCATAAATCTAAACCTATATGGAAGGGCATGGCATGACCACCACATCAATTATAGTTCTTCAGAAAGAGCTACATTATGGAAATGAATGGCATGGAAGCAACAAAAAAATTGAAGATTGATGAGTCTTAGAGGAAGAGCATGACATCAACATAATCACGCCCAGATCTTATTCAATTTTTTTTCTCAGACAAATTCATCATAAGTCTCAATATAAACAACACTCCGAGCCAACAAAAATAACCACAAAATTCACCATTTCCATTTATAATCATCACATCCTCACAAATACCCAAAATGGAAAGCCTAAGACATCAATCGGAAGTTCACTGAAAAAAAAGCTCTAAAAAAAAAAAAAAAAATCTCACCACCCTATCAAAGCAAAATCCCATATTACAAAACTCCCACAACTTAAAACTTCAAAAAGCAATTGAAATTCATCAAAAGCAACCTGAAACTAAACGCAACTTAACCACCCATCAAAGCAAAACCCTGTATCGTACTTGAAACTTCAAAAGCGATTAAATCAACAAAAACATTCATAAGTAAACATACAAAACCACATATTCTTACATCCCCACAGATTCCCACAGTGCGAAACCTCAAAGAGTAATCCAAATTCATCCCCCCAACAAACAAAAAGTCGCACATATTACAAACAACACAATTTATTGAGTAGAAGACAAGTGACACAGATACTGACCTTCAGAGACTCCGAATCCAGGAGACTGCCATCGACTAAATCACTGGGGCCCAAAGGCTCGGCAACGGTGCAATCAGGAGGGGACTCAAAAAGGGACAAAGAGTACTGCTTGTCGACCACGCCCACATCGAAGTGAATAACCCCAGAACTGGGAACATCCACGCGTATCCCTTTCACAGGGAACCAGAGGAAGAGCTCCTGCGCCGAGACACCAGAAAGGTTGCCGATGTGGGCGTGGGTGAGGTAAAAGGAGATGTTGGGGTCGTAGAGGAGCTGGTTCTCGAACTTGGCGATGCAAGGGTTTGGCAGGGAGATTTGGAAGAGCGACGTTGTGGGTGAGACCGAAAAGTTGGTTATGCCCTTCGGGAGGAGGCCTGTGGGGAGGCCATGGAGGCGGAGGTGGTCGTAGATGGTGGTGGTGGCAGAGGTCGTGATGAGTAGGAGAGAGAGGAGAAGAAAGTGCGAGAAAGTGAGGGAAAGGGTGGGAAAGTGTGGGAAAATCTGGGGACCCATCTGGGATTTTTGGTTATTTAGAGAAGGGTTTGATTGATCGTTCGATCGGTTTAATTTTTTTGATTTGAGGAAGAAGTTAGTTTTGTGTGTTTCGGGAAGCGAAAAACAAAAATATACCAATTGTTTGATGTTTCTGGTTAAACTCTGTTGCAGGAAGATTTCTAATCCACGCGCTATTGGTGGGCGTAGTTAAGACGCGCGGGAAAGTGTGTGGGAAAGGGTGGGAAAACAAGAGAAAATTTGATGAGGACCCATTTGTGAAAGGAAAAGAGTTACTATTGTGTAAAGTATAATTAGCAGTTGGCAAAAGAAAATAAAATGTTTGTTGGCTTTGCCTTGTGAGTTGTGAACCCATTCAACTTGAATATGATTCATGAGGTTAGCATTCATTTTTATGTTTTTTTTTTAAAAAAAAAAAGAAAAAAAATTGACGTGGCTTTTATATTTATATTATTACTGAATTTTGATTCATAGTAATTTTAAAAGTTCCATCAATTTTGGGAGGACACAATAAAGATTCAATAGTAATTTTAAAAGATACATCAATTTTAAGAAGACATAACGATGTCATTTAGCATTACTCGACCAATACATGCACATATTCTTTGAATAATCCTCGAACAGGCTTCCGTTTAGCTTGGAAAATGCATGACAAAATTATCTTTTCAGAAATGCTATACATAATTCCACTCTCACACTTTTAAATGCGTACTTGAGAGTGAGAGTGTGTATAGCATTTTTCCACATACCTAGCATGATATTAATGGAAATAATAAAACACGTGGGAAGCAGAATAAATGAAACTTAATCTTCCATTTTGCATGAGCCCTCATAGTTCAAAGACTCTAAATTTAGTGTATTTAACTTCTAATTTATTGTAATGTCACTCAACTGTTAGGTTTTTCCATTAAATCATATCAAGATTCTCAAAATATCCCTATTTTTTACTATTAAAAAAAAAAAAAAAAAAAAAAAAAAAAAAGAAAATTGTAAAGATTCAAGTGTTGGCATTTTTGTAAATTCTATTAAATCCTTACCAACGTTTGAATCTTTGAAATTTTTTTCCTTTTTTCAAAAATTAAAAAATAAAATAAAATTGGGGGGTATTTTGGGTAATTTTAATACCCCTCGGTTAGGATTTAACAGAAAAACCTAACAAGTAGGTGATATTGCAAAAAATTAAAAGTTCGATATACTAAATTGACCGTTTTTAAACTTTGAAATGTAATTATAAAAATGATAGAAGTTCAAGTACGTTTAGTGAAGTTAAGAAGATTTTAGCTTTTTTATTAAGAAGATTTTCTTCTCAATCATTTTGCAACAAACCAAAATGGGTATGAACTTCATTTCATAAATCTCCGAGTAGTAGGTATGTAGTCTTTTCTCTCGGTGATCTTGTTCAGCATGTCAAAAGATATAGCACGATCGACATACTGTAGTCTTATCAGATAAAATGCCAAATTTTATCACCGAATATGAATAATTATTTTATAATTATAGATGACTTATGATTCAATTCATATGTGCATTAATCTCATTGTATGCACTTAAATCGCATTAAATACAATCATGAATTATATTTAGGTTATTTGTAAAATAAATTCATAAGTCTACGGGCCAAAAAAAATCACACCTTAATTTTTTTTTTTTTTTACCACCCTAAGTTTATCGAATAAAGCTCTCTGGAATTTGTATGGGAGCTTTCAAGACTTAGACAAATTTCTGCGGTACTTTCTCTGTACAGACGACCTGCGAGCGGAGATCTTTGGTTTTAGTACTAGAGATGTTCATCCTGCAGCACGTCTGGACGGCCTTTGTCCCCGTGCAGACGGGCCTCCCTTAAAACTACTGCTAAGTGCTCCGAAAGAAGCCATTTTACATGTGGGATGTAATTACAAGGTTTTGATCACCGAAATACGCCAATTACATATTTAACAAAAATATCTAACAATATGAATGATAGTTATACAACGATTTTAATTGATATGCAATCATGAGGGTTTGATAGGTCATACCTAGGAAAAATGAATCGTACTACATCCTAGTTTAGCATAATTTAGGTAAATGATTCGTGCCAACCAAAGATGGATTATACTTATTCTCTAATCGTGTATAACCAAATCAAAAGATTTGATAACCCATGCTTATAGAAGACAGATCATACTGCATCTTAGAGGTTTGGTGGACAATCCGTGTCAACCGAAGATGAATTGTACTTATTTATTGATAATGATGTTTTCTTGACAGCTCAATGTGTGGCACGAGTAATATTATTCATAGAATGATATTTTCTTGTTAAATATGATTAACCATTGTTATGCGGATAGTAGTGAAGCCAATATTCTATTCTTTACTCTATTCTATTTAAATTCTAATTTACGTTTAGATTTAAGCATTTAGTTTCATATAAAATAGCCATAACCATCAGCGAAACTTAGTCCTCGCCAAATTAGAATGAGAAATACTACATGTAATCCCAAGTCCACGCTCCTAAGCGTATTCTTTGACGCGACAGTAAAAATTATCATTAGATCCAAAATTCAATATTAATTTCGGCTTCTACGTCAGAATGCGCACTTGAAATTGTAAACTTGAGAGTGCATGTAACATTTATCGATTAGAATTATGTCCATCCCCACTTTGGGGATGAAATGTTTTCACAATTGAAAAATGAAAAAAGAATTTTTCATCTAGTGCAGAATCAAAAATAATAATAATGAACCCAAAGCATTTGGCTTTGAAGGCTTCTTGAATACAGCACTCAAATAACTAGTTTATTAAAGCAACATCGTCCAAAGCCTGGACAGGGAAATCTCTGCTCTCTCTAGTGAAAGAAGTTTGAAATAAATAAATATTTGATTAAACAATCAAAGTCAACTCTCAACTCTAGCCACATCTCATCTCAAACAAAAACAATCTACCAAAATGAAATAATGCCGCATCTCACAAATGTTACCAACTGCACCTCTTTCTAATCACACCATTTACTCCATCTATTTGCATGCTTTGACTGTCGAGCTCTAAGGTTTGATTACAAACATAGGCTGAAAAGAGAAATAAAAAATAAAAGTCAACACAACCTGAAACAAATGTAAATTACCATACTAGGCTACTTGCAAATATAAAGTTGACTTGCCCAAAAAGAACTTACCAAGTCAACGCTGACAGGCTTGCCATCTTCTACAAGGATCTCAACTATGGTTCCCGATTGATCAGCCTGAACACAACAAGAGAGAAAATATATAAATTATAGTTGTTAGAAGAGTTAGGGTTTGAGTCATTAGGGTTTTGGGGGTATTTTAGTCTCTATGGTATTTCCCTAATCCTATATAATAGGATGCTTGTATTAGGTTAACATAAGTTGAATAATATAATAGCCTCCGCCTTTTGTGTCTAAAACGTTCATACAAACTATAACATGGTATCAGAGCTTGTTTCGATTCTTGGGTAGTTTAGTTTTCTTCTTGGTGGCAGCACTGCCCGTGTGGGCTAACCCACACGGGCAGTACCTTCAAAGAGCTCCAAAGAGTTCCGTAGAGCTGTTTTGTTCTTGTTTTATGGTGACCGGAACTCCTTCCGGTGAGAAAAAAAAAAAAAAATATATATATATATATATATATATATATATATATATATATATATATATATATATATATATATATATATTTTGTTTGTTTTTGATGTTCTGTGATGCTGGCCGGATGGTTCTGCGGTGGTTTTCTGTCTTGTCTGAAGTGGCCGGAGTGTTCTGTGGTGGCCGGAAAAGTTGCAGCGGCCATCGGGAAAAAAAAAAAAATATTCCGACGATTTGATGCTTTTGGTGTTGAAACGTTACTGTGTGGCCCTCTTTTGATTCTGTAGTTGCTGTTTTTGAAGTGGCCGGAGTGTTCTGTCTTCTCCGGCAAGTTCCGGCGATACTCTGGCAATGGTCCGGCGAGCCTCCAGTGACTGTTTCTGTTCTGTTTTTCAGTGTTTTTCTTCTGTTTTTAGGTATTGCCAGCCTGTTCTGTGTGTTTCCGGCCAGTTTTGAAGCCCCGACGAAGTTCCGGCGTATGTCCAGCGAAGCTCTGGCAAAGTTTTTTGTTTGTCCGGTATCTGTTTTCCGGCTAATCTTGTTGGTTAATCATGTGAAAATTTGTTGTTTGTTTGTTGTTTGTGATTGATGTATCCGACCGGCCTTGGATTCTCCGGCGAGAACCGATCAAGTGATCGTTGCATCCGACCGGCCTTGGTGTTTTTCGGCGAGAACCAATCCCAAGATCGATGTATCCGACCAGCCTTGGATTCTCCGGCGAGAACCGATCAAGTGATCGTTGCATCCGACCGGCCTTGGTGTTTTTCGGCGAGAACCGATCAAATGGTTGTTCAAGTTACCAACGAGTTTTCGACCGGCATTGAAGTTTTATTTAATTAACTTGTGTGGTCCAAGCTGTTCCAGCTTGAGGGGGAGTGTTAGAATATGTTTTCTAGTTGTTTTTCGTTTGCTTATATCTTCCAAGCTGGATTCATATGATGTATATGCTCCAGCTTGAGGGGGAGTGTTAGAAGAGTTAGGGTTTGAGTCATTAGGGTTTTGGGGGTATTTTAGTCTCTATGGTATTTCCCTAATCCTATATAATAGGATGCTTGTATTAGGTTAACATAAGTTGAATAATATAATAGCCTCCGCCTTTTGTGTCTAAAACGTTCATACAAACTATAACAATAGTCAATGAAAGACACTTTTTGGACTCCATTTGCTGATCTAGACAGCACAATAACGGCAGATTCTAGAAGATTAATATGTACACAAAATGATCATGGTTAGCGAAAAACGCTACAACCCGAAGAACTTTATTTTAAAAATATTTAGAAAAAATAAATAAAAAAAGGTAGGGGGAAGGGAAAGAGAATTTTATTTTGTTTTTGATACCTTGCTAGGTAAGATTTTTTTTAAAAAAAACCTTAGACCTAACTTGATTGTAGAAATACTCCATTTCCAGGACTGTCCAACACTGCATTTTCTCTCCTCCTTGTCCAAGCAAATCCACCAATATGTTAAATATTGAAATATTGAGTACAAGGTAACACCTAAGATATTTTGGCTTGTGAAGGAATACTAACTCCTTTGTACAATAGACCGGAAAAACTGTGTCCAGCATTTTTATACTCATCCAAAATCTACCATCTAATACAGCATCTATATTAAGTCCTCATTTAGCAATCAATCATATATCTCACGATTTATTGACAGGATCACTAAGTTTCAAGCTACATATCTTGAAAGGTTTATTATTTATTGAAATGCAAACATTGGACACCAACACCCATTGTCGACTAGTCAATAAAAACATAAATTCCATTTTTTTCCCTCTGATTCTTAATCATGAAGCAGGTTTTTGCAACTAAATTTACTAAGATCAAAGGAACTTCTGGGCGCAACTACGTTTTGGCATGCACCAAGAATGTGCTTGTACGCCTGTCCTCCCTCTATTCTCTTTAGATATCCATTAGTTACCAGGCAGCTGCCACAGAAACTGATAGAGATTGTTGTTGTGGCTGGTGTTGAGAATGTTAAACTGTCTGAGGTCAGAATTTCTAGATGGGATATTTAATGGAAAGTTGAACAAGTTCACAAAAAAAAAGAAGAAGAAGAATTTACATGCCTCGATAATTAAAGTTTAGATCAAGGGGCAGTATATCCCAATTTTATCTCCATCCTCATACAAAATAAGTTTATAAACTACAAAGATAAGAGAAAACGATAACAAGCACTAATTGAACAATTCACAAGTCATCTTATGTAGAAGAGAAACATATTTCTCAGAGTTTGGATGCAGAAACTTACTTCTATCTCATTCATCAATTTCATGGCCTCAATGATGCATAAGACCTGCCCCTTCTGTACCTTGTCTCCAACCTAAAAGAAACTCCTCATTTAAGACAAATAACCCAATAAAAAAATAAAAAATAAAGATAGTACAGCAGCTATGTTCTGCTGATCACTTAGCGTCATATTCAAATCCAGGTAAATCACTAAGAAGAAAAGATTCACCTTCACAAATGGTGGTTCACCAGGAGCTGAACTTCTGTAGAATGTCCCTGCCATGGGGCATTTAAGAGGTGGAAGTGATGACTTGGCTGACTTGACAGCAGAAGAAGAAGTTGATGGTGATGGTGTAGGAGCCGCAGGAGCTAGGGCAGGTGCAGGTGCAGGTGCAGGCACAGGTTGGGCTGGTGGTGCCCCCGATTGAACATGCGAATGCATCCAAGTAACTGGAGCAGGAGGTGGTGGTTGAGGTAAGGCCTCCTTTTTACGGATTAGAACTTCACAGTCAAGCTGTTTCAACTGCAACTCCACTATATCTCTTGAATCAACAAGCCTGCAAGGAAGATAAACATGATTTCTTATGCTTAAGAATAGATGATAAAAGTACAGAGCAATAAAAGATCCAGCTTGCTCACTTAACAAGACTTGAAACTTGAGCAATGAACTCAGGGATCGATTCATCTGTAGCCAAAGCTCCAGAAGAAGGGTCATTTGATGGTTTAGCAGCCTTTGCTTCTGGTGCCACTGCCTCCGACTTGGTTGGGGGAGTAGCAGCAGCATTTGAGGAGCCATCAACACCAACCTTGAAGCCAAAAGATGATGCCAAAAGCATGTCCAGGAAGGAATGAATATTTGAAAACAGATCCTTCATCGAAAACATTTGAAAGAACCTTACCTCATTCATTTGGGCTTTTACTATGATGGAATGGTTCTGACTAGGTTGTAGACCCTACAATGTAGGCGTCAGTTTCAGACTTTTCATTTAGAGACAGATAGAAGAGTTGAAGAGACTTGTTTTAAAAAAAAAAAGTAGTTTCAACATAAAGACCCCTTTCACTGTAATCTTACAGTGCATATTACCTTCTGAAAGTAAAAAGAAACTAGAAACAGCAACTTCTGAATTACAATTGGAACATTAAGCTTGAGACAAAGACAGACAGGGTCCAGCACTCTTACAGATTATTAAATTTCAAACTCGGTAACTATCCAGTCCATTTTCTGCCCCACGTGCCACTAACAGAATCTATGAAATCTAAGAATGAGGTTCCTTTGATTTTCCTCTGGTCCCACCCATTCTACATTCAGTACATACAGCCTTAGGAAATAATTTTTTTTTTTTTTTTTTTTAAATGATAGAAACAAGGGGGGCAGCCGATGATTCTGTTTCAGCAGTTGATTCTTTTGCTTCTGCAGATCATCACTTTAGCTTATCTTGAAGAACAGCCTAACTCATAGCAGAGGGGGACCAGTACCTATCAGCCAAATGGGATCCTTCTCCCTGGTACTAAGCCAATACCTGAAGGTTGAAATCGATGACGAATCTGGTCAGGCTTGAGAAGCAGCCCACAAAAGGGAAAGCCTCGTTAGCCTGGGGGAAGATGGGGATAAGGAAAAGCCCAAACCAGGTTTCCAAGATATCATTAAAAGCGTAAGGCAGCTCCAGGCACTCAGGAAGTACACAAGAAAAGCTAAAATCATGGTAACTAATCATCAAATAGAAACAAAAGCAATTGTCCAAAGATACATGGTGTTGAAAAATAAAGACTTAATCTCCTCCAAAAGCCTCTCAAGGTCCTCAAAACTTCTACCATTCATTTCCCTCCACAAACACCACAAGAGGCACAAAGGCACCATTTTCCACATAGCAACACTTTTGAGTGCTGTCAACGGTCCACCAACAAGCATACAAGTCGGCTACTTATCTAGGTATAACTCAAGAAAACCAAAATCAATTGAAGAAAACATTCCAAATGGCACAAGCAACCTCACAATGAAGAAGAAGATAGTGCATGGACTCCCCATTCCTCTTACACATATAACACCTATCAACTACAATAATGCCGCTTCCGAAGATTGTCCATGGTAAGGATCTTTACTAGGGTCATCAACCAAACAAAGAAGGCCACCCTCAACAGGACCTTGGTCCGTCAAACACTCTTCCAAGGAAAACAAAAACCATCATTACAACTCATGACACTTTAGGATTTAACATCAAACGACCATCTTTTGGATGGGACAGCTATTGTAGAATTCTTTGCATCACTATTGTATTGGTAGTTTGGATGGGACGCTTATCCTCCCCTTCCCATCTTGTTCTCACTAAATACAACATCCCAAAGAATGAGGTAAAAGCATCAACCTCCGAATCATGAGCCGTTCTAGCAAAGCTCACGTTCCACTGAATGACACCTCCAGAAAATTCCTTGTGAGCTGCAACCAAAGCACCTTTTGCGCAAGCAATACCAAATAAAATAGGAAAGTCTTCCTTAAGGGCCATATCTCACACTAAAGATCATGCCAAAATCTAACCTTTGAGCCATCTCCCACCACAAATATGGTATGGCTACAAAACTTCCCCATATCCCACCTAATATTCTTCCATAAACCCACCTCATACGCCCCAACAGGCTCACTAGAACACCACCCTACCCATTAACTTCCATATTTAGAGTCCACCACCACTCTCCACCAAGTCTCTCTCTAAAGCCCATAGCACCATAACCATTTACCTAAGAGAACATGATTGAACCTCAACAAGTTCCTAACCCCCAACCCATCAGCATTGAAACCTTGGACCAACTCACCAATGATACTTGAACTCTTCGCCTAGCCGGCCCATAAGAAATCACATTGAAGCTTCTTAATACAGTTTGCAACACTCATAGGAAGAGGAAAGAAAGACATAAAGTACATAATAAGTTGGATATGGTGCTCTTGATAAGGTTAGTGTTACCACCCTTAAACAAATACAATATTTTCCAACTAGACAACCGATGTCCTATCTTCTCAATAATATCGTACCATATATGCTTGGCCTTATAGGAGGCCCCCAACGGAAGACCAAGATACTTCATGGGAAGAGACACAACCCCACAACCCATACTCCTAGCCAACTGAGCCACATTATCAACTTTTCCCACAAGAACCAATTTCAACTTGGCTAAGTTCGTCTTCAAAACCATAAACTCCGTAAATTGCATAGATGATTTGGGGTCGGCCCCACAGAAAAGCAAAGTATCATCAACAAACAGAAGAAGGGATATATTAGTCTCCATCCTCACAAAGAAGCCAGACAACACACCTCTACTCCCTACAGCTGAAATCATCCTATCCAACGCCTCCATCACCATGACAAACAGCAAAGGAGACAGAAGGTCCCCTTAATTTTAAAAATTACCTTTCCTGCAACACAATCTTGGCAAGTTTCCTTCCTTGTTAGTGAGAAACCATTTGCTAAGCATTAACATTTTATGAAGCTGAAGTTATGCATGTCTTTCTATAATATAATTTATCTCTATCATAGTCAATGCATGCATTATGCAGCTTCTGCAAACAGCATGGTAACTTTCTTCGTCTTCTCTTTCCAATGAATAGTTGCTTCCACAAATACATTACATTTTATATTTTCAATAAGATCAATAATCCACACTTCCGCTGGTAAAATGGAGAAGTTGTAATTTAACATTATGAGTTAAGGTTGTTTTGTTGTGAAGTAAAAAAAGTACAATGTAACACCCCGGTCTCATATGGGGAATACGAAGAGTAGCCCACATAAAGTAGGTAGTTTATAAATATAGTCATTAGTGTTAAGCACATTGCCTAGTTACTAGTTGAAACTGGGCTTTATAAATAATTCTAGGGAAGCTCTAAATCTACTAGTCTTTTTTGGGTGATAGCACAGATATGGCTAGCACTTTCCCTGGGCAAATGATATCAAAGTCACCTAGTACGCCAGGCCATGTGGTACTGGAGCACTGCATGACGTGACCCTAACGAAGACATCAGGAGTTTAAGAGGGAGATTTTGTAATACACTAGTCCCATGATGAGGAGTAGCCCACATAGAGTGTGGTTTATAAAGATAGTCATGACTGCTAAGTCCCACATTGCCTAATTACTAGGTGAAACTGGGCTTTATAGGAAATTCAATGGAAGTTTTAAATTGACTAGTCATTTTGAGGTGATATCGCAGATATTGCTAGCACTTTTTCCTAGGTCGTTACATATTGTTTTTTTTTTATAAGTAATAATGATATAAATCAAAAGCACAGAGTGGCGCAACCCATATACACGGGAAATATAAATAAAGTGCGCCTAAGAGGGAGAGAAGTGAAAGAGGAAGTCAGAAAAAACTAATTACTAAAAGAGCTAGCCAAGCGGCCGTCCAAGAGTAAAGAGTAAAGAAGAAAAGATGAGTCAGTTCCTCTATAGTCCTAGTAGAGTCCTCAAAATATCTAGCATTTCTTTCAATCCATATACACCACATAAGACATAGGTCGTTACATATTGTTGTGCACGTAACTTGAAGAAGAATTCCTCTTGGCTGAAACGTGAACTCCAACACCAATTTGTAAAAAAACAAAGACATATGGCCCCACACAAAAGTGACATGACTTGAAGAATTCAAGTCATACTCAACACATACAAGTCTAGAACAACTGGATCTCAGAGTAACCTTCTAATACTCCAATGAACTGAAGAGTGATGAATATCTTTAGACAGCCTAGTCCATGTATCATCCCAGATTGTTCCTCTCAAGATTTATAAAGTTAATTACTCAGGTCATGATTTTATAACATTTTGATTAAAATTAAAGAAAGAAATAACCTTTACCAACTTAAAAGAACTACAACCTATCGCACAAGTGTCACGTACTTCACATATTCCCAATTAGAGGTGTCTCAAAACTTATACTTCTTATATAAAAGAAAGAAAAGTAAAGATCATTAGTAAATTTGAGCCCACTACATCAAGGTCATAGGAAGGGAGGCTAGATATAGTGCTAACTTTAAAGATTGAGTGGCCATTCTCAAGACATTTGGTCACAACCCATACCCTTGCACTTGGAAGCCCAAAAATTTTGCCATTGGTTCTTACATTTATCTTTACTCTATGCATTGGAATTACAATATGTTTATAGCAATAAGTCATCAAGAAAGAAAGCCTTTTTGGAATTACAATAAGGAGCTTAAAAAGTAAAGTTGTGTCAAACAAAACTTGACCCGTTTGGTAAAAAAGCTTTAAAAAACACTTTTTTTTAAAAAAAAAAATTTGTTCTAAGAAAACCCAAAACACAAAGCTTGAAAATGAAGCTTTTATTAAAAAGCTCTTTCAAACTCTATTTCCAACGCAATCTATACAGGCTATTATTTCTTGGCCAAAGGGGGATTATTTCTTAAATATCTTTAGATGACACATCGTTTTGCTCTTTGCATTATAGAATTTTCTGTTCTTTTCCTTCTTTTGTTTGAAGGACGCCTAATCCTTGAGCTTGTACACTGTTCCACTTTATGCTATATGAAATCTTGTGTGTTTCTCATAAAAACTAACACATAAGTCACAATGCATTTCAAATATCCCAGGACAAGTTCAATCCTAAAATCCATAAACAGCATAGCATAAAATTTTTATTAGAAAATTATATATATATAACTCCAATCCACAATGGTTATAAAAAATAAAAATTTTAAAAAAAAATTAACATCTCAGTTACCCAAAAAATTCAAACCGAAAACATAAAATCAAAATTTCATTCATTTCCCACGTTCTCTCAGAACACAAACAGAGCATAACTCAGAGAGAGAGAGAGAGAGAGAAGGTTCGTTACCTTGGTTAAAAGGCGGAGCCTGGGCTTAGGAGTAAGAGGAAAAGAAAGATTAGAGAGAGTGTAATTGTTGTTGAAACGAGGCGAAGTGGCTGAGGCTTTGCTCACAGCTGAAGCCGAAGCTGAAGCTGAAGCCAGAGACGAAGCCATTGCTGAGAGAGCAAGTTCCAGAGAGAGAGGGAGTGAGTGATTCACTCTGAGAGATGTCAACGGCCGAGGCAGACTGGAACTGACCTCACTTCCTGCTCGATGAAACCAAAGGGAGCGAGAGAGGTAGAGAGATTGAGGAGAAGGTGCAGATGAGAGTGTGTATTTGGGCCGTACGCGCTGTCCCCATTTGCCACGTTTTCAGATTAGGTTTATTACAATTTAACCCTGGGAAAATGCTTTTCTCGTGACTCTTCTTACTTGAATGAAATTTTGCATCATTTCAAACATCCATATATATATATATATATACTAAAGGTGTAAAAAGAAAGGGGAAAATCGGACCAAAACCGGAACCGGAAAATCGGTTGGGAAAAGAGGTAATGGGGTGCCCGGTTTCAGTTATTGGTTTTGGAGGTTTTAAATACCCCGCTATAACTGAGTATATATATTAAATTATTAGTTATTTTTATTTTAGCCCCTTAATGTTCAAAAAGTGATAAAGTAGCCCCAAAACTACCAACTAGTTGCAATTTGGCCACTCCGTTAGTCATTACCGTAAAATAGGATAAAAAATTCAATACTACATCTTTTTTACAAGATAAAGTTACTAAAATACCCTTTTGAAAAAAAAAATCAATTTAAAAAAGTACTCCCAAAACGACATTGTTCTAAGGAAAAAATAAAAATAAAAAACGGTGATTTAGGGTAGGCTATAGGGGTGGTCGGCGAGCCACTCCTAGGCCATGGGGTTGGCCGCCCAACCACCCCCACAGGCTTGGTGTGGTTGGGTGGCCACCCTACAGGCTAAAACACTTTTTTTTTTTTTTTTTTGGGTCAAAACGACACTATTTTTGGGAGGCATTTTTTAAATTGATTTTTTTTTTCAAAAGGGCATTTTAATAACTTAACCTAAAAAAAACGACGTCATTTTGCATTTTTCATCCTATTTGACGATGTTGACTAATGGAGTAACCAAATTACAACTTTTTGGTAGTTTGGGGTTACTTTATCACTTTTTGAGCATTAGAAGACTAAAATGAAAATGACTGATAGTTTTGGGGGCTAAATTATATTTTTCCCTTTTTAAAATCATCATTGAATTTATAATAAATCACTTATGAATTTTGATCCAATTGTAATTTTGAAAGTCATGTCCTTTTTTTAGGGGCGGCGGGCAAAGGAGGACAATGGTCTTACCCTTAGCATTACTCTTCGCTAAATATCATACTGTTTCATTAACGTCCCTTCTAGTATGCTCTACAAATCATGACTAAAGTAGAATAGTCACTCTAGTCGTCACCTTCTACATTTTTTTGAATAAAAAAATTGGACAACAATTAATCGATGGAAGTAAATAACTAAAACATTTTTGCACCGACTTTATGATAATAATTGGTTATATGTCCATTTTAGTGTCATGATTTCTTTTGACTCTATTCTCTTTGTTTAAGGAAATTTTCAGGCTTTTATTAATTCAATAAGAAACATCTTGTTCGATAAGCATAATATTTGAAGAAAAATAAGATTTTCTTCCATCTACACTTTTTTTTTTAGCTATCGATAAAAAGTTACTTTCACTAAACAGTGAACTATTTCATTAGCTTTTCTTCTGGTATGCCTTTTAAACCAAGGCTAAACTATTTTAATATATTCAATCAAGTGGTCATACCAACTTCTACTTTATTAATAAAGAAGCCATATGCTTAATTATATATATTGGTAAATGAGCCCTTAATCACACCAAGAGGGAGTGTGATTCTTTTGCAGGAAATTATAAGATGAGATAATTGAATCGATTAAGTGACTTTTTCAAAGGTTTTTATTACGAGTGAAGCCTTGAATCTATATAGAGTAATATTACATGGATTCTCGCTCCTAGTTTCACTTTTTTAACGTAATTTTTAAAATTATTATTAAATTTAAGATAAATAATTATTAAATTTTAATTTAATAGTGCAAGCTGAAGGTGTAAGTATGTGTAGCATTTCAAGTAATGTTATCTATAAGACTTTTTATTCCATTTTATTCTCCAAAAGTAATATAATTTTTAAAATTATTATTAAAATTTAAGATAAATCAATATTAAATTTTAATTCTAATTGTAAATACGAAAGCATTTGAAAATAAAAGTACAACATTACTCGTAGCTAGGGCTAGGCGTCGGTCGGTGTCCGCAGAAAAATTTTTGTTTCACAAAAATGTCTATGAAGTCGAAAATTTTATTGACTTATTCAGCCAAATTTTTGTTCCGACACCGATAGGCGGTCTGTATGTGAAAAAATTGAAAATTATGAGCGAAATCGGTCGGTAAAGTCGGTTCGGTTAACAAATTTTATTTCGCCAACCGAACCGAATTTGTCAATATATATATATATATATATATATATATATATATTGCCTACAGCGTATTGATTAATTTATGTCGTTAGAAGTCGGTCAATTATCGGTCCGTAAGCGGTCGAAAGTCGGAATGCATTAAATTTGGCCAGGCCCACTCGCTGCATTTCTCATTTTCATTTCCTCGTCCGACCGCTTCTTAAACTTGTTATAAAAGAAAATCCAGAGGTCTCTCTCTCTCCCGAAAGAATGGCCTCCATTCCTCTCCTCCGCCTCTCAGCCACCGCTAACCTCATCAGTTCACGGTCTGCCCTCTTCCATGACCCGCCCAAATTCATACGTACGGCACCGCCGAAGCGGAGCAGCACCATCACCCGCATGTCCTACAACCCAACCCCAGCCACAGATCGATTAATCTCAGCCGTGTCTTACACCCTCCCCTTCTTCAACTCCCTCCAGTACGGCAGGTTCCTCTTCCTCCAATACCCACCTCTTGGATCCCTCTTCGACCCTCTTCTCCCTCTCCTCTCCCTCTACAGGTCCATCCCCTACGCCTCCTTCGTTGCCTTCTTTGCCCTCTACCTGGGCGTCGTCAGGAACCCGGCTTTCAGCCGCTACGTCAGGTTCAACTCTATGCAGGCCGTCACTCTAGACGTGCTCCTCGTGCTGCCCTTGTTGCTCCAACGGGTCCTCAGCCCAGGCCGCTCCGGGCTCGGCTTCAGGGTCATGGTCTGGGCTTACAACGTGCTGTTTGTGTTCAGTGTTTTGTGTTTTGTTTATAGCTTCGTGTGTTGTGTTCTCGGCAGGACCCCCTACCTGCCATTCGTTGCTGATGCTGCTGGTAGGCAGATCTAGTTATTAGTAGTTGTCTTTTTCTTTGTAAGTTGGGCATTCCTTCGAACAGCTGGTGTGCGAGGCATTTTACCAAACAATGCTGCTTATTTTCAGTAGTATGTTGTCTTTGTGTTTGGTAGGGAAATCTGGGTGTACACCCTTTTCTTTATTTCTTCCTCTTTTCTTAAAGTTTTGGACGCAAAAACTATTTAGGCGCAGGGAACAAGTGTTTGGATGGGTTTCTCCTTGTTATTTCTTCAAACAGATGGCGAATGGGGTTTGGATAGTAGTATAACTGATTAACCGTAGGATACAAGTGATTGAAGCACGAGGTACAAGTTGCTGTGATGATGGGGTAATTTATTTCTTTATGATGGGGGAAGTTTGTTTGCGAGGATAATGTACTTGTTTTGTTCTGGCTCTGTGTTCTTTGTTTTGTTGAGTTGAGATCCAGGAGATTGTTGTTATTTTGGTTAATATTTTGTGTTTTAGGTTTTTCAATGCAATTATGGAAAATTGAATGCTCTCTCATGCGTTACTTGTATAGTTGGCGTGCTGGCTTTGTGTGAGGCATTTTATCAAACAATGTAAAGGCCCTATCTTCTCCCGAAACAGCTCAGCTAATCTGCGTCCCTTGGTTCCCGAAATGACCCTTGACTGCAGAAAAGCAAGCAAGCAGTCTCTTTGAGTTCTCAACCCGCATTCAAAGGTTTCTCACCTTATAGATACCATAACAGATTGTAGACACAGTTTAGTCAATACAAACTCCGCTTCGGGTGGGAACCGAGGATTCGAATCTTGGTAACAAGTTTCTAGCAATTGTAAGAGAGAGAGAGAGAGAGATCATATGAAACGTATCTGTTCGGTGTCTGGTATATGGTTGGATAATCTAAAATTTATCCATTGTTAGTAATTTGAACAACAAATTAGTAGTCATCTCAATCAGAGAGTCGAACTCAGTAAACATATGATGAGTTTATTCACCTCTGCATCCAACATTTCACTTGACAGTTAGTTTTTGGCAGGGAGGACAGACAACCCCTAGCCCTAGTTGCCATGTTGTCTACTACTTTGAACTTCCCTTTCCACGAGTTGTTTTCCTTGTCTGTTTCATTTCCAGCAAACTCCAGATACTCTATGATTCTGCCTCTGCAATCTTCAGGGACTATGATTGGCTACAACAACCTTGTCCTCAAGGTTTAACAATGGAAATTGTTGAAGAACTTGATCAGTTTCTTCGGAAAACTTGTTCTGGACTAGTGCTTCTGTTGCATATTTGGATCCTCCCTTTACCCACCTATAACTTACTTATCCATCACAAATTTCACCCCACCCCTATCCCATTAGGTTGATGTAGCAATGTCCATTAGCCTTTAAATCAACTTTTATTAAATTAAAAAATTAAATAAAAAATTAAGGGTTGATGGGTTTGTCAGTTCAGCCCAATTACTCAAAATCTTTAATGCATTGTGGCACACAGGTATTCGAAAAATTGTGCATGTCCATAACTGGGTATTTGTCATGGCTTCCTTCAAGATCTTGAAAACCTCTTCTACTTGGTCGTGCCATCCATTTGATAATGTTTTGATAATCCGGTAATGATTTTGACTAGTGGATTTCATTTATAGGCTTTTAGTTTTAATAATTAGGGATTATGGGATTGATCGGAATATATGATGAATGATTTTGGCTTCTAATTTCGTGATGAGGGGTTAAATCATAAATGGTGTTAAAGGGAATCTCATCGGACTAGAAGACGATTTTTGGAAGATGTCATAGGTCTAGAAATTAAGAAAAAAATGAAGTTTCGATCGATCGAACTTGCAGGTAACGTTGATAAGTATTTAATAACTCTAACCTAGTTAACTTTGATCTATCAAACATGGGGTTCAATCAATCAAAATCAAATCTACACATGGCAAAACAGTGTATGTGGGGACCGTTGAGAAGTGACAAGCATTAAATGAGTCTGTACTTCGATCAATCAGACTGAGTGTCAATCAATCAAATAAAGGTTTAAGCATGTGAGTAGGTGAATAGGCCGACACTTGTTAATAGAACTGCATATGACCTATGTCTACACATCAAAGCCTTTTCATGAATACATTTTTCCTTGATCTTTTTGATTGTATACAATACTCTTATTTATAGAGAAATAGTATGAACGTTACAAGTATTTTCTACTTTTACATTAACAACAATAAAATTAATTTATCATTTGTAACTCTTGTCTCTTGAGTTATTGTAACTTTTAATTCTTGAGTTCTTTGTCTCTTGAGTTATTGTAACTCTTGTCTCGGTTGCTATGACTAAAACTTGAACTTCGGCGACTCTTGGTTAGCATCGGCTACTATGGCCATACTTGAACATCGACAACTTTTTAGCTGGCATCAGTTACTTTGACCAGGATTTGACATTGGTAATCTTTTCGCTAGCATCAATTATTGGGGCCAGAATGGGGTCAACTATGGGCCTGAAATTGACCACACGGGCCAAACATATGCCTCTTTGAGTTTTTTTTTTTTAAGAAAAAAAAAATCACATAAAATAATGATAAACTATATTTATAACGCATCAATTGCATATCTGGAGTGGAACGATAGGTCAAAACAAGTAAAGATAAAAAGTGACTCGAGAGAAAGAAAAATTAACTATGAATTGCGGAAGAAGAAACCCAACTTCTAAAAGAAATAAATAACAAAATACCATGGAATAACTTGCAATGAAATTTTTGAGATAAGAAGGATAGATTTTGGTAGATATGTGTCGTTTTGTACGTCATTATCATCCTAGAGCGACTCTTGAAACAAGTAGGGAAAGTGGACCACAACTTCATTTGACCCCTATTCTTCAGGAAAATGGTAAGGAAAATGCTAAAGGCTCAACTATGAGACTCAACTTTTGGTCAACTTTTGCCTTATTTTTATTTAAAAAAAAACAAAAACAAAATGAAAATTGAAAAAAAATTTGTGAAGCAATAATTTTATTTTTATTTTTTTGTCCTTCTTTTATTTGGTTTTTTTTTTTTTTTTTTTTTAATTAAAAAAAAGTAAATATAAGTTTTGTCAGCTAGCAGAAATAATTGAATCCATAGCAGAGCGTGGTGGAATCATAATCAATGATCTTACCACT
The DNA here is from genome assembly GCF_965113065.1 of Corylus avellana. NCBI lineage: Eukaryota > Viridiplantae > Streptophyta > Magnoliopsida > Fagales > Betulaceae > Corylus > Corylus avellana. Next base: position 9,522,664 of record NC_142490.1, on the reverse strand, counting down.
TGTCAAATATTGTAATTAAAAGTTGTGTCATACTTGTCTCAAAGGATATTTGGACACCTCTTCGTTATGATTTAACAAAAAATTCTAATGGAGGCTGAAATTGAAAAAAAAAAAAAAAAAGGATTTATGATTTAAACTGATATAGACATACCATGAAGTCCGTACATTAGAGATAGATGGTCACATTCACATTTCCAATTTCCTCGTTATGCCAAAGCTCTATAAATAACTCCCCCGAAAACTTAAAAAAGAATTTATATAGAATGGGTCTTAGAGCCTCCCACAAGACGTGTAGTACCATTTTTTACTCAACTTGTTGACACAAATACACATTTTCTTCCTAGTTTTTCCTTTATTTTCCCTCATTGTGTCCCTATTGAGACAAAACTAAACATCTCCCTCTTATCTTACCTTTGAATTTTATATAACAAAGAAGATTAATTTGAGCATGATGTGCCCTACCATCCCAATTTATCCCAATTTGAAAAAATTGCATATGCCTGTATTTCTTATCGTATTCGTATTTCTGTTCTCACTTTGAAAAATACATTAACAAAATAGTTTTTTAATAAAACTTTTGACAGCAAGAATATTTTGTCAAATTAGGTGTTTAACTTTTGCAAGGGTAAGAGCTAACTTGTTATTTAAAAAGAAAAAAATACAGTGATTGCGTGACCACCCCAGGTGAAGTAGGGGTGTCAATCCGGTCCGATTTTCCTGTTTTTGGCCAAAACCGGAACCGGAACCGGGGTACCCCAGTTCTCGGTTTTGGAAAACCGGGACCCCGGGTTACCGGCCAGTTCCGGTTTTTGAAGAAAATTAGTTTTTGGGCTTATTTTAGGTATTGGGCCTAAAATAAGCCCTTTTTTTTTTTTTTTTCTTCATAAGTTAGCTCATTTTAATAAAAAAATCTATTAGTCTTTTTGTCTAAATTAAAGAGACTTTGTTGTGATTGTTCCAAATAATTAAAAATAAACCTAAAAAAGCTCAAAAATCTTAAAAAAATCAATGTTTTTGCCTATATGGGCCTTAGAAATAAAAATTCAATTTTTTAAAATACCCTAAAAATCATTTTAAATTAAGTACATAAAGAAAACATTAAAACAATAAAAAGTAAAAATGGAGAAATGAAATGAATAAGAGGACTAGAGGAGAAAATGGAGAAGAGGAGGGGCTTGCGGCGTGATGTGAGAAAAGAAGATGAAGGGGACTTAGGGGAGAAGTGAGAACTGAAGACGGGAGACCTAAACCTAAGCGTAAAAAAATTAAAAAATATTAATATATATAATATAATAATATATAAATATTATTTAATAAAATATAAACCCGGTTCCGGTATTCCCGGTAAAAATCGGGTACCAAAAACTGGGTATTGGAACTGGGGTACCAGTTTTTGGATTTTTCAAACCGGAACCGAGTCCCCAGTTTTTCGGTTTCCGGTTTCTTAGTTCCGGTTCAGGTTTCCTGGTAATTTGACACCTCTAAGGTGAAGGATGGTACCTGCGTAGCTACCCCTCTTCTCCCTTGTAAATGAATCATTTCTATTTCAATTGAAATGAGATGAGTCTGTCCATTGTTTTTTGAGGGGTAAAATTGTCATTTTACTTTTTGTAGACAATTTGACCCCTCATCAGCTTCTCGTCATTTCAATTGGAATGAAGATGATCCATTTCCCTTCTCCCCTAAACAATCACTCTCTCCCTTTTATTTGTTTTTTTTTAAAAAAAAAATTGTGCTTTTTAGGAGTAACTTTATATCTGTTATGTAACCTAGGCTCACCTTATCCATAGAAAACATTTTCTCAAGTGTGAACCCATCAAAAAAAAACACTTCTCATCTTTACGTCACATCAACCCTTTTATTCAAAACCAAAAAAAAAAAAAAAAATCCCAAATACTCTAACAAGCATAGCCTACAATTTCTACTTTATGCCAAAACCTAGTTAAGTCAGATTTATTATTTGATTAATAGATTGATTTGTTTTGTGTTAACCCTTCCAATTTCAGCGGCTAATACAGATCGGTTTTTTTTTTTTTTTTTTTTTAGTTATAAAAATTGTTAAAAGAAGATTTCAACGAGATGGAAGATGGCTAGAAAATATTTAAATTGAGAAAGAAATCGCTGAAAATTTCTGCATAGAAATATTTAGGGTATATATCTTATAAATCCCTGAGTCAACGCGCTAAAACAGAAAACTTCCTGAACTTTTTTTTTTTTTTTTTCTTTTGAATTTTTACTCCTAAGGTCAATTGAAAAGGCAAATTAACCCTTATTATTATATTTTTCCCCAAATGTTTAACATTTGTCAATCTCAACTAAACGCATAATTTTACTACGTCAACATATTAATTTTTTATTATTTAATTTAAAACTTAAATCTTACAAAAAATTAAAAAATAAAAATTTTTTGATGGGGTGGCTTTCCTATGGAGTGGCTTGCAACCACTCCTAACTCTCTGGAGGTGGCTGATTAGGAGTGACTTTTTAGCCACCCGTTTAATTTTTTTTTTTAAAAAAAAAAAAAATTTAATTAAACTAATAAAAAATTAATATGTTGACATGACAAAACGGTGGGTTTAATTGGGACCGGCGGGGGTTAAACATTTGAAAAAAAAATGTAACAGTAGAAATTAATTTGCCTTTTCGATTGACCTAAAGAGTAAAAATTCAAAAAGAAAAAAAAAAAAAAAAGTTTATGGTGCTTTCTCTTTTAAGATATTTACCCAAATATTAATAGACAATTTTAGTAAATTCTTCTTCTTCTTTTTTTCAGTAAACATCTATATACAAGTTGACAAAATATACTCTTCAGTTTTAAGGTAATATTAACATATAAATAATATCATTTAAATTTTGTTTTCATATAATATTTGAACTTAGTATTATTTCATTAGTATCCCATCCCATTTCTGAAGAGAACATTTCCAAATCTTCCCCAAGTCTGGTTTTCTCCTTTTTTATTTTTTAAGTTACAGATTTATCATAAACTAATCTCTTCTTTAATTCAAATTATTTTTTGTATGATAACTTTCATTTCCAATTAAATCCCAAAGCTAAATTAGATCACGAAAGAACTACCAAAATCTCCAGTTTCTTGAGGTAATTGTGAACAACATTCACAACCATGTCATTAGACGTGGCCCAATTAAAAGCATAATGCAATGAGATCAAGAAATATAAATAATATTAATTAATGATGCCAAAAAATTCAAACCTCACAAACTCTCAAGAACAGTGGGGAAGTTGATCGGAGTTTCATTTGGAATACAATGGAACAACAGCTGCAAATACTGAATAAGGAAATCAGTTTGGTTATTAACAATTTTCCCCCTTTTCTCAACATGTTTGTTCTTTAAAGTTTAACCTAACATGAAAATTGCTGTGCACGGCATTGCATGTGGATTATTCAAGTAAAATGATTTGACTTAAAAGCACATCAAACCAAATTTTAATACCGCAAGAGTAAACCCAAATTACAACCCACATTTTATAGTGGGAATGCAAACTCCAAAGTGAACTTGATCAGGGTGTCGAAACATACCTCTCAAACACCAAATACTTTAACCTAAGCACTATTATGTCCATCACTGGAGAATCACAGCTCAACTCCGCTAAAAAGTTAATAAAAAAACACAATAAAATTATCTTTTCCCTACATGTGTCTTAACACTGACCTCGACGATAACATTTTCAAATCCATATTCTCCACAGCTAGGATCGTCTAGTGTCGATCATATCGCCTGAAAAGAGGGAACAGCTAATCAGATAAGGACCTAAAAAGTTCCCACAATGTGAATATGAACAACAATCAGAGACCATACACTTACAAAATACACCATATTTATTATGGGAGTCTGATTAATAATCATAGAGTACCTGTGGCGATCATAATCCCTGGAGCGCTCCATTGACCTTGACCGTGACCTGCGCCGACTTCTTGAATCATAACCACGGGAGCGATCTGAATCTCTGTCACGCTCCCGATCATGTCCCCTTTCACGGTCATAATGCCTATCACGATCTCTGCCTCTATGATCGTAATCCCTGCCCCGATCACGGCTGTCTCCTCTCTCATGATCCCTGCTAGATTCCCTGTCTCCATCCCTACTTCGCTCTTTTGATCTATAAAGTAAACAATTGAAGGTGAGGGGGTCGGGGAAGAAAGAAAAGTAATATCCAGGTAGGTATTGGACACATTTGATTTGTAATATGTAGAATTAAACATAAAGACAAAGAAAGTTACCTTCTATCATCCCGTTCAACCTTTCGGCTCTTTTCTTTCTCTTCCTGACAAATTAATTACAAAAGAACACCATTGAAATGCCCACTTTTGAAAAAGTGCAAAGTTATAGTTAAATTGAAAAGGTGATATTTATTTGAAAAGGGGAAAACAAAAAAGAAAAAGAAAAAAAAAAAAGACCTAGAGATATAGCACGTCACAAGGAAAGCACACAACAAAAGCAATGAAAAATATACCTTTTTTTCTCTTTTTCCCCTCCACTATTTATTAGTTGGTAAAGTCATTAAACTTTGCAAATAAATTACAAGGTTTTCAGAAAAAATATCGAAAATGACATACAAAATTGTGGCAGCCAAACCACACGAATTTAGACCATAATCAAGCATATCATTCACCAAACTTGCCACAATAGCAAACAGGGGTGTTCACAGGTGGAGGCAACATGTAGAATTCCTGAACACGGAAACCACAAAAACCAGTATTCTCCCAATTTCTCAATAGTCCATAGATAAATTAGCTGAAAATAAAAGACTTCAGTTAATAAAAAGATAAATACCAAATAGACGAGACCAAAGAAATTTAATCTCCCTTTCAGTCAAAAACTCTACAAGTCAATGGCATATCAAAACTTGATCCAATAAGTGTATGCTCATACTAAACCATGAAGCAAATTAGACCCAAATCAAATCCTTAGAAAAAGTTCCATTCTCCAAATTAAGTACATTCATTTTCTCTAACAAATTCTAAAAGAAAATGGCACTTTAAACAACATATAACCAATAACCAATTATCCAGCATCATTACACCAATGACCAGCATCATTACACCAATTATCCAGCATCATTAAAAGAAAGTTGCACTTAGAACAATACATTACCATGATAATGTAGCACGACTGGACCAACCACCGGCCTATAAAGTGAAAAGGTAACTCTCCCCCTTCAAAGGGGAAGGTCAGCATTCAACACATGGCGAGAAGAAAGAAGAGTGTGTGGGGTTTGAGGGCAGCAATCCCCATTCTTAAACCTAGTAATACCAGTGGATTGAAGAGGAAAAACGGAAACAAAATACATCAACATAAACAGAACACCATCAACAACAGAAATCCACAACTGCTTGTCCCCTTCTCTTTAGTTAACCATGTCATCACCTAAAATGCTGATTGCAAATATTATGTAATGTTATCCGAAAGCCTCAAAACCTAGATAACAAGACCCTTCCTCTACAGCAATGCTTCTGGATCAAGGTTAATATCACCTTTCTCCAATGCTTAGGGAACCTCGGGCTATTGAACTTTCTTCCAATGGCTTCCACATCTGTTATTTTGCAAAAGCCAGTATTCTAATATAAATATACACATACATATACATACGCATGCGTACATATCTATGAGTTGCATTCAATGTAACACCACTCAATAACTACATACAGAATCTTCAACACAGTTGCACTGTGAGGGCTTACCAAATAACCTCCTCCAACACGCAAACAAGTCTACTACTCATCTAGACATGACCCAAGACAGCCCCCAACACAATTGAAGATAGCACTCCAGAAGGCACAAGCAACCTCACAATGGAGATGAAGATGATCCACAGACTCCTCACTTCTCTAACACATATAGCACCAATCAACCACAATGATAAGCCGCATATCCCTAGGTTATCCATGGTAAGAATCTTTCCTAGGGTAGTCGACGAAGCAAAGAAAGAAGCTTTCAAAGGAATACAATAAATTGAAAAAAAAGCAAAGACATCTACCTCCCAATCATGAATCGCTCTAATAAAGCTTATGTGCCACATATGGGAACCACTAGAAAACTCCAAATGAATTGCTTTGAAAGCATCCTTAATGCAAGCAATACCATTAAATCTGGAAAACCTTCTTTAACGGTCTGATCCCTACACCACATGTCATGCCAGAATCTAATATTGGAGCTATTCCTTACCTCAACTCTGGTATGACTAGAAAACATGCCAGCACCACTCCTAATATTTTTCCATAATCTCACACCATAAGACCAAAGAAACTCATTAGAACACCACCCACCACACGAGCTACATATTTAGAATCCACCCCAACTCTCCCCCGAGCCTGTCTCATGCATATATCACCATACCCATTTTTCCAAAAGCGCACAATTGAACACTAGCAAGTTCCAGACCCCCAACCCTCCCTCAAAGATCGGAGAATAAACCTTAGACTAACTTACCAAGTGAAATTTGAACTCTTCACCTAGCCCACCCCATAAGAAATCTCGTTGTAGCTTCTCTATAAGGTTTGCAACACCAACAGGGAGATGGAAAAGAGACATTAAATGCATAGGCAAATTGGAAAGAGTGCTCTTGATTAAAGCAACCTTACCACTCTTAAGAAAAGTACATTATTTTCCAACTAGACAACTAACACTATCTCTTCTCAATAATACCATCCCAACTAGGTTTGGCCTTATACTTATCAAAAAAAAAACTAGGTTTGGCCTTATAAAAGGCTCCCAAAAAAAGACCAATATACTTTTAAAGTCAATGAAGAAACCCCACAGGCCAGAATACCAACCAAAACATCCACATTATTGACATTACCCACAAGAACCAATTTCGACTTAGCTAGATTAATTTTCAAACCGAAAACAGCTTCCAAGCATAAAAATAAGGCACACAGATAGCGTAGGTGGTCATGATTGGCCCCCACAAAAAATTAAGTGTCATTTGCAAACAAAAGGTTCACATGGTAACCACACCAACATGCCTAGACCCCACATAAAGGCCTGAAAGAAAGCCCACATTAACGATTGCAAAAAAGTCTGTGGCCTCGAAATAATCTTCTCAACAACCATTCTCAACCTATTTGCTAAAACTTCAGCAATAATCTTGTAAACTCCACTCTAAAGACTAATAGGTCAAAAGTCCAAGATCAGTAGCCCCAGATTTATTCAGAATGATAGCAATGAAAGTGGCATTAAGACTTTTTTCAAACTTACTACTAGTATGAAAATCATGGAACACCCCCATAATATATGGCACCTCCAAAAACCAAAAACCAAAAACCAACCAAATGGAACATTAGAGCATCTCTGAGCAATGAACACCTAGATTCCATCCCTTGACGATTTGAGAAACTTGGTCACCTCTGCCCCTTCGAACCAACTCCTATGGGTTTGACAGCCAAACAACACCCAGCTTACCCAACAATACTGCTCGGGAAACCCCACCGCTCCTTTCAGCTAGCGAAGAACTAAACACCCCTATGCTACCAAGAGCACAAAAAGGCTTAAACCTCTACACAAAACCAACTCAATAAACCCATCATAGACAACCAAAACAAAAGGCTAACCAAACCAACACCATTGAGCTCACACAAATAATAGAAGATGTCAACACGCACCTAAACGTGCCTACACCCAACCAGCTTAGTACCAATACCACCGTTAAATTACACATTGTCTTGATATATTTGTGTGTGTGTGTGTGTGCGCGCGCGCGTGTTGTAGCAAACCCATGTTTTTAGTTTTTGTTTTGAACCCCTGGGTGTTGGGCTGTATCCAATATTTCCTAGTGTTTGAAATTAACTCTAAACATAGGGAAACACAAGAAGCACATTCGCCACACGTCATGGGACATTGGATGCATAATGAAGTATAATCTGCATTGTACTCGAGCCATTTCTTCTTCGGGGAATTATTCATGCTCAAGAGACTAAAAACTACATGATAATGAAGAAAGATATCAGAAAAATGTTAAAAAAATCCTTCTCCGAGGTTAGAAAAACTCACAGATCGAATACTAACTCAGAATCCCTATAGAAGAATGTCAAACATTATACCAGCACCTGAACCAACATATTCAGAATACCGACATAAGGACATTCCAAAAGACATGATAGGTAAAACAATAGATATCACATTGAGCATTAAAGCGTCAGTTTGATTATATGTTTTTGACATTTATTTTGCCAACAAAAATAAATGAATATATACTTGAGTAATTAGCTAAATTCAGCTAAATTCAGTAGGCAGTAGGATACTGGAAGAAGTAAGATGATCTTAGTAGCCAATAACAATTTTTTCCTGCTCAGTTGCCCAATGTATTAATGTTACCACGCATAAGGAACCAACCTAAGTCAAAATAATAATAATAAGGTATCATAATATGTTTACCTGAAGCTCTTGTAACTTCTCACGGATTTGCATATAGCCTAAATGAAGCTTCCCTCCAAAATGATCAGCTAAACGGCGGTCACTGAAAAAAGCAAGAAAAATCAAAATGGTTCGCACATTTGAAATATCCGAATGCTTTGACAGAACACATACATTACAGCACAGCTGTCCGATAATTTTCTAGCTAATAATAGCATGATCTACAAGCATAAAACAGAAAAAGACGCACATTCTTTAGCTGCAAAAGTAATCCTCGTAAAACTGGGCCCAAGAGCCTGCTGGTGACAAGGAGGTATAATTGTCGGGTCAAAAGCTGAATTTGAATCCCCAAATACTAACTCTATGTTTCCCTAAGAAAAGCTAAGAAAATGTAGTAAGAGTTAAGAAACAGAAGATCAAATATTACCTGTCATAAACACTCAAAAATGCTCCACAAATGTCACAAACACGTAACTTCTGATCAGTCTGAAATAACAACAGGATTGACAACATTAGGATTACTGATAATCAAGCGTAGAAGGACTTTGAAACATGGAAGCAAGACACTACTGGTTTGCCAACTGTCCAACCGAGCTTTAAGTGTATGTATTACTTTTACATTGAATTCCTAGAGTATGTCTAACAACACACGCCTAACATGGTTTCTTCATTTGCTTTGAATAATTTTACAGAAAGAGAGCAAAATAAGAAAGTGTTAAACAGTAACAATCATTTAAATCAAGAGTCAATTTTATTTTTCTAAACATGCATGTCTGGCACCTCTTAAGTGTATCAAAAACACATCTAAAACACACCCATGATGGCACCGTTTTGAGGCATTAACTTGTTCCTAGGACAATGTAGGTATAATATGGCATTTGGCTAAATTTTGACTTAAGCTCTTAATATGCAGTTCAGCTCTGGTTTTCTACACTACTAACATGACATTTATATTGACAAATAGCAAAATAAGCCAAGGTAAAAAGGACTTACAATGCGCACATCAGCAGCAGTGTACTTGGAGGAATCTAGAGCAGGCTCCTGCCGGGCAGGTAGCTGAGACAGCAATAACAAAACTATTAAAATAGGAAACAAAAGAAAAGAAGATAATGGAAGATAAAAAGATTTCAGAACAGCACAATTATATAAAATCAACCCGATGACTTCCTCATTAAACAAGCCCAATAAACATAGAAGAAGAACCTTCTTAAGTGCTTCAGCCTCTTCCAATGCCTTCTGTGCCTCTTCAACCAAACCCTGCTCACCTGAAAAAGTTACAAGCCTTCAAGAATTATCCACAAACTGAGTCCTAAAACTATAATAGATTTTGAAATTGTACAAATAAAGCATTGTTCAGTCACATTTATTTCAAGCTAAAATCTATCTAACATCATAAAGATTCTCAATTCAACCTTAAGAAGTCTCGTACCAACTCATGCCAACCCTACATTCCTTTTTTTCAAATTATCATTAAAAGAGCAAAGCGCACCCAGATCCAACTCTACATTCCTACATATTCTTGGTTATATAGATACAATGAAATTAAAGGCTGTGTCAAATTAAGTTAAATGTTATGATAAATTGTGAGCACAGGCTACATTTTTTTTTATTGATAAGTTAAACATGCACCCAGTGGGTCTTGAACCCAAAGACTCCACCCTCCACCTCCACCTTGTTCTTATCATGTGAGGAGATGCCATTTGAGCTAGTACTTATTGGAATAAACCTATACTATTGTAAGAAAAACATTTGCTTAAACCAAACCTATACTATTGTAAGAAAAACATATACTACAAGAGACCTCCCTCTAAAAAACAGAGAGAGAGAGAGAGAGAGAGAGAGAGAGAGAGAGATGGCAAAGAAAAGGAGAGGCCTTCCTAAAAAATGGCAAAAAACAGGACTTGCCACACTCAGTGAAAAGTTCTTTGCCTATCTGGTATAATAAGGATTTTGTTCAGTTGTACATGGTCAGGTCAGGTACATATTTCCCCAAATAATTCATAGTTATACAACCACAACATCTTAACCACAGTAAGTTTGAATTCCTGTACAACACCTTGAAATAACAAGTATCAACAGATACACAAAAAGATCGAGTAAAAAATGAAATATAGAAACCTATCAAAAAAAAAAAAAAAAACCAAAAAATGAAATATAGAAACCAATTAACAAACAAATACTGGTTTGCATACACTAACCCACCCCAACAAAACAAAATATGAGATCAATAGCAGTAGTTATTGAAATCCTTGTAGAAACACAAACTAAAGCTACTTACCACCAAAAATTAAGGAGTAAATAAAATGTGCCTTTTCTTTTAACAAAACAGCATATGAACCAAGGCAGAGGAATTAGTTTTTTTTATTATTATTATGATGAGGAACCCCTCTAAAGGCAGGGACACTTCGTATTCCCACTCATGTCAGGTAAACCTCAAAATCCGTGCAAAACGCCCCCTCCACATGGATCGGGTATGCGGGCCAACCCCAAGGAATTGTTTGCACTCAAGGGGATTCAAACCTTAGACCTACAGCAAATGACACCAAGACCAAGGCCCGTACCAATTGAACCAACCTCTTAGGGTTCAGAGGAATTACTAAAAGGGAACAATGTATCTAAAATGTTAAACCATGAAAATATACACTAAAGATTGCCACAAACAATTGCAAAGCTAGTGTAGAACACATATAAGGCAGCTTAAGATTCAAATTCCTACAATAACCCAATAAATTTGAGATAACTAACTTACCAAGATCCTCCGCTTTCTTCAACTTTTCATTTATCATTTCCTGCGTACGAGGATCAGGAGTAATTACAGGTAAGGGTGCCAAAGGTGGTGGATTTGGCAGGGGTTGAGGCAAAGATGCCCTATCCTTATTGAATGCATCCAAAAGAAGCATGGACTGTCGCCAGAATCAGAAGAAAGGCACATTTTTTGAAAGTTAGAATATAAGTCCAGAAGAAAAAAGAAAAACAAAGAAAGTAATGGAACCTCTAGTGATGGGTCAACATCAAAGAAGAATACACCAAAACAACATAACAACAACAATCGCAGCATTGACAAATCAAAATTTGTCTCAAAAAGCAATCATCACCTGTTTGTCTGCTCTTTTGGTTCTCAGTTCTTCTACTACCTCCATAGCTCGAATCTTAAGATCTGTTTTGCCTTCAAGATCTGCAAATTTTACATCAATTTTTTTTATCAGTTATTTAAAGATTTAAGCCAACCTATGGTGCATGTAACAAACATTTCCACAGTTTGTAAACTTACAAACCGAACTCTATACATATATCAACCACACAAAATGAAGTTTGAACAACTTTTCTTTTAACGGGTAAATACAACCAATTCTCCCGTAAGAAATTGATCTAATAACCTCACGCTCTACACCACTTGTTTAAGTGGAAAGGAGATGCCATTTTGTCCACGAACCAGAATTGCCTAGTGGACATGTGGACATGTACAAATACAAGATAGAAAGATAAGCAGTTGAGTTTGAAAAAAAAAATTTTGATAAGTAAGTGAGTTTGAAAAAATTATAAAGCTAACTTTCTCTAACGAGGAAACCACATAAATCAGTACATGGAGAAACTTAACAATTAACATAAAAAAATTCAACATCTACACAAGGAAAAAGGGATGGGACAACGGAGGTTATATGCTAATTACTATATACATTACCGTGTTGATCAGCTTCTTTCAACTTCTCTTTGATATGCTTGGATAGCTCAAGTACCTCAGGTGTCTAAATTTCAACAGCCAAAAATTTGTGAGTCATAAATTCGCTGGATGAAAATTATAGGATATGGAATGAAAGAGTCAACCATCACCTGTGTAACCTCAGAGACAGAAATTGCAATAGCAGCCTTCGCATCCTCGGCCTCAAGGCGCCTAAGAGCTCTAGTAATCTTCCTATCACACTCAAGAATGAGCCTATCTATAACATCCTCCAAGTCTCTATCATAGTTTTCAGTCCCTTTTGCTTTGGCTTCCTCATATCTAGAAAGAGTTAAGCAGAACTAGAGACAAAATTTAAAGTTTCCAACACGTATATGCCATTGCATAACATTCACTTATAAAAATACTCTTTGAATTGCTAATTTAAGTAACTAGTTCTCGCAATGTCAGGGTAGTTTTAACCATTATGTATGAGCTTTTCAGGCTTAAGCCTTAATGCATAGCAAGATTCCATGGTAAATGAAACAATGCCAAATCACCAAGGACATGTTCCTCAGGAAAGGAGATAGGGCACAAAAGAAATGAATAACTGGATTCTTCAAGAAGATAAATAAAAAATAATGAAAAACCATACAGACCACTAAATCATGCAGGTGGCTTGTATTAAAACTATAAAATTGATTTATCATTTTCCATGTCCAGCGCCTTGACACCGACTTTATGTTGGGCATTTTAATGACAAAAGAAACAGTAAAATGTATAACTGTATAACTTTCCATAAAAGCAATAAAGATACTCTTTCCTCAGCTGCAAGGAGTGGACCTTTGGGCAGGGACCCATATCCATTTTCTGAAACAAATTAAAAAAAAAAAAAAAAGGAATGATTTAGAGAATTATAAGAGATCTAATTAATTATCTATGAAGAAAATAATTTCACAAACAGCAAGCATACAATACTCCTTGATAAAAGAGAATGCACATGCATTAATACCTTAATAACTTTTTTTTTGATAAGTAATAAAAAGAGAGTGCACATGCATTAATACCTTAATACCTTAATAACTACGTTGTTATTTGATTTCAAATTTACAGATGAAAGAACCACATTCCCATAAAAGAGGGGGAGAAAGAGAGAAGGGTAAGGAATTCCTTCTGAATCATTTTATGAATACCAGTACCAAAAGCCATTTGGGACAGAGTAGTCAAGAAAATGGAAAAAAGGTTGGCATCTACTTTGTTTTTTTTTTTTGGGGGGGGCGTCTTACTCTCGCCAAGAGTATGCTATCCAGTCCACCTACATACTTCTTATCTCTCTTCCCTTTACCAGCAGGCATAGATAGGAGATTGAAGCGCCTTAGAGAGATTTTTTTTGGGATGGTCTAGGCGGAGAACCCAAAATGCACTTGGTAAATTGGAACACTGTTTGCTCCCCTATTCCTAGAGGGGGGTTTGGTATAAAAAATCTCATGTTGTTCAACAAAGCTCTCCTTAGTAGATGGCTTTAGAGATTTGGGCATGAGGAAAATTCTTATGGAGACAAGTGATTGATATGAAGTACAAGATCTAGAGAGGGGATTGGTGTTTAGAGGAAGCACTAGGACCTTACAGGGTGAGTCCTTGAAGGAATAATCGAAACCGTTGATCTTTTTCCTAGTTAGGTTCCTACAAAGTTGGGGATGGTTCCCCAGCATTCACTTATGGCATGACGTGTTGTGCGGAGAAGGGGCTCTTACCCTATCCACTGGAATCCAAGCTTCATTAGGGCAACCCATGATTGGGAACTGGAATCTCTTGACTCCTTTCTCAATCTATTATACTCCTCATAAACTCATCCACGAAGAAGTGGATAGTATGTTGTGGAGACCATCTAGCAACCATGGTCTTGCAATGAAGAGCTATTATAAAATGTTATAGTCAGGTGAGCATAGTTCATTACCTTGAGAAAGTATTTGGAAGGTTAAGGCCCCTCCTCACATTGCTTTCTTCTTATGGACGGTTGCAAAGGGTAGAATCCTCACGGTGGATAACCTTAGTAGGCAGGGTTTCTCTCTAGCTAAACTAGTGTTGCCTTTGCAAAAAGAATGAAGAAACTATTACCCACCTTCTCATCCACTACGAGTATACTACTGATCTTTGACACTTGATTCTTAATATATTCTGGGTTTCTTGGGTGATGCCTAGTAACATCCTAGAGCTACTTCATTGTTGGAAATTTCAAGGGAGGGATCACCCCACAGAGGCAATTTGAAAATTTATTCCTGCTCTCTTAATGTAGAACGTTTTGAGAGAAAAGAATCGACACCTCTTTGAGGATAGCGAGTCCGATGTGCTTTTTCAAAAATCCTTCTTTCTAAGATCTCTTTTGGATTGGGTTATTGTAAATGTTCCTAATTTTGACTCAGATAATCTAGAAGATTGTATTTGTTTTTAGATTGTAGTAGTCTTTAGGGTATTCGGCTCTCTTGTATACTTTTCGTATGTTAGGGCTTTGCCTTTTCTTTCAATAATATTATTATTATTCATTAAAAAAAAAATGATACATGAAGATTAAAACCTTAATTTTCCTAAAATTTTTTATCATGAACCAAATAGTCTGCTTCCCAAATAGTAGAATTACCGTGAGTTGGAAGAGCTCGTGAGGGCAAAGGCCGACGAGGTAGAGGCGGCAAACGTCGCGATCGTAGTACTTGCGGTTCACCTCCCGGACGTCGCCATTACGGTTCGCCCCCATCAGCACGTCCAGCTGCTTCCTTATCGCATCCATGGCTTCCTCTCGCTTTTTCGCTCTCTCTCTAAAACTCTGTCTTCCAGAGTCTCAGAGCGGGATTATTTAGGGTTTCCTTTTGGGAAAATGCTCCAGCTTCCGGTAGATTACGATGGTGCTTGGCGTTTTTTATTTGCCCCTGTAGTTTCACGTATTTACTTGAGAAAATAACGGGGCAGTGATCACTAGTGAATGTCAAGTTTGGTATTTCCGCAACAGGGTGAGTGTGGCCGACTCGGCTGGATCGGGTCAGTTTGAATCGGATCGGGTTGGCTTTTTTCAAAAATCACTTGAGGGGAGTTAGCAATATACATTTTCACTCGGGGAGTTTGATAAATGTGAAAGAAATTTACAAGTGATGTAGAGATTTGTTGTGAGTGGACTCGTAAGTATTGTGTTCCACATTAATATAATATAAAGAAAGTTAGTAGTTAATATACTTAAGAGATCCAAGTTCATTATCTTAAGTTTTTAGACTAGACTGTATCCAAATGTGTATATTACTATACTATTTGTTGACTCCCCAAGTGAATTTCTCCCTAGCATATTGTTCACTTTAGAACAAATAACAACTTAGGATTTAATTAGTGCCATTATGCCTCTTACTCTGAATCATTGGTAATTTTTGGATTAAAATTGCTATAATATGGTAAAGAATGGAGAAAAACTGACAGAAGTTGAGCCCCCAAAGTTTTTAGGAAATTTAGGTAATGGGTATCTCAAAACAACTACAAACTTCATGGGTATCTTTAAAATACGAATTTAAAACAGCCATAAACACAATACTATCTTCTTGAACATATACATATACCTTCATTTTTCATAGATAACACAACAAACAATTGGCATGTTTTGAATGCTTAGATATAATAAATTGTCAAGATTTTTAAGTTTGAGATACTTTCAAAAAATTTGAGGGATCCAAATCCTTTGTTTGATAGGGTTATTCTCAACTATAGAGCATTACCTACTTGTGAGTCGGTTTTTAAGACGAAAGTAATTTATTAAAGTAATGCTAGTCTTGTCTTTTTTGTATTGTAAATTTTAAAATTACTATTGAATTTGAGATAATAATTATTAAATTTTAATCTATTGGTAATTTTAAAAACTCAGTCATACTTGGATAACACAAAAATATGGTGATTCAATTCTTCTAGCATTTCTCAATTTATTAGGACGAGATTTCTAACACGAACGCAACTTACTAGGACGATAAAAAAAAAAAAAAGCCAATAAAAAGAAAAGAGAAAAGAGACTTTCCAAAGCCAGCCCCACTGTGTGTGTGTGTGTGTGTGGGAGGACGAGAACGACGATGTCTCTGTTGCATTCGCTTTTGACACTCTCTCTTCTGTTCTCTTCATCTCTAGCCTTCCGATCCGATGAACTCCTCATCGACGACGAGGAGTTCGGTCTGGAAGGAGGAGTGCAAGGGCACCCTAAGTCCCCTGCTGTTGCGCAAACCCGATCATCCCCACCTCCTTCAACGGCGACGACCACCCGGAAGAGGTATTCGGACTCGGACCAGGACTCCAAGATCCAGTTCTCACTCGAGCACGCCTTTGGAGACTCCGAGTTCTCGCCTGCTGGGACCTTCACTGCTCGCCTCAAGACTTGGAACCATGGCGGCCAGGTTAGTTTCTTGGGTCTTGCTCCTGGTTTTTGTTCCTTTTTTCTCTGTTGAAATTTTGCGGTGACTTTTTTGTGTGGAAGGAGATGGAAGAGATAGGTATTGGAGTTTGAGAGTTTGCGCTGGATTTGTTAATGGGTTAAATTTTTTTGTTTGCTTTTAAAGTTTCTACTGTTAAATGTTTTGCTGAAGCACGATATCGTAAACTTGTGTCGAGGAGTCGGTCATTCTGCGTTAGTGGTGAATGTTTCTGGAATATTTGAATAAAAGATGAAAGACCTGAGAGTTTACACAGAATGCTTTGCTCAGTGTCCTGTTGGTAGAAGAAAATTGAAATTGGTTATCACTAGGATCATTTGCATGCGTGGCTTATAACTTGTCTGTGGAAAAAAAACACGTGCTTGGCTCATATGGTTAATTTACTTCGAGGAACAAGAAAATGTTAAGGGAATTTGAACTCATGTGAAAGAGTAATGCCGACCAGTATTGGTGTGATGTTATTAAGTCACATTTCCACAAAGGATATTCCTTTGAAGTTTTCACCAGAATAGGAAAATTGTATGTATACTCTGTGGTTATCTGACTTTCATAGCTTGCTGTTGCATCCTCCCCTCTCTGATGAAATGATTGGTTGCAAACTTTTTTGATGGAGGTGCAGTTCTCATTAGTTGTAGCTTGGTTTGTTTCGAAAAACTAAGCATAATGGGAGGAATCATGTTGTGATGTAGGAGTATAACCTAGCTGATGTGGCAGCCATGTGGACACCATGTGTCATTTAGTTTAAGTGTCCAGGTGACTAGTAAGTTGTCCTTAATATAGTCAAAGTAATTTATAGAATCTTGTTGGTTGTTTTCTGCTCATTAAGTTGTTTTAGTTGGAAGTTGTCTACCCTCTATTGTAAGTTTGAACTGGTTATGCATTGTACTACCTATAAATATCAATGAAAAATGACAGAAACTCAATAGAGTGATTTTGATTAAAAAAAATTATTGGCAAGTGTTCTTGCTTTGGGAGTTGAGTGATTCCTCCTAATAATCAAGTATGTGGCTTGGTCACGTTGAGTGGCATCCGCGATTAGTAGCGTTAAGTGACGTTCGCCGCCCTTAGTTGAGTGGCATCCTAGGACTACCCCTTTCCTTTGGTTGAATTCTTTTGGGTTCGACCATCCTTCGCAGGTCTCAACCTGCATCAAATTGGTATTAAAGCAAGTTTTCTTGCTGTGGTGTTTGACAGAAAGTTATGAGGTTTGTTTGATGGCTCCACGATGTCAGAGAAACACTGATAGTGTTGACATACAATTTGAACTTGCTGAGTTGAGTCAAACTAATCAAGTTGTCCAGCAAAATGATGAATGAATTCTTTCATTGGATTCTAGGGTTGGCAATTTTTGACACAATCTACAAGCCTAACACAAAATTAGAAGGTTAGGGTTTGGCATAAATGGGTTTAGGTCATAAACGGGTCAACCCACTTGACCATTTATTAAATGGGTCAATGTCGGATCAACCCGGTTGACCCGTTTAGAAATCAGGTTTATTTATTTATTTTTTATTTTATTTTAAGAAAAAGAAAAAGGGTAAATGTATGATAACTCCCCGAGTAAACATGTGATTTGAAATCACTCCCTCACTTTTTAATTTTGGATTTTTAATGCAGGAGTGTTTGTGAATTCGAGATAGGTCATTCCATGAGTTTTTCATCCAAGTTTTCTAACCGTTAGTGCCACCTAAGCTTTCTTTGTATCATAGAAACTGAAAAGACTTACCTCAACTAAGAAAACTAGTTTTGTGTTGTCTGGGTTAGGGTAGTGGTTTTTCTTACTTTCACCAATTCTTTAGAAGTCAAGTAGATACGATATGGCCACTTACCTTTCTTCCCTATTTTTTATCATATCTACAACCAGATGAAGAATTTGAGGATTTATTGTCTAAAGTTAAAACTTGATGGGTTTTCAAGTGACTTTCTTTGCAATTAAATATATAATTAGGTGTGAACATTTTCTCTATTCTTACACACTCTCAGGCTCTAAATTTGTCATTATTACTTGGAAATAGCGCATAGACTGCTGGACTGACTTGCAGTTTTACTTGAAACAGACTCTAACAAAGCTGCGTTTTTCGAGGAATGATTTTACTGAGTTGGAGAAGGAGAAGTTTCAAGTAATCTTTTTTTCCCTAAACTTATTTGGTTCTTGGTAAATTGGCATTCTACAATCTGCTAAGATGCTGATACTATTCTTGCAGAATGTACTGAAAGGAGATGACTTCTATAAAATAAGGTTGCCATCCAATGTTTTGAGCCCCCCTGGGAGGGAGTTCATTATTTCCTCGGTGAAAGCAGTAAGTAGTTCTTTACACAAGGATCATGCCAAAGGTTTGAAAGATATTTATGAATTGTCATGTTATATATATATATATTTTTGATAAGTAATAGAAAAGTTTATAGAAAAAGAAACTTTTGTGGCACTCAAAACATTTTGGAGAATCAGGTATAAGGCTAATTTCGAAAGAAAATAACGTTAATCAAGAAAATCAATTTAACCTATTCCTGTAGGCCTGGCTAAATAGGCTTGAAAAACTTTAGAAAGATTTTTTATAGTCTGGAATTGGTGATGAGTTTTTGCACTCCAATGAAAGCAGGGGGTTTAGGGGTACGGAACCTGACTTAGTTTAACTGGGCCCTTCTAGAAAAATGGTTAACAACGTTATGCTATGGGGGGAGGTTGGTGTGCCCCCACCCACGCCGCCCCCGCGCCCCCCCCCCCCCCCCCCTTCCTTTTTTTCAGTGTGGGAGTGGAAATATATAAGGAGGGTGTGAGGGAGTTTTCTCAAGATTTGTTAGATATGAGGTGGAGTTAGGTCCAATGTCAGGTTTTGGAATGATTTCTTTTCCAGACTTGTTTAGTTTGCACGTTATATAAGTTTGCGTAGGTGGCAGAACATATGCAGTTCCGAAATGGAAATCTTTGATGGAATATTTTTTTTAACATACCAATGTGTGATTGGGAGGTGGACTTGATCCCTTCTTTCTTTGAGCTGTTGTATTCTGTCAGCTTGAGGTAAGGAGGTGATGATAGAATATGTTGGATTCCTGCTTGTTGTATTGGGTTTTGGTTTTGAGGGCTTGTTAGGTGTGTGGTTTTGTGGGTCGTCTTGCTGTATCGTTTGGGTTTCTTGCTCGTTTGGAGCCTCTTGTGTATATTGTATGTGTACTTAGAGGCGCCTTACACTTTTTAATAATATAAACTTCATTACTTATAGACATAAAAAATAAAAAATAAATAAAAAAGAATATGTTGGATTCTTTCCAAAAGGAGAGAGCTTAAAGTGAGGTCCTATTATTAGGTGTTATCCATTCCTGCTAGTTCCTCTTTTCTTGGAAGAGTATTTGAAGAGTTAAGGCTTTTTTGAGAGTGGCATTCTTTGTGTGAACGGCATCATTAGGAAAAATCTTGACTTTGGATAACCTAAGGAAGAGGAACGCCATGGTGGTGAATTTTTTTTTTTTTTTTCTTTTTTTCTTCCTAATAGGGGATTTCTCTTGTATAATTTATGTTTATTGGGGTTGCGCCCCTCCGCGTTTTTCTAATGCTTGTTTATCGAACTTTTTGTTTTATGGGATTAATCACAACAAACTTTTATCAAAACTATATTATTTTTCTAAAAAGAAAAATTTGTGGTAGGAGAAGTTCAATTTTTTTTTTTTCTTTCATATTTGCCCATTTACACCCATGGCGACAAAGATTCATATGCATCTGAAAGTTTAAGATTAATTTTTATTATGCTAATCAAAAAAGTTATACCAATGTCCCATTCTTCAACTTCTTTGCCTCCAAAGTGTGATTATAATTGGCACTTATCAAAAAAAAAAAAAAAAAAGTGTGATTATAATTGGCTGAGTCTGAGACAGCACTAACTCCCCATTTGGTTTGGTTTAAATGCAGAGATGTCTTCCGCGAGAAGGTTTGGATGAACATTTTGTTATACACATGGTAATCTCCACTTTGGGAGTTATTCTAAATTTGTGCTTGCTGCCTATCTAAAGAAAAACTAGATCCTTGCTTGCTGTTTGTACCTTCTTAATTTTCTCATGTTTTAAAGTGTAATTTCATTTCTTGAGGTTATATTGTTAGCAATCTTCTGTTCTATTTTGGGTAATTAAGTGATAAGGTTGTGCTAGTCTGTCATAGACATGTCTTCGGAATTTGGTAGGTTTATGCCAACTGCTTTGGTAGTAGAAAATGGGACTTAACAGACCAGAGGAAACTTCCCATGTAAGGTTGGCTTAAAAGTTCTTAATATTGGTATTATGATTAATGATTATATACTATTTAGTGAATCTGCTTGTTCAGGTCCCACTACATAACCTGAGTCTTGGGATGATAGGAACATATTTGCAATTAATGACTACTATGACTGTAATAAGATGTAATTCCCCTCTTTGTTTCTCTTTCCATGGAAACAAAAAAATGAGACTCAATAGGTATCATACTAACCTATGAAGGTTATCAGTTAGGCTTTACATTGAAAGTAGACCATATTGAGATTCCTCTCCATCTTTATTTCTTGAACTTCTTGTTGCCCACATCATTCTCTTCATAAGTATTGAGAGTATACTGACCTCATCTTTGGCTGCAAAACTTCTTATTTCTTATACAAAGTTTGCGTTCTTAGTTTATCCTTTTTCCATTCTTCCATCTTCCTTTTACCCTAGTTATTAGCTGGTAACATTGTTTATTAAGTAGATACATAGTTTTAAACCTCTACTAGTTATAGAGTGGATCATATAGTTTTAGACTTCTACTAGTTATACATTCCCCCTCAACAAGTGAGGTCTAATGCATAGAAATATTTGAACTGAAATGGGGGTTAAGTTGCAACACCCCCTTCTCGTAGGAAGATGATATTACCCATCACTCAATCAAAAACGTAAGGATATAAGAATTCCATAAACAAAAATAAAAGAAAAACCAAACCTCTCACAACAATTTAAACTTAAACCATCGTATTACCATTATTACAACTCTTTTTGTAAAAACTTAACCTTTAAACCCTTAGTCTAACATAAAAAGTATGCTGGAACAAAACAAACTAATGTGCTAGGTGCACTTATTCAATTCTTTTTCTTTGTGGGGGCTTCTTTCTCTAGTTTTCTTGGCTTGTAGATCCATCCATGGTGTCATCTGGGTTATTTTAAAACATAAAAATAAAGGGCAAGTCGAATACTCATTAAGTAGATACAACATACAATAAATAAAGCTGGAAATAATTTGAAGTTTCAAAACATCAAATATACTATTGAAACATTTATCATCATAAATCTTTTATTTCCTTAATTTTTTGAGTGGCCAACATACAATTATGCCCTATGTGTAAGGGTTGGTGGTCGCTAGGATCTCGGCTCCATTCTCGGGGCCACAGGTGGAGCCGCATTTAGGATATGAACATCACTCGATAAATGGTGCACTCGAGTACGCCATTGCCGACGAACCATATTAGATGGCTTCCCCTGCCCATTAACTCCGGTACCATTGCACATAATTTCATATGGCCAAGAAAGTATTTAAAACCTTTCATTCTTTCATAAAATCATTTCCTTTTCTTTCCTTTCTTTTTGTTCACTTTTCATCAAGTATCATAACGTATTTATAACATGTTCATAACGTAGCATAAGCATTCACATAAACTCATTTGCATTTAAACTCTTTTTCAGCATATAGTTTACGATGCATAAAAGGGGCTACCAAATAAAGGCTAACATTACATCATATACTTTGAAAACAACTTAAAAAAAAAAACATGACATTGACATTTTGAAAGAAAGCAAAAGCATGATCATATCTACTCACCTCGTTTCTTAGCTTCAAAAGTTCAACACGCTTATTAACCTAAGCAAACATTCTCAAAATTACAATTGTTATAAGTGGCTGTTTATAGAGTAACTTTAGGGTTTTAATTGATATTTCTAAGCTAGTAGTATAGGTAAACTAACGACTTATAACAACTAGGGAAAAACGCTAGCCACATCTACGCTATCACCCCAAAAGGACTAATCAATTTAGAGTTTTCATTGAATTACTTATAAATCCCAGTTTCACCTATTAACTAGACAATGTGAGATTTAACACTTATGACAATTTTTATAAACCACCCTCTATGTGGGCTATTCCTCATCTTCCTAATATGAGACCAGATGTTACAAACTCCTACCACATGGCCTGACATTACTAGGTGGCTCTAGTACCATTTATAACGGCCCAGGAAAAAGCACCAGCCACATTTACACTATCACCCCAAAAGGACTAGTTAATTTAGAGCTTCCCTATAATTTCTTATAAAGCTCAGTTTCACCTACTAACTTGGCAATGTAGGACTTAACACTCATGACTATCTTTATAAACCACTCATTCTATGTAAGCTACTCTTTATCTTTGTAATATGAGATCGAGGTGTTACAAACTTACTTTTAAACTCCTGACGTCCTCGTCAAGGCTACATCATGCAGTGCTCCAATATCACACAACCTGGCATTACTAGGTGGCTCTAATACTATTTATAACGACCCAGGAAAAAGCGCTAGCCACATCTGCGCTATCACCCCAAAATGACTAGTCAATTTAGAGCTTTCCTAGAATTCCTTATATAGCCTAGTTTCACCTAGTAACTAGGCAATGTGGAAGTTAGCATTTATGACTCTCTTTATAAACCACCAACTCTATGTGGGTTATTCCTTACTTTCCCAATATGGGACCGGGTGTTATACGGCTATAGGAGAATCTAGGGTTTTAGGACAACTATAAAACTCACGTTTTTTTCTTCTAAAAAATGTAGCTTTCCTTTCCTTGTTTTGGGATAATAAAGCTGGCAGCAGCTGGTTAGGTTTCTTTTTAAAACTAAACTTCTTTTCTTTTTGAATTAACTTAGGAAAGTAGCTCCTACAAAATAGGGATGTGTTGACATACAATTAGGACTTGTTTTAACAAAGAAAACTTTCCTTTATGGGGAAAAAGACAGCTGGCCTGATTTTGTTAGGATTTAGGCTTAAAAATTATTGACTTTCTTACCCTTTTTAAGTCTGTTTTTTGTCCTCTCACATACTTCTCTATTACACCCACAGAATTATAAGGGATAGTTGAGCAAACAATTATGACACAGCAAATTAAAGAAAATTAAACAGCAACAATAAAATAAAATTGCCCTAGGGGATTAAGGTCTAACAAATCTCCCCTCCTTATAAATATCTTGTCCTCGAGATTTGCTCATACTTATTACTCAAAAAGGTAACGGTATTTCTCCTTCATCTTGTCTTCATGTTTCCACAATACTTCCTATGTTGTGTGATTGCTCCAAAGGACTCATCGGAATAGTCTTGTTGCAAAGAACTTGCTTCTTTTGCGTGAAAATGCCAATGGGAAATGCTTCATAGGATAGGTCCTCACGAACTTGAAGCGGTTTCAACTCTAGCAGGTGTGAAGGATCAGGAACGTATTTTCGTAGCACCAAAATGTGAAAGACATTGTGAATCCCATATATATTAGGAGGTAGAGCAACCTGATAGGTAGTCAATCCAGTCCTCTTCAGAATGTCAGAAGGACCGATATAATTGGGACTAAGCTTTCCTTTTTATCCGAATCTTATAACTCCATTGGTGCTACTTTCAGAAACACTGTCTTATTTGAATTCTACCTCTCGACAATTTCGGTTTGTGTACCTCTTATGTCGGCTTTGAGCGGCTTTGTGCCTCTTTTTGATAATAGCCATATTTTCATGTGTAAGTTGGATGATTTTTGGACAAAGAATCTCTCGTTCCCCAAGCTCATCCCAACAGAAGGGCAACTTGCATTTTTGTCCATACAAATATTCGTAAGGTGCCATCCCTGATGCTTGTCTGGCAATTGTTCTTGTATTCAAATTTGATCAATGGCAAATATCAAACCCAACTACCCTTGAAATCCAACACACAAGCTTGTAGCATATCCTCGAGAGTTTGAATCATCCTTTCTGATTGTCCATCCTTTTGAGAGTGAATGGTGGTGCTAAAGGTCAACTCAGTACCCATCGCCCTTTATACGCTCCGCCAAAAACTTGAAGTGAACCGTGAATCTTTATCCGATACAATCTTTGATGGTACGCCATGTAGTCTCACAATTTTGCTGTGAAGCTTTGTTACCTTATCCATGGAATATGTCATCTGAATTGGTATGAAGTGAGCGGTCTTTGATAAGCAATCTATCAATACCCAAATAGAATCTTGACCTCCTATGGCTCTTGGAAATCTTGACTCAAAAAGTCCGTACCAATCTCATCCCATATCCAAAGTGGGAAGTGGTTGTAATGTCTCTGATGCTCTGCCTTGACCTATTGACAAGACAAACACCACTCCACGTATTTGGCCACATATCTTATTATCTCGCTCCACTAGTAGTGTTGTCAAAGATCCTGATACATGCTGGTATTGCTAGGTTGAACTATGTATAGGAAACAATGTACCCATTCAGAATGATATCTTTGATCTCTGAGTTATTCGGTACACATAATCTACCTTGGAATCGTAGAACACCATCTTCCGCAATATTAAAATCCAGCTTCTTTCTTGCACATACCGCATCCACGATCTTAGTTTAGGCTCGAATCCTCAACTTGAGTAGTTTTGTTTTGGTCTTACAAGGTTGGTTTCACAACCAAACTAGTCAAACATGCCTACGTGTCACCAACCATCTTGATTATGAATTTATCCATGTCTAGAAGAATGTCCTTCTCAGCCGTGAACATCACAACCAAAGTCACTAAGAATGACTTCCTGCTAAGAGCGTCTGCTGCAACATTTGCCTTGCCCAAATGGTAGTTAATGTTGCAGTTATAATCTTTAATTAACTCCAACCATCTAAGATGCCTCATGTCTAGCTCCTTTTGGGTGAAGATTCAAGCTCTTATGGTTGGTGTAGATCTCACAATGCTCTCCATAAAGGTAGTACCTCCAAATCTTCTAGGCAAATACCATGGCACCAAGCTCCAAGTTGTGCGTTGGGTAGTTTTGCTTGTAGTTCTTGAGTTGGCATGAAGCATAGACAATTACTCTTTTGTGCTGCATATGAACACAACCAAGCCCCTTCCGAGAGGTATCATTGTAGATAATGAACCCTCATGTATTTGTAGGTATGGTCAAAACTGGGACAATTACAAGCCTCTTCTTTAACTCCTAGAAGCTCTTCTCACATTTGTTAGTCCATTGGAATTTCTTGTTCTTTCTTTTCAGCTTCTTTAATGGAGTGGCAAGATTAGAGAATCCCTCAACAAATCTTTTGTAATAGCCAGCAGTCCTAAAAAGCTTTTGACTTCGTTCACGTTAGTCAATTTAGCCCACTTCACCACTGCCTCGATCTTACTCGAATCCACTGAAATGCCATCCTTAGAGACCACATTCCCAAGAAAAGAAATTTGTTCCACCGAGAACTCGTACTTTTTAAACTTAGCATACAACTTTCTCTCTAGAGATTTGTAACACAATCCTTAGGTGCTCATGCTCCTTTCTGTTCCTTTAGTAGATAAGAATATCGTCTATGAAAATCTCCACAAACTGGTACTTATCAAAAAAAAAAAAAAAAAAATCTCCACAACCTGGTCGATGAAATCCCTGAAAACTCTGTTCAACAAGTCCATGAGGTAGTGGGGGGATTATTCAAACAAAGGGCATGACCAAAAACTCATGTTTGTAGCGAGTCCTAAAGGTTGTCTTCAGAATGCCTGCTTCTTTGATCTTCAATTGGTGAATTTGGAACGGAGGTCAATCTTGGAAAACTCTTGAGTGAGCTCCTTGAAGCTGATCGAACAAATCGTCTATGTGCGGTAAATGGTACTTGTTCTTTATAGTAGCATCATTTAGCTCCCAATAGTCAATGCATTGCCGCATCGACCCATCTTTTTTCTTCATGAGCAGTACTAGTGCTCCCCAAGGAGACACTAGGACGAATGAAGCTCTTTTCCAACAAATCTTGTAAGATCCTTCTATAGTGTCTTGGGTTGTAATGTTAGCTTCCTTTTTCCTTGAAAACATGTTTGGTGGACTAAGGTTTCTTTGATGGTGGCCTTAAAAGAAATATCCTTATCATGGACAATCTTAGGAAACAACATATCATTGTAGTTGATGGGTGTTTTATTTGTGAAAGGAATAGGGAGTTTGTGGACCATCTTCTACTCAATTGTGAGGTCGCCAGAGCCTTGTGGAATGTTTTATTCGGCTGATTTGGGCTGTCTTGGATTATGCTTAGACGAGTAGTTGACTTGTATGCTTGTTGGTGGACTGTTGGCAGCACTTTTGAGTGTTGCTTTGTGGAAGATGATGCTTTCATGCCTTTTGTAGTGTTTATGGAGAAAAAGGAATGACAAAAGTCTTGAGGACGTGAGAGGACATTTGAGGAGTTTAAGTCTTTTTTATTTAAAACTTTGTATCTTTGGACAACTGCTTTTGTTCCTCCTTTGGTGATTAGTTATCATGATTTCCTTATTTTGTTTTCTTCTTCTATTTAGGTGTTTTTTCTTGTATACTTCCTGTGTATCTGTGGGCACCTTACGCTTTAAATAATATTTCGATTACTAATAGAAAATAATAAAATTATGAGGCTCTAATGAGGTGTCAAATCAAGAGGTTAAGCTAAAGTTCTTGTTGGATTTGACACTATTCATTTGATTTTTGCTCTGGTACTTGTAATTATATTTCAATACTATCCTTTTGTTTTATAGATCTATGTTGTTTATCTTTATCAAGTCATGCTTTAAGTGATGCAGGAAGGCATCAACATCTTGGCCGTTAATTATGGTTCGCCTGGGGCTTGTCCACATCCCCGGCAATTGAAACTTGTAAGTTAATAATTGGTCTTTGTTTGTTGGTCCTGTTAACTAAAGCTAGAGTAGGAAAATGATAAGCCCTTGCCTTTCTGAATAAGTTTTTGTTTAGTTGCTTTCATCTCTTGTTTCCTATAACTCTTATGGTTCACTTCTACGAAGGAATTTATTTGAGATTGTATCTTAATTACCAACCCAGTATTTATCAGAAATTTGGGAACCACAAATAGTTGCTAGAAATTCCTTTTTTTTTCTTTTTGGAAACTTTTGGAATTTTTAGGAACGTAAAATAGTTTCTGGTGTAAAACGTTTTTAGTTGAAAATATTTTTCGGAATCTATTGATTTTTCGGTGTTTGATTGTCACCCTGAAAACATTTGTTGTTATTTGGTTCTCATTGAAATTGTAAAATCATTTTTCTAAACAAAGAGTAAATGCAAGTAGCGACTAAGAGGGGGTGCGTGTGTCTATGTTGTGTTTAGGAGGGGGGGGGGGGGGGGTGGTGAGGGGGTTGTCTGTGGTGTGCCATGGTGTGGTGTTCACCAATAAGAGGGGGATTTGAAAAGAGGATCTGTGGAAGGAAAATGTTGTCTTAAAAAAAAATATTAACCATCATACGGAAATGAGGGGATGTTTTACGGTTTATTGAGTTTTTGAAACATTGTCAAACACTGAAAAATACTGAAAACATGTCACTTCGAAACAAATGGAGCCTTAATTCGATGTAAAAGAAAAATTTGACCAGTATTTGAGCATCTAGAACAATTACAGTTGGTTTCAGATTTACTTCAATCTCTTAAAATCCCTAATAATGGGTGAGTTGAAATGAAAACCTAACCTTGGAAGTTTTTTTGTCGAGTGTGACTAATATCTGGGCTGCTCTTTATACAAAATAATCGTGAACTTATTCCAGTTAAGATGCTATCATCTTGGTCATCTTTGTGGTGGCAAACTTCTGACTATTGTGAGATTGACAAGGCTATATGTAAAAAAACATCGAGTTTTAATCATATAATATGGTTAAATCCAACAATGGGAGTTGATATTTAGGTAATGAAATAATTATCTTGAATTTTGCAAGGGAGCTTTAGTTTTGGTGAGGATTGAAAGATGATTATGCTGTGGAGTAGGCGATCATTTTTTTTTTTTTTAAAAGAACCCTTTTTCATCCTTTTTGTCATCTCTATTTCAGCCTACGAAGTGGTCTTTCAACTCGCACACAGTTTTGAAGAACACTGAGCAGGCACAAAGGTAACTATTGTTGCATTTGTTCTTTCTTTCTACGTTGTAGGATTATTTCTGGCGTGGTATGGTTGCTTCAATTAACTTTCCAAGAAAGAGAAGTTTTCTGGAGTTTAGAAACTTATTGACCTCATTGTTATCTGTTTTGTCCTAGTTGATCTGGGTCAATATGGATATTTGATTAGGTGATATCCAAGGATGCTCACAAATTAGTGTTAGGGTCGTAAACGAACAAGTCCGTTTGACAACTCGCTCGTATAAATTCGACACAACTTCGGTTCTTTTAATAAATGAATTAATCATGAACACAAAATTAGGCTCGAATATTAAATGAGCTATATTCGTATAAATTCGACTCGACTCATATAAGCTTGTATAAACTCATATAAATTCATTTTTATTATTTTTTATAGTATTAATTTAATTTTGTAATTAGAACATCTTAAGTAAAGATAAATTATCTTCCTAATATAATAGATAGCTTTTGTTATTGTGAGTCTTGATATAGATATATTTGTGTTTATTGGTACATGAGTGTTTGTGTGTATGTCTAAATATGTGCGTGTGCATAATGATAAAATATATGTGTGTGCATAATGATAAAATATGTCTGTGTACGTGAGTGTGTTTTATAAGTGCTATAAAATATACGCATAAACTCAAGATTGGATTATTTAAGATTCAAGTTAATTTGTTTAATTAACTCAAATAATAAAATCTTAACAATAATTAGTATGGATTTACGAAAAAATAAACAATCATGATATTTACTTTATATAAGGAATGAGTAAGTTAACTGAGCATCTTGTGAACAAACTCAAGTTTGCTCCAAAAATAAATAAGTCGAGCTTGAAAATATTATCTAGCTCAGTGATAAGCTCGAGCTCGGCTTGCGTTCGAAGTATAATTAAATAAATAGAGCTTGAACAGTCAATACTCGGCTCAATTACCCTAATTGGTGCCCGCACTGCTTTTTGTTGAATATATCAATTGCAGGCATTGCTTTGTCGTTTGAGCTAACTGTCATTTGTCTTTGTGAATGGTTTATAAATTATGGCAATGATTGTAATTTGTTTTTTACAGAACTCCAATATTTTCTGAAGAAATACTTGGTGGGGAGATTGGAGAGGGGGGTGAAGTTGTAATGCCACCAGAAAGGTCCTTTTGGGCTAAATATGTAAGTACCATTTGAATGAATATTTTTCATAACCTTTTCCCCTCAAAGATTCTTCTTGTACAATAGTAATTTGAACCATTGGATCTGTGTCTGTATCAGTGGATGTACCTTATCCCTCTTGGACTCATTGTCATGAATGCAATAACCCAAGCAATGAATATGCCGGAGGAACAGGCTGGCGGCCAGCCACAGCAGCCAGGGGCTGCAGTCCAGCGTGGGCCACCTGCTGCCGTGCGGAGAAGATGATGTATTCACTTGCCTCTATCCTTTCTTTAACTTATGTGAAATCATCTAGGATGAGTTGAGCTATAGATTGGCCTTCGCTTCAACTCTGTGTTTGGCATCATAAAATTTTCATTGATTGTTCCAATCAGAAAGCATTCCAGTTATTAGGAAAATGAATTCTAAAGCATTTAGGAAGGGCAATGCCCTGAAAATCTGTACAATTGCAATTGAATTCTATGGGTAATCGGAACATGTCAACTGTAACTTGGAAACATGTTAGTTAAATGGAGCATCCTGCCTCGGTTTTTTCTTCTTCAATTTGGTATTTGTTGAAGGAGAAGCGTATCACAAATATGAATCAAGTGGCAGTATCGGACCAATTCATTTGTGGACACTGACAGCATCATTATTGATTAGATTTTTTGAGGAAGTAATATTAGAGGCATGACTTTTGTTTTCTTTTTATCTCTCCAAATGTGACGTGATTTTTAAAATTATTATTGAATTTGGAATTATTACTATTAAATTTTGATCTGATTGTGATTTTAAAAATCACATTACATTTGGAGGGATAAAAAGTGAACAAAAGTCTTATTTTTATCTTACAAAAAAAAAAAAAAAAAAAAAAGTCATATTTCTAGTATTACTCTTTTTTGAGGACATGCTTAAATTACCTTTAATAACAACTAGTTGCCAAATTGATACTTTATTCATTTCATATCAACCACCTTGTTCACAACTCTATTGAACTAGGTGATTAGTATTGATGTGAATTATTTCTTTGTTTTTTATTTACGGAACCCTTTCAAAGCAGGGTCATTTTGTACACCTACCCGTTGTAAAACATCACCTCCACATAGATTGGATAATATTTAAACTTCGTCACGCGTGCTGGCCCAAGGAATTGTTTGCATTCAATAAGATTCAAACTTTAAACTTAATGAAAATACTACCAAGACCAAGGCCCTTACCACTTGAGTCATGGTACATATCACGTCTGTCTCACACCGATTGGCATAAAGTGTTTTATGCAACTTTTCATGTTGGCTACTTAAAAACAAATCATGTCAACCACCTTGTTCACAGCTCTAGTGAAACCAAGTGATCATTGTTAATGCAAGGGAGTCAGTTTATGCAAAAGTTGGTTAAGTTTCCATTGTTGTCACCGCAAAATTGAAGCTCATCATTCTCACATTAAGGTTTATGTTCCAAATTTTTTTTAGAGTGGGGTTTGGATGACAATGTCCACGGTGCACATCATTCTCTGAATATTATGATTCATGAGTCAATCAGAAGAACAAATACCAAACACAAGCTTATCCTAATTGTTTTTCTGTTATTTGCAGTCACCGATTCCGTGACTGAATGGCAACGCCAATCTAAGAAATAGGACAAATACTTCTCATTTTGTGATCGATTTCACTGGCAATGTGTAGAAATGGCACATAGGTCTTCCTGAACCGAAAGATAAATGTTATACAGCACCATACTTTTATCTCATTATGTTGACGTGATGAGGTGGTGTAATACCCCTTGTTAAAAGAAATATATATTTAATGAGTACTAAACTCTTCAATTTACTGTCAAGGCCAAATACTTCCTTCCCAATAATAGTGCTAGTACAGTAGTACTTCAGGTTAAGATTATATATTCATTAACAGAATAAATAAATCAAGTTGCTAAAATTCATTTAAGAACAAAAATAAGAAAGGAAATGCGATGAATGGGTTGGCATGTATTTAGGGTGAAGGTAAAAATTAAATGAAACATTATGAGAATATGTCTCTTCAAAACCCAAAAGTCTAGAGCAACATATCAACCAATAACAATTCGATCAAAATTAGAGACAGATAGCTAAATTTGAAACACACTTGAAATACCTGCATTTCCATTTTGCTTTCCATTCATTAACTCATCAAAAAGCAAACAAACCCATCATCGCACCTCATGCTATCTACAAAGAATTGGCAGCGTTTCTAAACCTTTTTTATTCACTTCTCCATCCCAACAACGAAACTTGGTCCATTCTTCATGTTGTTTGCTCATGTATAATCAATCCTCCATGTTATGAATATTATCAAATCATGTTCCTGTGCACAGTAAAACCCGACTGTCAACAATTATTGTTTACAATAGAAAGCCAACCTTGAGCTGACTAGTCATTCAAAACACTCCAAGAAAAACAGTATAAATGTTGCACGTAGCAATTTTTTTTTTTGATAAGTAATAAACTATTTCATTAAGAGCGTAAAGGCGCCCCAAAGTACACTGGGAGTATACAACAGGATCACCTAACTAGAAGTGGAAAAGCGAACAAGAAAATCATCATAACTAATCGACACCGAAAAGACATGCGCAACGGTCCAGAGATACAAAGTATGAAAGCAAGAGGCTAAGATGTCCTCCGATGTCCCCTCCAAGTCCTCAAAACACCTATTATTCCTTACCCTCTATAAACACCAAAAAAAAGCAAGTAGCAAAAGTTCAAATTAAATCTGTTTATAAATTGAAAACTACCCTAAAAAAACATATGTGCATAGAAGAATATGGAGAAAAATTCTTCCAAATACAATATAGAGTTGACTCCACATATAGCTTTATCTGTTAGAGGTTGGAAACAAATAGTTCATGCAAAGTAATCATTTGAATATAACCTAGCAAGTACAATAAACTTATTCAGAAATGTTTTAAGCACTTGAAACACAAACTTTTAGGACTTGGCTTATATCAGTCGAAGGGTAACAAAATGTAACATAATTGACATTTACTTTGAACATGAACCGTGTACATACATGGCCTAAACAATATTCATAGGAATCACACATTATAAAATAACTATAAGAATTGCAAGCATGTATAAGTGTTTTCCTTACACAAAACACGCAAGCACCCCTCATAACTACATCTACTTTAAAGTTAAATGAAGGAAGATTTTTGTTAAGCGTCAAGATGTGCTGTAAACACAAGTGTAAAAAACACATTAAAAATAGAAACCATTCTATAATATGTCAACAAAAGATAAAACAAGCATGTTCAAAACAAAATTACATGAATTACTTCCATGTGTTCATATTCACTGCAAAAAGAGTAAACAAGAAAGCAAGTCGTTGCTTAAGAAACTCTAACTGATGGACAATGGGACATACAAATTAAGGATTCAATAAGATAATAAGTAGGGCCAAGCCAAGCTTTGCCCTGTTCAAGCTTGGCTTGTTAAAATTTATATGAGCCTGAGCTTAAATCAACCTCAATTAAGTTTCAAAGCTTTAGATTAACAAGACAGAAATTTGTCCAGCTCATCAGCAGCTTCACAGGGGCAAAAAAAAATTTCTTCAAATTTTAAAATCATAACCAGTTAAGATGAAACGGCCATGCCATAATAACATAACAAAACCATGGCCCAAAAAGGTTAGAGACCCATGAGTCTAGGGCTGTAATCGAGCCGAGTTGAGTTTTAGGATTTCAAGATTTACTCGTTTACGAATATGCTTATTCGAG
Source organism: Corylus avellana (assembly GCF_965113065.1). Lineage (NCBI taxonomy): Eukaryota > Viridiplantae > Streptophyta > Magnoliopsida > Fagales > Betulaceae > Corylus > Corylus avellana. The sequence continues at coordinate 9,489,237 of NC_142490.1, read as the reverse complement.
CCGAGCTATGAAATTTGCGTTCAAGACTGGCTCGTTGAAAGCTCGGGCAAACTCGAGCTCGTTGAGAATGCTATTCGAACCGAGCTGAGCCGGGCTCAACTTGAGCTCAAGCTAAGCTATTAAATATTAAGTAACTAGATAATATGTTAGTTTATGAACTAGCCAAATAGTATGTTAACTAATATACACACATAAAAAGTAACCTATATAACATATATTACTTAATTACTAATATGCATACATAAATTTATATAACTAAATTTTAGTAATATATTAATATATATTTGTATATATATACAAGATATATGAACGAGTTAAGGAGTCAAGCAAACAATCCAGTCAAGCTTTAAATGACCTGAGCTCGCGAGGCCCGAGGCCCTATCGAGTTTTCACGAGCGAGTCGGGTAGGTATCATTTACTAATCAAACAGGTTTCTACAGTATCTAGCTCGAGTTTGAGTCGAGCTAAACCGAGCGGGTTATCGAATAAACTAGTTTGTTTACAGTCCTACCCATGACCATTACAAGCCTACATGTCGAATTTGAAAAATTAAAAGACCTATGCTAGAGAAAAATGAAATAAAATTACAGTCTGAAGTACACACACACACATTATAGTCTAAAGAACACAAGCACAGACGCAACTTTCCTAGTATCAAGCTTGTTTACGAGCTTATTCATGAGCTTTGTTCATGAACTAGCTCATAAACAAATACTGAGCCGAGCTTTGCCTTACTCAAGCTTGGCTCAAAGCTCAGCTCCTTTATTAAACAAGATTTACATATGGGCTTGAGCTTGTTTGTAATAAACATGCATTATCAAGTGGGGTTTTGAACCGCTCATGAAGGCTTGGCTAATTTTGTAGCCTAGGCATAAAAGGCCTGCTTTTACTCAAATAACCTTCAAGGTAACACGTGTTAAAAAGAAATAAGTGTGTCATTGTTTTCTCTTTCTGATAAATGGAGATGAGTTCAATTGCTACGGTAAAGATGAATACTATATCAAGACTAGTACTATGTCTCAGCTAAGAAAGCTGCATAGACATAGAGATTACCTTTTTAACTTTAAATTCACCACAAATATGTAAGTTGTTTACTATTGTTCCCTAAATTTTGCTGCTCTAAAGAATAATAGGAAGCATTGAAACCTTCAGCATTGTGAGGTTGTTTGTGCTATGTGGAATGCTTTTTTTAGTCGGTTTGGGATGTCTCGGGTTATGCCTAGACAAGTGTAGTTGACTTGTGTGCTTGTTGGTGAACTGCCGGCAACACTTCGAATACTATTGTGGGGAAGATGATACCTCCATGCCTTTTGTGGTTGTCTTTGAAGGAAATGAATGATTGAAGTTTTAAGGACTGTGAAGGGATTTTGGAGGAGATTAAGTCTTTACTGTTTAACATCTTGTATCCTTGGACATCTGCTTTTGTTACTCCTTTGGTGATTAGTTTTTATGAGTTTCTTGTTCTTTTTTCTCATACTAGTTAGGTGGCTTCTCTTGTATACTCTTTGTATAACAGGGGGTGCCTTATACTTTTAATGATATCTTGATTACTTATAATAAAAAATAAATAAATAAAAATGAACATTCCTCTTTGATCATAACAAATGAAAAGGAAATAAATATATTAAGAGGTGTTTGAATGAAGAATTAAAATAATAGGCGAATGGAAAGTGCAGTCATTATTTCCAAAGCTGCATTGTTGTTCTCTACATTTGAGATTTTTTGCTGGCAAACTCGGGATAAGACCAACCACCAAGCGTGAGAGAGAGAGTAGCGATGAATAGGAGAATGGTCAGTCTCAAAAGTTTTTCTTTCAGCAGAGTATAATGTCAGCCACTGTCAGCCGGGAGCATTTTTCTTCAAAATATTTCAAACTCCTGACTATTTAAGGGAATAATGTTTAAATAGGTTAATAATGCTTTGAAACAGGCAAATGTTTGTCATTCAAGAGCAACAGCTACTCGCATAAATTCAATAACCATACAGAAATTTTCAGATCTTCAAGCTAAGACATTTCCAACTTTCCTAGTCTTAAAGGAGTTTTTCTCCTGCGTATTGGAAAAAGAGCCTAGTTTGGGCCTTCCCTGAAAAATCCTCCAAACTTTTAATGCTGTATCCATCAGTTTTCAAAGGAACTGCCCAAGTTTTGTGTTAACGACCATAATAACTGCAGTCTATAATTGTAGACATCATGGAATTTCACGCCAAAAAACAGAAAACTCAACAAAAAAATAAGTCCGATTTTAGCCTATTAGATACCCTAAGCTTGACTAATCAGTATTAATCATAATTACTTCTACCAATGGTCTTTGGACCAATTGGTATTTCATCCCCATTAAGTAAAAGGTGGGTGTTCATAACAAGTTAATTCCAGTATAGGTGCATTAGATATATTTACATACAAAGAAATTGATCATAATTACTTCCATTTCCCTTCTACTATCCCCAAAAGATGACACAGGGCGTATTAAAGTAATCTATGTGTATGCACTTTAGGATTGGAGGAAAAGGCTGTACGGTTTGTAGGATTTTTAGGGATTGATTTGGTTTCAATTTTCTATGGATTCATTGAAGGAAATTTAGAGAGACTCTTTCTTGACCTTCTGGCTTTAGAATTGACTAAACTAAAGGACCTACGAAAACCCAATAAGAGACAAACATGGACTCAGAGAATAGACCAAGACACTTAGAAACTCCTAAAAAGTTCAAGACTCAATTTAATTACCAAAATACTCATCATTGATCAGCCACTCATTACAAACTCGCCACCTATGAAATAATTATCCAAATTAAAATTATTTTAACCCCAGACTACTTTGGACACAATCTTCAAAACCATACAACTGAACTATCTTAAACTAGTACAAGTTTCAACAGCTAATAGAGTTATAATTTTCTTCTATTTTTTAATTTACATTGTTTCAATTGGTAGTCAACGCAAATTAGTCACCAAGAAACAAGCAATAACAAATAAGACCTGCCATATCTCAATGTTGAAAAACTCTATATTCAAGAAAGGATCTCCTACCTATTGCCTCAGATGAATCACTGACGATGTTCAGTGCTTTGCTTTACTTCTAGATTTGGAAGGTATCTTTCCATATGCCATGAGCCTTGAGTGTGATAGTTTAACTTCAGCTAGATTTCGTCTTCTCCTAGCCTTCCTGGATAAATTGCTCGTATCACCATTTAATTCCTTGAATTCTGCTTTACCATCTTCCAAAGCAGTCCTTGATGAAGTAGATTTTTCAGCATTATCCTTCCACCTCTTCTTCTTACCATCCGTAGATTTTTCAGCATTATCCTTCCGCCTCTTCTTCTTACCATCCTTCTGGTCATCTGCTTGTGCACTCCGGAGAAGATCTTTAGTCCTCTCTTTTAGTTTCTGTCGCTTGGCATCGTTTAACTTCCACTCATTCTCCCTATAAGGAGCAAGTTTTTTTAAAGAGATATACTGATTCAACTCATTTTCATCCATTATCAATAACTCAGCAGGATTTAATCCAAATCTGTTAGGTTTTGTTTTTGTATACTTGAACCTTGTCTTTAACTCTCCAATCGTATCCTCATAATCCAACTTATAATATTCGTCCATCATCGCCTCTTTAGCTTTCTCCAAAAGGGCACTCTTTTTGCGCTTCCTTTTCCGCTTACTTTCTTCTTCTTCTTCTTCTTCTTCTTCTTCTTCTTCTTCTCCTTGGTCACTTCCAACACCATTATCCTTCTTACGCTTCAAAATCCTTTCCCTTGCAGCTACAAACCCGTCAACAGATCCAGACTCATCATCCCAACCTTTCGAAAGTCCAAGCAACTCGTCCTCCTTCTCAAAATCTGGCTTCTCAATGTCACCCTCATCTTCATCCCTATTGCTCCCAAACTCCGGGTCCACGTCCTCCTCGTCATAATACTCCGCACCAAATGCCTTCTTCATCATCCTATCATACTCCTCCGGTTTGAACTCCTCCTCCAACTCCTTCCGACTCAATGGCACAACGTCGTCCTCCCTAATCCCAGCCGTCCTCAGTATCCTCCTCACCTTCTCGTCCATCTCCTCCTTCTTCAAATTCTTCAAATGTTTCAACTCCTCCTCCCTCTCTATCCTCGCCGCCTCCATCCTCTCCTCTTTGCTCTTCCTCTGCTCTTTCCTCGCGTTCGTCTTCTTCCTCACTGTGCCCTCCAATTTCCGAGCATGACCCATCACTCTATCCCCCGCATTCTCTTGATACCGATACTCGAACTCCTCTTGCTTCTCAATCTCCTCTTCGTCCTCCCTCAACTGCTCCAGCTCCTCCTCCTCAATCTTCATACCCTCCTCTTCCTTCTCCTCCCACATCTTATTCTTGAAAAAATCCTTCAGAAACTTGGTATCCTCATCCACTTCCGCATCCCCACCAAAATACTCATCCAACTTCCTCACAAACTCACTATTCTCACCACTCTCGTTCTCCTCATCATCCTCCTCCTCCTCATTCTTCTCCTTCACTTTGAACAAATCACCCTCTTCTCCATCCTCCGCCGCAACCGCCTCCAGTAACTCCCTCTTTATCGCCTCTTGCTCCTCCACATAGCTCTTCTTCCTCTCCCCCTCTTCTTCCCCTTCTTCATCCTCAAACTCCGGACCCTCCTCTATCAATTGCTTGGCAACCACATCCTTCAAATACATCGCCTTCTTCTTCCTCTCCTTCGTGCCCTTCCCATCCTCCATTTCCTTCTCATCTTCTTCGAATAGCTTCAGATCTTTGTTCTTAATAACAGGGTCTTGCTTCTTCACCTTGATCAGTGCCTCAAAGAATTCTCTATCTCTCGCGCTGGAATTGGCGAAATCTTCGTCTTCTTCATCCGAAGAAGAGGACGATTCGGAGGACGATTCGACGTAGCCTTTCTTCTTGAGCTCCTGGAGGCGGTGGAGGTCCTCCCGCTTCTTGTTGTGCTCGAACCTCCTGGCGTACTCGTGGTCGATCTCGATCTTCGACAAGTCCTCGTTTTCTGAGTCGCTACCCTCGAACAGTTTCAGACCCATTGCAACGGCTATGGAAATTAGGGCTTTGAATTCGGGAAATTTCGGACAGAGAAAAGAGGGAAAAGAGAGTGAGAGATGATAAATCTTTGTTGTAGGGAAAGATCTAGGGTTTTAACGACCGGGGCTGTTCGGCTCGGGTTTAAGAGATCCGACCAAGTCAGCTTTTCGGGTGGAGAGGCCCAGATGATTTAATTTATTTTAATTATAAATAGACTGAATATAAATTATCTAAAAGTCATTATTTTCCTTTTTTTTTTTTTTAAATACAAGATGACTAATAAAATTTAGGAAAAAGTACACATATTCTCTCAAACTATCACACCATTGTCAAATGTTTTTGTAAACTATCAATTGTGTCAATTTCTCTTCCAAACTATGAAACAATGTCAATGTTTCCCAATAACAAAAGAACCGTCATAAATATTTTTAAAAAATTAAAAATTATAACAAACAACTAAAAATAAATAAAAATGAAAAACCAAGGGGGTCATTAGCCTAGGGACATTAACATTGTTTTGGTAGTTTAGGCCTTATAGAAAATTATTAATAGTTTGAAGGACATTGACAATGTGATAATAGTTTTGGAGTACATGTAACTTTCCCTAAAATTTATTTGAGTTTTGTTAATAAAAAGAAAATGTGAAATATTTGTTCTGTTCATTTACATAGTGTTTAAAATTTGTGTTGCTTTCGTTCTTGGCATAACACGAATGTTCTGGTCAATATGTTAATTAGGAAAAACTTGTTCATATAGATCTTGTAAAATTTCCGAGTTTGTTATTCTAATGGCTTTGGATCATTTTTGGCTGTATGGGATCAATCCTAAGTAATCGGTTGCGGTAGCAGTTATTTTCTTATAACCACAACTACAACCGGTTTACGCGGTTGTGCTTAAGCGGTTGTGTTTAAGCGCAACCGGCCGTTATGCGGTTATTGAAGATCGATTATTAATCGGTTTTCATAAATAATTTCATCATCTTTGTTTCTTTAATATAAAAACTTCAAATTTATTAATTCAAATGAAAAACAGTGTTCATATTTCATAATATATTATTGATTTAAACTACTAATGTTACACCATATTTTACCCTAAAGTTACTGGGCCGAATATCCAACAATCCGGCTAGGAGCCCATTTGCCTAGATAAAAGCCTAGTGCCTTCATATAGGCTTGCTAACAAGTAACCTGGCTTCGAAAGCATGGAACGACGTCACTTTGCTAAACCCACACTCTCGGAGGATCACGCCCACTCAGTTTGCACAATCAATGATATACTCAATGTGAGTATATGATAGTTGCATGCAAGATACGCGCCGGTTACACTAATAGCTCGATTATGACACGCTTGATTGGGTTAGTTACAACACACACACTTAAATGCCATCTACGGTTATGCACCATTCCTCTGATCGATATACGCTACGCACCATTCTCGGAATGATGTCAATGGCAAGAATGATCTCTCATCAAACATAACGGTCAGGGAACTGCAACATTAACTCCTCCATCCGTTACGCCCAGATCCCAGATCCTCTACCCGGTCATCATTACCGTCCCCATGAGACCTAGCTATAAAAAGGCTCATAAGCCATAAGTACAGACACATGATTCATACTGAACTCTACTCTATACTAAGCAAAAACAATCTCTAACTTAACCATTGGAGGAGGAACGTCCCAGCCACCACCTAGCGCATCCTATTAACGAGTATGTCATTTTGCAGGAAGGAAGGAAAGTTCTAGGTCAAATTACCATTCTACCATTGGATCCACCATACCGGAAACAGTACCAACAACTAACGTATTAAAGCCATTATTTATTTGTGATTTATCTCATATCTCGAATGTGTTTCGAGAATTATATATGTTAATTCATAATTCAAAACAATTACAAATCCAAAACAATTACAAATCCAAAATCAATCTAAAACCAATTTCCTCTACAAGGCTTCCATAAAAAATATTACAAATCCAAAACATAAAAACAACATTACAAATTCAAAAGTAGATGTTGATGACAATGGATCTACAGCTAGAGACCTACAATTTTAAAGTAATTTTATCAAAACGTTATAAGTATTTATATTATATAATAAAAAATCCGGTTACCCGGTTATTAACCGGATTTCTAAATGCCTATAACTGCTACTGCAATGGGCCTAGGCGGTTATTCGGCTGCGATTATTTTCGGTTATCCGGCTAGCAGTTTTAGGTGGTTATTTAGCGGTTAATAACCACCCCACTTGTACACCCCTTATTCTGGGGATTAGGGATCAATCCTATATGGCTGGGATCGATCATGTTGGGTTGTGATCAATCCCACATGAGCTAGGATCGATCGTGGTGCATCCAAGCACAGGTTTTGAGTCCCTCTAAGCCCTTAACATGCAATCCAAACAGTTCTAAACGTTTAAAAATATTTTTAGGTGTCAAGGTTATGCTTTTGATACGAGATCATCAAGAATTTACCTTAATTAACTTGAAAACCCATAAAATAAATTGATGTATATGTATGTGTTCATTTAATCCGCTGATTGAGTACATAAAATCACAAACACTTCAACTAAAATTATAACCTTTATTTTAAAATTATCAAACGATGAGAAACATAAAATATAAGTTTCTTTATTAAAACTTATTGCATAAAACACATATCTTTTAAAATGAATCATCCAAATGCAATAACATAAACTCATCACTCAAACATCAAGGTTACAAAAGGATTAGGTCAATAATCAACAAGGTTATAGGCTGAGGAAAGAAATCAAGAGAAACAATAGGATTGTAGGCTTTACCCTTAAAAAACAGATTAAAAGAACATAAATACAGCTTTGCAACTAATAGAGATCGTCAGTTTTGGGCTTCTATCACATCTCTCCTTCACTCTTATGCTTCGTGGAGGCTATAACTGCGAGCTAATGCAATCTCCTAGGGTTTTTGGAATTAAAAATAGGCCAAAGATCGAACTTTCAGGGTTTTGTGCGCTCAAAATTGAGTTTCATTTGCATTAAGACCGATCTTGAAAAGTGGAGAATCGATTGTTTTGGGTAGGATCAATCTTCCTGATGAGTGTATCGATCCTTTTTTTTTTTGGAGGGGGGTGGGGAGGCACCACCACATCATTGTTAAAAAAAAAAAAATGGCAGTTTAAGGCAGTAGTGATGGCAACCAGAGGTGGTAAGGGCATGGAGGTTGTCGGAGCTAGTGGCGGTTGGAGGAATGCCGAAGAACAGCAGTTGAAATCAATGACAACAATGGTTGACGGAGACGGATTAAGGTAGTGGTTGGCAATGATAGCTAAGGAACGACGACTAGAGGAAAGTAAGAAAATAGAGACCAGTATTTGTCGGTAAGCTGGTCGTAGAAGTTCGGTGATTGGTTTGGTCGCAGTAGTGTGATGCTTTCAGAGTGAAAAACACCAAAGAAACGCTTAAATGAGAAAAATTGCAAGGAGGCAAAATAAAAATTATAAGAGGCACCCAAAAAAAGGGAGCTCTGATACCATATAGAAATATAGAATAATTATGAAAGAAATGAATAAAAGTGAAAGCAAAGAGAAAGGATTTTGGCGTGGTTCAACCATAAAGGCTTATGTCCACCATTGAGACAATATGGTAGGTGGAATGGATACAACTAGGGTAATCAAACCTCTAGAATTTTATTACAATCAAACCTAAATGATAAATTATGGTAAGAAAGATTCTATCAACCTAATATGAAAAACATATATTCTAATAGTACTCAAATTACTTATTCTGCAACCGCATCAGTTTTTTTTTTTAAGGGTAAATTTCAAAATAAAAATGATTTTGGTCCACTCTCTTTTCTGGAAGCAGAATGGTGATACATTTCTCCTTTCAACATTATTTAAAAAAAAAAAATACAACCAATACATACAAGTCCAATAATTAGGTTGAAGTGGAGGCCCTTCAGTATATTATGAACATTTTGCAGGGAAAAGAAGAAAGAGTTACTAGCTGGATCTAACAGTTTCAATTGCAAGGACCAGATCATCAAACTTGGCCCCTGTGACTTCCTTTACAATCTTGCTGTCCTTCAGAATCTTGAAAGTAGGAACAACTTTTATCCCGAGCTCCTTTGCTAAGGGCTGCTAGCAATTGAAAGATACACCACATAAGAACGAGACTGGAGTTTTAAGCCAAGCTATTGTAAACCACATCACATGGCAATCACATACCTTGTTTTCTTGGTTGCAATCAAGCTTTAGAAACACGACGTCAAGAAGCTTCTCGGACAGTTGTTGAAACTTTGGAGCCATCACCTTGCATGGACCGCACCTGCAGAATTTACAAAATGAGAAATTCAACACCAAGGCGCAAAAGATAACCTTAGCTGTAATTTTTTCAACAGTTCATATTTAATTCCAAGTTTTCTATGAGAAAGAGAGTGAAATTAAATCTAAACCATTGAAAAAAGTTTTTTATTTACAGCACCTAAGCCAAATCCGTTTAGAAGAACCATCAAGCCTTTTTCACTTAGGCTTCAAGTGGATCACATTGTGACCCATATTCGATGCCATTGTACAGCACAAAAAACAAAAAGGACTTACCAACCTTTGAATGATCCAAAATCTAAAGACCCAAAGATTTAAAAATAATCTCAAGTTCATTTACATGTAAGCAAATCACACCCACTAATAAAAGTATATAAGCAGTTATACAATCAAGGATACTAAATTATATCACTTTATTAGCATTGGCATTGTCTAAAGATGGTCTAAGGAAACCTCTGCTCCTTCTCGAGAAGCTGACAACCCCTTGATCCAATGCAGATGACTTTGGATAATTGTCAATCTTAATCGCTCAGTCTAATAATTAATACTTGGATCAAATCATTAAAACCACTAGATCTTGGATTCTAATTAAATACATGCCCTTGTAAATCAGGTGGTAAACTCAGATCAACCTCAATCTAGTACAAGCTCCGAACCCTTTACAGGCCTGGTCTCATCCCTTCCATCTTTTAATCATTCCAGTCCCCTGTTTGTAATCTAAATTGGGTTCATTTGCTTGGCTTCCTAGCTAAGGATTAAATGCCAACTTGGGTACATAGCTAAGCACTTATTCATTTCCCAATCACACCATTGCCTAAAGGTCTAATTAACTTTGGAGGAATTACAACACCAAAGCATGCTCAAACCTATGAAGATGATAATGATTGCCCCAACAGAGGTATGATAGAAACTAAAGGTTCCTAAAGAGAAAGGTGATCACCGCAAAAAAGCACAAGTCAATGTAAAAAGCAGAATGCGATGACTTACACATTATCACAAGTTAGATCACAGGATTATAATGGTTAGTCTAATCCTCCAATAGGAAAAATCACTTTCTTAACAAAGACTAGTTAGTAGTTAGTGCAAGTCGAATAGGCTGTTTGGAGCTTTTGTCGATCTGTAAGGACTAACAAACACATCAGTCACACGAGAGGGGGGTAGAGGGAAGAGAGATTATGACAACCTAACAACTCAAAAGCTTCCTATGACTAACAAGAAGAAAAATCCTATAATTATTATTATTTTTTTTAAAATTAAATTAAATTTATGTAGAATATCTTTGGAAACTTCCCTACTTTTCACATCTAAATCTTTAAACCAGCCGTGCGGCATTGGCAAGAATACTCCAAGTTAAGCACATCAAAACACAAACCAACATTAAAGTAGGACAGACTTCATTGTTTCTAATATCAGGTGCAAGAAGAGATTAGAAACAATCATGGGTTCAGTCTGAAACATAAACAGCTCAATCTTTTATGTAAATTCATACTAGGAAAGTTGGAAATTGTGATGTTACATTTGTAGCTGTAATGAAATATTTCATGAGCTTTTATTCTTTTAAGACCAAAGATTTTGATTGATAAAAAAAGAAAAAAGAAAAAAAAAAAAAAAATTTACTTGAATAGGTATAAGCCCTTAGCCACATCAATAATACATACATAACATAGAAATCACACTTTGAAATGGTGAACAACTAGCTAGAGCAACAGGTGCTTTAGCAAAACTGATTACAAAAGAGGGGAAATTGGCCGCATCAAAATACCTTCTGGGTAGGTCAGTTTGATAACCAAAAACTGCTCAGCAAGATTTTAAACAGAGAAAAATAAACATTGATCACCTTAGAGAGATGTTTCACACAATGCATTCTACAAGTATATAGATCTACTCTACTTTCCCAAATCTATAATAGCCACACAAAAAAAAAAAATAATAATAATAATAATAATAATAAATAAATAAAAATCACTTCCAACATATTTAGGTCCAAAAGGCAGCTTTCATGAATTAATGCAATTTAGTTTCAAATAACTTAATGAAGAGCAGATCAAGTTCCAACATATTATATGGATATGGTGCTCACTTTCTTTCTAAACACTGTCACAACATCCACTGATCTTCAAGCACACCAATGAATACAACTTCCAAAAACTATACCTTACTACATAATAAATTATTTTCTCCATCTAGATCGAATCTCTAAATTCAACCTCCTAAACGTGAATAGTCACTAAATTTCAAACACTTTTTAAGCCAAGCCTTCAAAAACTAAAAATTAAAGTCAGGCCCACGTAGAATTATTCAAAATTCAGGGAATTTGAAGAATTCCTTTTCTATGATCTTAGCAGACTACTCCTCGTTTACTTTCCCTTTCAATTTTCTCCTGTCTTCTCAGCAACCAAACAGAAATTCACAAAAACAAACATATTTCCCTTAAAAAAAAAAAAAAAAGCCCAGATACTCCATTTTTCTTATTCTTTCTTCCATTTTCTCTCGAGCTTTCTCAGTAACCAAACAAAGAAAGAAAGGAAAATCATAAGATTACCATTGGGTGTACATGTCGACGACGACAGCCTTGTCCCCGGCGGCCTTGACGAGGGGCCAGAAGGTGTCCTTGTTGACTTCGGTCACCTGGCCCACTTTTACTGTGGGCCCCACCGTGTCCAGGCTGGACCTCACCACCGTAGCACCGTAAGCCCCTCTACTCCTCTTTTCGCCCAAACTTCTTCTACTACTACTCACGGTGCTCTTTGAGTAGGGAGCCGAGGAGGAAGAGGAGAGCGCGATCGGGTGCTTCGCTGAGCACATGAGCGTCTGTGGAGAGCGAATGGAGGGAGGACAGAGAGAGAGGTTGAGAGCCATTGGTCACAGACACAGAGAGAGAGAGAGAGAGAGAGAGAGAGAGGTTTGTGATGGATGGAGAAGCTCCCGAACTTGTGTGACAGTGTGTGTATGTGTTTTTTTTTTTTTTTTGGCGCACAGAAAATGAGAGGGGAGGACGAGCCAGTTATGGAGAAGGGAGAAAAAGACTGGATTGACCTTCTCGTTCTGGTGGGTTATAAAAAACGCGGGGGTTGTTTTGTCTTTGAGTTAGTGTAAAAGGAAGTGTGCATGTTGAGAAGACGGAAATGTCCCTGCGTTTGGAGTGGTCGAGCTTTTTCTTCCTTTCAAATTGGATTTTTTCTTTTTTCTAAACAATTTACAGGAAAAAGGAATGGTGGAAGAAACATCAAAAGATCAAGCACAAAATATAAGTGGGGCAACTCTACAACAACCCCATAATAAATAGTACACTGCTTAAAAAACCTAAAAATTATTGGGAATTAGTAAAGGGATTAGCTTGATCCATTAAGTTATTGACTCAAATGTCAAGAGAGGCTGTCTTAGATGACGGTTTGAAGGGATTGTAAATTGCTTGAAATACCAACTATAACAATAAGTATCGAGAACCACAACAAGAAAATGAGTATTAAAGCCGGTTTAACCTAAGTCGTCGTAAAAGAGTACTAGCGTGGCATCCATCGAGGTAAGTACTTAGAGAAATAAGCTTGGTGAGCACCATATCAAGATTTACAACTGATTTCAAGCTCTTCATAAACAAAAGGAGGGTACTAACTATGGAGATCCAAAGGAGAAGAAGAGGGAAAGCTAAAGATCACTCGCGTGAGCAAAAGTGGAGCTGTGGTGGCAGTGTATCAAATGCGCGTGTTGATCATGTGTAGGAGCGGGGGTGGTCGTTGGAATTTGTGGAGGTCGGTGAGTCTAGGGGGTGGCACATGGGCAATGGAGAGGAGGGGAGACGCAATAGATCTAGTTTTCAAGTTACATACATAATAATAATAATAATAATAATAATAAATGAAAAAAAAAAATAAGGAAAGAGGGACAAGGAGGTTGAGTTCCTCCCTCTTCCTATGTCGGTATTCAGTAAAGAAACTAAAAAAAAGAAAGGGAGTGCAAGAAAAAAAAAATCTTAAAAAATTTCTTTAATAAATTTTTGTTTATCATTAGATCTAATTAAAAATTATAAGTATACACTATATAGAATTTTATTATATCTTTGTTTGATAAGTAAATTTTTAACTTTACGGGAACAATATTTTTATTTCATAATTATTCAATAATGTTGAAATGATAATTATAATCAATTGAATTTTCTTTTAATAAGTATTAATCTCAAGAATTAATTGGGACGGCTACGTCAGTATTATAAAATATAAATATAGTTTTAAAAAATACAGGGTTATTTTAGTCACTTTTATGAAGTGAACGCTGCATAGGGGAAAAAAAAAACTGTAACATAAAATCAGAAACGCCCGGAAGTTTTGTCATTTGGAATATCCGCGTTTAGCGTATGGTTGGTTTAGGCCATTCAATCAATTTTCTTCTTCTTTTTTGTTTTTTTTGGGATATGTTAGACAGCGATGGAGAAATGATGGGATCGTGTAGTTTTAGGCCTGTGAAAAGACCAAATCAGCCTAGAGTAAGAGAAGACTCTAGTTTGCAAAAATCTTGGGATATTTTAGTCATTTCATTTATTGCCTAAAAAAAAGAAAAGGAAGGATTTCTTACTCCTATATATTTCTCATATAATTGAGTAATTCCCTTTTCTATTTTTTTTTTTTTCTTGTACTTATTGGGAAAAATAAAAATAAATAAAAAGGAAATGTGTATGATCTTTGACCCTCAAAATGTGTGCCAAAAAGACATGTTGGGCCAGACCCGAGGTCGGGCCAACAACATTATTTTCTTAGTAAGTGCACATGTGCGGTCCATGGGAAGATATCCGTTCATTGGAGTTTTTTTTAGATATCTGTTCATTGGAGTTTTTTTTTTTGGGAAAAAAATTGCAAAATTGATCACAGTAATTTGAGATTGTAACAACTGGTAGGGGTGTACACCGCCTTAGACGGATGTTTTGCCTCCTGACCACTTCCACCACCATCTTAGGCAGTGGACAGTTTTGAGATACTGCATGTCCGTACAGGGCAAGAGGTTATTTATTCCCTAATCTCTCGCTTGGACAAAGTTTTCCTCTAAATTGAATTGAAGAAAATTTTCCCAACCTATTTTATAAAAATGACTATATAAAAGACATGCTATTTTTATAGAATAGGTTGAAGGAATTTCTTCCAACCTAGTTTGGAAATTGGGTTGGTTTGGAATTTCCTCCACCATCTTAGGCGGTGGACAATTTTGAGATACTGCCTATCCATACAGGGCAAGAGGTTATTTCTTCCCTAACCTCTCGCTTGGATAAAGTTTTTCTCCAACCTATTCTATAAAAATGACATATATAAATGACACATGTTATTTTTATATAATAGGTTGGAGGAATTTCCTTCAACCCAATTTGGAGGAAAACTTTGTCCTTAGCTATGAGCCTATTTTGATGTTTTAAGTCTATTTTCAAAGCTTGTTTCATACTGTTTTGAAACATGATTTGTAAGTGCCACATACATTCTCCAAATTATCATTACATTGTCAATGTCTCCTTAGACTACCAATTGTCTCAATGTCCCCTCTAAATTACAAAAAGAAAAAAGTAATGTCCATCAATGACAAAAATATTTTTCATAAAATTAAAAATATTCTTAAAATTATACAAAAAATTTAAATATAAAACAACAAAAAAGAAAAATATTTAAAAAAAATGAAAAACCAAGCCACCTTAGCCTAATGGGAGTGGTTCGGCCACCCCCATGCGCAAATGGCCGGGCGATGGTTTGGCCACCCCCTTCGGCCATATCTGAGGGTAGTTGAACACTCTGTGACCATTTGGGGGTGGTTTTGCCGGTTAGGATTGGTGTTCAAAGATCTAATTGGTTGGATAGTACTTTGATTATAATTGAATAATATTGTTTATTCCCATATTTTATTATTGAACATTTGACATATACATTAATGTTTTACATATATACATATGTTTGAATATTTTCATATTATATACATGTATGGTCCATAACTTACATTGTATTTGATTATTGTATGAGTAAATGAATTATCACACAAAAGATCATAGTCATAGGCCTTTGTAACTTATACAAAAGATTGCTTGTAATCATAAATGAAACTAAGAAATCATTCTAGACCATAACATGTCAACCCCAACAACTTGTCTTGATTAGGAAAAGTAAGTGGGTTTCAGGTTGATATGTTGATGTAGGAGCAAAGTAGTGCCAAACACCGAACCGACTACTTGAGTCATCATTTTTTTAACATTGTCATAAATAATGATGTACGTGCACAACGACTTATAACAATTAATCTAAATCCTAAGAGGATCATGAAATTAGATGTAAAGTGTAGGTCACCTTGATGTGTCTATGAGTGAGATATTTCTATAGTCAACATCTTTGTGCATTGGGTGATTACATATAGCATTGTGGGAACACCATCTTCAAGAAGGAATCAAAATCAATTGTCAAGAATTAAGGAATATTTTTCTTATTTTAGATTTAATATGAATGATTATTCCAAAGCTCAAGC
This sequence comes from Corylus avellana, assembly GCF_965113065.1. Lineage (NCBI taxonomy): Eukaryota > Viridiplantae > Streptophyta > Magnoliopsida > Fagales > Betulaceae > Corylus > Corylus avellana. The sequence continues at coordinate 9,473,438 of NC_142490.1, read as the reverse complement.
CTGAGTGTTTCAATGGGATTTACTGAAACTTATATGTATAATGTGAGATGGAGTCTCACAACGTACAAAAGGATAATCATGTAATTAAATCGGGTACTTAAGGAAAAAATGTAGTGAATAAAGTGACAATGTATAGACTTTGATTCAACTACGGAATGATTTCATGGAGGAGTAATATGTAATAAATAAGTAAGCTACGAGTATTACTTGATTAATTCAAAAATACATATTAGAGTACTATCGCATTTGTTTAGTGGAATCAATTGTGATTAATAGTGCTGTGTGGCAAGTCATAGATGATAAGTGTCATAGGTCTATTGGAGCTAATTGTATTTTTTCCTTTAGGTTTTTCTTTGAGCTAATATAAATTGACTAGTTGTTTCGGCCTCAGTTATGTATGTATTTATTTGTATTGTTTTATTTTATAAAAGGCAAAAAAATTTAATTCCTATGTTGCTTGTTATTTGGAGTTGATTGGATTGAAGAATTTAATTTTTAAAGGCTTAGGCAATTAAAAGAGTATTGCGCTAAATTTAATTCCAGAGCATCTTCAACAGCTTAGCTAAAATATCAATATTAGCTATATTTAGCTATTATTGCTCTCTTTTTTAGCTCCAACAGGGTAGCTTGTCATTCGCTAGAATAGTTACATTGATACCGTGAATAGCAATTTGGAGCTATTCATTGTAGCACACTAGATGAATAAAATATTGTTTATTTTTCTTTTGTTTACTGTTTCTTTATTTCACATCTTTTCACCCAACATCTTTTATTTCATCTAAACACCTCTTCACATATGCTACGTCTCTCTCTCAAACACAAAATTTATCTCTCTCGCTCACAAAATTTCTTCATACAGTTGGATGAAAAAATTGAATGTAGAAAAAATTTATTTCATGGAAACACACAGATGGAAACAAATCAATTGCAGTTGGATGAAAAAATTTATTGCTTAGAAACACACAGATGGAAACAAATTAATTGCAGTTGGATAAAAAAAGTTATTTATGTTATTAATTTTAAGAATTAGTACCTGCATGTGAGATGAATGTTCCTCATATGTGTTTATTTTTGTTTTTATGAATGATTTCTATATATGTGTTTGTTTTTTCCATTTAATTAAGTGTTCACAGTAACAGAATAAAAAAGGGGAAAGTCCACATAACCCCCTCAAACTACCACTCAATTGACAATGTCCCCCCCAAACTTTCAATTATGATAATGTCCCCCTCAAACTACCAAAAATTGTCAATGTTCCCCCCAATGACGAAATTACTCTTAAAAAAATAAAAAATAAAAAAATAAAAAAACAAAAACAAAAACAAAAACAAAAACTTCTTGAAAATACCTAAAACTAACAAAAAAGAAAGAAAAAAAAATCCCAACGATGGCCATTTTTTTTTTTTTTTTTAATCAATTTTATAAGAAAAAAATTTAAAAAATTTCGATTTTTTTTTTTATTAATAAAAATTGAAAATTTTCGTTTTTTGTTTTTTAAAAATTTTGTTTTATAATTTTCTTTAAATAAAAATTTACGTTTAAAAAAATAAAATTTTCGTTTAATAAAATGAGATTTTTTGTTTTTCTAAATAAAAAAAAAAAAAAATTTTAAAATAAAAATTTCCGTTTAAAAAAAATTAAAAAATTTTGTTTAAAAAATTGTTTTTTTTTTTAAATATTATCTTTAAAATAAAATTTTTCGTTTTTTTAAAAAATCATTTTTTTTTTTTGAATTTATAGGGGTATTTTTGTCTTATTGAGAAATTTATATGGGCATTTTTGTTTTATTGCTAGTCTTGGGAGGGACATTGACAATGTTTTAGTAATTTGGAAGGGACATTGTCACAATTGAAAGTTTGGGGGGGACATTGTCATCAATTTGGTGGTAGTTTGAGGGGGGTATGTAGACTTTACCCAATAAAAAAAGAATGAGAAATAATATTTTAAAGCAAGTAGAAAATGGAATAGATAATCTATTGGAGTGTATAGTGAAAAAACAATAGCTAAAGTAAAGAATTATACTTTTTCACTAGGTAAAATACTTAATGTTATTGAAGATGCTAAGCAGAATTAAAATAGTATTTGGCCAATGAAATAAAACACAAGCCTAAGCCTTAGGTTTCATGGCAAAGGCCCTAAGTAGCACATGGGGAGTGTGGCTGAACAATGACTCCTAGTTTATTAGGAGTAGTAATTCTAAGTCTACTAGGATTCTATAATGCTTTTTTTTCCCCTGCAAGTAAACCCAAATCTATAAATAGAGGATTCCAGAGAATCGTAAAGCATACTTGTGAGTGCATAAGAGTTGTTAGAAATATTAAAGAGAGAATTTATTTTCTCAAGTTTATATTTCTAGCTATTCTCTCGAATCGAGAATATTTTTGTTAGTCCACACTCTCATATTCAATAATAAAATACAAAATCTGAAGGTTGAATCAATTCCTCAAGAGCATCAAGAACATGTCCATCATCATTCAACGTGCAAAAAGAATTTCAGGCAAGGTTCTATATCCCTACATGCTTAGGAGGGGCCAAACTCGATCGTAAGTATCACAAATTTGTGAATTTAATTTTAAATCTACCATTGTTTATCTTGACGCAAAAATCTCTAGGATTGTTCTTTCCATTGTGCATGTAGGTGGTTCGGCCAGTAAAGGCCCTCGGTGGTTCGTCACCCCTTTTGACCCTCCCCACTAACTGCCCATAATGGGGGTTAGTGGTGGTAGGGTAGGCAGAGGCGGCGATTAACTGCATCCTCATACCTTTTAATATAATATGGAAAAAATATATATACCCCTCAAACTAGCACCTCATTGTCAATGTCTCATAAATTACCAAAAAAATGTCAATGTCATACACAAAATTATGGGCCCCGTTTGCCAACAGCCCGGGGCCGTCACAGTGCCATCTGATAGTTGCAGGCTGCTCAGTCAAAAATGCACACAGTTTTCAACAGAAAAAACTTAAATTATTCACTTCTCACACCCCAACCAACAACCAGATAATGACAACTTAAATTATTATTAAAAAAAAAATAAAAAAAAATAAAAAATAAATGAAAAAAGAAGCCACCCCCTTGGCCAAAAATGGGGTGGTCCGGCCACCCCATTTTGGCCAAGGGGTGGCTGGAACCACTCCGATCTTTCTCCTCTTTTTTTTTTATTTTTATTTTTTTTATTTATATATATATATATATATATATATATATATATAAATAATAATAATTTAAGTTGTCATTATTCGATTGTTGGTTGGGGTGTGAGAAGTGAATAATTTAAGTTTTTTTGTTGAAAACTGTGTGCACTTTTGACTGAACAGCTTGCAACTATCAGATGGCACTGTAGCTGGAACGGTACTATTCTAGCTATAGTGCCGGCCCCGGGCTGTTGGGAAACGGGCCATGGGGGGTGGTTTAGCCACCACTTTGGCCAAATGTGTTTGTAAGCAAACTATAAACTACGGCAAGTGGGAAGTTTTGGAATAGCTCGAACCTCAAGATCTTGCTAAAATAGCTCTTGGTTTAGCACTAGCCAATGCATCAAAAAGCAAATCTTACATTGATTATCTTCTTAAGATAAACCGCATTGCACCCGTTGAGAAATGCTTATCTTTCTTTTCTTTGAACAATGCTCATTTTGCTATGAAGCAATAGTTGCAACATTTCGAAGTGTGCTCAATGAACTAGAAGAATATGTTTTGATGGAGATACTACGACATAAAAATCGATGGCGACTATGAATAGGGGTGGAACCAACATTTTTTTATGTAAGGTCTAAACCTATGTAAATAAATAAAAATATATAGTTACAATTAGAAAATATATATATATATATATAGTCCTTCTATGTATGCTCGTTGGTTTATAGAAAATAAAAGCAGACAAGTCTTAAAATTATTTTTATAAGTTTCATAATAACTCATCAGTCATAACTGTATACAAAAGTTACATGTCTATAAAATTACCTTTAAAAATAATTTTCCTTTCAAATACAAAAGTTTTCTAATTTGCTATGGACATTTATAACTATAGAAAGTTAAATCATCTAAGCTATCTAGGGGGTAAAAATTCACCATTGAAGAGCCATGACATAAAAATAATATTTTTGTAAGAATATTACAACTTTTTTGGGTTGCCAAAGACTCCAACTACTATGTTTGTTCCGCTCTTGACTAAGAGTTTAACTTTGAAAATTATTTGACTTCTGATAGGGTTCAAGTTCCATCAATTTCAATTGAAACAAATGGGGAGGCTTTTCAAGAAAAAAGAAAAAAGAAAAAAAATTCAAATTTCCACGCACTGGCTTTTTATTTTTATTTTTATTTTTTTTAATTTAATATTTTAAAGGTATTTTTGTCATTGAAAAACCCTGATAATTTTTAGGATAAACTTCATTTAATCCCCTTGAATTATCACCACTTTTGCAATATCCCCTAAAGTTTAATTTTTCTCAATTCAGTGTATCCATGTTTTAATTGTTTTTAATGTCACCTATCCGTTAGGATTTTTCATTAACTCCCAACATAGGAGTGTTAAAATTTCCAAAACACCCTCATTTGTTTTAGGAATAAAATTGTAAAGTTTAAGGTGTTGGTTCGAATTTAATGGTATTTGCAAAATTACCCATGCCTCAATCTTTGCAAAATATATATATATATTAAAAAAAAAAGGAGGTATTTTGAGAATTTTGTTAGAATTTAATAGAAAATCTTAACAAAAATGACACATTGAAAAGAAATAAAAATTTAAATACACTATATTGAGATTTTGAATTTTAAAAAATACATTGCAAAAAGAGTGATAATAGTTGGAAATACATTATCTTTTATCTTTTAATAATTAAAAGTGTAGAAAGAAATTCTTAATTGAGTGATAATGAGTAAACGATAAAAAGACATTGAGGATGATCGGAACTGAAACACTGCCACCTCACGGCACACACTCCTAAATTCTAGAAAAGCGGAAGACCACCCTTTTTCACGACTCATCTCCTTCTTCTTTGCCATCCTTCTCTCCATCCATATATATATATATACTCCTCTGCTCTTTCCTCTCTACTCCACCCATCAAAATAATTCTCGCCAATTTCCACAACCCAAGCCTCTCTCTCTCTCGTTCATTTCTTTGCCAACTCTGGTCTGATCCGGCGGTGGTTGGGTTGGGTTGGGTTTCAGACTTTTGACTACCAAAAACAGAGCACCAGGCGCAGCGAGGGGGTGACAGGCCGGCCCGATATATTTTGAGGCCATTGGTGAAAAGTTTAATAAGTGGGCTTTTTTTTTTCAATATATTTTAATATTAATTAAATAATATTTATTTTAATATTCATTATATCTTTATTTAAAAACCTTTCTTCTCGTTTTTTGTGTTTTATTTAAGAATACCTTTATTGTTATTTGATTTTCTTATTTATTGATATCAATTTTTTAAGCCTTATTTATTTCAGAATGATGGAGAATCAAATGATATTAATGCATTTTTAAAATTATGGGCCTTAATTTAAGTATATATATTGACTGTGTTTAATTATTATTATTATTATTTTTTTTTTTTATGAAAATGGCCATTAGGTGTTGATTTTTTTTTTAAATTTTTTTTTATGGAAATTGTTTTATTAGGATTCAATAATTAGGGGCCTTATTAAAATAGGCATGATATTAATGCATTTTTGAAATTATGGGCCTTAATTTAAGCATATATATTGACTGTGTTTAATTATTTATTTTTAGTTTTTTTATGGAAATGGCCATTAGGTGTTGAATTTTTTTTTTTTATGGAAATTGTTTTATTAGGATTCATTAATTAGGGGGCCTTATTAAACTGAGACATTTTTTAAATTACTTATTTACCATAATTATAGGCCTTAATTAAAGAATATGGAGGGTAATAAGAGTTCTAATTTATTTTTTATGGAAATTTTTTTAAATTAATATTTTTTAATTGAAAGTCTTTTAAAATTAAACGGACTTTTTTATGGAAAGTCTGTTTCGTGCTTCGGGGGATCGTCAAAGGAAAAAACTCAAAAAAGTATCCAGAGAAAAACAAGGGCAAGATAGTCAAAGCGTGTGAAAAGTTGAAGTTGAAAATTGGCAACGGTGAACGGGGTCTGGCACAACCCCGTTGCCAATTGATTAATAAACTGATCATGAATTGTTCGGGAAAATAAAAAAAAAAAACGCTGCCCGATCACGTGACCGAAGGGCAGTTAATTGCGATAAATAGTCTCAAGGGCTTGGCGACTTGGATTAAACACCGAAGAAGAACTTGACAAGCAAAGAACAGCCGGCACCAGTAAAAAAGATGGGAGTGGAGAAGGAAGTTTTGAGGCCCGGAACCGGTCCCAAACCGGTAGCCGGTCGGAACGTCACAGTCCACTGCACTGGTTTCGGTTAGTATCGCTCTCTCTGCGTCAAAAACCCTAATCACGTAATGTTTACATAATTGTTTTTTTTGGGAAATGCTCTTTCTGTTTGGTTGCCGAGAAAATGTAGGGAAAGAGAAGAGCCAGCGTTTGAGGTTCCATTTGATGAGATCTTTTGTAAAGACCAAAGTCCTTGGAGGTTTCCGTTTTTGATTCGGTTTTATATTTAATTTAATTTAGTTTTGACTAATTTTAGTCATTTTTGCTGGCAACCGAGCTCAAATCTGGGTTTGTATTGACTATGGGATTGATTTCTTGGATTGGATTTTTCCGGTGGGTTTTCGTGGTGTAAGATTTGTAATTAATTACTAAGTTGGAGTATGTATTTTGGAAGTTAGCGGTGTGAGAATATTTTGTGGGATTTTTCAAATCAGAGAGGTATATCAAAGGAGGAGTTGTTAGGAGAAAATGAAGTCCAACAATCAAGAAACTATTTGAGATTACCCCCCTTATAATGAGCTAGTTAAACTTAATGGCTATCATTTATAATGGCCGCCGATCAGGCCATGAAAGCCGCAGCCAGAGATATTATCATCTCCCCACTCCTCGCAACATTGGAACGTCTCCCCTCCTTCCTCACCCCACCAGAAGATGCAGACCTTCACCTCCTTATGGATTATGACAGAACCCAAGCAGAGGTCATCTTCGACCACTGCAGCCAGCAGTATCCCAACACTCTCTTACTCAAGCTTACTGACATCCTTCTAACCTCCGATGACTTCATTCTCTCTTGCCACTACGCCACGCGCCTCCACGGCGTTCTGTCATAACGGGAGCACACATGCTTTGAGTGTGTGCGAAATATAGATCAAAAGATGAAGATTTCTCTCTCGTCTCCAAGTGGTTGATCTATATTTGCAGACAAATATAGATCAACCAATTGATCCTTTTTCAAATCAGAGAGGTATCATCATTTGTTCTTCTTCAATAGGCTGAATTTTTTCTTTTTCTTCTTTCTTTTTTTTTTTTTTTTTTTTTTTTTCATAAAATTACAAAGGATCAATTTTTTTTAATTTTTTTTAATCCATCGATAAATTAATTGAATTGCTCATGTAGTTAGTGGGAGGATAACGTGGTAAGATTATAATCGACTGTGACATTCATGATTGATGGACGAAAGGACAACATTGACAAATTGGAACTTTTTAAATTTCAAGGACGAAAATGGATGTTGGGCTTGATCTCGAGGACTAAAAATGTATTTCAGCCTTTATTTTTAATATGTAGGTGGGATTCTTCAACTAAGTTGTATGAGTTAAGTTTCTCTACCATAATTTGTTTTTCTCAATTCATTTGGTAATTTTTTATTTTTTCATTCGAATAGAAGCACATCCTCCATTTCCTCCTTTGGGTGCCCCTATTTTGTCATTGTTGGTTCTGCCATCTGTTTGTTTCAAAAGAAATTAAGCTACTTGATGCCATTCCGAGACTTTTTGTGTTTAATTATTATTGTTGTTTATTTTGGTATGTGAATTAGGGTTCTCTTTTCTGTAAGAAAAACACCAACTAATTTGTAGAATAGGATGATGAGTGGTCTACTTGTATTTTTGCTGTTTCTCCTGCCCTTTAATGTTCTCTTTGTCGCAGGGAAAAATAACGATCTCTCTCAAAAGTTTTGGAGGTGAGGATTGTGCTTTTATTTTTGGTAGCCTATTTTTATTATTATCAACTTGGTATTATATTGTGCTTTTTGTATGCGTTTATTTCTATTTTTAATGGGGAGTATATATGTTCATATTTGTCTCATTTAGCACAAAGGATCCTGGACAGAAGCCATTCACCTTCAAAATCGGCCAAGGTTCTGTTATTAAAGGTAGCTGTCCCATTATACTTTATGTTCTACTATCTTGAGATTAATGTTCACATATTCCTTAAATAAAACAAAAGTAGTGACAAAGTTTAAATGTATGACCATTCAGCTGCCATTGCTGTCTTGTATGCTTTTCTTCTTTTCTATAGCCTAAAAGTCCTATAGGTACTTGGTTGCTTGTTGGAAAGATGAACATGATAATCCCAAATGTGGATAAAAGCTTGGCCTTGTTCTGTCCCAACAAGCTTTATCATCCCTTTCCTCTTCTTTAATTGCTCTCTGATAATAATTGCAGATCTCATAATTTTTTTAGTGCCGGTTAGGTTGAAGGTATTACCTTGGGAGCAACCACGTTTATCTGTTTATAGGAGAAACTAATGTTTAAACATTGTTGGAAGTTACATATTTTATTTTTGTTGGCAACATATTCCTCGAGATGGTTGATATGAAATGCTTTATTTCTATTTAAGCTTCCACTTAACATTCATCCATTACTCCTTCAGGGGATGGAAAAGTTTCTGTCTCAATGGGTATATCTTTTAGATAAAGCTTCTATATAGAACATATTCTGTTTTTACTTTATAGATTGTTTAAAGAGAATTCACTGCACTGAGGAATAAGAATAGGAAAAACCTCCAAGCCCCTATAATGGGGGGTAGAAGTGCCATTTGTCCCAAAGGCCATTGGCGAAACTTGTGAACCTACAACCTGATTTTTATTTTACCTTAATATCTCAACTTAAGGAGTTTGTCTTTTAGGGATAGCTACTGTTTTGTATCTGTTGATAAGATGCAGATTCTGAAGTCATTAATTTACCCTTTTGAACCAATCTGCAGGATGGGATGAAGGTGTGCTGGGAATGCAAGTGGGAGAAGTTGCTCGTCTGCGGGTAATTCCTCAACTTCTGCACTACACTTTCTGTTTCAGACTTCTATATTTCTGTGCACGTCAAATAGGATCTAAAGTTTTTCAAAGTTCAATAATGTCATCTTTGGTTGAGAGAGATGGGGAAAATTTTTGGAAAGCTTCCATTATGAAGTCGACTCTTTTGGCATATTTCACTTGTTTGTCACTGTCAATTTATTTGATGTTTTTGAGGTTATAAAATCCATATAGATTGGAAGCATATTATTACCACCACACTCATTTGTTGCAAACTGGGAAGTCCTAAATCAAACCTTCATTTTGTTTTATATCTTTAAAACTCAGTAGGATCTGTGTCTTTGTCGGAATATCCTTCTGTTCTTGAATTTTTCTTAACTAATGCCCAAATTTTGAATCTCTCATCCTTAACTAATCTCCATATCTTAAACTCTTCGCAAATCACACTACCTTAGAAGCCGCTGATCTGCCTCACAAGATTATTGCTTTAAGTTTTTGAAATCCAGGTCCCTTCCATGTCTTGTTGCCGTTCATTTGGCATGCATTTTGAGTTAACTTAAAACATTACTTATCTAACATCTTGTGTTCCTGTTTAATATTTTTTCAGTGCTCTCCGGATTATGCTTATGGTTCTGGTGGGTTTCCTGCTTGGGGTATTCAACCTAACTCCGTCCTCGTTTTCGAGATTGAAGTCCTGAGCACGGAGTGACGACTCTTAAGGCAGTTCGTTAAATGTTAGTAAAACCATGTGGATTATTCTGAATAACTTGCTTTGAAGGACTAGCACGTACGAATGTTATGACATATCTATGTTATATTTCCATTTGTGGAGTGTGATATAAATGTTATTCTCGAGCTCTAGATGCTTATTTTGAGTTAATACTAAAGTCCTTATTGTGAACATATTTATTTCCTCTTAGGGTTCTTCATATATGTTCCAATGAATATATTTTCTCAAAGCGTTTTTTAACGATCATAATATATTATGTTCACCGTTGATTTTGAAAATCAAGTGTCGATATGATTGTGATGTGGGAGGAAAGGTGGAGATATTTGAATGGGTTGTGAAGGAAAAAAAAAGTGAGATTAATGGAAGTGGTTGATTTGGCTAAGTTTGGTGCAATGAAGTCAGCGCTGTGGTGGAGTGAATGAGACGACTAATCTCATAATCTACTTTAAAAAAAGAAGAAGAAAAATTACACTTTACCCCCCCCCCCCCCTCTCCCGCTCAAAGTTTGGGACTATTTTTAATTCGACCTCTAATGTTTTAATTTTTGCAATTCATCTCTCAAAACTTGCTAAATTTTTGCAATTCGACTATTCCGTCTGTCAAAGCCGCTTTGACTGATAGAACAGTGATCACGTGCAACACACATGATCACTTATGCCTTTCTATCCTTAAAATGCCCCCATCCCTTCCAAACCACCACCGTCGTTTTGGTGGATCACTAGCAGTGCCAATTCTCGCCATCCTTGACTGCGGGGTGTATGGGGTATTCTGCCCTTGGTTACGTAGAAGTGCTGGGCATGTCCCCTTGGCAATGTGTCGTTTCAAATGGCTGGTACCAGCAACTTTAGAACCAGTACTCTATTCCAAACTTTTGCTTGCATTGCTTACAGCATGTCTGTCTACATCCAGCACTAACAGTTTCTATGGTGAAGTGCTCCCATACAATGGACTTCTTCCTTCGCTTGTTAGGTTGTCTCTGAATTTGGCAGCTCATTATTCACTTGTTAGGTTGTGTCTCTAAATTTGGCAGCTCATTATTCACTTGTTAGGTTGTGTCTCTGAATTTGGCAGCTCATTGTTCACTTCTGGAGTTGTTATCATCTTGTTTTCATCTGGGGTTGCAATTGTATGCTCATATGAGGTTGCCATCGGGTGCTCATCTGAGATTGCCATCGTGTGGTCAATGGAGATTGCCATCATGTGGTCAATGGAGATTACCTATGCATGGTCATTTGCGATTTCCATTGTGTGCTCATTTTGGGGTACCATCATTTGCTCATCTTTGGGTGCCATCATTTGCTCATCTGGGGTTGCCTTCGTCTGCTCATCTTGGGTTGCCGTCATGTGCTCATCTGGGGTTGGCATCGTCTGCTCATCTAGGGCTGACATGGTGTGGTCATCTGGGGTGCCATGGTGTGGTCATGGTGCGGACATTTAACTTAAAATGTCCAACCGTGCGTGTTTGGAAGGGATGGGGGCATTTTAGGGATAAAAAAGCCATAAGTGATCACATGTGTTGCACGTAATCACTGTTCCATCAGTCAAAGAGGCTTTGACTGATGGAATGGCCGAATTGCAAAAGTTTGACAAGTTTGGGGGAGTAGATTGCAAAAATTGAAATATTTGAGGTCGAATTAAAAATGGCCCCAAACTTTGGGGGGTAAAGTGTAATTTTGTCTAAAAAAATTGTCAATTTCTCCAAGGCTAGCAAAAAAAAAAAAAAAAAAAAAAAAAAACAGACCCTAACAAATTTTCAATAAGGTAAAAATATTTTTATAAATTTGGAAAAAAAAAATTAAAACTAAACAGAAAAAACCAAAAAATTTTCTTAAAAAAACTCTTTTTAAATTTTTATTTATTTATTTATTTTAGGATTTTTTTTAAAAAAAAAAATTATAAAGGATATTTTATTAAATTAACATTTTTGAATAGTTTAAGGGAGATGTTAACATAATTAATAGTCGGAGGAATATTAACAATATTTTAGAATAGTAATTTGAAAAAGGTGTGTACTTTTTTTTTTTTAATTCCTGAATTTCAAATTTTATCGATTAAGTCTTTCATATTGTTTATTTATTTTAAATAAATTTATTATTTAATCAGTTAACACCACTTAAGTATCTTATATTGGGCGGGCATGTTGGATATTCTAATTGGATGTTAGTGGCTATAATTAAGTTTTTGAACAGGGAAAAGCAGAAACATTTGGGAAAAGGAAATGGAGAAGAGCCGAATCTCAATTTTTCAAAAGTAGAATGGTTAAAAAAAAATGTAAAATAATTATTTTACGCTTGTAGAAGAAGGGACCGACTCTTCTCTCTTTTAAAGATATGGGTCCAAACATTTGTGGCCATATGTGACTTTATATTAGGTTTTGATTATAAGTAATTATAGAAGTCATTTTTGTGTTATTTTTGTGTCCTTCCAAGAATGATTTGGCTCTTAAAATTATTATTTGATCAAAATCTAATAATATGATCAATTACAAGCTAAATAGTGATTTTAAGAGACATATCTAGGAGTGTTAGATAAAAAAAAAAAAAAAAAAAAAAAAAACACGGTCAAATAAATTCTAGCCCAAAAACATGGCTAAAAAAACATACCCTAAATCCATTAATCCAAATACAAATGAAAAAAATTAAAAAGATGATCAAAATCCAATAATATGATCAATTATAAGCCAAATGGTAATTTTAAAAGACATATCTAGGGGTGTTCAAAAGGTTATAACCGTCGGTTATTGGCTATAACCGGTAACCGCAACCGCCTTAGGCAGTTATCAATTATTTTATAACCAGCGGTTAGCGATTATTGAATCTAATAACCGCACGATTAAAACCGCTTTTTTTATTATTATTATTTTAAATGAGTTTTTGGGCTTATTAAGTGTTTTGGACCTTTAGTTTGCTATTTTTTGTCTTATTTTAAGGGTTTAAGGTCAAGATGTTCTAAAAAAGATGAAAAAAAAAAGAAAAAAAAAAAGAAAAACATGGTCAAATAAATTCTAGCCCAAAAAATGGCTAAAAAAACATACTCTAAATCCATTAATCCAAATACAAATTCAAAATTAAAAAGACAAATTCAAAATCTGGATACATATTACAAAATACAAAACCAAATGGAAGCAAAGCAATAAGCACGGCATGGTTTTGGATGTTTTATTTAATAGTTTATATATATATATATATATATATATAAAGGCGGTTATAAGTTATAACCGCATTTTCCTACCGCTAACTACAATCGCCTTAATCAGTTAACGGTTAGCGGTTATAAGTAGTTATAGGTTGGCGAGTCGGTTATAACTGACCCGCTTGAACACCTAGCCATATCTTTTTTAGATAAACACAAAAATGACACAAGAGGTACATGTAGCATTACTCTTTTCATTAGACCTCCTCTGAGCCTAATCATTAATTTGGGTGGACTTTTATTTTTTTCTTAATTTTTAATTTTTAAAATTTTGAAATGTTGGCCGGATATTAGGGCTCAAGATTCTGGGGGAGGACTTAAGATAAGAGGAAGAGAGTTGAGGTTGAGCTTGTTCTACAATTGTCAATTAGACCCAGTCTTCCCAATGTAAGTAGGGACCACAAAGTACTCCATCATTGAATTTGAGCTCTAATTTCAACCGCAGTTTTATTCAACTCGTGATTTATTTTTCCATTCAATCTCTAGAACTTATATATTTGTCTCTTAACTCTTAACATACGAGAAAATAACATATTTTTTTTAAAAAGGTAACTAAGAAGCATATGATATTAAATAAGAGTAATGTTCATATGAACGTGACATAAGCTGAATGAATGTAGAAAAGTATATATATATATATATATATATATATATGCAACTTAATTGTATGAAAAAAATAACATAAACTTATTTAGTATTAAAAAATACAATATATAACTTTTAGAGCAGAGAGAGAGTGGGTCAAAAGGAAAATTCCTGAGTTTGTCCGCCGTTGTGAAAGATAGTCCTTCTTCTTAATTTGGAAATTATTAGAGTCAAACCCAACGACCAAAGACTGGTCACACAACACCACCTGCGCAAATAACCCGATACGCTGATGAGTGAGAGGACCGAGTAAACATGCAGAGGAAACTTCTTTCATTATTTCTCTTCCACTTCAATTTCTTCCTTTAAATATGCTCGCCATTCTCACCACACTCCTCCAAACCCCATTGCCATTTCTTCTTCTTCTTCTAAGACATGGGTTTGAAAGGCTTCGTCGAAGGCGGCATTGCTTCCATAATCGCCGGCGCTTCCACTCACCCTCTCGACCTTATCAAGGTCCGCATGCAGCTTCACGGCGAACCCCACCTCCCAAATCCCGCCTATCGCCCTGCGCTCGCCGGAAGCTCCACCGGATATAACATGTCTCTACACGTTGCTCCACCACCACCACCCCGCGTTGGACCCATCTCCATAGGCGCAAGAATCGTCCAGGCCGAAGGCATGGCCGCTCTCTTTTCCGGAGTCTCTGCCACAGTCCTCCGCCAAACGCTCTACTCCACCACCCGCATGGGGCTCTACGACATTCTCAAGCGAAAATGGAGTCATAATTCAGGTTCGGAGTCGGGTAATAATTTGCCCCTCACCCGCAAGATCTCCGCCGGCCTTATTGCCGGCGGTGTAGGCGCCGCCGTAGGCAACCCTGCTGACGTGGCAATGGTCCGCATGCAGGCCGACGGACGCCTCCCCAAGGACCAGCGCCGGAACTACAAGAGCGTGATTGACGCAATCGCTCGAATGTCAAAGCAGGAGGGAATTGGCAGCCTGTGGCGCGGCTCGGCGCTTACGGTGAACCGGGCGATGATTGTGACGGCATCGCAGCTGGCATCGTACGATCAGGCGAAGGAGATGATCTTGGAGAGGGGCGTGTTGGGCGACGGGATTGGAACCCACGTGGCGGCAAGCTTTGCAGCCGGGTTTGTGGCGGCGGTGGCGTCGAACCCGATCGACGTGATAAAGACAAGGGTGATGAGCATGAAGATGGAGGCGGGGGCGCCGGCGCCACCTTACTCCGGTGCGTTGGATTGCGCGGTGAAGACGGTGAAGGCGGAGGGATTGATGGCTTTGTATAAGGGTTTCATCCCTACGATCTCAAGGCAGGGTCCATTCACTGTGGTGCTCTTTGTCACACTAGAACAAGTCCGGAAGCTATTCAAGGATTTGTGATGAAATTAATTATAGTGAGATTATAAATTTATAATCAAATTACAGGAACAAAGATAAACAATTATTATTATTTTTTTTTTGATTTCCAAATGGCGGTGGGCTGTCTCTATATATTAAATACTTTCAAGGGGAGAGATGATTTCCACTTGTATGCCTTTTAGAAAAAAAATGTATGAAAGAGCAAGAAAAATGTGAAGGAATGAAAACAAAACTGTAAAGTGAAAAAGACCCCATTTTCCCCACCAAATAATTCAATCAAAATCCACCCTCCATGGCAAGTGGGGTGGGGTTCGAGAGGGTGAATTTGCCCCCTTTCCTTATTTTCGGTAGAAATTCCCTGGATATTTTGGTTGCCCACCCTCAGCCACTCATCCATCAGGTGACATCTGCATTACACCGGCAAAACTTTTCCAAAAGTAAGAGAATTGAGATTTAAAGAAAGACGAAAATAGACATGAAACGAAACATTGTGTTATGTTGATGGATAAATGACAAAACGTACCATTTAAATAATGAAAAGATTGAGCTGACCAAAACTTTAGTTGACTGTGTTAGGTGGTGTTTGGCAAACAACACCAAACACCACCGCATTGTTTAGGTGTAAAAAAAATAAAATAAAATAAAATAATGATTGGTATAGAAAAATGAAAAGGTGATATTGAAAAGTGAAAAATTTTATTTTGTAGTGATTTTTTTTATTTGAATAGTAATAAAAAGTGAATGATTTGATATAAAAGTAATAATGTTTTTTTTGAAAAAAATTAAGTGAACAGTATAGTGAAATATGGGGGAATGTGGAGGGATGGTGGAAGGTTTAACAAACAAGCCCTTAGTCTTGCATGTTGCGAACCTCGCGATTTTCAAATTGACAAAAAGGCTTAAACGAGTGTTTTGTACCAGCCTTTTCGTTAAATGAACATAAATGAGAGGGAAAAAAAAAAAGAAAATGTTTTGTTACTTTTTATGTATGTTTTATTTTTATTTTTTTTAAGTTTTTTTATTTTATTTTTGATATGTTCACGCAAGAGAAGGGAGATTAGAGATTCGAACTAGTGACCTCCGCTTCATAAAGTGTAATCTACGAGCTACCCCTTATAGACTTAAAAGTACCCTTTTTTATGTGTTGATTGACATAATCAACCAAACTAAGTTACTTAGTATATAATTAAATTTTAAAACCCGTTTGCGATTTGCAAAACTTAACTTTAAAATAAATTCAACGATTCTATCTTATTGTCATTATTATTATAGTAGTTCTTCGAGTTAGCCAAATGTTTTTATTCAATAATTCAAATCTATTGGTCAACTTTTTATTTTTTATTTTTTAAAGCAAGAGAGATGTATAGTGAAAAGATTGCCCAAAACAGAGTAAAAAGTCAATGATTTTTTGATAATTTATCTTTCTTAAAAAGTTTCAAGTATGTAATCAAACTTTTACATTGATTAAGCTTTTATATTTAGATTGCTCTTTTAAATTAATTGTTTATGATTATATATAATTTTTGTTATATATTTTAATTGTAAGAAATATATAATTGTAGTTAATGCTAGGCGTGACAAAATAAATTGTAAATTAGATTTATATGTTTTAGACAATAATTAAATTTTGTTAAATTGTTTATTTATTTCATTAATAATATTCTTTAATATTTTAATCTATTTTTGTTTAGTTTCATTTTTTAATTTTAACCCATCTTAGCCAAAATCTTGGCTTCGCTACTGCTCTAAGGATCATAATGAATGAATCAATGTTAAGTAAATGAGACTATCAAAAGAGTGACATCATATTTACAAAATTTGTTCAAAAAAATTTGAGAGTAAATTAATGGACACTACCACATCTGCCCAGAAAATATGTGGAGGTGAGATGAGGGTACGTGTAACACCCCCAACCCGTTAAAGCTAGGTTTGACATTTTGATCTCTCTTAGGCGCAAAGCATTATAAGTTTTATGAGAGCAACTATCTAGATGATGTATTAAATGCATGACAAGAAAACAAAATCACTTCAAATTTTTAATAAATGCATAAACGTTTAGTCTAAACAACAATAATGTCTAACAACATAATTTAAATATAAAGAAAATGTAATTTATGTGCTCGTACACTTATTAAACAGAAGATTGCTAGGTGCTCTTTTATTGTTCTCCTTGTCTTAGGTGGATATTATTTTCTAAAAAATCATTTGAGAAAATAAGAGAAATGATAGAGCTTTAATAAAACTTGAGAGAAAATAAGAGTTACTAGTATATATAACAAACTTGATGTGTCGTATGAGAGCTTACTAAATATCGTTTAGATATATTTTGGAATGGTGCGATGATTGTATATGTGACTTTAGTAGACTCTAATATGACACAGCCAGTTTGTTATATATTAAAAACCCTAATTGACAATATCCTCCCAAACCACAAAAAATTGTTAATGTCACCTAAGGACAAAAAAACCCTTAATAAAATAATAATTAAAAAAAAATTGTGGAAATTTTAATTTTTTTTTTTGTTTTTAATTTTTAATTTTTTATTTTAAAATGTATTGGAGTATTTTTGTCTTATTGCAAAAAATTCAGAGTTATTTTTGTTTTTTTCCTAACTTTGGAGGAGAGAAATGATCAATTTTTGGGCAATTTAGGAAAGACATTATCCCAATTGATAGTTGTGTCATGGGCGTCCCGAGTAGAACTTTTTGCTTCTATGTGTGGCTGCTTCTCTCTGCGCCTTTCTTCACGCTCCCGTTCCCCTCTCATCGTGAGTCAGGAAACAAGATATTCGTTCTACTTCTTCAGGGCCTCCATAGTTTTCGAGATACACTTCCCATGATCTTCCAATAAAGCGATTCAATGGTTCGGATCAAGTGATGTACCCGAAGCATTCAGGTCAAGATCCCTCGAACGTGTAGTCACCATATTGGAATTTTAGGTTGAGAACTGATGAAAATCTAAATTTTCCACAAACGGCGCCAAACTGTTGATGACAGTTTCCAATGAGTGATGCTGCACAAAATTCGAGGAGTTGTTGATCTGCAAAACTAGAAAATTAGGATAAGAGCTGTCGGGGTGTGCGGCGAGGGATAGCTTCGATGCCTAAGTCAGTAGTTGATTTGAGAGAGGAAGAGCAATTAAGCTATCTGAGTTTGAGAGAGATTTGTGATTACAAGATAATGAATTAGAGCTTCCCTTTTATAGGCATAAGGTAGAGGTTGTTATTCCGCGATTCTCGACCCCATGTTCTCGAGAATCCACTATGCATAATGTGTGGCGAAGTGGATCATGAGTTGTGGGTTACTCCACGATCATGAGATCGTGGGTTTGGAGAGTGGCTTGGCCACGCTTATGTTGGATGTGGGCTCCTAAGTTATCCTCAGGTACACATGTCTCAGTTTGGTGCTTGATAGCTGTACCATGTTTTCGTGAACGTGGAGCTTTGCTTGGGCGCTGGGCGTATCACACGTTCATTAGTAAACGTGAGTTTCCTTCATTTGCTAAAAGACCATTGTACCCTTGATGGAAAGACTGTCATGTCTTCGGTGAGCGATTATATCTCGGCCTGTGCCTGTCTTTAGTAGGCTTGCACCTTGGACCGGGCCTAGGGATCTGTTGGACTTTTAAGTGGCCAATCCATTATCCAACAATTTATTATGCGAAATTGTGATTTTGGTTTAAATACTCGCATTTTCAAATAAGCCCTTCATAACCTGCTTATAGAAATTGTAGATTTTTTTTTTTTTTTTTTTCTATTTTAAATTAAGTGTTTTTTAAATCGTAATACCAAACACTTTATGTTTTATGATATCTTTTAAAAACGTAATTATTGCTACGAAATCACAATTTCAAACGCACCAAAACTATATTGATGAGTAATATCTTGAAAGCCATTAAAATAATGAAAAAAAAAGGAGGAAATTTTCGCATGGCTCGTGGCTCGTGTAAGTACATTAGAAAAGCCTATTATCTTTATGAGTTGTTAAGGTCAAAGTTCATGATTGTGACAAATTTGTGACAAGTACATCATACATCAAACGCAAAAAAGCATTAAAAAAAGGGATTTTTTTTTTCTTAAATAAAAGGAAGGAGATTACATATAAGAAATTATATTATTTTGTTTCATCTTAGGAAAGCTTTCTTTGGTGAGATTCAAGTCATAATATATGGATGGAGAAAGAAAGGCATAGAAATAGATATAAAAGTGAAAACCCAAAGATGTGGACAACAACAAGAGGTCTAAGTGGTGAAGGTTTTGAATTTAATGGTATTTTTTTTATTAAGTTTAAAGTTTGAATTTTCTTGAGTATAAGTAAATGTCATTTACGACAAAGCCGAGTTTTATTTGATCCATTTGTATGGATTCTAATTTTGACTTTAAGAGGTGGGTAAATGAAATAATCCGACCTTAGAAGTTTCTGTCATGGGTAAATGAAAACAGCACGCAACGTGTTGCAAAATTTTTTTTTTTTTTAATTAAAAAAAAAAAAAATTTCACAGACGTGCTGTGAATCATTGCCCTTCCGTCATTATTAAAAAAAAGATATACAAAAAATAGAAAGAGCCGGCAGTCTTATAGACGTCTTGCCGTGAAAAGCAAGGCAAAGAACCTTTATCGTTTTTGTAACCAAGGGAGGCCACGTTTGTACTACCGAACACAACTTTATAAGAAGAAAAAACAAATGGGACTTTTTGAAGAGAGTTTTTATTTTTTATAAAATATGGAACTTTCATTAATAAAATTTCCCAAGTATAAAGCTTTTATAACATAGAACATATAGTTATGAAAAATTCAGCTATTAGAGTTAAGCCGATCAACTCCATCTTCAACCCGAAGGTCAGGACAAACAAAATAAAAACAAAAAACAAAAACTTCACAAGCAGTAACGAAGGAGTACGTCATCGTATACATCCCTTTGGAAGACACGTCTTGGCTGAAGTAGACGATCAAATCTAAGGTTAAAGAGACTAAATCTGGATCTAAATCTAGAACTACAAACTAGATCTAAAGTAATCCGCTATAAATGGAGACCGGATGAGCCTACTGAGAAGACATCAAGTACTGCTATCGTGAAAGGGGAGATCTTCCATCCTCTTTAAGTTTTTCTTAGTGTTGTTTAAAAAAAAAAGAGAGAAAAATTCTAAAGAGAAAGAACCATTTGTGTGAGATGCACCTCTAACAATTTACCTGCATATTCATTATTCACATGGCTTTGAAGAGAGTTTTATTAGATTAAACCCTAAACACAAAATGGTAATTTATTTATATATTTTTTAAAGTATGAAAACTAGAATGAGTTTTTAAACTTAATGTTATGAAAAGATGAAGTAAATGTTTTGAGGAGAAAATAAAAGAAGTGTTTGCCAAATAAAGCCAGCAGCTTTCTTTTATCTTTTCTCATTCTTATTACATATTTACATGTGAGAAATACATTATTTTAAATAAAAAAAAACAAAATTGAAAGAAAAAAAACACGCATTTTTCTAATAGAATTTCTACAATTTTTTTATTATTATTTAAAAAATATCTATTTTTCACGAGTGAAAAAAAAAAAAAAACACATGATATTTACATAAATAGGTTAGAGAAACTCTTTCCCATTCTTATGTTTACTAAAGAAAATATACAGGATAAGAAAAGTACACGGATGAAGATGTTTCCAAGAATTGATTTTCCGACACTGCAACGCAACAGGTTGCCGTAAGTCTGTCATTCTTTGGACAAACATAAATGAAAGTCAACGCCTTTATTCCTTTTTTCTTAAATCAATAAAGAAAGTTATTACTGATAAGTTACAAGTTATAAGCACTTAAGAAAATGTTAAAAGGTCAAACTATTTTGTATAATTTTGGGCTAATTTTTACCTTATTTTTTAATTTAAAAGAAAACAAAATAAAAAATGAAAAAAGGTGTGAAGCAATAATATTTTTTTTTAGTCCTTCTTTTATTTGGTATTTTTTAAAAAATAAATAAATATGGTATTTTTCTTCATAATAATGTCATTTTTTTTGCTTTACACATTTTTTATTCTGTTTTTTTTTTTAATTAAAAAATAAGGCAAAAGTTGGCCTAAAGTTGGGCAAAATAGTTGGGTTCCTATCATCCCTCTTAAAAAAAATTTCAGAAAAATTACAAAAACCTATTCACATCAAATTCCTTGTATTTAACTAACCTTAAAAGGTTGCTAGTGTATGGAACCAAAAGTGATTCCTTATACATTATTTTAATATAAATATTTTTCTTTTCTCTCTTCTCTTTTATTTTTTTGTCTTTAATTGGGGATTGTAAAGGATTTTGTGAAAAAAATGAAGGTAGATAGAAAACTTGTATTTTGTAAAGAAATAATATTTTAATTGTATTGGAAAAGGTAAAAGAAGTTATTGTGAAATATATTTTTATAAAGAAAAAAAAAAGTAATTTTGTGCCATAAACTTAGAAAAAATCAAAGGAAAACTGCTGCTAGTGTTATAAGTGTCAGATTTTGTTTAAGGTGTGGTAAAAAAAAAAAGAAAAATTATAGAAAATTTCTTGTAATTTATTTTAGGGTTAAATACCAAATACCCCCCTTAGGGTTTGGTACCTTTATTTTTACCCCCCCTGAGGTTTCATTTTTATCACAGGACCCCCCCTGGGGTTTTGATAAATGACCAAGTTAGTCCATCCGTTAGTTGACCGTTAGGACTGACACGTGAACCAATTAAATGTTGACATGTGGCACATATTTAATTTTTTAAAATTAAAATATATATACTTAAAAAAAGAAAAAAAATTGGGGGTAGCTCTTGGCCATTTGGGGGTGGCCGAAACCACCCCCTGTACTCACTGGGGGTGGCTCGGCCACCCCCTTGGTGCCCAGGGGGTGGCCGACCCACCCCCATCCGGCCAGACCACCCCCATGGCCAAAGGCCACCCCCAATTTTTTTTCTTTTTTTTTTTTAAAAAAAAAAAATACATTTTTTTTAATTAAAAAATAAAAATAAATATGTGCCACGTGTCAATATCTGATTGGTCCACGTGTCAGTCCTAACGGTCAACTAACTGATGGACTAACTTGGTCCTTTATCAAAACCTCAGGGAGGTCCTGTGATAAAAATTAAACCCTAAGGGAGTAAAAATAAAGGTATCAAACCCCAGGAGAGTATTTGGTATTTAACCCTTTTTTTTATGACACCCAAGTTTTATTTTAAGTTTTTCATTAATTTTTTATTTAGGAAAAAGAGATAGTAAAATTAAATATGAAGTCTTTAAAAATTAGAAAAGGTTTTTTTTTTTTTTTTTTTTTAATTTTTTTTTTTGAGCCAAACCCATAATCACTCTTGTGTTCTCCCAGTGTCACTCTATGAATGTGTTGATTTTAAAAAATTGAGTTAAGTTCATTTGAATTGGATAATATCTAGTTAGTTATAGTTATAGTAAATGTATATTTTTGTCTCTTTGAAAAGTGAAAAGACAAAAATACCCATCCACTATGACTTCCTTTAAAATTACGATTTAATCAAAATTTAAATAATGATCAATTATAAGCCTGATGGTAATTTTAGAAGTCACATTATTTTTAGAGTGATACAAGAAATACACAAAAGTAACTTCTAGAATTATTCATTGTTATTATGCCTTTAAGCGATTTTACAATTTTTTTTTTTTTAATTTAAATAAGTGACATAATAAGTTATTTAAAATACCGTGACGATTGATAATCATTTCTAAGAGATACTTTTTGTGTTTTAGTTGAAAAACTGTTTTGATATAAGTTTTCTGATAAAAGATGTTTGTTAATATTTTAATTATTTTATGCAAAATGATAAAAAAAAAGTATGTTACACATAATTCTTCATTTATTTCTGGACCATTTTGTTTGCAAATCTATCATTCAATTTGTGGGACTTAATTATGAGTTTTACAATTTTAAGAGAAATGATTTACGTCAATATTTTATCAATTTTTTCCCATTTATCCTACAACTTTAATAAATCTACCATTATATTTGCGGACTTCATAAAAATTCAATGGTGGATTCATTTATTCACTATGGAGATGGTTACAAAATTGAATGAATCATATCATTTTAAAAAATTTAATGGTGAATTTTACATATTTACTTTATCGAGTTGGGATGACAAATAATTTTTTTTTTGGAGAAATGCTAGGGGTATTAAATCTTTTACCAGGAGAGTCTTACCAAACTGATGTATAGCTCATTCATTGGTACTCGTTACATTTATTTTTAATTAATTATTTTGTTTCTCTCTAATGAATAAGTTATATATCAGTTTAATAAGCATCTCTTGAAAAAAAAATTTAGTACTCCTAACTTTTTTTTTTAAAAAATTATTTTTTAAAAAGAAAGAAAAGAGAAAAATAGTTGGGGAACATGGTGGCTCCATATGAAGTAGCATATAATAATTATAATAAATGAGAGCGAAAAATAACGTATTTTATCTAATAATTTATCTGGGTATGCCTGTCGGTCTGGATCGGGTTGAGAGAGAAGTTAAAAGATAGAGAGAGAGAGAGAGAGAGGGAAGAAAGAAAAAGAAAAGGAGTTAGAAAAAAGAGAGAGAGAGAGAGACGTAAGAAAGAGAGAAACGTGAAGAAAATGAAAGAAGAATGAAACGAAAAAAACAGACCATTCTATTTCTACATGTAACCTCTATAGACCTATAGACAGAGAGGGAGGAGAGAAGAGAAGAGAACCCCCCAACCCCAAAACCAAGAGAAAAAACCAGACGGTCGTTTCCTCTTTTCTCTCTCTCTTTTATATATCAAAGACGTGTAAAGCCTGACGTTGAATTCGGTCTCTCTCCCTCTCTCTGTCTCTCTGTGTGTCGCCTTTACCTCTCATTTCTCTCCTCTGTCTCCATTGCCTCATAGACCCGGAATCCCACGTGCCCAAATTGGGTTCAATCTTTTTGGGGGGTTTTGAGAGGATGGATCTCAGTTGCCTTGCTCGTTGGGTGTTGCTGTTGCTGGCTTCTTCGTCTTCTTTCCTTGCCGTTGATGTTGTCAGAGGCAACCTCGTATTCCCGGTGCAACATAAGTTTAAAGGCGGCGAACGGAGCTTGAGTGCATTGAAAGCCCATGATGTGCGCCGTCACAGTAGAATTCTCTATGATGTGGATCTGAAATTGGGTGGCAATGGCCGCCCTTCTGAAACTGGGTGCCTTTCTTCGTTTCTTGCTCTTTCTTTCAATTCCTTTGCGTTTAGATTCTGGGTTCCTTTCTTTTCTGGCTGGGTTTCTCTATGTCTCTCTCTCTCTCTCTCTCTCTTAATGCTTTTAATTTTTTTTTAATTTTTTTTTTATTAATGATGATCCTATTGGTTTTGTTTGTATGCATAATTCATTTTCATATAAGATATTTTGTAGTTTTTTTCTTCTTACTGTTTTATGCAAATTTTGGTCGAAATTGGTTTCTTGGGAAAATATTATTTTTTTGGTTTTCTGGATATTTACTTCGGATAAATAATCACTGATATTGCTATTGGTTTGAATTGTATGTGCTTGTTTTACTTAATATGTTTAGATCCAATCTCTCTCTCTCTCTCTCTCTCTCTCTCTCGTTTCTTTAGATTTATTTATTTATTTAATTTTTTTTTCCTGGTTAATTTAAGGTAGAATTAATGGATTCTAAGGGGAACAGTTTATTTATTATGTTTTTTTTTTTTTTTTTTTTTTGATAATAGTTTATCTATTATGTTATGTGCACTTATTGGCTTGCTACATTGTATCCAATACTAATCTCTATTAATTTTTGGTTTCTAGAACTATTGATTTTGTATTTAAAAAAGTAATTCATCTTGATTTTTTATTTTATTTGTAAAAGTATTAAGTTCTAATTCTTATCGTTAATTAAAGTTTATATATATATAAAGAAATTTAGGTACCATTTATTCCCTTCTTTGAATGCAATAGTTATTATTACTTTTTTTTCTCGTGTTATATGAACCAAAACATTCTTTCCCAATGCCATCTTTAACACCCAGCCGGACTTTCTTATGTTTGCTGTTGTTTTGGTGCAAAAAGAAATAGAAAATTCAGCCTACTTGAGCTAAGTAGGTGCTTAAAAAAGGAAACATTTGATTTGTTTCCTCTATATTCTTACACAGTTTACTTGGTTGCTGTAGCCTGTACTTTGCTAATATTGGGATTGGGTCTCCTTCAAAGGACTATTACGTTCAAGTTGATACAGGAAGTGACATTCTATGGGTGAATTGTATTGGCTGCAGCAAGTGTCCTAAGAAAAGTGGTCTTGGTGTATGCACCTCTAACTTTATTTCTTCAATTGAGTCTCTCAATTTACTATTAAAAATTTTGATGCATATTCCCTCACATTGAATGTTATGCTAAGCCTTCCAAATTATGTTGAGCATTTGTTGAAGAAGCATTATTATTATGATTATTCTACTACAGATAGAATTGACACTATTCGACCCAAAGGGCTCATCTACTTCAAGTTTGGTTACTTGTGATCAAGCTTTTTGCACTGCCACATACGATGGTCCACTTCCTGGTTGCAGGCCTGACTTGCTTTGCCAATATAATGTTGTCTATGGAGATGGGAGCTCAACTGCAGGATACTTTGTGAAGGATAATATTCAACTTCAGCGAGTGACTGGAAACTTTCAGGCAGCACCAGCAAATGGGAGTGTAATATTTGGGTGTGTTGTATTTCTTATATTAAGCTTCAATGCCATAATCATAAAGAACTTTGGATATATGTCAGTCTAGAAAGAACTGCCATATCTGTTTTTTTTGATAGGTAATATCAATGTATTAAAAGCGCAAGGGGCGCAACCCATGTACACAGGAAGTATACAAAAGAGCCCACAAAACAAGCTTTAAACTGAAAATGACGCACAGAATTCTAGGAATTCTGCAAGCGTTGCGAAGAATGCCACAATACTCTCCATGAGAAAAGTGTTTGGAGCACCCTTTTCTTCAACTCTATAAGTCCAATTTCATGGTCCTCAAAATTCTGTGCATTTCTTTCTCTCCATAAGCACCACATTACACACAAAGGAGCCATTCTCTAGATTTGCTGAACTGAACGCTTACCCCTCTGCCCTTTCCAAGTTCCTAAGCATTCCTTCATCCTACCCGGCATCACCCACGTAACACCAAACAGCTGAAAAACCATGTTCCATACCTCTAAAGCAACTTCACAATGCAACAATAAATGATCAATAGATTCACCACTCTTCTTGCACATACAACACCACTCTGTCACTATAATGTTCTTCTTACGTAAATTGTCCAACGTTAATATTTTCCCCATCACTGCCGTATTTGTTGCTACATCCATATAGAACTACCATATCCGTTGCTTGCATCCATGTAGAAAAAGTTGAACCGTAGATATAGCAATACTTGGATTATACATGGCTGTGCACCTATTAATACTGTATAATTAATATCTTTTGTTTTTCTCAAGTCTAAGGTTTTAAATTTCAAATATGTCAGTGATATAGAAGGGGGTTTGGCTAAAGTGAAATCTCTTGATAACCAAATTATCTGATGATAATTTATTTATTTATTTATTTTTGTTGTGGTAACCAACATTTGTTATTTTATCATTCCGATATTTTCTTATATATCGGCTGGTAAACCTATTGCATCACCCAATGTACTTCAGTTTTGTTTTTCCTTATTGAGTTTTTTCATATACTTATTCTACACTTGCTGTACTGTTTCTAGATATTAAAAATTCCCTCTTGTGAAAGGTGTGGAGCTAAACAATCAGGGGAGCTTGGTTCATCCTCAGAAGCACTTGATGGCATACTTGGTTTTGGACAAGCAAATTCATCCATGATTTCACAGCTAGCTTCAGCAGGAAAGGTGAAAAAAATGTTTGCTCACTGCTTGGATAATGTAGATGGAGGTGGAATCTTTGCTATTGGGCAAGTGGTGGAGCCAAAAGTGAACACTACTCCATTGGTACCAAATCAGTATGTGGAGCTATAATAAATTTTTTATTTGTTATGCTAGTTATAAGTACTATGATTGATTGGCTGCATGTGGAGCTATCATAAATTTTTTATTTGTTATGCTAGTTATTACTTATGATGATTTTCTTTTTCGCTTTTTCACTTCTAGTTAGGTGATCCCGTTGTATACTCTCAGTGTACTTTGGGGTGCCTTTACCCTTTTAATAAAATAGTTTATTACTTATCAAAAAAAAAAAAAAATGATTGATTGGCTGTTAGCAGTCTAAGATATTATTTAATTAGGGTTTATTTAGATTTGTTTGGATGAAACTTCCATCGAGTATGGAGTGCGGTTATCTTTTTCTTAGTTTATCTTTATTTATTTTATATTTTCTTGTCCACTACCTTTTCTTTAACTATACTTTTTGGGATTCATAGTTTTTCTTTCCGTTGTTTGCAAGGATAAAATGCCAGAGCCAACTTTAATGTGAACTAAGTTCTATGCATATGTTTGGAAGGTAGAGATTATGGATCATTTATCCAGTAATGTCAGATTGTATGCAAGAGATTGCATAAGAAGCTTTTGAAAGTATGAGTTCTTGAATTGTGTTATCATTTTGAGTAAAGAGCTTTGTGGTTATGGTAGCAATGCAGGAAAAAAGTTAATAAGCATACTACATACCTGACCTATGTCAACTTTTGAATAACTGAATAGAAAGGAAGAGAAGTTGAAAATATGAGAACATCACACTCCTAATCCTTCTTAAAGTGTGAACTGAGAATTAATTTAAGCATTTATGTCCACATGTATTTTGGAGAACATTTATTAGTAGTAGGTAATGAAATAGTTCAAACTTTAGCTAATGCTTCTTATACTTGTATAAGAGCCAACCTTCTTTTCCCCATAAAAGTCTTGGTAAAGCATCTAATGTATATAGGATGTAGGGATGCTGCTTGGAGCTTGGCCAAATGATTGACAGTTTATAGGTAGACTAGAATTTATCTTGAGATCATAAAAATATGAAGAACAAATGTTGTTAGGTCTTCTTTCAGAATGACATCTTATTGGAAATGTCGGTATCCAGTTCAAGTTCTGGAACCATAGCTCTTGCCGGATTCATATGTAGGGGTAAAATGAGATATTGTTTTGTTAATATGCAATTATCTTAAATATTTCAACCATTTTCTCTATGTTTTGTTGCCAAGAAGGGGCAAGAGAAATATCTTGTTCTTTCTTCAATAATTTCTGATATCTAGTGGACCTCTTAGTAGGATTCGGATTCAAGAGCAATTCTTACGTCCATACCAGATTCTTCACCATAAAGTGCCTTCTTATATCTGTTTCTTTTCCCTCCCTTTTGATTAATTAATCTGATATTTAGTAGGTGGTTTCCCATTACAGACATTTTAAATCAACGCCTCCTATTATTTTAGGGGGTGCTCAAGGAACGTGTTGTGGAATGAAAATTGTTGTTGCCTCAGTATTGTCTTTTAGGATGAAAAAAAAAAAAAAAAAAAACGACCAAGGACAAAATCCTGGACAGACTCATTGTAGGCATTTGGTTTTGAGGACTAGAATGCATTCTGCTGTCTTTAACGCTCTGAGACTGGAAGGCTTCCCTTCCCTAAAGGAAGTCATGTTGTTGACTGCATTTAAGTCCTTCCATAATGGACATTATGAAGCTTTAATTTAAACATTTTTACTAAAGCTAACAAGGTATGTGGGTATAATAAGAGGTCATAGAGAACACATTTTGGTTGAGCGAACATTCCTTTTTATACACATGTTGATGTCTTTAGAAACTGTTTAGTGAAAAAAGTTTTGGAGGTTTCCACGATGTATCCAAAAGAGAAATTCAACTTGGGGGGTGGTTGTTTTTGCAAAACCAGGCAAGTGGGGATGGGTGCCATCTTTGGGGACCAGAAATGGGACTCAAACTAACTTTTTCATGGAATGGATAGTGGCATGCTTCCCAGGCTTTGCGCCTTGTGCTTCATCAAGGAGTAGGAAATCATGTACTACGAGAAATATTCACTTCATGCTTGTTTTCTTGGCAACCCTTGAAGGTAGGAATAGGGGAAATCTCTGCGGACTACAAGTGGATATCATCTTTCAGATCTAGGTGGCAGGGGTCTGATTTCCAGGCTGAGGTGTTTGTCCTTCGAGGCTTTGGGAATTTTCACCTATTGGAATATCTCAATATCTGATTGAAGATGGCTTTTTGGCAATCATTAGATTGGTAATGATTGGTGGCTAGCTTGAGCAATTCAGGGTCTATGAGGTGACTCACTTGATATCAGAAATATACCATCGGTCTTCTATGATGAGGGTTGAGAATCTGTGGGACGGTTTTTCTCCTCACAATATTTAAGGGAGGAGACTTTAATTAGTGCCCAAATAGGTGCAAAATGGGTGGACAAGGGGTTTGGTTATCTAGCACACTCTAGTTGAAAGGAATAGTGTCCTAAAAGAAATAAGGTCTTTTACATTCATGTCATTTACACATACTACAGAATATCGATTTAGTTAATTTTGTTGCGCGACACCCTGATTGTTTAGGACATTTTAATTCACCATGGGATGTTTAATGCTTGCAAGTAAGGTATAAATTATGTATTGCAATTATACAAAAGTGACATCCATAAAGTACTCGTACATCTGACATCCAGGCAAGTGGGGATGGGTGCCATCTTTGGGGACCAGAAATGGGACTCAAACTAACTTTTTCATGGAATGGATAGTGGCATGCTTCCCAGGCTTTGCGCCTTGTGCTTCATCAAGGAGTAGGAAATCATGTACTACGAGAAATATTCACTTCATGCTTGTTTTCTTGGCAACCCTTGAAGGTAGGAATAGGGGAAATCTCTGCGGACTACAAGTGGATATCATCTTTCAGATCTAGGTGGCAGGGGTCTGATTTCCAGGCTGAGGTGTTTGTCCTTCGAGGCTTTGGGAATTTTCACCTATTGGAATATCTCAATATCTGATTGAAGATGGCTTTTTGGCAATCATTAGATTGGTAATGATTGGTGGCTAGCTTGAGCAATTCAGGGTCTATGAGGTGACTCACTTGATATCAGAAATATACCATCGGTCTTCTATGATGAGGG
The DNA here is from genome assembly GCF_965113065.1 of Corylus avellana. Lineage (NCBI taxonomy): Eukaryota > Viridiplantae > Streptophyta > Magnoliopsida > Fagales > Betulaceae > Corylus > Corylus avellana. Next base: position 9,443,402 of record NC_142490.1, on the reverse strand, counting down.
TTGAGAATCTGTGGGACGGTTTTTCTCCTCACAATATTTAAGGGAGGAGACTTTAATTAGTGCCCAAATAGGTGCAAAATGGGTGGACAAGGGGTTTGGTTATCTAGCACACTCTAGTTGAAAGGAATAGTGTCCTAAAAGAAATAAGGTCTTTTACATTCATGTCATTTACACATACTACAGAATATCGATTTAGTTAATTTTGTTGCGCGACACCCTGATTGTTTAGGACATTTTAATTCACCATGGGATGTTTAATGCTTGCAAGTAAGGTATAAATTATGTATTGCAATTATACAAAAGTGACATCCATAAAGTACTCGTACATCTGACATCCATAAAGTACTCGTACATCTAGATGGAGATCTTTGTAGAGTATAAAGCTTGATCTTTCAGGAAAAGGTGTAGTGAAATTAAGATTTGAAGGAATGTTTTCTAGTCTAAGTTATGGATTACTTTTTATGGTAGAAGAACCCTTGTGCTTGATGCATGAAAAAAAAGAAAAGAGAACATGGAAGTCTTCACTGTGTTTATTATTACATTCAAAAATAGTGTTGTACATCAATTCCTTCCCCATTGGTAGGGTAAGTGCTAGGAACCTGATCATCAAGGTCATTATAGAGCTTACTTTAGTATGTCCTTTTGAATTATTAGTAAAATGTGTTGATTTCTTTTGTGTTTCTTTGCGAAATGTTATCTTAGTTTCTTTAAATTCTTATTTCAGGCTTTAGTTTCCTTACTAAGTTAGTTGTTGGCTTATGAATTTTGTCATAATTGTACTTTTATCTACAATCTTAGGGCACATTACAATGTAGTATTGAAGGAAATTGAGGTGGGTGGTGATGTTCTAACACTTCCTTCAGATATATTTGACAATGGAGTTAAGAAAGGAACCATAATTGACAGTGGTACAACATTGGCTTATCTTCCAGATCTGGTTTACGAAGCACTAATGCCTAAGGTACATGATATTCCTTCACTCACCTTCATTTGAGGTTTTCTTTTAGATTCTTATTTATTTTTATTTTAATTGTCATTCTTGTTATGCATTCAGATTATGAGTCAGCAGCCTGGGTTGAAATTACATACTGTTGAAGACCAGTTTACTTGTTTTAAGTTCAATGGAAAGTAAGGCATCAACTGAAGCTACTTGCTTGTAATTTTTAATTTTTGGAGTAACAAGATTAAGCTTTATTAATATATAATATAAATAGAAAGGTTGCATAACTTAACTTTGAAGCAATTGTTGCTCTTTAGTACATTATAAGAAGATAAAAAATTACATATGCATTTCAAGTTGTCTTATCCAGGCTTTTGTAAGAAAACTCTGATTTCTATTTTCCTGTACTCCTGCAGTGTTGATGACGGATTTCCAACGGTCACATTTCATTTTGACGGTTCCCTTTCATTGACAGTTTATGCTCATGAGTATCTATTCCAGCTTGGCATGGGTAATGTGAGTCTTCAAATTTTAGTCAGACTCCTCGCTTGTTAGGTCTCCTTTCACAATTTGCTGATATTATTCCTTCTCCAAGATGCTTCAGCTCTTGTGCTTTTTTACTTTGCCTTCAGTAAACTCATGCTTGGGTTCCTTGTTGAATCACAATCGCAAAGGACCTGAATTTTAGGATTTATTATCATCTAGATATTTTGTCTTACTTTCAGTAACTTCTTTGGATTGTTATTCTTACTCACTATGTGCATTGAATGCTCACCTAAAATTGCTTGTGAAATTGACCTTTTCTTCGTTAGATAGGTCAATAAAGTAGATTTTACATCTTTATTAGGCTCAAAAGTTGTGGATATCAAGCCAATATAGATGATACATTGCCCAAAATGTTGTTGTACTTTAATTTCCATTTCAAACTTACATGTATAATTCTGACATGTTAGTAGTATAAACCAGTGGAAGAAAGTTTTTAATCTCTATGCTTTTAATAAAACATACTCTTGACTTATCCAAAAAAAAAAAAAAAAAATTATGAAAATCTAATCTGATTGGTGGTCAACTTTCTAGATTCTTAGAAGTAAAGATTTATATCCTATATTTAAAATAGAAAAAGAAAAAGCCCATATTTCTGAAGACCATCTCAATATGCACATACCTTTACATTGATCAAATAAAGATCAGTATGAGTTGCTATGTTCTATGTACTGTATATATAATGTTTATTTAATAAAACCACTTGTCAGAATTTCTGTAGATGGTCTACATATTTCTGTAGACCATCTCAATATGCACATACCTTTACATTGATCAAATAAAGATCAGTATGGGTTGCTATGTTCTATTTACTGTATATATAATGTTTATTTAATAAAAACCACTTGTCAAAAGATGAGTTTTACAGCGTTCTTACACAGTACTTTGAAATAGCCTCTTTGGAGTCTCCTTGGTTGTGATTGTTTGATAACATTTTTATGAGTAGTCTACCTTGTGAGTGATAGTTATTTTTTCATTTTTGATTCCTCCCAGCTAGAAGAACATTGAAGTTAATCTGAAATCAAAATTTTTTTTTGTTGCCTTGTAGTGTTAAGCACTGCTACCTATTATGTATGTGGTTTAAATGGTCTTTCTATTTTTTTATTTTTCTGAAAAACATCATTTTCATATATATTATTGATCGAATTCTTCTCCAGGTTCTTTACGAGTATATATATAATTTCTTTTCATGACATTTGCAGGATAATGTGTGGTGTGTCGGTTGGCAGACTAGTGGAGGGCAATCTAGGGATGGAGGTGAAATGACTCTTTTGGGAGGTGAAGTTTCAAATTACATTTGATTATAAGTTCAACTATTGATTTTGTCACTGAATGTAGAATGTGTAATTAGTCAAGCCAGTCTTAGATAAGTTTTGGGCATTTATGGTTCTTTCCGGCCAAGAACTATTTTGGAACTTTAGGTCCAAAATAAGGCTATAATCGAGCTGAGTCAAGCCGAGTGTTGAATACTCAAGCTTGGTTTGTATCGTTTTCTTTCAAACACGAGCCATCCTCAAGCTTATCACCGAGTTAGATAATATGTTCAAACTCAATTTATGTATTTTAAACTCAACCTTGTTCATGAATTGCTCAATTAACTTAATTCATTCCTTATATAAAGTACATATAATCATTGTTTATACTTTTTTCATAAATCCATGCTAATTATTAGTTACTTAATTACTTATCAAAAAAAAATTATTAGTTACTTAATTATTGTTAAGGTTTAATCATTCAAGTTAATTAAATAAATTAATTTTTATTTATAAACTTATAAAAATTAACCCTACCAACCTCTTATTTAAAATAACTCATATATCTAGCTTTTATTGTGAAATTGACTGTTTATATTATATCTTATAACCTCATTTAAAATATTCTTAAATGATCCAATCATGAATCTATATGTATATTTTACAGTATATATATACATCCATCGCACATGCACACAAAAACACATATCTATATTAAGACTCGATCTCAAGAATTCAAGCTACATCCATCTCATGAGGAAGATATTTCCCTTTATCATTTTAAATGCTTAAAATGTTCTTACTACATAGTTAAAAATTAATACTATAGCAAATAATAAAAATGATGTTATATGAGTTGAGCGAGTTTATATGAATTCGGCTCATTTAATAAACGAAGTTAAATTTCTGAAGAAGCTCGAAATAGCTCGGTTCATTTACAATCTTAGTCCAAAATTCCTAGCTCTGCATTAAGTGATTACATACAACATCTTGCTTGCGGAAAATAATCGGAGATCCTTCTAGTTAGGTGTTTCATTTTGTATACTTCATGTGTACTTAGGGTTATGCTTTTAATGATATTTGTCGATTACTTATAAAAAAAAACTAAAGATCCAAAATGTTTTTAATCCCGGACAAACTTTTTTTTATCTATGTAAAATTCATGAGATACACTCCGCAGCAGTTAAGAATCTTTTTAAATTCCATTGAATTTTACTATTTCCACTCAAACAAAAGCCTTCCCCATGTTTGGGAATCAGCTGTAATTCTGCTCAAAATTTAAAAATATGTACTCTCTTTATAGGCACTTAGTTTTATTCTGTTGAGTTTCATGAATAGATTAACTTGATTAAGTTGAAAATGGAAAGGACAAATGATATATGTCAGGTTGTATGCATTATTTTTATATTAAAAAACTTCTCCTATTGTTTCCAATGGCAGATTTGGTGCTCTCAAATAAGCTAGTTTTGTATGATCTTGAAGCACAGGCAATTGGATGGACTGAATATAACTGTGAGTACTGTCTAGTGTTTTAATTTTGTGTTTGTTGGTATTGTTTATTACTACTTCTCACATACTTTGTGTTTATATTATTGTCCTGCAGAAGTGTTCTCCATATTTTTTTTTGGTGCTGAATATTAAAAATATTGTTTTATTTAAGTATTTCTTTGTATTTTTTTTTTTTTTGATAAGTTATAACTAGTTTTATTAAAAGTGTAAGGCGCCCCAAAGTACATAGGGAGTATGCAAAAGGATCACCTAACTAGAAAAAGAAAAGTGAGCAAGGAAATCATCATAACTAATCGACAACGGGAACAAATGTGCTACAGTCCAAAGATACAAAGTATAAAAACAAGAGGATAAAATGTCCTCCAAAGATCTCTCCAAGTCCTCAAAGCACCTATTGTTCATTTTCTGCCATAAACACCAAAATAGACACGTAGCACCATCTTCCAGGCCACAACACTCCTCCACCTCCCAGAAGACTACTAACAAGCTAGGAAATCAAATACCCGTCTAGGTATCACCCAGGCCATCCCAAAGTGACTAAAGATGGCATACCACAGAGCATAAGCAACCTCACAATGAAGAAGGAGATGGTCCACTATCTCCTCGCTTCTCTTGCACATGCAACACCTGTTTATCACAATAATGTGACGCTTTCTGAGATTATCCAAAGTCAGAATTTTGCCTAGAGCCGCCGACCATACAAAAAAAGCCGATCTCGGAGGAGCGTGCATCCGCCACACTCTTCCAAGGGAAGCTCCTACCCTCATTTCAAGCCAACGAATAAAAGATGGCCTTGACCTTGAATAAACCTCTTTTGGAAGAAATTCACCACAATTTATCTTCGCACCCTCGTCTCACTTTAACTGAATGCAACACTTGTAGAAAGGACACAAAGACTTCCAACTCCCAATCATGTGCCTCTCTAGTGAAACTCACATTGCACTGATTTGAACCTCTCAACATCTCCATATTAGCCGCAACTGAAGCATTCTTCACACAAGCAATTCCAAATAAAACTGGGAAGGCTACCTTGAGAACCGTATCTCCACACTGATACCTCAAATTAGTTTTCTCCACCTCGATTGCTCTCTCAAGTGAGAGATTCATGAATAGAAAATTTCATTTCTGCCCTCTTGGAATAGAGTTTATGGCTTGTCATAAGTATTATCTTTTTTGTATTCTCTTTCTTCTTGTTTTCTCATCCCAAAAGAGAGTTCTATGGCTAACAATAAGCATTTTTTTTCTTTTTTTGGTGTTCTCTTTCTCCTTGTTTTCTTATCCCCTTCTTTGAGTGATTTGTGCATTAAATGAAATGTCTTAAGATGGTTTGGCCGTGTACAATGAAAACTAATTAGTGTTTAGGTGAAAAAGAATGATTTAATCCAAAGATGACCTAAGAGGTGGAGGAAAGCCTCAAACATGGGTAGAAGTAAGAAAGAAGGATATATTAAATAGGGAAGCGATAAAGAGTATATTTTAGAGAGGATGTTAAATTTAAATTTCCTTGAACTTGCCTCTTAAATGAATAATAACAATGTGAAATTATAAATCAAGTCACTGTTTTCATCATAAAAATGAATAAAACAATTAGAAAAAAATATATTGGAATAAAAGAAATGAATAAAAAAGTTCCTCGATGGTTATACAAATTAATTGACGAGTTAGAACAACAAGAAGTAGAAATTGACAAAAATGGGGCAACGAATCATCAAATTTGTCCAAATACTCGCTGTTCATACACATCATAGCATGTGGACTTGGTGGTTTGATTCTATGGCAGGAAAGATTTGGCCTTTCTTATCTATGTTTGTTTTTGCATTTAGGCTCTTCAAGCATTAAGGTAAAGGATGAGTCTGGAGCAGTGTATTCTGTTGGCGCCCACAATATTTCTTCAGCTTCCACTCTGATTATTAGAAGAACATTGACATTCTTGTTTTTACTGATAGCTATGCTGCACTACTTTCTATATTAACTAGTTGCTACAAGACAATTTTGTTGTATTATAAATTATTTGGTGAAAATGTGTGCTTCGGATACTTTGTCTTGTATTCACTCTTCCCCCCGCCCTGCCCTCGGGGGGGGCCAGGGCCCAACCCTTCTCTTCATTGGCGGCGTTGGGGAGGGGGGGACTGCATTCTTTGCGATTGAATTAATAGAAAGAATATGTCATTACATACATGATGGCAAACACATGCATACATTTATTTCATAATAAATGCTACATATACTTTCAAGTGCGTACTTCTTGATGTAGCAGTGAAAATCGCCATTTGTGTATAAATTTACAGGATCTGTGTGAACGACAGCCCTTTATAATGCTGTCAGGCTGATTTTCTGGTATTATGCTTACTTTTGTGCTTATTGTTCTGTTCAATATATGTTTTGTACTTGGGAAATGAAGGAGAATGCTAGAACTACTACCAGTTTCACTACAAAACTTTTAAAAACTGTCGTGGCATCCTCTCTGGCAACACCAATATAAAATTTTTGTTTTCAAGTCAGTTTTTTTATTAACGTAGATTGTCACATCAGTTTATAAAAAATATGTAGCGAATTTTGTAGTGTTTGTAGCAAACTCGGGAAATGAAAAACAATTACAGGAAAACTTAGTTTAATATGATCATCCATTCCCATGAAAGCTAAGAGTGATTAATTTATACAACAATATACAATAGCAGTAACATAATTATATCCACAATAAAGAAAGTGGTGTAGTATTACAAGGTTGTCCTCAAAAACTGAACAACCAAATACAGGACTGCCAGAAGTAGTGCAATTTGGTATGCATCTCTTTGGAAGCTGTCATCCTTTTGAAAGAACTGAAGCAAGGCAAACAATGGCATAAGTCAGTTGATAATGACAGAAAACTAACCCTTTCCTTTTCCACCAAAAAGCCTCGCAAATGCTGCAAAACTCACCCCCACCCCCCCCCCCCCCCCCCCCCCCCCAGTTGATAATGACAGAAAACTAACCCTTTCCTTTTCCACCAAAAAGCCTCGCAAATGCTGCAAAACTTCCCCCACACCCCCCCCCCCCCCGGGGAACTTCTACACGTATTGAACTTTCAATTTTTTATAATGTCTTTAATCTGTTACGATATTTTGTTAAATCTTGTCAAAATTTCTAAAATATCATTGCTTCTTTTTTTTTTTTTTTTAAAAAAAAATAAAGAAGTTGCAAAAATTCAGGAGTAGGTATTTTTGCAAATTTTATTAAATCCTAACCAATACCTGAATCTTTACAATTTTTTTTTTTTAATTTAATAAAAAGGGTATTTTTAGAATTTTGACAGGATTTAACAAAAAATTCTACTAGATGGAGACATTGCAAAAAATTGAAACTTTAATACCATAAACTGAAAGTTTTAGAACTTTTAGGGGGCGGATAATGTTAAAACGCATCGAAGTTCGGGAGAGTTAAGTGAAATTTCCCCTTAATTTATATACATAGATACTAAAAAAAAAAAAAAAAGGTAAATAAACTTACCTTTGTTGGATCACCAGAGGGGTCTGGATACATTTCCAAGTTTTCTTTCTTAGTGGAGAAACGGCTTGACAGGTTCTTAACAGCATCGGCCAGATCCTTTCCGGCCTCAGTCGCCGCAAAAAGGCGCCGTGATGTCCAGAAGAAGGCCTGAGCAATGGGCGATGAAGATGATAAATCCCACAACTCCTCATGCTCAATCACTTGCCCACTAATTTGGTTGAGAGTGAATTGAGAATTAACTCTTATTATCAAATCTCCTCCCAAGCCAGCAACAAAAGATTTTGGCTTCCCTTTGATTGTCCACTTTATGCTCAGGACACTGGTTGATAACATCACCATTTCCTGCACATACTGTAACAACAACATAGAAAGATTAATTAAAGGTTACATTTATAATCTAAAAATGCAATATATACCTAAAATTCAAAATATATGAACTACGCAACCACGAAAAGTCATTGCGTGTGACGCCTCGGTCCCATATTGGGAAGATGAGAAGTAGCCCACTTAGAATGTGTGGTTTATAAATAGGGCTAGCTCGATACATTTTGGGGCCTAAGGCGAGAAATTAAGTAAGACATGTTTCTTAAATTTAAATATTATATTTTTATTTAAAAATAATTCTTCTCGCTTTTTGAAATACAAAATTACTTATTAAGTTTTTCAATTTTTTTTTTTTTTAATCACTGAAAATATATGAAATGATTTTAAGGACTTGAATAGTTGTTGGAAAATACTAAGATATTTTGTGGACAAAAGTAACCTATGTCTCATGTTAGAGAGAGAAGAAACAAAAACAAAAAAAAAAAACAACAAAAACCTCATATCTCATGCAATGACTATCCAATTACTAGTTGGAACTTGGGATCATAATTTATTGCTGATTAACTGTCATTGTAAATTATGATGGGAATCTTTGGCTACTCATCACAAGGCCCAAAATATCTCTACGATTAACATGAAAATTTTATTTAAGAATGACTTTGATATTAATATATTATTTGATTTCCTTATTTAATGCTACCAATTATTGTAATACTTGTTTCAAGAATGGAATGTTGAAGATTTTAATAGAATCAAACAATGTTAATGTTTCTCAATTACTTATTTACCATAATTTGGGGTCTTAGTTAAATAATATTGACGGTAATTAAGGCCTTAAATATTTTTTTATGAAAAAAATATTCATTAATATTTATTAATTGGGGGCCTTAGGCAGCCACCTAAGACTCCAACCGGCCCTGTTTATAAAAATAGTCATGATTACTAAATTCTACATTACGTGGTTTTTATGTGAAACTAAGCTTTATAAAGAATTTTATGAAAACTTTAAATTCACTAGTCTTTTTTGAATGATAACATAGGTGACTAGCGTTTTTTTCCAGAATCGTTACAATGTGATTCTTGATATATGAAAGGCCAAAATATTGCTCAGTGCAATGGGAAGAAAATGCAGTTCAAAGACAAGATAATAGTTCAAAGATATAGGCACAAGATATATAGAAGTCTTACCACAGTAGGGTTTTCTAGAGCTCTGGTTGCCCATAGTGGTCTCTTGTACTTTTCACGACCAGCAAAACTTCTAACTGGATCCTACAATCAGTATCATATCATAATATTGTGTTAAAATACCCAACTGCAATAATAAATACAAGTCTCTCTCCACTATAAGAAATATAGTAAAAGAAACTACTAATGACAATGTTGAGAAGGAGACCGCATATTGAATCACCAATAATATAGATACACCAATTATAACTAATGTGGGATGGTATAAGATATCTAGGAGAGGATGTCGGAAAGAGAGAGGAAAAGGGTGATGAAAGTGATTCAGAACCTTTGCTCTAATATCATGTTGTGAATAAGACTGTATATTGAAAGTCATATATAATATTGTACATGAGGGGCCTATAAATAGAGGCCAATAATACAGAAACACACATATACCTATAACTAATGTGGGGCAATACAATATATATAGGAGAGAATACCAGAAGGAGAGGAAAAAGGTTGGGAATGTGATTCAGGACCTGTACTTTGATACTGTATTGAGAATAAGAATGTATATTAAATTACAGATAATACTGTATAAAAAAGACCTATATATAGATGAAAATAATACAGATACACACACCAATAACTAGTGTGGGACAATACAATATATATAACCTAACAAAAAAAAAAAAAAAAAGATTTAAATTTGACATAGAATATTAGGGAAATTACTTAACAAGTAGTGATCTAAACGGAAAGAATAAGGCAAATACCAAACATGAAGATAGGATTTTGCAACAGAAAAAGCAAAACGCTTAAATATATATACCCTGTATGTGACAGAAACAGCATATGTTCCAAGGGCACGATTGCCTTCCCGAAGCTCAAGGATATCACGGGCAAGTTGTCTTGCGGTGGATTCCACCAAAGGGCTGCTGATGCACTCAAACTCATTGCAGAGCTCACCAAAGTCCATACCATCCACAATCTTATCAGCATCTGATGATTGTTCAACGGTAGGATCAGGAGACAACTCGGGGCTTTTTGAATCATTTGCAACTGCAAGACACGACAACAAACACAGTCAAGTTTATATCAAGACACAGACATGTTCATTGTCATGCACGCAACAATATATCAAAGTGGAACGGAACAGTTTAAACTCTATAGAGGCAGAAATTTTGTTAAGAGTTGCCTACTTCTGGATGACGATATGAGCTGCGGGGAAAGGGGGATAATTGAGGTGACGAAGATAGGGTTCGAATTTAGGACTTCGGCTCTGATACCATGCTAAATCATTCGTTTATCTTAAAAGTTTAAGCTTATAAGAAGGGATATTTCTAAACTTTTATCGCTTTTACAATTATTCTCCTAAAGTTTAAAAATTCTCAATCTAATAAGAGGCTCACTGGGAGTGGAAGAAAGGAAGCAAAGCATCTTGTTTGCTAGCTGCTTTTGGCAGAAGTTCAATGGTTGTATGACATCACATGCATACTACTATTACTCTAAGAGTTTGTTTGGGTATCTGTTTGAAGGGCCTAAAAGTGCGTTTAACATTCAAAAAGTACATGTTTGATAACCAAAAAAAAAATTGAAAGTACTTTTAAGGACTAAAAAAACCTAAAAATAGTCAAAAACGCATTTTTGACAAAAGCTTAAAAATGAAGCTTTTGCCAAAAAACACTTTTTCACTTAGAAGCTCTATTTCTCAAACACAATCTCAAACATGCTCTAAAACCAATAAGGATGATCTCCACCTTTTATTCTATTTTTCCAAATTTAAGTTCCAGTATTGGGCATATGATAAGTATTTAACTTAGAGATTGATTTCGGGTACTACAGATCGTTGCATGATGGATAAGGATCTATGGCAACTACCTGCTTGAATTGTTAACAGTTTGGGCAAGTATTGTGAGAAAAGTCATTCGGAATCCACTTATTCAAATAAGTGGCCGAATAGCTCAAAATTTAATTGGACGAGTGAGTTCCACATGAATTCTCTCACATTACATGCATGATAGCTCACATTGGAAACCTAAGGTGAGGCAGAAATCCAAAACAATCATTTGAGCATAGAATATTTTGTGCCAGTTTCAATGGGCAATCCCAATGAATTTGCACCATCATGCGAAGAATGATTTTACATACGATGAATTTGTTTATGGTCTTACTTAGACATTGCAGTCAACACCAAAATTCATATACCTTATCAGGTTTCAGCATGCAATGCTGTTTCCTTCCATTACTTTGGATGATTTTAAGATTCATCATCATCAACACACACGCTCACATATGATGTATATATATATATATATATGCATGCTGAAACCTTCCATTACTTTGGATGATTTTAAGATTCATCATCATCAACACACACGCTCACATATGATTTATATATATAACAAAGAAGAAAGAAGAAGAAAGGGAGAGTAAAAAGTAAAAACCTCGAAGTAAAAAAGGGTGGAGGTAATGAGAGGAGGCGGAAAAAGCCTTGGAGGTGAAAATGCATTTACTGCGGCGGTGGGCGGTGGCGGTGGAGGCGGCGGCTGAGGCAGTAGCGAGAGCAGAAGAAACCGACGTAGCACTCATCTTTCCCCATTCTGACGCCAGTGATGCTCTTGGGGTGGAATAGAAGTACAACAGCCTCTCTTCTTTTCTCAATTTTTCTTTTCCTCTCGCTTGTTGATAAGGTGGGGGCTACATGTGGATTTAACTACACCCACTTGTTTCTTCATTGGCCTCGGGATTTAATCTATTTAGAAATTAGCCCCAAACTCCATCTTGCTACAGAAGAGAGGGTAGATCCACATGGTCGCTCGTTAAGAGGTTCGGGTTCGGCTTGGGATTTATTTCTTTATTAAAGGAAAATTTTCATTTACCATCCCTGATATTTTATTATATTATACTCTTAAACTTTAAAATGTGTCAATTTTATATTATCATTTTTCTGAAGTTGTCAAATGGAATTAGAACTCCATCTAGACTATGTAAATGGAGGGCAAGGGTGGTCTTTTGACCCCCTTGGCCGACTTTTACAAGGATTGAGATTTCTAATCACATGGCTTTAAAATATTTTTCTCTTGGGATCCAAGTATTGTAAATAGACGTTCAATTGAGAAGCAAAGTACCTTAAACAATTCAGAAGCTTGTGATTTTTGTGAAAACAAAAACACAACTTCAATCTCCCACAAGAGTGAATACATGGCCCTAGGGGGTTTTCTCTCTCCAAAGTTTTGTTTTTAGTTTTCGCTTGATCTTGATAAAACTTTGTGAGCTCATAGTCACTGTCATATTTAGTCATCAAAAAGAAGATCTAATGGATCAATCTTCTCCCCAATTGTTTGAAGATCTTGAAGAACTTGATAAACTCTCAAGTCTTCAAGAAGTTCTTTATGAATACAATGAAGAATATAAAGATGTTCTTTAAATTCATGAAGAACGCGAAGAACATGAGGAAGGTGAGATGAGTATGGACTCATACTTGAAGTATTCAAGCATGTTGGAACTTCAACTACTTAGTCCAACACCAAATTGAAGAACGGATGCACACTCCTACGCCCCAATGTCTAGGAGAGGCCAAATCTATATGTAAGTAATCTAACTTATATATTTGCTTTAGATCTAAACATGTTTGTCTTTATGGTTAAAAATTTTGGGATCATGTTTTATTCTGCTATGTAAAAATAATTTTTTTTTTTAAAATTTACGTAAACAATCCCAACAATAAGATATGTTGTGAGTCCGTCATACCATGCTCTAGGTGCTTGCTTTAAACCATACAAGGCCTTCTTCAATTTATACACATGCTCGGTATGATGTGGATCTTTGAACCCTTTGGGTAACACCACATAGACTTTCTCTTGAAGAATACCATTTAAGAATGCACTTTTAACATCCATTTGATATAATTTGAACCCAAAATTGCAAGCTATTCCCAACAGAATTTTGATAGACTCAAGTCTAGCAACATGAGAAAATGTCTCATCAAAATCTATTCCCTCAATTTAAGTGTAACCCTGAGCTACAAGCCTAGCTTTGTTCCGTATAACAGTACCATGTTCTTCAAACGTATTTTTGAAGATCCATTTTGTTCTTATAACATTTTGATCAGCTGGTCTGGGAACTAATGACCAAACATCATTACAAGTGAATTGATTCAGTTCCTCGTGCATTGCTGCAATCCAATTCTCATCTTGTTGTGCTTCTTCAACCTTCTTGGTTTCAAATTGAGATAAGTAGCACACATATGAGACTTGATTCAAGACTCTACTCCAAAGTCTTTTCCCTTTTCCCATTGTCCCCAAAATCTTATCTTTTGGATGATTTAAAATCATATGAGAATGGGTGTCTTTGGGCAGAGGTTTTTAATTGGAAGACTCATCACTAGGCTCAAGGGAATCAAGACCAATGATGTCTTTTGATTCTTCCAAACCTGCTTCTTCCACTTCGACAGTCTTCTCCTCACTTCCATGTAAATTACCATTGGCATCAGAATATTTGTCATTAACAACAACATTTATGGATTCCAGAACAATGTTAGTCCATTTGTTGTAAACACGAAATGCTCGACTGGAAGACAAATACCCAAGAAATATCCCTTCATCACTCTTGGTGTCAAAATTTTCAAGATTTTCTCTATCATGTAGAATGAAACATTTACTTCCAAACACATAATATTTCACTGTGGGTTTCTTTCATTTTCATATCTCGTATGGAGTTTTCTTAGTACTAGGCATTTGATAAACTCTATTGATAATGTGACAAGTTGTCTTGATTGCTTCCCCCCAAACGTAAGTAGCAAGACCCTTCCCATGGAGCATAGCAGATGCCATACCTTGTATGACTCTGTTTTTCCTTTCCACCACTCCATTTTGTTGGGGGTGTAATGGGAGATGAGAACTCTTTTTTGATGCCAGTTTCTTCACAATATTTTTCAAAGCTCAAGTTTTCAAATTCTCTTCCATGCGTATGTGTTTAATGATGCATCATTTTTCATTCTGAATCTTTTGAACAAAATTTTAGCTTGATCATAAGTTTCTAACTTTTCTTTCAGCATCATCACCCAAGTGTATCTAGAGTAGTCATCCACAATCACTAGTATATACCTCTTTCCACCCATACTAGCATTTATGGTCGGACCATTAGATTCATATGAAGCAAATCCAAGGAGCAAGAGGTACGTATGGATTTAGTTGCTCTATGTTGAAACTTGATATGTTTTCCCAACTGACATAGTCCACACACCACTTTCTCAAGTTTACTCAACTTGGGCTGACCAATGATAAGATCATCCTTGGAGGCCTTATAGAAGTTCTTGAAATTCAAATGACCCAGTCGTTGATGCCACAACTCTTCTTTATCAAGTTTAACATGACTGCAATTGACAGAAGTTATTGGTCCAATCCTATAACAATTGTCCAAAGTTCTAATTCCTCCCATGACTCATTTTCCATTCTCATCAAATACATTGCATTCCTTTTTTGAGAATTGAACCAATCGTTCATCATCACAGATCTGAATACTAAGAAGATTGGCTTTGAGATTTTTTACATACAGAATTTCACGAATCTCAAGAAGTCCTTTGATTTCAATTGAACTTTTCCTTTTAATTTGCGCATGATTTCCTTCTCCGAAGGTAACACTGCCACCCCTATACTCATTCAGACAATTAAAAACACACTTATCCCCCGGCATGTGTTTGGAGCAAGCACTGTTGAGGTACCAATGACAAGAATCAAGAACCTTTAAGGAAGTATGAGCAATAAGACCAACATGATCACAATTTTCATTTTGGCAACCCTTAAACATTGTTAAGTGCTAAAATATTCATATTTTAGCCCTTAAACTTATATGTGTTCCTTAAGTATGGTTAATTTGTACTATTTTAATTCTTTTGTTTTCCATACAAATAATATTGGAAAACAAATAATAATGTGGCATTTAAAAATACTTAATTTATTGAATAATTTATGTATGGAAAACTCTTGAAATATAATCAACACAATTAATTAAGCTAATTAATGACCGAGGGTAAAAATAAAAAAACGGTTCAGATATTAAAAACATGGACATGTGTCGCAATTCTAAGCACTTTCAAATATTAAAAAATACGAACATGTGTTGCAATTCTAAGCACTCTCTGTCCCCAAGAAGTAGTTCAATCGGCTAGGACTACGCCTAATGAAGCGATGGTCACTAGTTCGAATTCCCCTCCCCCTCTTGTATGGACATATTAAACAAAAAAAAAAAAAAAAAATTTTAAGAACTCTCTACGTCAAAACTCGGCTTATATATATATATATATATATATATATATACAGAGACGGAGGAAGGGGGGGACCGGGGTGGGCCATGGTCCCCCCCCTCAAAATAAGGGAAAAAAAATATTATAAGTAAAAAAAAAAAAAAATGGTAAAGTTAAAATTTTAATTTTAGTCATTTGACCTCTTTCTAAAAAAAAAAAAAAAAAAAATTGGCCCTATTTTTAAATTTTTTGGCCATATCCAATAAAAACTTTTAGCCCAATTTTTAATTTTGTTGGCCCATACCCACTAAGTTTTTTTATTTTTGGCTTTTACTTTCAAATGTCAACTTTCTTTGGCCCTTTCTTTAGTTCATAAAAAACAACCAAAATAATTTTTTTTAATAAAAAAATTTTAAAGAACCAAAAAAAAAATTTAGCTGCCCCCTCCCATAAAATTTTCTGGGTCCGTCCCTGTATATATATGTGAGTTTGGTGTTCAATATCCTTCATATGGATCACGTCATCACGTTTTTTGCCAAGTGTCATTTTAAGTTAGTTTTAAATAGGATGGCAAAAAATTGCGACATGTGGCATTTAAAAATACTGTCAAGTGTCATTTTAATATCTAATATATAATATGAGAGTTTTTAGGAAGAGAGGCTAATATAGTGACATGTGGCATCCTTTTATGAAGACAACTGTCCATGTTTAAGTGCATGTTTGGGATTGCGATTTACAGCACCAAAAGGGCTTTTAGGTTCCAAAAAGCACTTTCAAGGAAAAAATAGGTCGTTTGGGTTTCTTTTAACAAAGAGCTTTTCGTCCTCCCAAACGTTAAACCGAGCGTTTAGCTACAAGCTCCAATTTGGGGCTTTTGACCAAACGCACTTTAAATGGAAAAGGCGCGCCGCAGTTTTTGTTTAATGAAAATAACACAGTGCAAAAAAATCCAAAATATTTCACATATTTACAACATTACCAATATATATACAAATTTTTTTCATGCCTTGCGCCTCCTCCGCAAATTTGAGAGCTGCAAACCCTTCTTTGAATTTGAGAGCTGCTGAGTCCCGTCGCCTGTCTTTGAGAGCTACATATTGTGGTATGTCTGATTTTTCTTTTGATTTCTATATACTCTTGTTCTTTCGAGGGTCAAAGAGAGAAAGAGAGACGAAACTTTGACGTTCTTGGCTACAAAAAACATAACCAAGAGAAGGTGTTTATATAGAAAGAGAAAAATCATGGTGAGCAGTATGGTTTTTTGAGCAAAGTGACAGAGAGACGAGATTTCTGTATTTTGGCTTGTTTTTTGAGTGTATGGTTTACTGAGTGAGAGATGAAAGAAAATATTGAGGGAGAGAGATATACTTTGAGGACTAGCAGAGTGAGAGAGACGATGGCTTTATTACTCTGCTGGCTTTATTACTCTGCTTTTTTCTAGATTTTTTTTTTTTTTGATGAACACTTTTTTTGCATTGTTTCTGATGCTGCCCCTTTTTCCGTTTACTTTTTTTGCATCTTCATGTGCCCCGTTTGAATTATCTCACTATTTCTTTCTCTCTCACACGTCGCACTCGTCACAAAGCCTTGCCCTTCTGTCAACAGAAAGGAAAAGGACAAAAACGTGTGTGAACAGATTTGGCAGAGATATTTTGTAATTTTTTTCTCTCTCTCACACCACCGACTCATGCCTTCTTCTTTGCAATTAATTAATTTTTTTTTCCTGTGAACCACATAGATTTGGCAGAGATATTTTGTAATCTCCTTCTCTCTCTCACACCACTGTGTCATGCCTTCTTCTTTGCAATTAATTATTATTATTATTATTATTATTTTTTTTAAATCAAAAACACTCATGCAACTTCATTTTATATATATATAAATATATAATCTCTCTCTCTCTCACCACCTTTTTGTCCTTTGCAAATTGCAACACTTACTTCTGAAACGCTCAATATATATATATATATATATTGTAAATCTCTTTCTCTCTCTCACACACACCACCGAGTCATGCCTTCATCTTTGCGATTATTATTTTTTTTTTCTAAGCAAAAACAGTCCTGCAAAACTTGATTTCAGCAACTTCATTTTATATATATAATTTCTCTTTCACCACCAACTTATGTTTTTGTCCTTTGCAACACTTGATTCTGAAACATGCTCAATTTATATATATATATTGAACATGTTTTTTTTTTTTTTTTTTTTCTAAAACTTGATTCCATTATTTTTTGATATTGCCCTTTTGTTTGATGGACATGCATATTATTTATGTAAATATGATTTTTTTCATTCTATCAATTGATCAATTTAAACAAAATTTTAATTGTTAATAGTGTTTAACACACTTTTTATTTATAATTTTATCAGATTATTTATTGTGTGACAAAATGAGTAAAAAATGTCAAAGCAACGTTGCTGCTACGGCAGATACTCAGATAAAGAAAGTATTTTGGATTGAAAAAATGCTAGAAGATTATCTTGACATATGTATTACTGAGATTCATGCTGGTAACCGCCCAGGAACACATTTCAATAGGACATGATGGAAAAATGTGATAGATAAATTTAATGAAAAAACTGAAAAACAATATTGCTATAAACAACTAAAGAACAAGTGGGATAATTTGAAAAAAGAGTGGAACATTTGGAAGAGATTGATAAGGAAGGAAATTGGCCTTGGATGGGATCCGGTGAAAAAGACAATTGATGCACTCGATGATTGGTGGGAAAAAAAATTGCAGGTATTATATTTGTACTTGTTTGTTTTTTGTTTAAATGATTTGCACAAATGTTTATTATTGATTTTTACATATACCTAAATACAGGAAGTTCCAGAAGCAACCAAGTTTTACACGATAGGTCTGACTTATGCTATGAAGCTGGAGATATTGTTTAGAGATATAATTGCCACTGGGGAGGGATCTTGGGCACCATCCATAAGGTTGGTTCCTAATGATATTGGTTTCATAGATAGTGCAGAAGTAATGCTTAATGAAGATGACAATGTTGTAGAAGATTTAGATGTTTTGGATGATGAACCAAATCTCAATACACATAGCATTGATGATATTCCTGCTGATTTAGATACGCGGGATAAAGGAAATAAGAAGTTTGGTCTTGTGGTTCAATGTAAGAAAAGAAAGAAAGGAGTTCAAATTGTTAGTGAACATTTGAGTTGTATTTGTAATGTAATAGAAAGTAAGAATACAGTGACATCTAAGAGCTACGATAAGCTTGGATGTAATATTGAAGAGGTAATGGATGTTGTTCGGGGGATTGCTGAAAGAGAAAATGACATTGATATCCTTAAGTTTGCAACAAAGGTATTTCTTAAGAGATCACATAGAGAGATGTTTGTGACTATTAAAGAGCCATGGTTGCAGATTGACTTTATCAAGCGAATGAGAAATAGAGAAATTAACTGTCGTAGCATGGATTAATGTTGTTATTTTTTAATATTGTTTTGTTATGAACTATTTGAGAAGCTATAAGGATTTATTTAAGTGTTATTTTTTATTTTTTGATGTGTTGCTTTGTGTACTAAGATGAGTATATTATAATATTTCATAACTATGTTTGGATGATGTTTTTCTTATTTTTATGGGTGCTTATATATTTATTTTGTATTTATTTCTTTATTTGTTTTCCTTACAGATATGGACAATAGTGATTATAGCACTCAAGATGATACAAGTGATAGTGATTATGGTGAAGAGGAAAATGAAAATGAAAATGATGTTTTTATTTTAGCAGTTGCAGCAGTAGAATTTGTTGAGAACTATTATATGCCATATATTGCCAAGGAACCTTGTAGGACCTCTTCTCAAACAGGTTATAAATGGGTTATGGAAATTGTACAAGGTAATCCTGATAGATGCAAACAAAATTTCAGAATAGAAATACACATATTCCTTTACTTGTGTAAAGAGTTGAAGGAAAAATATCATTTAAGAGGTACTAGGAAATTAACTGTTGAAGAGTTGGTAGCTATGTTTTTGATTACTTTAGGCCATGGGTTTGGGAATAGGATAATGCAAGAAATGTTTCAACATTCAGGAGAAACAGTTAGTAGACATTTTTTTTCATGTTTTAATGGCTGTTTCAAGAATGGCGGTTGACATTATTAATCCTATTGATAGGGAGTTTAGGAATGTTCCAAGAAAAATTCGTAATGATGAGCGGTATTGGCCATACTTCAAAGATTGTATTGGAGCCATTGATGGAACCCATGTGCCAGTTAAAATTTCTCCATCAAACCAAATACCATATATTAGTCAAAAATGGACTCTTACTCAGAATATTATGGCTGTTTGTGATTTTCGTATGTGTTTCACCTTTGTTTGGGCTGGATGGGAAGGTACTGCACATGATACACGCATTTTTTTGGAAGCCATTCGAAAGGAAGAATTGCGACTTCCACACCCACCTAGAGGTTTGTATTTAATAAAAATAACAATTATGAATTATACATGAACAAAAAAAAAAAAAATTATGACTGTTATTTGTATATTTTTTGTAGGAAAGTATTACTTGGTAGACGCAGGATATCCTCATATGAAGGGATACATGGGGCCATACAAAGGAGAACGGTATCATCTACTAGACTTTCGTCGCGGAAGCTAACCGAGGGGTATGCATGAAATTTTTAATCATGCACATTCATCACTTAGATGCACTATTGAAAGAACATTTGGAGTTTGGAAAAATAAGTGGAAGTTATTGCATTGCATGCCGAGTTTTCCTTATGATAAACAAGTGAAAATCGTAGTAGTGTCTATGGCTCTTCATAACTTCATTAGAAAGCATGCAATAAAGGATGCTGAATTCCAACCATATGATGATGATGAGGATTTACTATCTACTGACAGTATAGGCGATGATGAAGCACAAGATGAATCAAGCATACAACAATCAAAGACATCATATGAAAATTCTATGAACATTGAGCGTGATTATATTGCTAATCTACTTATGACCCGTTAATGTTTTATTTTTATTTTTATTTATTTTATTTTATTTTTATAAATTACTTAAAATGTTGTAAGGATTTCCTTGAATGTTGTTCTTTTTTATGTGTTAAATACTTTTAAGTGTTGTGGTGTTAAAAAGTGTGTTAAATAATTTAAATAATTTTTTTTTTTTTTTTTAAAAAAAAGAAAGAATATGTTGACGTTTTGTTACATAAACCATTACAAAATAATTTTTACTTGTGAAAGCTAACATTAACCATTTTTATATAAAAAGGTTGGTATAAAATGGAAAAAAAAAAAAAAATCATTACCAACCTTAGGCCTTTATTGAAAAACATGTAATGATTTTACGTAAAATGACATATATTTGGTGTCACATAATGATTTTTTTTTTTTTGCCTATATTAAAAAAAAAAAAAAAAATCATTTCATGTCCTTTATTGTAATTTTTTCAACTAAAAGCTCTTTTTTTGTTTTGTTACCAAACATCAGTAACATAAAAAAAGCACTTAAGACATGCGGTTACCAAACATGTAAACAGCTTTTCAGTAATAGCACTTTTGACAAAAGCTCATAGGCAAAAACTCTATATTCAAAAGCTCTATTTTCCACCGCAATCCCAAACAGGCTCTAAGTGTAAAACAATTGTTTAGTTTTTTTTTTTTTTTTTTTTTTTTTTTTAAAAAAAAACAAGGCTTTGGTGATACGTTGTACATTCAGTTATTTTTTTCAAAACAAGTTTATAATAAAACAGTGTATCCAATAAACAGTAAATCAAACTTCTTTTCCATACATCTCTCCTCACTTTGCTTCTCTCACAAATGTCTCTGGCATGAGGTTATTCCTTCCAAGCCTTCAAACTCTGGCACCACTTTCTCTACATTCTCAGCGTTGGGCGGCCACCACGAGCCACCGGCAAATGTACTCAACTTGATCGTCAGGGTCGTTTGAACTGCTTTCTCTATTGGTTTGGATCCTCTACAAACCAAAAGTTTCGGCATACCTAGCAGACTGCATTGTTTCATTGAAATTTGGGATTATATGGAAGTGTTTCGCGTAAGATTCAAGGTAGTCGATAAACTGATATTTTGTGGGATATTCTGAATACTCCTCCGGGAATGGAAAGTTGGGTAGTTGGCAAAATTGTTTTGGGAGATGAAGCTTGAGGCAATTTTGCCACAAAGAGGCAAAGCAATTTGACAAAGCAATAAAAGAAGCAAAGCAATCAGAAATTAAGAGAGAAAGAAAAACATGAACCATTACGTTTTGCTCATCCAACCGAGTTTTGAAGGTTACCATTTTTCACTTAAAGTAATTTGAATTTTTTTTTTTTTTTTTTAATTCTTCATTTGTGATGTATATTTCGGCAGTTGCTGGTGTCAATTGGATTAGGAAAATTACTCTTTTCAAATTCGTCAGTTTTTTGAACTTGGTTTAAAACAACATGTTTCACACTTTCACTCAAACACCAATTCCCCTTTTTTTCACATATAGAAATTTGGATTTTAATTTATTTTTTTATTTTTTTTGTGATGTATATTTCAGTAGTTGTTGGTGCCAATTTGATTAAGAAAATTACTCTTTTCAAATTCGTCAGTTTTGGACTTGGTTTAAAATATCATGTTTCACACTTTTACTCAAACATCACTTCCCATTTTTTTTACATATAGAAATTTGGATTTTTTTTTTTTTTTTTTTTTTTTTTTTTTCATTTGTGATGTATATTTCAGTAGTTGTTGGTGCCAATTTGATTAAGAAAATTACTCTTTTCAAATTCGTCGGTTTTGGACTTGGTTTAAAACACCATGTTTCACTTTCACTCAAACACCACTTCTCCTCTTTTTCACGTATAGAAATTTGGATTTTTTTTTAATTTTGTTTTGTTTTGTTTTGTTTTTTCTATTCTTCATTTATGGTGTATAGTTAGTTGTTGGTGCCAATTTGATTAAGAAAATCACTATTTTCAAATTCGAAAGTGACACATTCATTCTTTTCCCAAAACTCAGTTTTGGATTTGGTTTAAAACATCATATTTCGCACTTTTACTCAAACACAAATTCCCCTCTCATTTAATGTAAGTTTTAAACTAATTGTCAGATTTACATTTTGAATGTAAGTTTCGCTTTGAACTCTCAAATATCTCTGTCTCACCCTTGACTTCGACAAATTTTCAATTTCTTTCCTTGATTAATAGAGATTCATGAGGATGTATTTTGTTTGTTAAATGTAGGTTACTTTACATTTGCATGTCGTGTTAAAAGAGAATGATAAATAAACCATTTGTTTCTTTATTTTTTGTCATTATGTATTCATTTTTTCTCTTTATTTTTTGTACTAACTTTTATATTATTTTTTAACTTCTGTTCGAAAAGTAGTTTCATTTATTATTATATATTGAGATTTGAGAAGATTTTCAAAAATAAAAAATAAAAATAAAAATAAAACAAACAAACAAAATCTCTATTTGACAAGACTTTTTTCTGTGCATGTGAATTTCATTGAAACTAAGAAAGTACACATAAAAGAAATTTATTTTTTGTTGTATTACTATTTTTTATATTTCTACAGCAAATACAAAAAGACAATTAATTTATGTTATATTAATATTAATTTTGATTAAGTTCTGAAAATTTTATTTGCAGATCGTGTTGAAAGAGAATGGTAAATAACGTAGTAGAGAACGATAAATAATCTATTTGTTTATCTTTATTATATGTGGCTTTACGCTCTGAATTCCATTTTTTGTCCTTATTGCTTGATTTAATTTTTATATTATTTTTTCACTTTTTGTCGAAAATTAGTGTCTTTTATGTTATATACGCGAAGGATGTTCAAAGAAAAAGTCTCTATTTGACACTATTTTTTTTTCTTCTAAACCTATGAATTTCACTGGAGCGGGAATTGGTTGGATTGATTTTTCTCTTTGTGAACTGGAACGGAAAAAAGTGCTTCTCTCTAATTGATTTTTCTCTTTGTGATTGTTCGATTTTTTTTTTCTTTTGTTTTGATCATAATTTAAACAACCAAAATTGCAAATAAATTAATGAAAATCAAATACTACTTATAATTAGATTATCACTTATTTCACTGATTGGTTTATGTTTAAGATGACCAGGATAAGTATTAGAATATCATCTTTAAGAATCATGTGTTATCTAGCCTACTGAATTTAGTTTCAATTTATCCGTTACAATTGCTCTAACAACCAATCGAGAATATATAAAATTCTAATCCATATTGCAACGCATTCCATGTGAATGCAACTTTTTTTGTTTTTTTTTTTTACTTCATTTTTTTATTTATAATTTTTAGATTTTGTTCATCCATTTTAATGAAGATTTTGTTTATTTTATATTTATTAAAAAAAAATTGTTTATTTTGCTCTGTATTTATTTTGAATGTTCAAAATTATATGAGTTTTATTTGTATTGAAATATAATAGGTCTATATTTTAATTCATTTGAATATTTTATGGGATTTTTTTATTTTATTTTATTTTATTTTTTCATTTTGTGTGATTTACTCGGATTTTCATGCATTTTTGGAACTTTTTTTTTCTTCTCTTCTTGAGAACAAAAGAAGGAAATTTTTTTTTTTTGATTGTTGTACATAAAAGGAACATAAACTCTTTCAAAACACTAAATACATAATGAAGCAGTGAACCTGATGTGAGATGATTTATTTGATTGCCTTAAATGTTGAGTTAAATTATTTTTTTTTTGTTTATTTTGCTCTGTATTTTTTTTTTTAATTTTATAAATGTTCAAAATTTATAAATTTTATCTGTATTAAGATATAATAGGAATCACACCATGTGTTCTCTATCTCTTTCCCTGATCGATAGAAATTAATGATCGATTTTAGTCATTGCTAATTTGTAATTAGTTTGTTTGATGAAATATGTTTTTTTTTTTTTTTTTTTTTTTTTAATGTTTGGGTTATGAAATTTGCATTTGAAGGGGTGTGTTAAAAGAGAATGATAAATGATGTAGCAAAGAAGTAAATAGTCTATTTATTTTTATTTTATTTTTTGTGGTTATGTGCTTTTGATTCCATTTTTTTGTCTCTATTTTTTGTTTTAATTTTTATAATATTTTTTTACTTTTATTGTAAAGTAGTTTTTCTTAACGATATATATACGAACGATTGTCGAAAAAAGAAATATCTAATTGATATGACTACATAGACCTATGAAAGAAAAGTATATGGAAAAGTCAATTTATTTTATTGTATTAATATTAATTTTGATTTGGCTTTGGAATTGTGTTTGCAAGGTCGTATTCAAGAAAAATGGTAAATAATATAGCAGATAATGCTAAATGTACATTTATTTGTCTATCTTTTTTTTTTTTTTTAAAAAAAAAAAAAATTATGTAGTTTTGTGCTTCATAGTCTATTTTTGGTCCTTAATTGTTGTTATAATTTTTATAAAGAGAAATGATAGAATTTATTATCTTTTTAACTATCTTTTAATCATTTCCATAGTGAATGGATGAATCCATCATTGAATTTGTGTGGAGTCTACAAATCTATTGATTGATATATTAAATTTGTAGGATGAAATAAGAAAAAAGATGGAAAAAATATGGTTGGAAGAAAAAAAAACTTTATAATGCAAAAGTATGGTTGAAAGAAAAAAAAGCTCTATTTGATTGGGCTTCTTCCTATACCTTATGAATTTCACTGGTTATGTTTTTGTTTATGCTTTTGAGTAAAGAAGAAAGAGAAATGATATAATTCATTTAGTTTTTAACCATGATTTAATGAATTTTTTTTTTAATTTTTAATTTTTAATTTGTTTATTTTGGGTAGCCAGTTAGTTAATTGAATGAGGAGAATTAGTTAGTGTAATTTCTCAAACTTCTCTCTTTGAAAGTATTTTAAATAAAGTTATTTGGTGAATGAAAAGATAAGAGCATGGAAAAATGACTTGAGCATTTGTGTTTTTGTAAATGGTCTCTCAATGCTTTTCTTTTTCTTTAAAAGCATTATAGAAGGCTTTTTATTTTTATTTTTGCTTCATGCTTGAAACTTTTTTTTTTTCTTCAATCATTTATACATTCACTAATTATTATTATTTTTTTCTATCCTGTCATTTTTAAAAACAACCCGTGCATTGCACAGGGTAAAAGCTCATTCAAATAAGTTGACCGGATTTATAAGAAGACAATAATAACAAATTGACTTGGGTCAAAGTTCACATTTTACAAGAGACAACTTGCATTTCAACTTTTTTTGAGTGTCCACCATGAGAGAGAGAGCGAGAGAGAGAGAGAGAGAGAAATATCTTGGAATGGGTAATACTTACCCCAATTATGCGATGATTGACTGGGACATCTTGTCTTGCCATAGCCATGCGTAAGTTGCTGATGCTGACCTTTTTTTTTTTTTTTTTTTTTTTTTCTTTCTGGGCTCATGATCTTGACCATTAATTTTGTGCAAAAGAATCCCGTGAATAATGGGACACGTGTCTCATTTCTGAAGGTTCAATTGTTATTAAGTTTATTTCTTTTTAAAAAATAGTTGCAATTGTTTAGGTTGCCCCTGCAAATTCATTTAGAGAGGGTTACAGACATTAACCTTTTCTAATGTTGTTTGAAAAAAGTTCAAGAAACTGACAGTAATGTTAAAAGTAGAAAAATACCTTTTTGAAAATTTGTTTGGGTTTAAGGCTCCGATTATTATGTTTGTAAAATGGTTTTTTTTTTTTTTTTTTTTTTTAAGAGTTTGGCTCGTACGAAAAATGAGAGAGTGAAAAATGACCAGTGAACTGTGGCAAAGAGCAACTTTCCTAGTGGTCTAGTGAACTCTGACGTAGGTCCAGTAACTTTTAGCAATGGTTTGGCCAACTCCGGCAATTTCAGAATGAAAAGTTCAAACTTGAAAAATGATTTGCGGTTTTAAAAAATAAAACTATTTTACAAAATTAAATAAGGTTTTCCTGGTCCATTAAAAATGTTTTTGGTTTAACCACAATTTTCAATCGTATCAAACACCGAAAATAAAAATTAAAAAAAATATTTTAGTTTGAAACAAATATAGCCTAAATTTATTATTTGAATCGAGAAAAGATCATATCTTTTAAGTAATAGTGAAGAAACTTCCCTTTACTTATTTTTTTAATTGGTTTTGTGTAATTTGCACAAAAACAAGAACGTAAAGGCTAGAGAATGTTTGCCTCAAGAAAAATATTCAGTCAAAAAATGGCAAATCAATCTGAATGCTTCAATCCATAGCAAATTGACCCACTACCTAAAGTTCTCTTGAGAATTTGAAACCTTCTTTCAATTATATCTTCTTGTCCCATCATCTTAATTAGACGACACCATATAAAACAG
Source organism: Corylus avellana (assembly GCF_965113065.1). Taxonomy (NCBI): domain Eukaryota; kingdom Viridiplantae; phylum Streptophyta; class Magnoliopsida; order Fagales; family Betulaceae; genus Corylus; species Corylus avellana. Next base: position 9,416,619 of record NC_142490.1, on the reverse strand, counting down.
GCAGACTAGAAATGTTTTGTCATCTTCAGAGCAGCTGCTTCGTGTTCTAAATTTAATCTGTAGCCCAAAACTCATTTCTATTGAAAATTATAAGTAAAAATATCTATTTAAAAAAACAAAAAAGAAAAGAAAAAAGACATTCCATGAAAGCCTCATGTTTATCAAATTTTATGAAACGAAATAATATAAAGATTGTTTTCAAAAAAAAATTTTGGAATTACTAATTTTGGTGGAGGAACATTTTCACAAAATTCTCCTCTCTTATGTGAGACTTCTCTATCTCCATAGTGAGAGTTTTCGTGGCCTATCTTATGAGGGCTTACAGACGAGAGATGAGCTCTACCTCCTCGCCCCGTCTTTCCAATCCCTCTTTTTATTTGCTCTTCTTTTTTCTTTGCTTTATAAACCAGATTTAATGGCATCCTTTCATCGGACTGGGATCCTCTTCAGTCCAAATGGACCGGAGGGGAGCTGGTTCTCTTTAGCATAGGGGTAAAATTGTTCAAAAAGAGAACCGGCTCCCCTCCGGTCCATTTGGACTAGAGAGGATCCAAATGCCCTCTCACCACCTTCGCCTCTTTAGCCCTTTTTTCAACCCTTCTCCTCCCTTTCTTCTCCGCATGCTTGCCGCATGTGTTGCATTTAGATAGCAAATTTAGATAAGCTACACTTAATCAACTTCCTCTTCCCACGCACCTCATTCCCACACTCTTTGCCTTCCGAACCCCCTCCCCAAGCGTGAGTCCCACATGCCCTCCACACGCCATCTTCCTCACCACACGGTCCTTTTTCCAAGTAGTAGATCTAAGGCTTTTGTATTGATTTCTCTAAAGATATTGAACCGTATCATTTTTTTACGGATTTTTATAATTTTTATTTTTATTTTTGTTCAAGGAGAAGTTTGTCGAAGTCCTTGACCCCTTCTTTGTGTATTTTGCATCTTGTTAGTTTAATACTGTGTCAAATAAAAAGAAAATTAGGTGGAGAATCTTCCCTTATTATTGTTTTTTTAAATCTCTTTTCTAGTTCATAAAATTATATAATACTTGGACTCATTAGGACTCAATACAGATGTATGCTACTTGAACCTATTTGAGAAAGAATAGTACATGCAATGCAATCTCCCAAAGAAAAGAAGCTTCTGCTTAAATCACGGGCAGAAAGAGATTGAGCAAAAGAACAAAAGAGATAAGAAGGAGATCGAAGCATCTTCCCAATAGACCACAAGTTGGAAACAGATCGAAGAGGAGTCTCATCAAAGTCTTTGGATCCCCCTATCATTTCTTGACTAGAATCAGGCCTTTTTAGCCACCACAAAAGTTTGAATACCTTTAAGTTCAATCATAAGCTTGTGACTGGGGATGATGGAATATAAGTGCAAAGATCCGTTTGTTAACGTTTTTTTAGGGGTATTTTTTTGTTTGAAAAAATATTTTAAGTGAAGCCTAGACTTATGTCAATTAAGTTGAAAAGTAGTATGCCCCGTTGTTGTGCTCCAGTACCACATGAGATTAGATCTTAAAATTGTCCAGAATTATAGGATGATAATCCGGGACAGAACTAAGGGGGGACTAGGAGCGGTCATGGCCCCTGCCAGACTCTTCCCACCAAAAAAAAAAAAATGTTAAAAATTTCTATTTAGCGTTTTTGGGGCTTAATTTTTTAAGGGAAAACTTTACAAAATCTCCTGAACTTCTATGTGTTTTAAATATACTATCCAAAGTTCAAAAACTCTCAATTAAGAGTATTGAACTTTCAATTTCTTTCAATTGCCTTCTTCCTTTAGAATTTTCCGTTAAATCTTTTCAAAATTTCCAAAATACCAATGTTTTTTATTATAAAAAATAAAATAAAAATTTCAAAGATTTAGCTGTTTATTTTTTTATAAAAAAAAAATATTTTTTTTCACATCTTTGCAATTTTTATTATTATTATTATTATATATATATAAACATGAGTATTTTAGGTATTTTGACAAAAATTAACGAAATGGGATACTTGATTGATTACCCTTAATTAATTGAAAATTTTTAAACTTTAAGAGAAGTGTCAAAATGATTGAAAGCTTAAGAGGGTTTTCTGAAATTTCCCCTTTCTTCAACCTTATTATGATGGCCCCATTCAAAAGAAATTTCTATGCAATTGGGTCTCTTTATAATTAAGTTTCTAGTTCCATCCTTAACGACAAGATAGATTAATTATGAGATGGGCTCCCTTATCACCATCTTCTTGACAGTTATTAAGGGCATATTTATCCCAAAATGGACCACTTGGTCATCCATACCCCGATTGAAACTGCTTGACAAATATATTTGTGGAACTTCAAGATAAACAATATCCCCAACTTTGAACAAAAACCAATAACGTTAAATTTTCAGAAAAAAGACATCACTTGTGATACAACTAAAACAAAAAATTAACACCAAGTATATGCTGCCTATATATTAATTACCTTCCTATCCTTGTAGGTACAATAAATCAATAGCCAAATTTTAAAAAATAATAATATTTTGTAAGGTGACAGGTTAATTGGTTTCACGAATAAATGCTTTTGATGATGAAATGGAAATTTAATAAAATTTAGGATAACCTTCACAAAATTTTCATGAATTTTCATATGTTTTGAAATTACCCTTTCAAAGTTTAAAAGTTCTAAATTTCGGACATCGAACTTTCAATTTTTTGCAACCGTTAAGATTTTCCGTTAAATATTTTTAAAATTCTTAAAATACCCATATGTTTTTTATAAAAACATTTCAAAAAAATTGCAAAGATTCAAGACATTGCAAAGAAAAAGGTATTTTGAGAATTTTGACAAAATTTAACTGAAAACCCTAGCGAAGAGAGGACATTGCAAAATTTTTTTTAAAAAAAATCACAGATGGATACCCTAATTTGAGAGTTTTTGAACCTTGGGAAGGTAATTTCAAAACGAGTGAAAGCTCAGGAAGGTTTTGTGAAATTTCTCCTAAAATTAAATAAAAAAATTGATTCACAATACATGGATCAATTTTCACAACTTATTAGGAAAATCCTTGTATTAATAAATTAGTGTATTATCTCTCTTATTAACAAATTAAATTAAATGGCTTGGGTAGAGAGACATGAGTGCAACCTCAGATCTAATGGCGTGGAATCTGTGAGGATTTATGTAGATGATGTATACTTTTTGGAAGAATTGGTGAGGTTTTCTTCTCTTTATCTTCCCAAATATATGGAGTACTTATCCTTTTTTCTTTATAAGAAAACAGCATGGCCAACTGCCATACATCATATTCAAGCTCTCCAAGGCCCACATAAAGAGAGATCTACATCAAAATGAATTAGATTTTATGGAGCTTGCAACTTGGTGTTTCTCATTAGCAGTATGTTTCTGTTTCCATCTGCATCCTCTTGCATGTATATATACAAGTGGAACAAGGCTTATCATATCGTATATCTTTGATCTAATAGAATACCTATGAACTAATTAAATTTAGGGTTAATTACACTTGGAATGGGATCCTCTCCATTTCAAAGAAAATGGGAACTAGTTAGTACAATATAGGAGGGTAAATGGGTCTTTTCAACGGCTTGATGGTTTCAACTAGGGCTATAATCGAGCCGAGCCGAGTCGAGTCGAACTTTAAAATTTTAAGATTGGCTCGTTTACGAAAATGCTTATTCGAGCCAAACTTGAGTTTGAATTGAGTTATGAAATGTGTGTTTAAAACTAGCTCATTGAAAGTTCGGGGCAAGCTCGAGCTCGTTGAGAATATTATTCGAGCTGAGTCGAGCCGAGCCGAGCTCAACTCGAGCACTAGCTAGGCTATTAAATATTAAGTAACTAGATAATATGTTAGTTTATAAACAAGCTAGATAGTAAGTTAACTAATACACACATATAAATATTAAGTAACCTATATAACACATATTACTTAATTACTAATGTACATACTTAAATTTATATAACTAATTTTTAGTAATATATTAATATATATTTGTAGATATATACAAGATATATGAACAAGCTAACGAGTCGAACAAACGATCCCGGTCGAGCTTTAAATGAGTTGAGGATGCGAGCCCCTATCTAGTTTTCTCGAGCGAGTCGGGTAGGTATTATTTACTAATCGAGCGTGTTTCTACAATATTGAGCTCAAGTTCGGATCGAGATAAACTGAGCAGGTATAGAGTGGACTGGTTTATTTACAATCCTCGTTTCAACTATCACTCATTTACATATTGCTCACACAAACTGCCACCTGTCACACTCAGAGATTGAGAAAAGGGGAAAGGGTGCAAAATATCAATAGCACGTGCGGTTACTGGGACTCGAACCAGTGCAAAGCAAATGGACCTTTACCATCAAGTTGGCGTACTACTTTTGGCAACAAATCAAGAACCCTTAAATAAATACTTGGGTTAAATTCACTTTATCCCCCATGAAGTTTTAGAGGTTTTTCAATTCGAAACCCAATGTTTAAAAATTAGTAATGTACCCCCCTAATGTTTCAAAAATTTTCAATTCAGACCTCCCATTACTAATTTCCGTCAAATTGGACGAAAATCTATGAAATTAGGCAATTACCCTCAATGCTTTTTTTTTTTTTTAAAAAAAAAAAAATTTCCGTCCAATTAGATGGAAATTTCCCCAGCCTCTCTTTCTTGAGACTTAGCCGTCATTTAATACGAGTCTCTAGGGTTAAAAACGGCGCTGACGCCAGTTTGTCGAACGAGTGCACTCAAGCGCATGGCCTGTGCGCTCGATCGCACTTGGACATGTACTCTTCTCTTGCAGTGCAACACTGAGGCGCTTGCGGCTTGCTGGTGGGCGTGGGTGCGCTCAAGCGTAACCCAGCTGGGATCGAGCGCACATGCGCTCAAGCGCAGGATGGTGCGCTTGAACTTACTTTGATGACACTTTTTCCAACTTTCGTCTAAACTCCGTATTTTTCACTTTAAATGTGCAGTTTTCCCTTAGTTACCTACAAACACTAAAATACCAAAACTAACACAAAACATCAAAACATAATACAGCTAAAAGATTAACAAATGTAAATTAAGGGGCTTAAATATACAATATTTGGCACTCATCAGGATTACTAGGGGAGGTCGACGGCTACGGTTAGGAAAAACTCTAGCCTCCACTTCCCTCATAAGTGATGCATGGGACTAGTGTGATGCTGAATTACGGCTTACTGACAGGTCGAAGTCGTGACCTAATGTTGTGCCAAATTTCACACTCGCTAGCAGTTAGGACAAGAACGAAGTGTAGTTATCTGTTGTGCCTCACTCCCAACAATCCTTAAGCACCTATTGTGCTTAGACGTTTGCTTCCTAGGCCCGATTAGAGCTTGTGCTTTGGGCCTGACTAACCCAAACCCAAATCGTAGGCCCAAAGCCATACTCTCAATCCGGTAGTAGTCCTTTCACTTAAACAATCCACCCCTATGTTATACCACCTTAATTGTTTCACATATATTCCTTTCTACTATCTATAATCCGGAGGAGATACATCATACAATCAAATATGTGGGTAGAAAACTAGCTAGATAGACAGGCAAGATTCAATACATGGGCGAAATTCATGTGCCAAACCTCGACCATTCGGAACAGGATCTTCTCCAGTTAGTTATATTTTAGTGGTATTTTTGTCTTTTCACTTTTTGATGAGACAAAAAAATACCTCTCCAATATAACTAACTAGATATTCTCCAGTTCATTTGAACTGAAGAGGACCCTAATCCCGACGATTCAAAGCATAAAAAGAATCTAGATTATCACAATTATTGGTCCTTCTTTTGATTTTATTTTTTATTAAGAGATTGCTATTGCTAGTGCTGAAAATAAGCAAGCCATGAAGTAAGCAAAGAAAGGTTTTATACTCTTATATAGCTGCTAATCCAATTGGACGTGGTCCTAATAATTGACTAACTTTATGTTAAATCATATGAAAGTTAGACCCTTTTTTTTTTGTTGGTATTTCGTATTTAGCTAGACATGAAAATGGAGTGAGTAGCTGGTAATACTTTTATAGGAAAGGAGGGTTTAATTCAATTAATTGTCTTATTTTAATAATATCAAACTTTTCGAACCACTTGGAGGACACCCTTTCTGTCCTTCTTTTTTTCTTTATATATATATATATATATATATGTATTTTTTTTTTTCATTTTTTTCATTTTCTCTTATTGTTTTCATTGGAATTGTGGTTAACTCTGCAATATATATAATCAGGTCTTACCGATCTAATGTTGGTGGTTAAGGATAACTGTACCTTTTAGACCATTAAAAATAAATGAAAATAAAAACCCGTTTTGATGGCTTTTAACAAAAATTTAACATATCAAGAAAAAATACCAAGAGAAAAGTATCCTTAATTCAAATTATTAATAAAGAAATCCCTGATGAATAAAGACAAGTGGATCCCAGCTGCCCCTTCTCATCGAAAACCACACCCAAATTATTACCTACTCGATGATTGCATAATTTGCATGCATGATTGTGATCATTTTCACTATTTCCAGAAAAGTTCCATTTTGTATGTGGGGTCTTTTATATATATATATATATATATATATATATATATATCCACAACAAAAGATTCATCGAAATTGTAAAGAATTCTATGGTATTAAACATCTTCTATATTCATTATTTACTGTTAAGAATATTATATTATGGTTATTTATTTGATATTTATTTTCTTAAATATTATTAGTCTATTAAGTTTACATTTTTTTAGTCTATTAGGTTACATCTCTCTATATAAATAAAAGCCTCTGTATTTATTATCATAACAGAATATATCAATACAATATAGTCCATTGTGTGATTTCGCTCTCTCTATTATTCTTCTGCTTTTATATCTCTCCATTATTCTATCATAATAGTATCAAAGCATTCTAACATGGTATCAGAGTTATTCTAACATGGTATTAGAGCCACTTTTTTTGTGGCCTTCAATAATCGTTTTTTATAGTGTTTTCCTTTTGTTGAATTTTAGTCTTATCGCCCTACATCAAGCGCCACCTAAATTTCTGCTGCCCATAATCTCAAAATCGTGCCAGCCTATAGATTCGGAATTGCCATCGGCCCTCTGACGCGCCGCCATGCGCCTCCGACGCAGGCAGTTCTGCTTGCGCCGTCGCTGCCCTTATAGGAGCTACATGATTCTGCTGCTAACGACAGTTCAGACGCTGCCAAGTACAGATCCAAAGAGATCTGAAGCGTCCAGGCTTTGGTGATGGTGCTCGCACGCGACACCAGAAGGTTCTATCCGTCAGTAAACGAGCCTCCATGCGCGTCCCAAGAGCAGCTTACGCCCTTGCAAGACTCGCCTAAGAATCTGTTCGTTCCTTTACGCGCCTCCACAAAGCTCCAATCACATCCGCGATAGCGCCAATCGATAGATCCGGGCCAGACGAGTTTAGAGCCATCGAGCACAGCCTCATTGGAACAACCACGCGCCGCTCGAAGCTGCTGCAGTTTTGCCCACGAGTTGCCACATTAGCCAGATCACGAAGGTTGCTGGTCCACCTTACAGATCTGGTGCCGCCGGTCAAATAGCCGCCAAGCACGCCGCCATAGGCAGCTCCACGCTCCGAAAAAAGTTTCTGCGCGTGTGCCTCATGCGCAACACGTGCCTCACGCGGCGGCAGCCACTGGCGTGTGCACCTCACGCGCCAGCGCATCTCTTCTTCTCCTACCAACCATGTGTCAACCTCTCAACGCGCCATGTCATCCTTAGGCCATGTCATCCAGCGCCACGTCAGCACATCTGCCACATCATCAGAATGGCCACGTCACCTTCACTACCACATCAGTGCCTCTGCCATGTCAGCACCTTGCCAAAGATGACTTTCCTGTATCGACTTTTGACTTTGACTTTCTACAGTGTTGACTGTTGACTTTGATCGTTCGAAAAGTTATCCAGTGTTTTCCATTCAATTTTTCGTCCTAATTTTAAATTTATGGTCTATTTTTGCTTTTGGCATCTCTATATGGTAGAAAACAAGATTCTTCTCCAAATTTAGGCATTTGTTTTATGCGATTCAAGTCAGTTCATGCATTGTTCAATTCGGTTCCATAGCCTTTTTCGTTAGTGCAGTTCAATCCAATTCATTCTTCTTGCGGTAGGCACTCTCGGGTTAGACTAATCTTTCCTCAGGTCCATGGGTTTTCGGGCCAAAGAAGCCCCTTTCAACCGGCCCACTTATGCCTTGTCAAATGCTGCCACCACTGGTCACTGCAGCCTCTTCTAGGCCATTGATCCATTACTAGTGAGAATTTTTTGGGTTAGACCTTTCTACGATCCAAGAGTTATAGGCATAATTAGCCTCTTTTTCTCCCTACTTAGCTCAACCGACCATGCGAGACGGTCTACTAGTTAGAATTTTTGGGTCAGACTTTAACTCAACCGACAGGCGAGACGGTCCAAGGGTTACAGGCCAAACAAGCCCCTTTTAACCGGCCCTGCTTTCTCTCCGCTCGACCAAACGAGACTAGCTATTTCATTACTAGTATATAGTTTTCAAGTCAAATTACCACCAAGTAAATCAAGCTTCAGCTCAAATACATAGTTCAATTCAGGTAGAATCCACCGGTCTCTAGCAACTTTTATGGCATTACTCTGGCAACTCTTTCGGCACAAGTGACTTTTTCGGCGAATTCATTTTTCTTTTCCTTTTCTTTTACCCAAGCTCAAGTTTACACATTGAGTTTGAAGGGGGATGTTAAGAATATTATGTTATGATTATTTATTTCCTTAAGTATTATTAGTCTACTAGGTTTACCTTTCCTTAGTTTACTACGTTTACATTTCCTTAATCTATTATGTTATTTGCCTTTTTTATAAATAGAGGCCTCTATATTCATTATCATAACATAATATATCAATACAATGTAGTCCATTGTGTGCTTCCACTCTCTTTATTATTCTTCCACTTCTATCTCTCCATTATTCTATCATAGTATCAAAGCATTTTAACATTCTCAAAGGCCCATAAAAATTAAAAACTCCCTAGATCTTCTATATATTCATCTACTATATATAGTGCATGCACATATCATCGATGGGTGATGCTTTGGACAATGCATTAGATGCTCCTTTTCTTTGTTTGATTGTATAGATTGGGGTTGAATGCCTGAGCCGCGTCTCTTCCAATTGGTTTTTTCTTCGCTAACTTTTTATCCTTTCCTTTGTTTGTTTATGTTTCATACAAAACAAAGAATGAAAAAAGAAAAAAGGAGCTTTTTTCATTCTTTGACCCAAAAAAAAAAAAAAAAAAAAAAAACCCTACTTTCTTCTCTCTTCTCTCTTCTGTCTTCACCTCTCTACGTCGCTTTCCAAACCATAAATGGTTTGACATTTAATAGTGCTCATTGATTTCTTCGTCCCACTCTCTCTCTCTCTCTCTCTCTCCCACTCCCTCTTGCATACATTATTTGCATTATAAATACCTCACAAATTCTGTTGAGATGATCATCACCAAGTTTTTCTTCTTGAATCTTGGGAGAATATAGTTGTTGTATGTCGTGGCCATGGTCATGGTGATGATCATGATCATCAAGTTCTTCTTGTTCTTGCTTTTAACTTCTTTTAATAATGGAGTTATTAAAGCTGCTCCTCAAGGCTCTCTTGTCACATATCTTCCAGGCTTTAATGGCAGCTTTCCATCCAAACACTACTCAGGGTATGTCTATGCTCATGCATATATATATATATATATATATATATATATATATATATATATATATATATATATATGATTTGTTCATAGTTATTGTTATGAACATTCTAAAGATCAATATATATTTGGTGATGGTGAAATTGTAGATATATAAGCATAGGTGAAAGTCCTCAGAAGAATCTTTTCTACTACTTTGTTGTTTCTGAAAGAAACCCTTTGAAGGATCCGGTTGTCTTGTGGCTCAATGGTGGACCGGGATGCTCTAGCTTCGATGGCTTCGTCTATGAACATGGTATGTATATATAATATATATGCCTAGCTAGCTCATACCCATGAACATACATGGAGGTTACCGGCCCGTTAAATCATCATTTATTCTAAAAAATTCAAGTTGATAGCTAAAAAAGTGTTGATTTTGATCATTTAATTTATTGGAGGTGAGCGACAGTGACAAGATTGAAACTTAGAATATTTTTCTTTATACTATATTAGATAATGATTATTCCAAAATCTTTTATTTGATAGAAAAATATTGATTTTATTCATTTAATTAATATTCTAATACTTGACTATTAATGTTTTATATAACAACCTTGTTATATATATATATATTTGAGAAATTTCGTTATCATCTTCATTTTTCTAATTGCAAAGTTTACTTCACAAAGAAGCAAGTTAGATGAGTCAACTTCGTTGACAGCTAGGGAAAAGAAGCTCAATTTGTTATTTCTCTATTATTTTTTTTTTTTTCATTTATATATGACTTTCAATTAAAGTTCTCTTAAAACCTAATACATTAATTATAATTAAGCAATAGATTTGAAGTTTTTTTTTTTTTTTTTTTTTTTAAAAAAAAATTCCAACCGAAAGAACAAACCACTTAAACAGAAAAGAAACAAAAGCCAACCCTAAAGGAGATAGGAGGGGGGATGCACAAAGCATATGTTTGTCCCAGGGTGGGCGTCGACGACGTCGTGACTCGTGTCTGCAGCTGCTTTGTGCCTCCTACAAAACTAAAAGCAACTTAAAATTAATTAAAATATTTAAATTTGAATCTGCTTCAAATGAAATGGGACAATTTTTTTGTGAAATTCTTTAAGAGAAATTTCATTTAACCCCTCTGAATTGTCATCACATTTGCAATATTGTCTTTTCTAAAGTTCAATTTCCCTCAATTTAATGTATCCATCTTTCAATTGTTTGCAATCTCACCCATCCGTTAATTTTTCTCAAAATACCCCCATTTGTTTTAAGAAAAAGAATTAAAGTGTTGGCCCGAATTTAACAATATTTGCCTAAACACAGGCCCATGCCTCAATCTTTGTGAAAAAAGTTTTAAATACTTTTTCTAAAAAAAAAAAGCGGTTATTTTAGGAATTTTGTTGGGATTTAATAGAAAATTGAAAAAAAAAAAAATTAAAAGTTTGATACACTAAAGTGAGAAGTTTTGAATTTTATGAAGTACATTGCAAAATTGGTGACAATTCAGAGGGAATAAGTGAAGCTTTTCTTGAGGGGGGGAGTGTTTTCAAATATTTTATCGGCAAACACTCATTAATTTGTGAGGCATGCTATCGGTCCTCCCTATTTGGGTGTCACAAATTCAATAGTAAATTAAACATGAGATGATTAACGGAAAGGGAAATAATGATCTAGAGCATGTTTAGGATTGCGTTTGAGAAATAGAGTTTTTAAGTCAAAAAGAGCTTTTGGACAAAAACTTCATTTTTAAGCTTTTACCAAAAGTGTTTTTTTTTTTTTTTTCTTCATTTTTTGACTTTTTAGATTCTTAAAAGTGCTTTTAATTTTTTTATCAAACGAATAATTTTTTTTTTTTTTTTTTTCGAATAGACTTTAAGCCACTCAAACCCAATCTCAAAAAAACTCATAGCTATACTTTAAGATTGATGTGCAATTCCAAACGCATTTAGTGCCATGGGGGCATCATGTCTAATTTGCGCGGAGTCATCTTTTGCATGTGACAAAGCTGATAGGGACTTATAAATATTAAAAATTAAACGTTTTAGCTGCTTTACATTGAAAGGCACTTTCCACAGAATCTTTGGTTTTCAATATGGAGACCCAAACTTTATTTTCAACTCTAACTAGTAGCCTTTTTGCAATTATAATTTTAAATTTTTAGTGTTTATAATGTGAGTCGATCGGAAATTACGCCTCACAGTAATTTAGCTATTTTTCTATTTAAAATGACTAATCAAAATTTACTTTTGTTAGTTTAGCTAACCAATTTCCAAAACTTCATCTATTAGCTTATCGAAACTTTTTTCTAATTTATTAAAAAACAAATTAGACAACCAATCACCCCGCCCCGAATTCCACTTTTCTTCAAACTTTTTCTACTTTTCGTTTCTTTTCACACTGTTTCTCAACAACCAAAACCACATACTACTCTAACTCCAAAACCACCCGTATTTCTTTGTATTTATTTTTTATATTGCTTCCGTCATATTTCCGCATCATCGTTAATTACTTCAACAACCCCCAACAAACTCTAGCCCCTCCAACTGCCTCTATGGCGCCACCGCCTCAGCATGTATTTCCACCGCATAAACCACCAGTACAAACACAAAAAACTGGTCCACGGCCACCAAAAAAACCAAAAAAAAAGCTTTTAAAAGGTTTGGTTTTAGCAAAAAGTGAAAGATGGCTAATCCACTATGAATGTTCCTTTATTTAGCATTAATGGGCTTTCCTTATGGAAAACTCAAATGCTATATTCTTTAAGGGCCAAAACTCCAAATAATTACACCTTTACTCAACCCTCTAATTATAGACTTTATAGTAGAAGAAATGTTTGGTTTCATTATTCTATACATTTTTTGTCCATCTTCACAGAAGAGATGCATCAATCCACCATAAAAACTGTGAGTCCTACAAATTCAATGATGATTTTTTTTTTCTTTTAAAAAAAAAAAAAATTTGACGAAGAAATGTGTAGGAGAATGACTGTGACGTCCCACATTGTCTGGGCATGGAAAAGATGATGTATTTATATAGAATATACTCTCTCTAAATGGTATGAGGCATTTTGAGAGTAAACCCTAAATGTGCAAAATATTAATCCAAAATATGAAGCTATTTCTTTTCGTTATACTATCTACCTAACATGCATTAAGGACTTGTATTGCTTGATATAATCCATTTTATTTTTCTATTTTTCTATTTTTGCTTGTAAGCTTATTAAGGTAAACCTTCTTTATTTGAATTATTTGTGCATGCAGGACCATTTAATTTTGAAGAAAGAAAGCCAAAAGGAAACCTTCCAAGATTGCATCTTAATCCTTATAGCTGGTCCAAGGTTTACAAAATTAATTAATTTGTTTCTCTCTTGATTATATCATTCATTTGCCTTGTTTCTTTCACAATTCATAAATACTAGTTAGCCTTTTAAGTGACCATTTTTTTTCATTATAATTTTATTTGCTTATTATTTTTTATTTGAACAATAATAGTACTTGACCTATAAATATTAGGGGTAATTTCACTAAATACTCCTAAACTTCTACCCGATTTGACATATCCCCTGAAACTTTTAAATCTCTCAATTTGGATCCCTGAACTTTCAATTGCTCTTAATTTGGACCCCTCCATCAGATTTAAAACGTTAAAAGTGAGACAATGATGTTTATACCCCTGACTTTTTAAAAAAAATTCAAATTTACCCTTACTACGAAATAAAAAAAAATAAAAAAATAATAAATAATAAAAAATAAAATCTAGCTGTGACCTACGGCTAGGTCTGGCTAGGACCCAACCGTGGGTCTACAGACCCATGTTGGGTCTCTGGCTGAGACCCATGTGGGTCTGCAGACCCACGGTGGGTCTCTGGCCGAGACCCACATGGGTCTCAGGCTAGACCAGCATGGGTCTTAGCCAAAAACCTACCGTGGGTCTGGCTGACCCACGGTGGGTCTACTGACCGAGACCCAGTGTGGGTCATGGCCAGACCCACGTGGTCTTTTTTCTTTTTATTTTTTGCATTTTTTTTTTAAAAAAAAAAAACGAAAATCAGGGGTATTTTAGTATTTTTAGGGTTTGCCGTTAAAGGTTAACGGCTAAATCTGACGGAGGGGTCCAAATTGGTTGCAATTGGAAGTTCAGGGGACCAAATTGAGAGATTTTGAAGTTTTGGAGGGGGAGTTGTCAAATCAGGTGGAAGTTCAGGGGTCTCTAGTGAAGTTACCCCTAAATATTAAGATGCCAAAAAACTACTATTTAGATTTCTCATATATTTTGATTTATGCTTATATGTAATTATATATTATACAATTATTCTAAATATACATTAAAGGGATACTTGTTCATTTTTTACTGCTACTTATCATGAGTAATGCTAGGTACCATCTTCTTATCCTCTTAAAATTTTCTTAAAGCTGATGTGGCTTTTAAAATCACCATTAAATTTTAGATGAATGATACTTGAATTTTGATCTAATGGTGATTTTGAAAGCCACATCAGCTTTAAGAAGATTTTAGAAGAATAAAAAGATGGTACCTAACATTAATTCTAAACTCTTCTCTTTATATATATATATATATATAAGAAATTTTATTTTTTGTTCTTTTGTCGAACTCCGGTTCAACTTCATCTATATATATATTTTTTTCAAATTTATTATTAAATCTGTAGGACTAACATGTAATTAATTAAATATATAAATATGTAGGCTTATCAACATTGATTGGACACCAGATAAATTTGATTTACAATTCTGCAGTAATTTTATATTCCGTCTATGATCTTTTTTTTTTTTTTAATTTCACCCTGACATTAATTTATTATAACTCTTTTACATAATAATATTCTGATCAGGTTTCCAACATAATTTACTTGGATTCACCTGCTGGTGTTGGATTCTCTTACTGGAAAAATTCAAGCCAACACATAACTGGAGACGTGGAAACTGCCTCTGATACACACACTTTCCTTCTCCAGGCAATCTCTATCCCAATTTAAATATCTCATTTTCTATGTTTAATGTCCCAATATATATATATATATATATATATATATATATATATGTGTGTGTGTGTGTGTTGAAAGCTCTAACTCTTCTATTTTTGGTACTATTCCCACTTTTTTCAAAAGATTAATATTATATATCACTTTTTATTTTCCCAACAATGATGAAGTGATCGTCCCAACAAACTTTTGAAATTTTTTATTTTAACGAGTGTTGATCCAATGGTTGGTTGAGTGTATGTTATCAACATTTTAAGATAGTTATAGGATAAAAATGTAGATTCTAGCATTATTCTTTTTAGTAAGATATATGTTAGATACCATAATTCTATTCAACTTTCATCTAATATTAATGATGACGTTATACTCCCAACTAACCCTTAATTAATAAAATAAAATATTGAATTAAAATTTTTTTTTTTTCAATTTGGGAGAATATTGCAATTTTTTCATAGTTCGTGAATATTTATGCAATCTTTAGTTTAGGAGAAACACTACAAATTTGAATATTAGTTTAAAGGAGAACATAAGTTGAGTCACGACTAGTATATGGTAAAAAAAATATTTTTAGAAAGATTATTATCATTTTATTAATAATTGTGTCACTTCAAACGAAGAATAATACTTGACAATCTTGTTTAAAATAATTCAAAGAGCAACACCTGAGTAGGTGTAGTTACTATTTAAATTGGGTTTGTTTCGAACTAAAATAATTTCTAAAAAAAAATAGTTTTAGGAAAAATTATTAATTTTCCAATTTGATTAAGATCTTGAAAAAATATTCAAAAAATTTTCATTGTTTGGTTGGTACAAAGAATAATATGTCATTTTAACTGAAAATTAATCAAAAATTGTAAGGAGTGGAGGCAATTGAAGAGGTCAGGAGCAAAGCCGATAGTGGATGGCTTAGGGGAGGACCAACCAGCTATGTTTCACTTTAGGGGTGTGACGCCCCACACTGTCTGGGTATGGAAAAGATGATGTATTTATATGAAATATATTATTTCTAAATGATATGAAGCCTTTTGGGGTAAACCCAATAATAAAACCGTGTGGGCTAAGCCAAAAGCGGACAATATCATACCACTTGGAACATGGGTGTTACATTTGTAACGACATACGAAAAAGCGCTAGCCACATTTGCGCTATTACCCCAAAAGAACTAGTTAATTTGGAGCTTTCCTAGAATTCATTATAAAGCAGAATTTCACCGAGTAACTAGGCAATGTAAGACTTAACACTCATGACTATCTTTATAAACCATCTACTCTATGTGGGCTTCTTCTCATCTTCCCAATATGAGACCGTGGAGTTACAAACTCCCCCTTTTTAATTTATGACGTCCTCGTCAGGGGTACGTCATGCAGTGCTCCAGTACCATATGACATAACGTTACTAGGTGGCTTTGATACCATTTGTAATGACCTAAAAAAAAGCGTTAGCCACATTTACGCTATCACCCCAAAATGATTAGTCAATTTAGAGTTTCTCTAGAATTCATTATAAAGCTCAGTTTTACTTGGTAACTAGGTATTGTGGAACTTGGCACTCATGACTATTTTTATAAACCACAATCTATGTGGGCTTTTTCTCATTTTCCTAATATGGGATCGGGGTATTACAAATTCTCCCTCTTAAATCCCTAACGTTCTCGTCATGACCAAGGACCACATCATGCAGTGCTCCAGTACCACATGACCTGACGTTACTAGGTGGCTCTGATACCATTTGTAACGACCCTGGGAAAAGCGCTAGTCACATCTCCGCTATTACCCCAAAATGACTAGTCAATTTGGAGGTTTATAAAGTTCAGTTTTACCTAGTAACTAGGCAATGTAGGACTTAGCACCCAAAACTATCTTTATAAACCACCCACTCTATGTTGGCTTCTTCTCATCTTCCCAATATAGGACCGAAGTGTTACAAAGGGTGAGGTCAAGGTAGGGTTGAGGGGTTGGGATGGGATAGGGGGATGACAGACGAAAGGCAGAGGGGTGGTACCCACAGTGGCGAGAAAGGCAATTGGGTTTCTTTCCGGGGACAATGGTGTTGCGGTTAAGTGAGCGGGTGGGCAAGTCTCGCTTTATGACAAATTTGTTGCTAATTAACTCAGAAATTATTTTTTATTCACTAATATACTCTCTGTTTGGATAAAATATTAAAATATATATATATTATGAAAAATAATTAAATCAACTTTTGAGTAGATTTTAAATTTTTAATGTAACAATTTTATTGTTTTGCAAGCAGTGGTTTAAGCAATTTCCAGAGTTCCTTCCAAATCCATTTTATATCTCAGGGGAGTCTTATGCCGGAATTTATGTGCCCACTCTTGCTTCCGAAGTAGTAAAAGGTATTAATTAACCATTCTCTTTTCTTTATTATTATTTTAGATAAATATTTACTTGGACTATTAATTTTCCAAATTTAATTATAAATTTTTCTTTCAGGAATTAAAAATCACGCAGAGCCCATTATCAATTTCAAGGTATGTCACTTTTGGGATTTTCCATTTTTAAAGACTAATAATAATAATAATAGGCTAAATTTGATTTTTTTTTATTAAAATAATTTATAAAAAAAATTCATGTAGGGTTACATGGTGGGGAATGGAGTGACAGATGAAAGATTTGATGGCAATGCTCTTGTACCATTTGCACATGGAATGGGCCTTATCTCAGACAATATATATAAGGTACGTGGGTAATTAGAAAAAAAAAAGGTACGTGGGTGAAAATAATTAATATTGGTAATTTAAAACCTACAATATTAATAATTAAAAGAAAATATTATTACAATAATATACTATTTCCCATTACTTAAAAACCCATTAATTGAGGCAATGCACAATGATCTTTGCAGAAAGTTGAAGCTGCTTGTAAAGGGAACTACTATGACTCTCAAGAGAATTCTTGCTATCTAAGCCTTGAACTAGTTAGTGAGGTGAGATGGTTTTCTAAAAGATCTGGTTTTCCTAGACTTTAAAATTGCCATGTGTTCATTGAACATGTAAGAAACACACGTTTCTTTAATAGCGTTAAAAGAGTTGGAAGAAATTTTATTAAAAAAGTATGTGTTTTGAGGAACACATGCAATTTTATAAACTATGTCGAAAAATTTTCTTCAGCCTAATTTAGAGAAAAACTCGGTCCATTTCTAAATGCACATAGAATATCTTTCACTAGGCAATTAAGATCAAGTAATGTTTGACACTACATTTTTATCCTATAAAGAGAAATGTTACACATATTTTTTACTCCTATACTCCCTGATGTGACACTAAGACTCATAATTTGATTCAAAATTCAATTATGATCCATCTAAAATCTAATAGTAATTTTTAGTGTCACGTCAGGGAATGTGAGAGTGGGAGTTTCAATAGCGTATAAATATCTCACAATATTGACATAGCAGTTCTAAACAATGTTTAGTTGGGACTATTAAAACAGCATTGTAGAATATCTTTGAAATAAAAAACCGGTTTTTAGCATTTTTTTTTTCTTTCTTATGGTATTCAAAAAGTGAAATAATAAAGAAATATTGAAGATTTTTTTTTTCTAATAAAAAATATTGAAGTTTGAAATGCAATGGAAACAAATATTATTACTAGTTAGATTAATAATTTAGCCTTTTTTTTTTAATTTTTTTTATTTTATAGGCTCTTAGTGGGCTAAACATATATGACATACTTGAGCCTTGCTACTACGAGATGGGAACAGAGCAAAAGGACAAAGTTGGAAACACGAGTAATTTACCTCAAAGCTTCCAACAACTAGGGGCAACTGAGAGGCCTCTGGGCGTCAGAAAAAGAATGTTTGGGCGTGCTTGGCCCATGAGGGCACCTGTCATAGATGGCATTGTACAATTATGGCCCCAAATTGCTGAAAGAATCAGCATTCCTTGCGTTGTAAGCTATATATTTTGTGCATATTTATATATTTTAAAGATTTTTTTTTTTAATTCTTTTAGGAAAAGCATTTTATTGATCGATAATCTCTGCAAGTGTAGGACGACCAAGTTGCAACTTTGTGGCTGAGCCAGGAAGCGGTCAGGAAAGCAATTCATGCGAAGCCGGTATCGTAATTAGTGTTATAATATAAATTAAAGGAAAATTTTCACTTAATTCTCCTTTAACTGTCACCACTTTTGGAATATCTCTCTTAATGTTCAATTTCTCTCAATTTAATGTATCAATCTTTCAATTGTTTTCAATGTCACCCATTCATTAGGATTTTTTGTTAATTCCTAACTGAGGGGTGTTAAAATTTTCAAAATACCTCTATTTGTTTTAAGAAAAAAAATGGCAAAGATTAAGGCATTGGTCTGAATTTAATAGTATTTTCAAAAATACTAATGCCTCAATCTTTACAATAATTTTAAATATTTTTTCCAAAAAAAAAAATTGGGAGTATTTTGAAAATTTTGTTGGGATTTAACAAAAAATCTTAACAGATGGGGGACATTAAAAAAAAATGGTTAAATTCACTTTACTCCTAAAGTTTCAGGGGTTTTTTAATTCGAACCTCAATGTTTAAAAATTGGCAATGTACCCTCTTAATGTTTAAAAAATTTTCAATTCAGACCTTCCGTTACTAATTTTCATCTAATTGGATGGAAATCATCCTACGTGTGTCTCATGTGGAATTTTGATGTCCTCTATTCCAATTTTGCCATCATTAAAAACCTATGAAATTACGCAATTACCCTCAATTTCATAGGTTTTAATGAGGGTAATTACATAATTTCATAGGTTTTTAATGAGGGCAAAATTATAATAGAGGGCATCAAAATTTCACGTGAGACGCACGTGTGATGATTTCCGTCCAATTAGACGGAAATTAGTAACAGAGGTTTGAATTAAAATTTTTTGAAACATTACAGGGTGCATTGCCAATTTTTAAACGTTAATGATTTGAATTGAAAAATCTCTGAAATTTCAGGAAGGCAAAGTGAATTTTTTAAAAAAATTTAAAGTTCGATATACTCAATTAAGAAATTTTAAACTTTATGGGGGATATTGAAAAAGAGTGGCAATTCAAAAGAAGTAAATAAAATTTTTCTAAATTAAATGATTAATTTTTTTAAATTTTTTTTTATTATTATTGCTAAAGTTATAGTTGAAATCCAAAACCGAAACAAAAACAAAAACATTGACAGGAAAGTGTGACGGGTCCTTGGGTGTTGTGCACTCGTGGAATACACTATCGTCACGACACTGGAAGCATGATCCCTTACCATCGGAATTTAACCCTCCAAGGATATCGAGCACTTATTTTCAGGTATAACACTTGGATTTTTTTTTTTTTTTTCTCTAACGAAAATTACATTTAATTTTCTTAAAATTTATTCTTTTTTGCAATCTCCTTTCAAGTTTGAAAACTCTCGATTTAGTATATTGAATTTAAAAAAAAATTACAATCTCACTCCTCCCATTAGGGTTTAAATTAGACCGTCAAATAATAAAATGACTATTATACCCCTGTAAACTTTGTAAAAGTACAAAATTATCCTTAAATTACAATTAATTCTTTTATTAAAAGAAAAACACCTGGGAAAATACAGGGGTATTATCAGAATTTCTCACTCCCCATGTTACGATTTAAATCCTTACAGAAATGTGAGATTATAAATTTTGTAAAATTCGATACATTAAATTGCAAAAAACAATAAAAGTTTAGGGGTTAAGTTTTTTTTTTTTTGATTGGAATATCTTTGACAGATCCTTCTGCTATTGTGCTTCTTGAAGATATCATTAATCAGAATAATAGAATTACATGGCATAAAATTTCAAATATGAGTTTAATTAGTTTAGTTTTGTTTGTTTTACGAATTTTGAATTCCATTGAAATTGGTAAAAGAGCAAATCATGAAGACCTTATTTTCTCCAAGCAATCCAATCGACTCTTAAATTGGTTGGTTAATTTTGCATGCAGCGGAGACCATGATATGTGCGTACCATTTACTGGGACTCAGGCTTGGACTGCATCACTCGGATATAAAATTTTGGATGAATGGAGGGCTTGGGTCACTAACGCCCAAGTTTCCGGGTAAAATTCACTCCTTACACTCCGTTTGTTTCAACGTAAAATATTTCTGATAAAAGCAAAAAACAGAAAATGTGTTGAGGACGGAAACAACTAAATACCAGAAAAAACAATATTTTGTTTGGAAAAAAAAAATGCTTAATATCAGAAACAGTTTTACGTCGAAACAAACAAAATTTAACCGAAAATAATCTTCATTTTTTTTTTTTTTGGATGCATTTTTGTTGCAGATACTTACAGCGGTACGAGAATGATCTCACCTTTCTCACAGTCAAGGTTTGTACTATGTTGTCTGTGAACCATTAAAAATAAAAATAAAAGGTGTTATTTTTAATGTAATAAAAAATTTTCCAAAATTAGTGAGATTTAGTTTGTGTGGTGTAGGGTGCAGGGCACACGGTCCCGGAATACAAGCCACAAGAGGCATTGCAGTTCTATAGCCGTTGGTTGGATGGGAAACCAATATGATTGTAAAATAAATAGAGCAGCTTTATTGCTTGAATTATTTGGATTTCCATTGCTCATACATGAATGGGAGCTTCATTTAAGCATAAATGAAAGAAATAACAAAAGGAGTTGTGTTTAGAAAATAAATGACCAAGAGTTCTGATTGAATATTATGTTTTGTTTATAGGAAAAATTAAAGAGAACTTCTTAGTAAAAACCTAATTTTCGAGCTTCTTCCGTTTTTTTAGAGTATATTTGGATTGCGGTGAGAAATAGAGTTTTTAAAGCTAAAAATAGGATTTTAGAAAAAGTTTCATTTTTAAAATTTTTCCTAAAACTAAGTTTTAATCATTTTTTAGGGTAAAAGAGTCAAAGAAATATGTTTGAAGTTTTTTATTAAACATACTAGCTTTATATTTAGCACAACTTTTTAAGCTCCTAGCAGTGTAATCCCAACTTGGAACAAAAAAGTTTAAAATGTAAATTTTAATTTTTTTACCAAACATACCCGATTTGCCAGGCTGTAAAAAATATTTTTTAAACGCAATTCCGAACAAGTTCTAATCGAATGGTAGGCAACGTGGCAGGGAAGTCGCTTTCGGCTACAAAAGATATGGACAAACATATTGAGTGGAAAGCTTCAAAAAGTCATAATTGTAGGCCAGCAACTTTTTGAATCTGTTTTCTATCTCAAATTAGCAACTTGGAAAGTGCGTATTCTATTTGGTCAAGTAATTTAAACCACAAAAAAAAAAATAATAATAAATAAATAAAGGGAAAGATTTTCTTGCAAGTGCATGAGCCATATGCTGTTAAGATCAGTCCACATCGGAACACGACCAGAGAAAGACAATCAAACACCAGACCACTCAGGTTGCACTTAGAAAGAGGATGCTTTATTATCACAAAATTATTATCCACATTACAATTACCAACAAATCACACATCAAATTTCAGAAAATAAAATAATGAAAATTGATGGGAGAGCTGGATTTTACAAAAATTCCAATTCCACCCACTACAGAGAGAAGCAATTTTCCCCAGAAGCGCTAATATAGCAGGGCCACCTCTCCAGTTCAAATTTAACATTGATGGCCCAGCACATCTTTTTCCTTTTCTGTAGAAATTTAAAAACTAAACAGAAACAAGGAAAAAGAAAAATAGAATAAAATTAATTATGTATTTCCAAAACAAGGGTAACAGCCTTTCATCCTTTCCGTGCCTTCTTCTCTTCCTTTCCTGGCACAAACCTAGGCAGATTCAACAATGTGTTCACACGGGAAACCCCTTCTAGGGCAGACCAGTCTTTTCCCACGTCGGTATGCATTTCCTCCTCCTCTGAGGCAACTCCATTGCTTCCTTCTTGCAGAGCATTACCCGTTCGGACAGTTCCTGAACGGTCCAAACCGGTTGGTCCAGAGAGATCTTCTTTCTCACTGCACGTCGCAACCTGCTCCACAGAAGTAAGCTGCTCTTTTATCGTGGCATTCGAAGCGGTATACGAGCTGTTCGTGTCAAGAAAGAGGCAAACTACAGCACAATCATCGATTTTGGATGTTGGATATTTGTATCTCCAAGCTCGAACTGCTGACTCAACCAGGAACCGAGCCGCAGAGGAACGTGCTGGGGCTGATGCTATAATGTCTACCACCTCTTTGTTTGATAGCACATCCCAAACCTGTTGAAAAAAAAAAAGCGACTTTGATTTTTATTTGAAACTAGAAATAGATATCAAAAGGCAGGAAAAACAAAGAACTAATCCACTTAATAAAGCAAATGCCAAAAGGATTATTAGTTGGCTCTCCTACCCCATCTGTAGCCAAGACAATAAATTCATCCTTCTCCGTGAGGCGCCGATAGGATATGTCAGGTACAGAGATCAGACCAAAATCCTTTAGGCAGAAATCTCCAAAAGCACGTGCCATGGCAAGGCCAGGGGAGTCGTTGTTTGGCAGCCAGACTCGAGCAACCTCAGGTTCATCATGAAGAGCAAAAACACGCCCTTTACACTTCCGGATTCTCTCAGCTTCCGCTGTAAATGGAAATAAAAGTAGAAAAAGACTTGAGCAAGAAGTTGACAACAAGAAAAAAACAGATAAACCAACATCAAACTAAAAAAAAGCAACAAAGCAAGACTAAAATTGATCCCTATATTCTTTCCTTTGTATTTCCTGTTCAAGATTCAAGGTAAATGGAAAAACTTAACCTATATATCAAGAAAGTCAAATCACTCATAAAAGACAATGGACAAACAATAAATATGCAAGCCACTTATCGTGATATCCAAAACCAACAAATTCTATTTACCAAGGAGTTTCTTCAGTTTATCATTGACTCGATGTTACCATCCAAGCCTAGTGCCATATGTTTGTCTCTTGCCAAACAACCACACAATACCACTACGCCAAATCAACCCAGATTAAACGTATCCTACTAATTAAAGAGCTTGTACATTTTCTCCCAGAGTTCCAACCCTGAGCTTAAAGGCCATTCCCATCTGAATCATATATTTAATAGTTACTGTTAGGTCCATTACAGAACTCACTGATGCAGTCATGGGTGTCTTATGCATGTCTCTTCGGTCAACACCCATCAGGGCTAATATTAAATTTTACCCAACTCTTTCATAGATTTGACCTTTGCAATCTTACAACATGTTCCTTAACATCCTCAATAATGATCAACACATTCTACTTTGTCCACTATTTGGAACAGTTTCATGCTTTGGACTTTTATCACATGATAGGATATTTTTGCTAATAAAGCACTGCTATTCTATATATTGAAAAATAAAAGAAACGAAATTGATGAAAGAAGAGAGGAACTCAAATAAAAACCTGTTTTAACCCTAAGCACTCATAATATAAGCTTTGAAACCATATAAGGACATATTGGCCCGACTTCTGCTACTAAAGCACTTCTCACTTCAATCATGTTGCACTTTGGCCCCACTCATGAAAAGCTCTTACATTGCCAAAACTGAAATTATTCTAAAGACAGCAACTTCACCATTCCTCGGAGGCTGCATTATCAATCAACAAACAACACAAAAAGGATCTAAAGGATAAACAAATCTGTGATGGTAAAGTTTGGAGAAGTTCTACAGCAGGTTTCTTCCGAATGATAAGGCTACCAAATGAGGCCTTTATCTTACTGTGAAGTCTCAAGATGCAGCCTTCCTAGTTCAAATAGTAAGAATAGCTTCTGCAACAGATGGAATTCCCTTCAGTTTTTTTTTTTTTTTGGAGGGGGGCTGCCAAAAAGCAATTCAACATTTCTTTTTCATCTTCACACATGGGTGAAAGGTGACCTCAAGACACCAAGTCCTTATATTTCCCATGGAACGAGGCGGCAGAAAAGTAATGCTACAGATCTCCCCCATTATTCCCCCTCCCATCCCCCAAAGCCTATGTGGCATGGTCCCCATAGCATTTGGTGCATGGAGATTGATATTTTTACTGGAAAAACCACGTCACATAGCCTTGGGGATAGGAAAGGGATAAAGGAGTGATGAATAGAATGACTCGACAGCAGAAAGGTCCTCAACTGAATGAAGGAGCCAATTTCTAAACATAGTACACTATGAACTCCAATTGTAACTTAAAACTAACAAAGTCAAATTTAATTCAATTGTTTTCCAAAAAATGATATTTATAAGTTATTATTGTTTTACAAAATTTGCGATTTCTTTCTTACTTTCTTTCTCTCTTTTTTTGCTATCTCTCTTCAAGTTTTCTCTCTCTACACTTGCTTTCTGTGAATTTCTCTCTTCACCCATTTTATTTTTTGTGTTGTGCTAACGTTCTTAAGGTGGCCTTTTTGTGCGAAGCTGTAAATTCTGCGGCTCTCTTTTTGTTGGCATTCTATGTGGCAAGGCCTTGTTTGTGCCAATTGTTTTTCCTTCCGTTTGAAGTTTGATTATTATAAGCTTGATTTGCTAAAGAATCACTGGTTGAAGTGATTTCGTTCCTTTTTTTTTTTTGATAAGTAATTGATATACATAAAAAGCGCAAAGGGGCGCAACCCACATACACGGGAAGTATAAACAGAGAGCGCCTAAGAGGGAGAGAAATGAAAGAGAAAATCAGAAAAGCTAATTACTAATGGAGCTAGCCAAGCGGCTGTCCAAGAGTAAAGTGTAAAGAAGAAAAAATGAGTCAATTCCTCTATAGTCCTAATAGAATTTTCAAAACATCTAGCATTTCTTTCCTTCCAAATACACCACATAAGACACAGAGGGATCATTTTCCACACAACCGCGCTTCGGGATCGTCCTCCCGACCACCAGCTATCGAACAAGTCCCTCACCCTTAAGGGGATTATAGTCTATGGCTTTTGTGAATAGTTGGGGTCTGTGGGTTTGTGAAGATTTAAGGGGTTTGTTTTGGAGATTTGCTATTGCATGTTAGACATGGGGAAAAAGCAGTATCTGCAATAGATCTTACTACATGGCTTTGCTCTTTTATGCTACATGCCCTTTTTAGCCTTTTAGTACTTTTGTGATTAAAAATTTTGGTTAAGAGGTGGTGGAGAATTTTTCATGCTTCAACCCCGAAATAGTTGCAAAAAGTACCTTTTGTGAATGGTGGATTGAAACTTTTGAGAATTGAATTCTGATTTCGATTATTGTTTTACAAAATGAAATGAAGATAAGATTGAATATTTTGCTATATGTTTTTGTTATAGAGGTAAAAGAAATAATTGAGGTGTAAAGAGATTTTGACCGAAATAAAAGAGTTTTCATAATAAGAAAGAAAACAAAATTTTTTTGAGCTATATTTAAATTTGATACATAGTAAAGAGGAAGAACAATTGGGCTATAGAGTACATGTTAAGAAACCTCCCATTTAAAAGTTAGAAGGAAAAGTGTTGGAGAGAGAGAACAATTACCATGGGAATTGATTTGAATTAAAACAAGGATTTAAAAAAATAAAAAAATAAAAAATAAAAATAAAAATAAAAATAAAAATAAAAATAAAAGTAAAAATCCCTAGACAGAGAGAGAGAGAGAAAGAGAGAGAGAGAGAGAAGTTAAAAGGGTTGGGGCAAGATAGATTCCTGGAATGGTCCAAAAAAAAGTATGAATAGGAAACAGGAAGAAGGGTTGCAGTCCTTACATTTTTATCTTTCTGCTTACTTGAAGAGATTCACTCAACCAACTTTCCATGACTCAAGTGCCCAAGACTTTTTTTTTATTATTACTTACACAAACCAAAGTAGCCAACTGGACAGAATTGTTCTGTTCAACTTTAAACATAGTTTCTTCAGGGACGCCAATTCCATCTATAAAATAGGGAATTTTACCAAGGCTCTCACCAAAAGTGCCTAGGACTTTATGCAAGGCACTCCCGTAGGCCCTAAAGGCAAGTGCCTAACCGAAGGCGCCTTGACTTTTAACCTTTAGAGTCGCCTTGGTAGGACCTCATTTCACCAAAGCTCATCACCTTTGACAACAGACACACCACCCCCCCCCCCCCCCCCCCCCCCCCCACCCAAAAAAGAATAATAATGAAAATCAGGGGTCTGCCTTCTACAATCTCTATAGCTCTAGATTACAATCATAAATGGGAGAGTAACCCAAAAAGAAACTCTAAATCAAGATAAACTTTAGTTCATGTCTAAAATATATATCAGATATTTCAAGCGACCACAAAGAACGTGATAATGTACAAGTGTTGAATCAAATGTACTAGTAGAGACGAACTTTGAGAGAGAGAGAGAGAGAGAGAGAGAGAAAGAGAGACCTGGAAGATTTGGTTTGAGATCCACAGTCAACTGAACTGAAGTTAGAGAATCATCTTTGTCTCTCGTACCCAATACTGCTCTGGAGTCCCCAACATTTCCAATGACAAGATCCCGACCCTGAAAAAGCAGCCAATGCGCTCATGAGCATGAAGGATATGTCAGAAAATATAAATATGAAAACAAGTTTCCAATGGTGATGAGAGGAAAACCTGCTTAACCAGAGTTACTGCTGTTGTCCCACTACAGAAGCAATCAATACCAGGATGCAATCTCAGTTCCCTGTCCATGACTCTAAAAGCCTTCAGAAATGACTCCTTGAGAATCTGAAAGATCTCAGGATGCTTATCTGCTTCCTCATGATCAATGGAAGCCCTGGATTCTTCATCCGCAGATATGAAGGGAGTATCTTCAGAGTTCATGCTTCCAGCTGTATTAAGGCTGATCTCTTTGAGAACATCCTCACTGGTTATGTTTACTTCCCAGTGGGCACTCAGTCTCAGAGGTAGTGAATCTCTCACTCTCTTTGCAACCATGTGACCATAGGGACCATGGCCATCAAAAACACCACAGAAAATTGTGTCTGTTCTAGAACCAAAATTCTGAAACCCACAGTTCAAGAAAAGTTGGTGAAAGACAGTCCAGCAAGCAAATTGAGATATTAATACTGCTACTAATTTAGGATACAAAGGAAGAAGCATGACGAAAGATATAACATAGCTACTTCTACTGGATATTCTTACTCTGTAGGATAATAACAAGATCAAGAGGTACAGAGAACAATAGAAAAGGCAGTGCCAAAGCAGTAATATTACAAGCCGAATAATGAAGATTATGAAGATGCAGATGTTTCAATTCATCTATTTTTTAAAAAGATTTGAGTTTGATAAATTAAGAAAATACAGAGTGAGATGCTTCCAGTTTCAAAGTGAGTCTCAAGTACGTATCCAATTAGATAAGTACCAAAATGTGTCTTTTCTAAGACATTACGGCAAATAATTGCTCAATAGAGAAGAAATATGCTGAAAGGATACAGTATAACAGATTCGTTTTTTTTAAAAAAAAAAAAAAAATTAGAAGGATGAAATCATCTGATTTCTGACATATATTGCAAACTTCATACACATATTCAACTCAAAAGGGTCTTAATGCCAAGTTTGCCTAAAAAGTGAAAGACACATGAAATGCGCAAAGTAGCCTTTTTTGTTTTCCATAACTAATAAATTTCCCTATGGAATGAAGATGAGCCAAATCTTTTGTTCTGAGACACCGACTCATGATGTCAAATGCGAACTAGGCAAAAAAAACCTCAATTTTGCCAGCATAGAAGTGTGTGGTTTAGTGAAGCAACTAAAAGATTGGATAATATCCAGGAAGAAAAATTAGAGAAACTGCAGATAAACGTGCTGCTTTTTCTTGAACGATAAAGCAGAATTTCCTCTAGCTGAATACATCTGTACAACGTAAAGGCAAACTATGAGGATAAGATAAGAATTGAAAAGCTGCACAAATATCTTGATATAAGATTAATAAATCAGCTAAATATCATCAAAGCTACCGATAATTACACCACAATTCAATTGGCCAGAAAAGCAACAGCAAGAAGAGCATATTCATTAGCATTCTAGTCATAGTATGTTTGATATCCTACACCAGAAACAAAACAAATAAATCTAACTATTACTAAACAACAAAAATTTTGCCCAAAAAGAATCTGTAGCATGTGAAGATGAGGAAGAGCTCACCTCCCAAACAAGCATGGCATCCTGGTTGGTCCCTTTCTTGCCTTGTTGGGTAAACAAAGACGCCGCTTCACTAGACCCATTCAAGAACATCCTCCCCGGAATTCGATGTAGCGGTTCATCCCTCCGAAACTCGAAGGAAGAATTCCGTGAGCCAAGCCTTTTCTTCGAATTCTTTCGCTTCCTGAACCCCACCGCCGGGGACAGCGGCGAACCGGGGATAGGGCTCCTGCTTTCTGCAGACAAGCAGGACCCCATTCTGAGGGCCCTGACTATGC
Organism: Corylus avellana; assembly: GCF_965113065.1. Taxonomy (NCBI): domain Eukaryota; kingdom Viridiplantae; phylum Streptophyta; class Magnoliopsida; order Fagales; family Betulaceae; genus Corylus; species Corylus avellana. The sequence goes on along the minus strand of NC_142490.1, from coordinate 9,387,708 downwards.
TTAATATGCACTCCAGAGGAGCCAAACAATCGCACCCCCTATTCTCAATTGATGGATCCGTCAGAAACCCCTTGGTGAAATCCCACAAACCTCTCCAATTTCACAGCCTCAACTGAAGATAAATCCGCCGATTCACCTTTTAACCTCTTAAATCAAAATTCTTCAGCAAATCGAAGAATTCACAGCCAAATGATCAGATTAACACGCCGATTCGCCCTTTTTTCTCTCGAATCACAATCTACCGGCGGCTTGGCACAGACCCTTCAGAACTCACAGCCTAATTATCATGCCAATCCGCAAATTCACCATTAAAAAGCTCCCCGGTGTGCACCCAAATCCAGAAAACAGAATTCAGCAAGAATCAAAATCGGAATCGAATTCTCCAACCATTCGCAAAAGTTACTTTTTGTAACTGTTTCGGGGTTGAAGCACGAAAAATTGCCCACCACCTTTTTACCAATCTTTTAATCAGAAAAATGACTCAAAAGCGAAAAAGGGCATGTAGTAAGATCTATTGGAGATACCACTTTTTTCCCATGTCTAACATGCAATAACAAATCTCCAAAACAAACCCCTTTCAATCTTTACAAAGCCATCGACTATAATCCCACAATTTTGATCAAAATGAAACCAAATCACTTCAACCAGTGATTCCTTATCAGATCAAGCTTAATTACAATCGAACTGAAAGCAAAAACCAACCAGAATTTGCACAAACTAAGGTAGTCTTGCCGCACAGAATGCCAACCAAAAACAGAGCCGCAGAGTTTACAGCTTCGCACAAAAAGGCTAACCTTAATGAACGTTAGCACAACACAAGAAATGGGTTAAGAGAGAAATTCACAAAAAGCAAGTGTAGAGAGAGATAGAGACAGAGAGCTTGTAGAGAGAGAGAGAGAGTAGAATACGAAAAAACAGAGAAAAGTAAGAAAGTAAGAAAGAAAGAAAGAAATCGCAGCCACCCACAAGAAGAAAGATCGCACAAAACCTGCTCTGCAAGACGTGACCTTCAGAAACTGTGAGAGACAGAGAGAGACAGAGACAGAGGCAGAAAGATTAGAGAGAGAGAGAGAGAGGATTAGAGATAAATGTTGAAGGGATTAGACCTTGTCTGTCACTTTCAGAAATAAGTGGGTTAGGATAAATTGGTAAAAGAGTAAAAACAACATTAAAGGAGGAGTGAAATGCAAAATATAAAATTTATTTTTACTTATTTACTTATTCGGTTGTTTTGTTGTTTTTTAAAGAGAAATTATGAACACTTTCTAATTGGGAGTTGGTTGACTTGACTTGGTTCAGAATCGACGTTGCCTTTTGCCGATTCATTGGCTTCTATTTCTCCTCAGTTTTTTATATTTTTCACCAATGCCCTTTTGTTCTTTGTTTTTCTTTTTTGGTTTTTTTTTTTTCCCTAAGCTTGATTAAGAAAAAAAAATAATTCGCTCAAGTGATGTAAAAAAAAATTACTTCATAGTTGTTTTAATGATCTAGATTTAATTTTACTCTCTTTCATTAAAAATAAATAAAAGAAGTTTGGTAAGCATAATGAGTATTCTATTAAAAAAAATGAATAACTATTCCTGATAATAGAAAAATATAAAATAAAATAGTTATTCATATTCCTATATTTTTTTAAACATATACTCTTATTGAAATCAAATTAAAATTAATAAAATACCCATATTTTTTTAAAATAATAACTAAGGTTTGTCTTTCTTAAGAATGTGGAACTCTAAAGATTGGCAATAGGTTTCGACCACCGACGACCAACAAATTTCAGTGGTCGACTGCAAATTCAGTGCAACCGAAGGCGGATTCTTAACTTATTTCGGTAGCGGATTTGGACTAACCTCAGGGGTGGCCAGTGGCGGTTTCTAGAGAATATAGTCTATTTTTTAAGAAATAATTATTCCCCTAATTGTTTTTAGAAGAATGGGTATTGGAAATTGCTATTCTAAGGCTAAAAAAATATAGCATACTATGAAGTGGTTATTATATTCTATGAATATAATCTTCTTTGCACCAAGCTTACCTTTAAAATTAATTGTGAAATTAGAGATTGTGATGATGTAACCTTCTTAAAATACAAGCGAATTAAAAGTGTAAAAAACGTATTTTATTTTCCTCATTTTCTCACAATCCATATGAACTGGAAAATGATAATAGGTTCGAAATGAATTAAAATCTTTTTCCCTTTCACTATTTTTCTTGTTATAAACATTTTGGTAGGATTTGAATGACAGTTGGCGCAAATAAAACATTCTACCAAACCAAACAACACTTCTCAACAGAAAACTTTAATCATTACTACTTGTAGAATGCCCAAATAAAATTCTCAAACAATAAATAAACACCAAAGTTATTGCCTCTTCAATGACAATTAATGCAACCCATCCCAACATACATTTTACATTATCTAATATATATGCACATTATTTAAAAAATTTAAACAATATTTAATGATTGCTCATGCAGCTTACATATACATTGTTATAGTGTATATATATATATATTTGGCTGAGAAAAGAGACCTTTGCTGAGTCTAAAACGACGTAGTTAGTTTTAGATTTTAATTTGCTAGGAATCTAAAACTGTGTCGATTTAGAATCTGTTTGGAATTGTATTTGAGGGCCTAAAAGTGTCAAAATGGCCAAAATATATTATTGGCAAAAGTTTAAAAATGAAGTTTTTGTCCAAAAAAAAAGTTTTTTTACTTAAAAGCTATATTTTTCAAACCCAATTTCAAACATACTCTTACACTAAAAACTCTCACTGCCGCATAGAAGCCAAAGCCAAATTCATAATTTTTTTATTTTTAATTTTTTTTTTTTTTAAAAAAAAAAAGCCTCATTTTTGAACTTCCTCTATGATGCAGTTTTGAGCTTTTTTTAAAGATCAGAATGACCCCATGAGACAAAGCAAAAGAAAAATAAAAAATAAAAAATTGATGATTATTATTAATGGATAAATTCATTTTTGACAAATAGCTTCCTAATTTTTAAAAAGTGATCAAATACTCCTTGCCATAAGTAAAAAAACAAAAAACAAAAAAACAAAAAAACAAAAAACAAAAAACAAAAAGGAACAAAAACAAATACATCATGTTGCTAAAAAAGTTTGCAGAAATTTGTTAATGTGTCACATTGGTACCAAATAATAGTGTGACACTTAAAAATAAAATATTTAAAAATTACTAATAATATTAAAGAAATAATTTTAAAAATGAAATATTATATATATATATATATATATATATATGATGTGGCCATACCACCCCTGTGCATTTCTTTTCTTTTTCTTCTTTCATTTTTTATTTTTATATTTTTTTTTATTGAAAGTACCACGTTTTACACTATGACACTATAACGGATCCATCAACTTTTCTAACGATATGAGACCTATTTATTTATTTTAAAAACCCCACAATCTAAGTGCACTACAAAATATACATAGTGAGAGAGAATGTTGTAAAATTTGTCCAATAGAAGAGCTATATATAGCCTATGTGGAGGTAAGAAACCAATGCTCCATGCATTAGTCGATACGGTTGTTACTAGTCATTGCCGAGTAATTTTATAAGTCTTTCTTGTGTCACTCAAAAAATGAAGTAATTTTTAAAATTATTGTTTGATCAAAATTTAATCATAATCAATCACAAGTCCACTGCTAATTAAGCCACGTTATTCTTAAATTAACATACGGACATAAAAAGGACTTCTAACATTACTCGTCATTATCACTAATACCTACCAAGTTATTGAAGTAAGCCACCGAGAAAAGGCCCATGTGGATGCCCTCTATTAATAAGAATGGATGTATCAAATAAACGAAAAATAAATAAATAAGTTGAAAAAGTTAAAAAAAATTACGAATGTACTTTGACATGGGTGTGAATTTAAACAAATGAACCCATGTATACTCCATTTATAATAAATTAAACCCTCTATTTAAATCCAATGTTAATAAGAGTGAAATAACATTATTCATCCCTCATCTTCCTAATTTACATTAAAAATAATAATATTTCATTTTTCGAAAGCTCTCAATCTCATTTGGCCACACTATTCCACCGTCATCGCCTGCCACTTTCAATGATAGATCATAGTTCCAATATTTTCTTTCTGTCATTCTTGTCATCCATGTGATGGGAGTACTTTATACTATCAGAGAAGGATTAAAAAAATTAAAAAATAAAATAAAGCAGGATACTTTAAAAGAGGTAGATCCATCGATTAAAAAAAAACATCGTCTGGTTTTACACAGAAAATAGAAGAAGTATTAGTTATCAGAGTATGATACAAGCCAAGCTAAATGTTAATCATCTTCTACACCCAAAGCCTAGTTTATTTTCTATTGTCAAGATTTTATTTTTCAAATTTAAATGTTAATCACAACGGGCAAGGGCCGACTTGGGCCAAAAAAAAAAAAAAACAAAACAAAAGGGCCAATAACGAGCCAAAATGTAAACAACGAAAAAAAAAAAAAAAAAAAAAAAGGGACGACTATGGGCCAAGGCTAACAATGGGTCAAACCTCAAAAGGGGCCAACTATGGATTGAGGCCACAACAGGCAAAAAATAAGAGAAGGGGCCGACTTGGGCCTGACGAGCCCACTTGGGCCGTTATTAGGTCGGCACACTGAACCTGACTCGCGTCTGATGTGGTCCACTTGGATAGCTTCTTCTTCTTCTTCTTTTTTTTTGGTATTCAAATCTACTGTGGGCAGCTATAGAGTAGGAGTGGTGAGCTTTACTATACGCGGATCAACTGCATGTGTCTATAGTTGTGAGCCTGATTTGGAGGGTGCAATCTGGTGCAACATATACAGGTGCACCTGCGGCTGTAATCTGGTGTGGGTGTATGCACCGGAGAGTTTGTGAGCATAGCTGTAGATAGCATCGAACACCGTACACAGTGGGGACTGTAATTGCTAGAATATGTAGATGGCCAGCGTGGTGCGACTGGGGAGTGACATGTAGATGGTGGCGAGGGCCTGGTGATGTGATCTTTTTGTGTACAAAAAATATCAATAATAAAATTAACCACTCGCAATAGGACGAATACTTGTAGGATAAAGCTATATGGAGGGTGTCAAACCTCAATGACTGCATTGGTGTTGTTATCAAGCTTTTCAAGATTAAATATAACTCAATTTAAAAGATGATTGTTTTGATTTGTTTTTATAAAGTAAAAGTAAAAAATATGAGAGATGGATTAGGGGGTTGATTTCTCCACTAACCGCATAACAATGATCAATTATAAATTAATAAAGAAAATCATAATATGCATGATATAGGGCTCGTCTCATTCGAGTAATCAAGAAAATACCATCATTAAGGAATACATATAATCCATCTTCAATTGGCACAGACCGTTCACTTAACCACTAACCACTAAGATGCGGTATGATCCGTCTTCCCTAGGTATGGATCATCTAATTCCTTAATTTGCTACATATAATCAAGAAAATAGTATAACTCATCTTCGATTGGCACAAACTGTCTACCTAAATTACACTAAACTAGGGTGTAGTACAATCCGTTTTCCCTAAGCATGGTCTATCTAACCCTCTTGATCATATGTCAATTAGAACCATTGTATAACAATCATTCATATAATCACAAAAAATATGAAGGCTTGAGTTCAATCAATATAAAAGATTTTCTAAGACAAGATAAGAAATTCATAATGATTGAATATAAACATTAAGATTAATTCTCACAATTATACAACCATCATGCATAATATAGAAAAACCCAAATTAAAATACAATTAAACCATTGTTACTTGGAAATGGCTACATCAACGCCCTATTACAAAGTTAGTTGCTCATCGTGGTGCTGGGATGACCTCCTACCATGAACTTCTCCTCTTCAACTTGTCAGGCCTCTAAGAAGATTATTTATGTTTAAAGCTAAGTGCACCTTCTCTTGAAGCTTAAGAGTCTATTTATAGGGAGCAAACAAGTTATAGAAGCCCTAAGAATCCCAGAAAAATCATACTTCAATCTCCTAGTCAAATTAGGAAGCATTCCTAGTACAAATTGGAATAGGTTTCGTTCGGATTTGTGTTCTTTTTGTGGGACAATTTTGGCATAACAAACATCCGAATTAGGAAAATCCTATTTCACAATGCTTTATATTATTTTGAGTTAGTTTTCCAATGTTACTGGTTTCACCTCAATCCAATACTCATTACAAGCAATATGGTCTTTAGCGACCAAACAAATATCGGCGACACCAAAGTTGTCGCTAATTACTGACTATTAGCGGCAACAATAGTCATTGCTATTGCACCTCATCAGCGGCGACCTTCGGAAGTCGTCGCTGTTAACCCCTTATTAGCAGCGACCATTAGGTTGACGCTAATAAAATTCAATTAGCGGTGACATAATGTCAACGCTATTGAGCGAAAAACAACGGCGACTCCCATAGTCTCCGCTGATGAGGGGTCAATAGCGGCGACTTTAGGGGTCGCCGCTGTTGATATGACAAAAATTAAAAATAAAATAAAAAAAGATTATTAGGTCGCCGCTATTTGGTGGACAACAGCGCCGACGACTATAGTCGCCGTTAATGATGGGTCAATAAAGGCGACTCTATGGTCGCTACTATTGACAAGAGAAAAATAAAAAACAAAAATTAAAAAGTTCATTAGCGGTGACCTAATGTCGCCGCTACTTGGTGGACAATAGCGGCAATAACCATAGTCGCTGCTGATGAGGGGTCAATAGCGGCAACTATGGTGTCGCTGCTATTGACAAGAGAAAAATAAAAAAACAAAACAAAAATTAAAAAGGTCATTAGCGGCGACTCTGATGAGGGGTAAATAGCGGGTCGCCGCTATTGACAAGAGAAAAATAAAAATTAAAAACAAAAATTAAAAAAATGTCATTAGCGACGACATAATGTCGCCGTTATTTTGTCCAAACAGAGGCGACTCTTAAAGTCGCCGTTGATAAGGGGGGAATAGCGGCGACTATTGGGGCACCGCTATTTACAAGAAAAAAAAATTAAAAAATAAATAAATAAATTTTAGGCGATGCTATTGACCCTACATATATAATAGAAAAAAAAAAAAAAGTTATTTCCCAAAAATTTACCTTCGATACCTCTGATAATATGTCATTATTTCTTTTATACTAATTATTGGTGAATTTTTTATTCTTATTTTTTTTTCCATTTTCTATTCTTATTTTATATAAAAAATAAATAAATATTTATTTATTTCTTTCTTTCTTTTAAATAAAACAAATTTTCCTATTAAATTAAAACACTTAGAAAAATTAATTATTATTATTATTATTTTTTAATATTATTATTGAAGTTTTCTATTTATTATTCTTATTTAAATGTTTGATTGATCATGATATGATCAAATGTTCGATCAAACATCCGATCGATTCTAATGAATTAGTTCGATTGATCGTGATAAGATCAAATGTTTGATCGAATATCCGATCGATCCTAGTGAATTAGTTCAATTGATCGTGATATGATCAAATGTTCGATCAAACATCCGATTGATCCTAATGAATTAGTTCGATTGATCGTAATAGGGTTAAATGTTCGATTGATCGTGATAGGATTAAATGTTCGATCAAACATCTGATCAATCCTAGTGAATTAGTTCGATTGATCGTGATAGGATCAAATGATCGATCAAACATCCGATCGATCCTAATGAATTAGTTCGATTGATAGTAATCTTAAGGTTGTGGTGCTAAGGACTCAAATAACAATGGGTAAGGTTTTATAGTAATGTTCTTCGGCGTAACAGTTAATTATGTGCATAATGTGCATGCAAAGATTACTAAGGCCATCCCCAATCCCATAGAAATCTACAAGGAAGTGCACTTTAAAAAGGATGGGAGATTTGTGAGTGACTACATTGAGAGTAAATATGTAAGTGAATGAAATGGGTACTCATGATAAATACGTCTAATGAACTTGCATGTCTTATTTAGTTGAGGTTTATATGGCTTGTGTAGAATGAAATGGAATCAATAGCAGCAAACTCCGACAACGTTAATACCAGCAAAGAAGACATTGTCCTAAAGGTGCTAGGTGGACACCACTCAGGACATGTTAGAGGAAAGGGTTGTGGTGCCATACCTACCCGGTCAAATTCCTCATCAGCACACAACCACAAAGAATGCTTGGCTAAACAGCTAGAAATTGAAAGGAAACTAGCTGAATCACTAGAGAAATGTGAAAAGTTGGAGGAATCAAAAGCTTCTATGCAGTAATCACAAGCTGCTATGCAGGAAGCACAAGCTGCTTTGCAGGCAGAAATGTAGGAGTCACAAGCTGCTATGCAGTCAAAAACCCAGGAATCAGAAGTTGCTATGCAAGCAAAAATGCAGGAATCAGAAGCTGCTATGCAGGAATCACAAGCTACTATGCATGCAGAAATGATGGAATCAAAAGCATCTCAGGCACAAATGGATAGGCTACTAAAACATCTAGGAGGAGGGTAAGAGAATCTTGCCTATCACTTTTTTATTTTTATTTTTTATTTTCACACACACATATCATGTAATTGTTAGAAAGATCATTAATTATGATATGAATTCTATTATTCCTAGGCTTGGAGAGAGCTCTTATAGATCTCAAGCAAGTGAAATCAACGTCTGAGGGAGCTTTTGTTGTAGTTTGTTTAAGACTTTGTTTTAATATTATAAAGATTAACACAAATTTTGTTTGTATTAGAGTGTAAGAACTTGAAATAGTTTTCTGTTTAAGAATTTGGAGGGAGCTTTTATTGTACTTTGTTGAAGAAGTTGTTTTAATATTATAAAGATTATAACAATTTTGGTTTGTGTTAGAAGGTAAGAACTTCATCCAATTTTTGTTTAAGAACTTTGAGTTAGTGAACATCTCTTGACATATTTATCAAGTTGAGTAAACAATGCAAGAGAGTAAAATTATATAACAATATTTCATTTTTAAGTGTATACAGGATGGCACGAGTAGAAGATGTGCAAAGAGTTGTGACGCTAAAGGACTCAAATAACAATGGGTAAGCTATTTCAATCTCATTGCCATTCACTTGTTGGTAGAAGTTAATACCATTTAATACTAGAATAGTTCATAACTTATTTCATTTTTTTGTGTGTTTTTTAAACCCTGTTCTAGCAATAACAAAATTGTCTCTCTTGGGTGCCTATTCTAAAATATATATATTTTTATATACATGACACAATCCTTTTCTTTCCAACAAAATCATTGATGCTCTTCTAGTTTTTGATATCTTTGCGGATCAATCCAATTTTGGCTTGGTTGATGTTAGGGGTTGGCAGATTAACCGGTTACTGATTACCGGCCGTCTACCGGTTTCGACCGAACCGATATTAACCGTAACCGTTTAACCGATATTCTTATGGGTTAAAAATTTTGTACCGAAATTCTTATCGGTTTGGTCCGATCCGGTTAACCATTTGTTATCGGTTAACCGTTTTAACCGATAAGAACGGGTATGGGGGAAGGCTATTAACAAAGTTAGTCTAGTTCAGTTGGTAGGGCACTAAAGCACAAGGCTCTTAACCTTGTGGTCATGTGTTTGAGCTGCTACAATGGCCATTTTTTTCTTTTTTTTTTTCTTTTCTCTCTTTTCTTTCCCAGTTAGCCACATATTTTTTTTTTTCTTTTTTTTTTTTTCTCCTCCTCCCACACAGGCACACAATTGTCTTTCACTTTTAGATCTTTCTAGTTTCTTCCTCATTTTTTCTTCTTTCTTTTCCAGTTTTTCTTCTCACCATTGCAGGAGAATGGGTTTCTTCCCCATTTTTTTTGTTTTTTTCTCTTTCCAGTTCTCACAACATCTGCTCTCACAGTTACAGACCTCTCTTTTAGCATCGAAGATTCAATTCAGGTAAAAGTTTTTGTCTTTTGGAGCTTGTAGGTTAGAGAAGTAGAGAAAAGAATGTGAGATTTAGAACTGGTTAACCGGTTTAACCGTGTACCGTTATAACCGATAATTTCAATTAAAATCTTTATTGGCCCGGTATCGGTTAAGAAACCGTTTAACAAAAAATTATCGATTAATAACCGATAAGAGCCAAAACCGGGCTATTTTGACTGATACCCACCCCTAGTTGATGCCCTTCAATTATATTATCTGGTTCTTTATATGTGCATCTCTTTTCTATATGATGTAGTGGTTTGAGCTGCTCTGAGAGATATTATGTTTGAGTTTTCCCAAACGATGTTTACTGCCTAGGAGACAGCACCATCAACCCTATGGCCTGTGGCCAAGTGTTCCTAGCTGTCTCTATGGTGGAAATTATCAACATCCTTCTAGTTATCCTTAGAGAGGAGCATATGGTGCTACCTAATATATTCTTTCCGTCCCAGACACTAGGTACTTTGATTGAAAGGGTTCATCTAGTACTATTAATTTTATAATGTTGCTTGCTACACAGACTTTCTTAGTAACTCTATGGACTGTATTCATGTAGTACTATTGATTTAAAATATGTTTAGTTTGTACTGTATTTATTTGCCCTAGTGTTAAGTGAATCACACCCTCAGAACCAGAAGTTGCTCACTTATAAATCTTCTGAATCAAACTTGATTTCTCTATCATCTGTCTATTATAATCTGTAAACATTGTTCTAGATTTCATCTGAGAAGTTTCTGGTTTTCTACATGTTGATGCTATTTAATCACCAAACTATAGCCATAACTTCACATAGATTTCATATTAAAATTTTACTTGTCACTGAATATTAATAATCCTGTTGGAGATGAGCTTTATGGCCTTTTTTCTCTTCCTGTCTTCTAGCCAAATTTTATTGCACTTTTTGTAGCCACTCAACCTGTCCCAAGGCCCTTTATTCTTACAACTCCTGCCCTATCTATATATGTTTACATTATCATAAGTAAACCATTGTGTGCATAATCATTATGATTAGCACAAACAGCTCTGTGATTACTTGTTAATGGGATAGATCTTAGATGTTTGTAAAAAAAAATTTTATAGGTTTTCTGTGCTTTGGGAAAGGGTGGGACTTTTCATTTCTTCTAGTGTACTCTTGTCATTGAGCTGTCATAGTTATGTGAACAAGATTGTCTAGTTCATTTCTTGTATGCAGTTCCCATAACTGCATGCTCATTATAAGCGTTTTTTTTTTTTTTTTTTTCTTTAATCATTAGCGGCGACAACTATATATATATATATATATATATATATATATATATATATATATTTTTTTTTTAAAAAAAAACATGATTAGTGGCTACGCTAGGTCGCCGCTATTTACTTATTATTATTTTTTTTATTTTGCTAATATAATTAGCGGCGACATGGTGATAGAAGAATAAGTCGCCGCTATTTATTTATTTATTTTTTTAATTTTTTTTAATATCATTAGCGGCGACACACGGCCCATTTCAAACTATTTTTGCGGCGACAAAAAAGTCGCCACTAATGAGGGTTCATTAGCGGCGACCCAAAAAGTCGCCACTATTTGGCATTACCGTCCAATTACTAACCAACAAATAGCAACGACAAGTCGCCGCTATTTTTTGTAGTGACTTAAGCAAAAATTTATGGTCAAAATACTGAGACGTGTGCAGAATTCAAATTTGAATCTAACCCGATTTTAACTCAAACTAAAAAAATTCTGATTTAATCATTTCTTTGATTTGATTAAACTTAACCACATCATATAGGTCCTCTATTGTGATTGGTTAAGCTTAATCACATCTTCTAGGTCTTCTCATAGTGCGTTTTAAGCTTAAAATCAATGGTATTTCTTGTATCTTTATTAAACACCTGAAAACACTAAAACGACACAATATTAAACAAATAACAATGAAAAATAATTAACATATGCGAGTTAAGGGGCTTGAATGTGCAACATTCGGCGCTTATCACACCCCAAACTTACATATTGTTGGTTCCTTAGCAATATAAAACAGAAAATAAACTGAAAAACAACAAGATAAATCATTCTTTCGTGGGATGTACAATTTTATTTACCGTATACAACAAGCCTTTTAAACTCCTACGCATCCTTAGAGGACGAGTGAAGTCTTGTGAGGGTTTAATATGAATGATACCCACAAACATAAAATTTCAAATTTACCTTTAATTTCAATTGAAAATAAATAAATAAACGAAAATTGAAGTGTAATTGATCTTTTTAGTGGTTTCTATTAGGGTTTAATGGCAAAAATTGACGAAGGTGGATCAATTGCATCAAATTGAAAGTTTAGATAATAAAGTTGAGAATTTTTGAAATTTGTGAGGGTCTTCTTAAAACACATGGTAGTTCAAGGGTCTTAATTTTTTTTAATGGAAGCTAACATTTTTTTTTTAATTAGAAATACCTTATTTATTTTAGGGTTAAATACTATTCCAGTATTTGTGGTTTGCACCAAAATCAAATAGCCACTTGGGTTTTCAAAAATATCGCAAATGATACATGTGGTAAGCCAATAAACCCACTTGGTACCTCTGGCAAGATTTCATTAAGTTTTTTAACAGAACGTCATATCACGCTTACATGTGGGCGTCATGTGGCATGGTACTTGGGTTTTTGGGTGCCACGTAATATTTTATTTTAAAAAAATCCAAAAAATAAAAGCTAAAAAAAAATTAAAAAAAGAAGAAGAAAATATGTTGGGGTGGTCGAACCACCCCAGGCCAAACGGGGTGGCCGGCCAACCCCTATACCCCAGCATATTTTCTTCTTTCTTCTTCTTTTTTTTTTTTTTTTTTTTTTTTAATTTTAATTTTTTTTTTTTTAATAAAATGTTTCGTGACACACAACCAAGTACTGCGCCATGTGGCACCCACGTATAAAGGTAACATGGCGTTCCATTAAAAAACTTAACGGAATCTTGACAGAGGTACCAAGTGAGTCAAGTGAGTTTACTGGCTTACCATAGGTACCATTTGCAATATTTTTAAAAACTCAGATAGCTATTTGATTTTGATGCAAACCAGGAGTAGTATTTAACTCTTTATTTTATAGTTCATGTCCCTTTTGAATTCAATACCGGTACCTAATTGATCGCTCAATTAACTTCCAAAGTCTGCAATCAAAATTCCTGTTGTTTAGCTTTTGCGTAACGTGGAACCAAATATTAATTATTTAAATAATCAGAGACATCCTAAAACGGATTTAATAATGCTTAAAAGGCCCACCCGCCCATATGAATTGAAGCAGTATGGTCAATATGTTCGTCTCTAGAAGTTGAACAATATAATAATATTATACAAGACTTTTTCTTTGACAACATTATATTATATATATATATATATATATATATATATATATATATATATACATGGCTTCCTAATGCAATGAGAAACATGCACACTCTTTCGAAGGGATATCTAATTCTACTTTCTGATGAAAATTAATATTATTTTGTGAACACTTTCTCTCTCAAGTTTCACGTTTTGTGTGTGATAAGATAAGTTGACAGAGAAATTAGGACTTGGAGAAAAGGAAAGGCAAGAACAATTCATTTGAAAATAGGTGAGCCACCTCAATAGTCTTTTGGATTAAAGTTGTTCTTCATTTTGGACACGATTTCAAGCTAAAATGGGTCCAATTATTTGAATCATTCTCTCATTTTACAATTGCTTCCTGTTAATCTGCCCACCCCTAACACGGGCCGTGGCCCCACAAGCCATTGGATAATTGGTTAGTGGCCTCTACACGTCTTGTTTTACTTTTAATTTTTGTGGGAGGCTCATGCACAGTTTCTTCTTTTCGTTCTTTCCGTGCAAGTTTTCTTCTTTTCATTCTTGATAGCCTAAAAATAATTCAACATGAATAAAAAGTCATTAACTTTACAAGTGAGTGCGAGAAGAAATCCCATTTTAGCCATATTAATTGCTTTCTAATACATGGCATATTTCTTAAGCCACAATTTATATTGAGCTGCCCCGGTCGGACCGTATACTTTTATGTATACAAATGTATCTTTGTATCTCATACAGCCAAGCAAGTGCTCTCAGTTGAGCTTGAGGGTTCACCAAGAAACTCTGATCTCAACTGCATCAACAGCCGGCCAAGGTAATTTAGGCCCTCTCCGTCTCGGCCTCCGCCCCAAAAGAGATCATGTGGTGAAGCTTCAACTAGCACAGAACCAGCAGTTGAGAGTAACATAGAATTCAAATGAGGGTAAATCGAGAATTTGCATTTCAATGCCCTGTACATGACATCAATCTTCACACTCTCCCAATCTGATCTTACCTGTGTACCACACACAAAATAAGGTTGAATCAATTGAGAAGGAATCAATAAGGCTGGATGTATTTTGCCTGATAAATATGATGTGCATCTCTTATTAACAAACCTTAACACCTATTCCTGGCCTAGAATACAAATGTGAATTGAATTTTTTAGAAACATTTCTAAGATCTAGTTCACTTGATAAATGTTAAGGCAAATCATCAATCATGCTTTCCACAACAATACAATGCACAAGTTCTTTATACTAATTTTTTGATAAATAATTCATGTCATTGAAAAGCGTAGAAGGGCGTAAACAGGATGTATATAGAAAGTTCCCTTACATGCTAACAGAAGAACAAAAATCCATACATTCAAAAAAGTTTGAAAATTGAGAGATATTATATGCCACAATACAACTAAAGAGCAATTTGACCAGGTTGTTCTTAAGCTCCTCCCTTGTCTTCTCATAATCAGTGTAAGGTACGAGGACTTGTAATTCTTGAATTTCTAAAAACATAAACTCATGCTAACCAAGACTCACTTCAAAACCTTTTTTTCGACTGTACACAGAGGACCAAAGGTGGGTTTCTCAGAACACTGGTTCAATGCAAAATCAGTGTTATTAGTAAGGTGTTAGACCCAATATCTCACCCAAGAACCAATGCGACCTAGTTGGCTGGGCAATAACTAGGCCTATAACAGAATGAGGGTCCAATTTACTGTAAATGTGAACAGGGTTTTGAGTGCAATTTACTGTAATTGGAAGCAACTTTTTAACTATGAAGCTTCGGATCTGGGGAGAATATGGATATGTTGGGATCCTCAAGAAATTACAGTCTTAAGTGCAGAACTTCTCAGACCAGGTTATCCATTGTAATTTAACAGATGCAGACAAGTATTGATGTCATTTCTGACTATATGGTGATAACAATGCAACCAAAAAGGATAGATCTTTGGAAGGAAATTGTTTCTCAGGCTGCCTTATCTGAGAACAACCATTGGGTTGTCGTAGGGGATTTCTGATGCAATACGAGGAAGGAAAGAGAGAAGGGTGGGGTAACAGACTAGCCTCCTTATATCAATGATCTTCATGAGTGTAACCGATGGCTGGGTTAGAGGATTTAAAGTGTATCAGTGTGTATTTCACCTGGTTTAATAAGAGGCCGGATAATCATATATGGAGGAAGCTTGCTGGAGCATTAGTTAATCAGCATCGGAATCTGAAATGGCCCTTTATGTGGCCAACTTCTTACCTGCAGTTATATCAGATTACTCTCCCATGGTAGTTAGATTTTATTTGGAGGAATCTAACTCCAGAAAACTGTTCAAATTCATTGACTTAAGCGTTGAGCACTAGAGTTCTTTCTTACCATGGAAAAGTGTATGCAGTACTTTCCTACGTTATCCATTGTTTCAAGTGTCCCAGAAGTTGGAGCTACTGAAAGCTGAGGCTGAAGATGCCAAATGAAAAATGTTTTCTGCTTTATCCGAAAAAGTGATCATGGCTAGAAGAAAGATGGAAGAGTTGCAAAGATTGGTGCAGCAGGATCCTGGCAGTACTGACCTGCTTGCTTGTTTTTTTTTTTATAAGTAATTGTGATATAAAACAAGAGCGCAGAGGGGCGCAACCCATTTACACGGGAAGTATAAACAAGAGCACCTAAGAGGGAGAGAAATGAAAGAGAAAATCAGAAAAACTAATCTCTAATGGAGCTAGCCAAGCGGCCGTCCACGAGTAAAGAGTAAAGAAGAAAAACTGGGTCAATTCCTCTATAGTCCTAGTGGAGTTATCAAAACATCTAGCATTTCTTTCCATCCATATACACCACATAAGACACAGAGGGATCATCTTCCACACAACTGCGCTTCGGGATCGGCCTCCCGACCACCAACTATCGAACAAGTCCCTCACCCTGCAAGGCATGACCCAGTGCAAACCAAACCGAATAAAGATCGACTGCCAAAGAACACTCGCGAGCTCACGGTGGAGAAGGAGATGATCAACTGTCTCTCCGGACTTCTTGCACATACAGCACCACTCCATAACCACTATGTTCCTTTTTTGCAAATTATCATGAGTCAATATTTTCCCTAGAGCTGCAGACCACTCAAAAAAAGCCACTCTCAAGGGAGCCTTAGTTCGCCAAATGCTCTTCCAAGGGAACACCTCTTGATAGGAGTGGGACAAAGCCTTGTAGAGCGACTTAACCTCAAACTTTCCTTTCTTGGACGAAATCCAGCACATGCGATCTGTCACTCCTATGGAAATCTTGCAAGCATACAACCGATCAAAAAAAGGAGAAACCAAATCCAGCTCCCAATCTTGAACAGGCCTAACAAAAATAACATTCCATTCAACTCTCCCACTCCTCCAAGTAAAATTATCCTTTACCCAAGCTTCTTTATGTCTGGCAATACTAAATAAGGACGGGAAAGCTTGCTTGTGAAAGTTGTGCGGTCAAGTATTACAGTAAAATGAGAGCAAACTGGCGGAGCCAGACAACTTATATTAGGGGTGCCATTAAAAAATTTTTGAGGGTGCCGAATGATAACTTGCGTAAGTAGGAGAGAATAATTTTTTTTTTCTTTTTTTTTTTGGAGTACCGTGTGGAACTTGGGAGAAAAATAGCAAAAAAAAAAAAAAAAATTTAAAGCTTTGGGGGTGCCATGGCACCCCCAAAGCCTTTAGTGGCTCCGCCATTGGAGCAAAGGAACACCTTTTAAAGCAAAAGGCCAGGGCTCAATAGCTTAATTTAGGTGACAAATGCACGAGACTTCTTCAAAATAATGCACAACAGATATAGAAACAAGCTTTGAAGAGAGATCATGGTTCATTCATGAAAGAACCAGCTGAAGTCGAGCACTCTTTCTTCTATCTAAACTTACTGCTGTGCGCATTATTTTTCTTTTTCTTTTTTTCTTTTTTTTTAATTTGTTTTGGTGGTGGGGGGGTGGGGGGGGGGGGGGGGGGGGGGGTGCAAGCTGCCGTAATGGGTCTAATGGTAGCTGGTATGTTTAGTACATGATAATGGGCTGTGACCCATGTTAGAGCATTCCCAATGGTTTATGTATTTTTCTATCTAGAATGGTTAACAAAAACCTACTTTTTCTACTTTAGCTAACCATTTTTCAATACATGCATCCAACCGCTTATCTAAATTTCTGCTCTATTTTATTAAAATAGTACTTTTTAAATTTTTTACTCAACCGAAAATCAGACAACCATTACTGACCCAACATCACTGGAAAATCAACATCTCTCCAACTTCACCAACCCAAAATCACCAAAGCAACTCTGAGAGCCTCTGATTATCCAGAAAATAACCCAATTCCACCCTCACATTTTTCCCATCAACCAAAACAGACCCATATAAAGCAAAAACAAGAGCAACCCACCAAACAAATCAAAACACTTTGGAACACAAGCGCCCACCAGTTTCGATCAAACAAATCAAACAGAGGAAGAAGTTTCGATCAACCAAACAAATCAAACACAAGCAACCAACAAGTTTCGATCCTGAGATTTTTGAGGCAGTTGAGGTTTCCAACTCCAACAGAGGAATCGGTGCATTCTGGGCATCAAGGGTGCCACTCACTCCCCGAGAACCCCCCCACATGTGTAGCGGATTGTAATGTTCCTCCTTGTATTTATGTAATTGTATTTATGTAGATTTTTATGGAAATTTGTATAAAATTGTAAGAAATGCAAAAGAAAGAGATAAAAAGAGAACCGAATAGAATGAAATGTGCTATTCGAGGTAGCCAATTCATCCAACACAGAATTGTATTGAACTTTTACTTGGTTGATTACATCGATAGAAAACATGCGTATTTATTTACATTTAGCAGGGTCTTTTTATTCACATGGGCTAATTCTTAGCCTATAGCTTTAACCGTCCAACCAACAAACTATTTACAGCTGCAGCCCATAACAACCCAATTCATTTATTCAACCCACTAATCACATCCTACTATTAGACCCATTACATTTTCCACCCCTTCAAAGCACCTTGTGGACAAGGTGCCGCTATAATCCGGCCCAGTCTGTTTAACCATAAGAGAAGCCATTTTGACTGCCAAGACCGAGTCCTCATCCGCTGCCATAATTGGCACCACTGTCTAATATACTCACAGAACCAGACATTGCCCCACTCATTTCCCACTTTATTATCTATTACCTCTTGCCCCCTCATTAAATTTCCCACTAACATTTCACCTAAGTTCAGCCTCTCACACCTTCCAATCCACCTCCCTCGATTAATTCTTTCACACTCCTCCAAACACGAAACTTTGCTGACCTCATTGAAAGATACTTTACAGTGACAAGTATTGCACTAATTGACACCCATGCATCCAACGACACCCAATATGACCAAACATCTCTATCCCTAACTCTTCAATTGTTTCTCTTTGTTGTTGCACTAGTTTTAGTTGTTCTTCAGGCACATCAACATATTCTTGGCTCTCCAATTCTATTATCTCTTAGAGAAATTGATTCAAAATTTCTTCTGATTGCCTCGAATTATTTATTACTTCATCTACTAAAACCTTCATACGTTCTATCCTTTCAATTAATTCTAGAAGCAACTCCCACTGCCCATCCATTGTAGGATCAACGGGCTCTGATACCTCTGTGAGGAACTACCACAAAAATGATGGTACTCCAAGGTCTGCTTTATGAGTCAACCCCATGAAAGCCTATGATGCAGTTAAATGGGGTTATACAGAAGTTTGGCTTTCCTAGTAATATGGGGGCATGGATTAGGGAGTGTATCACTACTACTAAGTTATCTATTAGCATAAGTTGGGAACTAAATGGTTTCTTCTCAAGTGGGAGGCGCCTCAGACAAGTGATCCCATGTCTCCCTACTTGTTTGGTTTAGCTATTGGAGGTGTTCAGGGCCGTTCAACAAGAGGGCTGTTGAAGGATTTCAAGTTTCACTGGAGACGTGAAAAGCTGAGGTTGACTCATCTCTGTTTTGCCAATAATCTCATGGTATTTTGTAGGGATGATAATAGGATCTGTTGATATTATTAGTCGAGTGTTGAAAATGAGTTTGAAACTCTCCCTGATCTTACTTCTAATCCTTAAAAAAACAGTTTTCATCTTCTGTGGGAGGATTTCTTATAGTATAATAGATTAGATTCCTCTCCTGCTGTGGGATAAGGAATGGGATCTTGCTGTTAGCTACCTGGGGATCTCTTTGGTATCCTCAAGACCCAAAGCTGCAGATTGTCAGGATTAGGAAGAGTGAAGAATTGGACTAATAAAGCTCCTCTATATGCTGGTAGACTTCAGCTCATTAAGTCATTTTGTTTTCTTTCAAGTCTTCTGGTCTGGCTTGTTTTCGTCGACTATGAAGATTGTCAAGGCTGCGAACAGGTTTTAAGTTCTTTCCTTTGGCTGAACTTGAAACTATGGGCGCAAAAGTGGCTTGAAAGCATGTTTCTAGAAATGACGGGGCTTTGGGTGTCAGAAGAGTAAAAGAATAGAAAGAAGCAGCAAAGCTGAAGCATTTGCAGCATTTACTGATTGATGGTGATTACTCTGTTTGGGCTGCTTGTGCCAGAAAGTATCTTATCAAGAATAGAAGCACTTGGGAGTTTGAAGATCCCGGGGGACTCCTCTTGGTCTTAAAGAAATATTCTTAATAGCAGGGAATTAGCAAGAGGCCTATCATACACATAACTGGGATGGTAACAGCACCTTACTCTGGAATGATTGTTGCCATCCCTTACAGCCTTTAATCAATAAATTTGGAGAGGCTAATTTATGAATTGAGCCTTGATGGCAGTGCTACTGTGCATCAGACTGTGCAGCTATCCTCTTCGAGTTGGCCTTTTGCTATGTCTGTGGGTTGGTTAGAAATTCAGAGAGCTACTCCAGGGAATTTCAAGCAGTATGAGGGCAGAAGTGAGGAAATAGTTGGTGTGAAGCCGTTGAAGGTTGTTTCTCAGTCAAAGCAGCTTGAGAGGGATTGAGGACTAGGAAGCAGAAAGTAACTTGGGGTCACCTGGTTTGGTTCTCCAAGGCTATCCTGAGGATGTTCTTTATTATACGGTTAGCTATTTAATACAAGTTGAGAACCAAGGATAAACTGCTCCACTTCGGTATAATATGTAGCAACAGCTGCACCTCTGCAAATCTGCTGCGAAGAAGATATGGACCGCCTATTATTTGAATATCTATAGTCTGGTAGAATTTGGACCAGATTGTGTGTGATATGCAATATTCAGTGGTTTCCTCATCACTGGCAAAATACCGTTGCATGGAGGTCCCAGACTTACAAAGGAAGGTCATTACGCTCCATTATCTGTGGACTGATCCTTTTTAGTGCAGTATATCATATTTGGAGAGAATGAATTCAAGAGCTTTAAAAGATGAGAAGAAGCTGCCAGAGAACATATTGCACGAAGTCATGAATTGTGTGAGAACCAGGCTGTGTGATCTGAAGAAAGTGAAGAGAAAATGACCAGAAGAAATGGCAGTAATGTTCTTGGAAACTTCTATTTCAATTTATGATTGTTGATACATTCTCAATGTAACTTTAGTTTAGGGTTCTATAGTTGTTTTACCATTGTAAAGTGGTTGTGCTGCTATTTTGTTTCCATTGCCCCAGTATGCCCCTGTGCTATAGTAAAGGTTTTTCCTTTTGATAAAATTCACATACTAACCCAAAAGAGAAATTGCTTGGGTTTCCTTCTGGTCTTCGGATACAGACCCTAGTTGCAAGCTATCAAAATAAAATGCTCAGGCAGAAGAGTGAGTTGTTTCTGTTTATAGTTCTTTATAAATGAAAACACATTGAATCAAGAGACTGACAGCAATATCAGATCCAAGTACAGAGAATCATACCAGATCAGGCCGCTGCCTCAGCATTGACCTTCCCATTCGTGCTGCTTCCTCCGGACTTTTTGCAGATTTTATCTTTTCAACACAATCCCATGCCACAGGATTATTCACCCCAACAAACTTGTGCACCTACATATCGAAGAAAGTTTTTGAGAAAAATTCTACAATTCTTGCATTGCACAAAAATAAATTATGCAGAAAAGGAAGTACCTGGTAGTAATGCTCTACACTTAACCAAGTGGCATAATCACCATTCTCATCCGGCATCTCAATTGGGTGAGGAGAAAAATTTGAAAAAGCGCCATATGGATCCCATGTTTTATAGAAGAAAATGATGCTTGATTCATGTGGAGTTACAGTAGGATCAATTGCAAAAGTTTCATCCACTGATGGGATCACCGGTGTGACATCTGGTAAGGGCTGAAGGAATCCACTAATAAGCATGTCAGGTCCAACCTGCAGTAATTTTTGCAGAAGCACAATGCAATATTGATCAAGGTCCTGACACCATTATTTCAACTAAAAGCTTCCATCTTAAACAGAAACTGTATAACTTGATCCTTTTTTTTTGGCATTGTTTAGGTTGACCAGTACATCACTCTGTTGAGAATAAGATCTCATAGGGTCACTTTGCGCATTTCCAATCAGCAATGGTGGGCAAAGAAAAATATGTATGGGAAACTTCAAATCTGGTAAGCATAAAGTGTCTAACCAGGTTAGAGCTCCACTCTCAGTGGCAAGAACAGCGACAACCATATATTTAGACATAGAAGATGAGATTCAGACTCTCGTTTTCAGTAAAACCAGATAACATCACACATGAACCAGCTGTTCCAAGATACACCACTACAAAAATGC
Organism: Corylus avellana; assembly: GCF_965113065.1. Lineage (NCBI taxonomy): Eukaryota > Viridiplantae > Streptophyta > Magnoliopsida > Fagales > Betulaceae > Corylus > Corylus avellana. The sequence goes on along the minus strand of NC_142490.1, from coordinate 9,365,801 downwards.
TGAAGGTAAAATATCCAAAATTGGAAGGTCGATTGGATCTTGTAAATTGAAATATACAATGTGCCCCATAATAATAATAAACTACTCATAAAATAATAAATTATATATGTACATAGATTTTTATAAATAAATATAGTATTAATACTACCCACATTACAAAGGTTTTAACTATAATAATAATAATTTTATATTTTTAATATTACTTATTTAATTTACCATAAATATTTGATAATTAGTTCCACATGCCAAATTAAAGAAGGTCAATAATAAAGAAGGTCAAAACTACATCATTTTGCTCCTTATTATGCAATATAAGTGCTTTTTCCAGTATCTTGAACACAATGAACAGAATTTTCATACTTTTGCAGAACTTCCAGCTATGAAGGAGGAAAAAAGCTATGTGAAGTAAAAGAAGAAAATATCAATTTTTGTTTTAATGAATAATAATAATATTATTGAAAGAAAATGGCAAATCCCTCGTACACGAAGAGTATACAAGAGAGCCAAAAACCATAAAGACTGCTACAATCTAAAAAGCAAATCAAATCTACTAGATTCTTTGAGTCAAAATTAGGAACATTACAATAATCCAATCCAGACTCGCTATCCTCAAAGAGGCGCCGATTCCTTTCTCTCCAAATGCTCCACATTAAGAGAGTAGGAATAACTTTTCAGATTGCCTCTTTGGGGTGTCCCTGCCCTTGAAATCTCCAACAAAGAAGTAGCTGTAGAATGTTACTAGGCATCACCCAAGAAACCCCGAATATGTTAAGAACCAAGTGCCGGTGATTAGAAGTATACTCGCAATGGATGAGAAGGTTATTAATAGTTTCCTCATTCATTTTGCATAGGCAACACTAGTTAGCTAGAGAGAAACCCTGCCTTCTAAGGTTATCCACAGTAAGGATTCTACCATTTGCTTCTCTCCATAAGAAGAAAGCAGTGCAAGAAGGGGGGGGCCTTAACCTTCCCAATACTTTCCCAAGGGAATGAACTATGCTCACCAGATTGTAACATTTTATAATAGCTCTTCACTGCAAAACCGTGGCTGTTAAATGGTGTCCACAACATACTATCCACTCCTCCTGGATTGAGAAAAGATTTAAGAGATTCCAGTTCCCAATCATGAGCTGCCCTAATGAAGCTTGGATTCCAATGGATTGGGGAATTGGAGAGGACCAAGTAGTCAGGCACTAAGGCCTCTTCGTTTCGAGGAGTATAAGAGATTGAGAAAACATCAATTTGCAATTGATTCACTCAACCTATCAGTAAACAGGATACAATTCTGTTCAGACCAAACTTGAAAAACTCTTATTCTACTCTACCATGCCTTCTTCATGAGCAAAACATCAACACGCCTCCTCCCCCCCCCCCCCCCCCCCCCCCTCCTCTTCCATTAGTCTTAAGCATCAAAACCAGCATGGCATTACCCAGCCCCACATTGGCCTCCCCCCTTTAGAACCCAAACCAGCCAAATTACAAGATTCACTCCACATTTAGTATATGACGTTGATTTTACATAGGACTTACTCCCTAAAATTATCCCTTTAAAAATGCTTGAAGAAGTTAGGAGTAAGCTCCACAAAATTTGTACACATCCATGATCTTATTGATAACTAAACTGACAACTCCAATTCCAATATACCCACAATGTTCCACAACGTTTAAGGGAGGCCTTATTTTCTTCTTTATTCTTTCCTTTTGAGGCAGTTCACCATTACTTAATAACCAACTCATAAGATGGTTCCACAAAACAGAGGACCAAACCAACCAAACAAACCAACAGGATCAAACTAGGTTGAAGAGGATTAGAAGATTGTCATACAATTACATCAGTCTTGTTTCATTTCTTTTTTCATATTCAACATACTAGAAATTAATATATATTGTTGAAACACAAACTTTTTGTAATTTATTTTTTGACAATCTAAAATTTTTTTTGATAGGTAATCAAGCGCATTTTATAAAAAAACGTAAAACACCCCTAAGTACACCGGAAGTATACACAAGGACACCGAGCAAAAGAACAAAAGCAAGAAAAACAAAAGAAGACCCAAAACCCACAAAGCAACCCCAAAACCCAACAATCCAACAACCCAAAGAACTCTCCAAGTACCCAGAAAACAAACCCAAAGCCACACCAAAGAAGACCTACACCCTCTTGCCTTTACCACAATTGGAACCCTCATAATTGATAGAACTCTCCACGTTCTTCAATTCCCTCCTTCCTTTTGACTTAGAAGCACATACCAACTTCGATGATTCTCCCACCTCCAATGAGGTAGGGCCACCGCTGCCTAAACGGGGAAGGGAAATCACAAGATGAACCCGCCAAAACTTGTGAAAAGGACCAAAAATCGAACGAAAACAGAGAAAGAGCAACGGCTTCATCCACACCACCCTTTCAGACAACTCCCTAGAAAAATGATCGACATTCCTAGCGGAATCAACAACAGCCCTCACCGAAGGAGACCCAAAGAGTTGATCGACATTCCTAGTGGAATCTAGAGTCATCCCTTCACGCCAGAGAATGCCAACCGCAGTCTCCGCAACCATGACCACTTTCAGCATCTTCTCTGGTAGAGCAGAGCTCTGAATGTGTCTAGTGTATGAACACATTAAGAGAAGTGTTGGTTGATATTTTAATATGTATATAATACTAAACCATTACAGCTCTATTCATTTTCTAAGCCCCAAACCAAATTGACAAGCACATAAAACACATCAAGACATGATGAACCTCTCATGAGAAGCTTAATGTTAGGTTTTAGAAATTGGCCTTATTCCGTGTATCAAAACTATCTTGTTATTCTTTTTATATCCTTAGTGTTTTGGTGTGAAAAAAGTTTGGGATTAGCGTTCTGTGAGTTTTCGTCATGAGAATGTCATGACAAATTAGCATGTTCTTCCAGGGAGGAAGCCTGTTAAGCTCACTATGTAATTTTGTCTTGACGACGTTACTATTCAGTCATGACGAAATCAGCATGTTCTTCGTATTAAGCTCACTGTGTAATTTTGTCATGGCAACGTCATCATTCCATCATAACGAAGTTCGGCTGCTCTACCTTCACTTACCATGTAATTTCGTCATAAAGACGTCACCATTCCGTCATGAAGAAATCTGTTCAAGAAGTCACCAAAGTTCACTGTGAGCTTTCATCATCATGACGTCAGCATCCCATCTTGGTGAAAAGTCCCAACACCTACCAAGAGTGAGAAAGATAAGGATGAAACCCTAGTTTCCATCATGAAGATACACCGCCACCGTCATGACGATGTAAGCTCAGAGAAGCTACTATTGACATCGTCAAGATTGAAGTGTTGATATCCCTTGTATGAAGAGTTTGTGTTCCAAAGATCCGGCACTTGGACATTACCTGCACATCACCTCGGGGCCATTTGGAAGTCATGACATCATCTAGGACAGTTATGGGCGTCATGTCCCCATGACAAGTTCCTGACAAAATCAGGCAGTAAGTTTCGTCATCAGGTCATCATATGATGAGTTGATGACAAAATTGTGCATCTGCAGAGTTGAAGTTTCTATGACATTTCGTCATGACGGCAGGATTTTCTTCATGGCAAAATTCTAATCTTGCGGGCCATTTTTGACATAGCAAATGTCCGAATTTGAAAAAACTCGTGAAACACAAAATTGTAGATCTGAGAATGAGCTTTCCAACGCCACTGAGTTTGAATCATTTGGAGCCCGGGATCAAAAGTTATGGCCAGGATACCCTAACTGGTTTAGTTTCCTTTTCACAGAATTCCAGCTTTACCCCTTCCTCTTCTATAAATAGAATGAGATGCTCATTGAGGTTTTTTAGAAAAGCCAATCACAAAAACACCTAAGAGAACTTTGATGTTCTTGCTTCTCCTTTGTTCCAATAGAGAAATCTTACAAAGCCTAGAGCTTCCCCTCTCTTGATGTGGGGATTTTTCCCATTGCTCTTACTCAAGCATTGGATGTTCATGTATTGGTGAGGAAGTAAAAGTATCCCTTCACCATTATTGTTCCAAGAGAGACGTGTTTCCCTCTCTTGATGTGTTGTTGATCTAACCACACCATACACATCATTCAACCACCAAGAGCCTACCGAAGGGTCGGAAAGGAGATGGACTATATAAAGATTGTCAAGGTAGAAGGCAAGCAGAAAGCTTGTTGCCGTATAGAGTCTACAATTTGCAACGAGGGTTTATAAGTTTCCTTATGTCAGAATATTCTGGATCTTCATTATAGTGATTTTCCGGGTTTTGTTGCCCCATAATGGTTTTTCCCTTTGATATGTTTCAAGAATTTTTCACTTTGTCAACAAATCTTATGTTATGGATGTGAGGTTTAAATATCCTTACAATTTGTTTATATATATATTACTTGAAGTGTCTGTTGATTTGGGAATAGAACACGATCCTCGTGTTTTAACACTTGAGTCCATTTTTATAAATGCACAAAGACATGGTTGCATTATAGTCATAAGGACATAGAAACGCATAAACATATGCATACGAAAATGACATAATGGGATGCTCCTTTAGACACAATAAGCCTATCTAAGTACTTACATATACGTCTCAATGACAGCATTTAGTTAGGTACTAGAACACATAATCCCGTACTTGAGCTATGAAATTTTGAAATATTCATTTGCATTAGAAGTGAACACTGCTAGGATGTTATAAAAGACCTTTGCCCAGTGACTGCCACGCCAATGCTGGATCCTAGGGAATTCACCTTGATACTTTACTAACCTTCAATATTTTGCAAGAAGTGGCCACTAGACAAGCTCATGCACTGATGCCCCTATTATGCCTCACAGCCCAAGACTTTTAACATTTCACCAAACAGTGGCCCTTGCATATCTAAAATAATAATGCATTCTAATTTGTTACATTTACAAACACCCAAGGTCCCCACTCTTTCATGGGGTTGGGAATGCTATAGAAGAATAACCTAGTTACTAACTATTAACTATATGTATTAAAGAAGACATTAGATTAAAAAAGGACTAACAGGGAAGGGATATCAGCTTAAGAGGCAACAGTTATCAAAAAACAAATTGTACAATATCCAATTAAAAGAACAAGTTTAGCCAACACCAACCTGCTCATAACAAACATCAATCAAATCTAAGGCTTGTGACATCTCAACCATCCCAAGCTCAGCCACAGGTGATGGTGCATTCTTTCCGCCAATAATTTTTGGAGCAACAAATGCAAAGACCTACAAACAAAATTCGTAGTCCATGAAAATCCATAATGTGAGCCAAAACCATACTAAAGCCAAAAGCAGCCTAGAAAGAGGAAGCTATTTAATGAAAATCCATTACCCTCAACATATCATTACATATTTTTTGTAATGTTTCAGACCAATTGCTGCAGGTTTAACCAGAAAGAAGCAAAGTCTTTCTTTTTTTTTCTTTTTTTTATAATGAATTGAAATATCATTAAAAACATAAGGTGCCCCTATGTACACAGGAAGTATACAAGAGATGCTACCTATGTAGTAAGAGTAAGAAGAACAAGAAAATTATAATAACTAATCACTAAAGGAGAAACAAAAGTAGCTGTACAAAGATACAAAATGTTGAAGAAAAAATATTTCAACTCTTCCAAAGTCTTCTCGCAGTCCTCAAAACACATATCATTCCTTTCTCTCAAAAAACACTACAAAAGGCACAAAGTAAACAACAGTACTCTGAGAGCTATCGACAATCCACTGACAAGTAAACAAATCAACTACTAGTCTAGGCATAACCTAAGACAACCCAAATCATTTGAAGAAAACATTCCAAATAGCACAAGCAACCTCACACTGAAGAAGGTGGTCCACAAACTACCGATTCTTTTTGCACATAACACACCAATCAACCACAATAACATGCCGCTTCCAAAGATTGTCTATGGTAAGGATCTTTCTAGGGCCACCGACCACACAAAAAAATGCCACCATCAATGAAACCTTAGTCCTCCAAATACTTTTCCAAGGGAAACAAAAACCATCATGACAACCCATGACACTATAGAAGGATTTAACACCAAACAACCCTCTTTTGGAAGGGATCCACTACCACCTGTCTTCCCCTTCCCTTCTCATTCTTAACAAATACAACTTGTAGAACGAGATAAAGACATCCACCTCCCAATCCTGAGCTACTCTAGAAATGGTAACATTCCACTGAATGGCACCTCCAAAAAAATCCATGTGAGCCTCAATAAAAGCATCCTTTGCACAAACAATATCAAATAAAACTGGAAAAGCATCCTTAAGGGTCATATCGCCACACCAAAGATCATGCCAGCACCAAAATTTTGAACCATCACCCACTTCAAATCTGATGTGACTACAGAACTTCCCCCAACCCCTCCTAATTTTCTTCCATAAACCCACCCCATACACCCCAACAGGCTCACTAGAACACCACCCTCCCCAAGAACATCCATATTTAGAGTCCATCACCACTTTCCACCAAGCCTCTCTCTCAAGCCCATAACGCCAAAGCCATTTACCAAAAAGAGCATGATTGAACCTCAAAAGATTCCTAATCCCCAACCCTCCCTCAACGATCGGGGTACACACCTTTAGCCAACTCATCAGGTGATATTTGAACTCTTCGCCTATCCCACCCCTTAAGAAATCACATTGGAGCTTCACAATACGGTTAGCAACACTAGAAGGGAGAGGAACATGAAGTATGTAGGTAAGTTGGATAGGGTGTTCTTGATAAGGGTAACCCTACCACCCTTAGACAAATACAACCATTTCCAACAAGCCAACCACAGTTCTATCTTTTCGATAACACTGTCCCAAATATGCTTGGCCTTATAGGTTGTATTTGTCTAAGGGTGGTAACTCTACCACCCTTAGACAAATACAACAATTTCCAACAAGCCAACCACGGTTCTATCTTTTCGATAACACTGTCCCAAATATGCTTGGCCTTATAGGATACCCCCAAAGGAAGACCGAGATACTTCAAAGGTAGGGACAAAACCCCACAACCTAAAATCCAAGCCAACCTAGCCACATTATCAACATTTCTCACCAAAACCAATTCCGACTTGACTAAGTTCGCCTTCAAACCCGACACAGCTTTAAATAATAAGAACAAGCTCCGTAAATTGTAAAGATGATTTGGGTTGGCCCCACAGAAAATCAAAGTGTCATCAGTGAATACGAGATGAGAGATATCAACCTCTATCCCCATACAAAAGCCAGACAACAGAGCTCCACTCACAGCAATTGAAATCATCCTACCCAACGCCTTCATCACTAGAACAAACAACAAAGGAGATAGAGGATCCTCTTGCCTTAAGCCTCCAGACATGCTAAAGAATGTAGAAGAGCCATTCACCAAAACCGAAAACTGCATTGAGGAAATACAATGAGCTATCTAAGAGCACCACTTCCCCCTAAACCCGCATCTTCTCAGCATGTACATCAAAAAAATCCCAATTAATATGATCATAAGCTTTTTCTAAGTCCATTTTAAAAATAACCCCTGGTTCTCCAAATCTCAATCTGCTATCAAGGTGTATTCATTGGCAATAAGAATATGATCTAAAATTTGCCTACCTCAAATGAATGCATTTTGTGACTTAGATATGATCCTCTCCAACACCATCTTAAGCATGTTGGCTAGAATCTTAGCAATCATCTTATAGATACTACCACAAACTAATTACGGGGAAATCCTTGGGGTTTACAGCCCCTAGGATCTTCAGAAAGAGGGTGAAGAACGTAGTATTAAGGCTTCTCTCAAACTTACCACTAGCATGAAACTCAAAAAAGACCTTCAAGATGTCCTCTTTCAAACCAGCCCAACAAGCTTGGAAGATAGGCCAATCCAGAAAGAGAGTGAACCTTGGGGTCAAAACCATATGGCATCTGAAACAGACTATATAACTATGATTCTGACTGGAATAAAAACCACAGAGAAAGAGAGAGACATAAAAACACATATTTACAAGAAGGTATTGAAGCCCACATATTCCGAGCCACCATGGATGCATACCAAGTATACAAAGTGCAATAGAAGATCCAAACGTCAATCAGCAATTGGTTGCAGCTCATGATAGTTGCAACTTCATCTTTACAATAAATAACACATGTATACACCTTGCAATAAATATAGCCTTCATGCATCTAAAACAAGAGATGAGCAACGAAAAAAAATCTGTCTATCAAATTTAGGATGAAAGAAAGTGGCTGGCACCATATAAGAAGCCAAATATGATTATTAGATAAGATAACTCCCCACTATTGAAATCCAGCCTGAACTAAAAATCTAAGATGACTCTTTGTTATAGTCAAAAAGGGAATCCAGCATCAATTCATACTTACGTCTGGGAGGAGGTTTGAAGAGTCACACTGTTAACATTTACTTGATTAAGTTATACTCAGTAGACAAGTGAACAATATATACAGTTTTGCTACAAATTAGAGGATAAGCTGAAAAAAAAAAAAAAAAAACCTTGTGTATTACTCCAGCTGAAATAGCAGATGCAGCCAGTGTCCCACCACATTCCCACAGAATTGAAAGATACCCACGATCATGAAAATATTCCATAACGTCTCTAGGATTCAAGATTTCAAACTCCACCACTTCTACTCCTTTAGAAGCAAGCAATTTCTGGAAACTCCTTCTAGCTCCCCTTTGTGTTACAACTATAGTTGATACATCGGACACATCCCAAAGGTTTGCTTCCTCAGGAAGATCAAGCGTCTGCGTCATTACAATGCGCACAGGCATGTGCCCACCTCCATGTCTTGCAGTTAATCTTGGATCTAATTCAGAAAAGAATTAGAATATATAGCAATATTTTGAGCATTTTCAACTACTATACTATTAAAACAACCACATAGTTGCAAGTAATGAAGAAACTTACTGTCCTTGCGTACTGTATTTCCTCCTACAATAATGGCATCACTTCTACCCCGCAACTCAAAAACTCGACTCCTAGACGTTTTACTGCTTATCCATGCTGCATGTCCACTACTAGCAGCAATTTTTCCTGTTCATGTCTAACAAACTTATACCATTCACCCTTTTAAAAAGAGAATAAAATACTTGAAAATCAGTAAGAAGTTTCTAAAAATCTAATGCTCACCATCAAGAGTCATTGCATACTTGATAACAGAGAAGGGAACTTGCGAAGCAGCTCTACATATAATGGGAGCATTGACCAAGTGGCATGACTTTCGAGCTTCCTACAATACACAATTTTAACAAGTTAGACTATAGTATTAAAATATTAATTAAATGATTAAATTCAATATGTCCTATCACCTTAGCTTTTGGGATAATTGATGGTTTAATATGGTATCAGAGCAAAAGTCTTGAGTTCAAACCATGTTTCTGTAATTCAACCTCGCATTTTAATTGAACATTTCAAGTGTTGGGTTTCACTTATTGAGAGGGAGAGTTTGAGCCCACTCATGAAGGGGAGTGTTAAAATATAAATGATTAAATTCACTATTTTCTATAAGCTTAACATTTTAAGATAAATTAAGATTTAACATGGTATCATAATCAAAGTCTAGAGTTTGAACCTTAACTCCATAGTTTACCCTCCATTTTGGTTAAATATTCCATTTAAGCTTTTGGGAATAACCGGTCATTTAACATAAAGCACAAAAGTTGATTTCATTAAATAGCTTGGAATACCTATCTGACTTTATAGTAATCCAACACCAAAAAAAAAAAAAGTGGGGGGGGTGGTGGGGGGGCACCTATTTAAACATACTTGTATTCCATGCTACAGGAATTAAGGTTGTCCATACAAAATCCTCTCTCAAAAAAAAAAAAGAAAAAAAAATCATTAAATTCTCTATGGGTTGTGTTTTCCATTCATCTCTACATCATTTGGAACAAGCGTGATTTTAACATCATCTAGTTTCCAAGAAGAGATATTTCTCAGCTATGTCGGAGCTCTCCGAGTTCATTTTCGAACAAGGGCTTATGGATATTCCTCTTGTTGGTAGTATCTGCACATGGTCTAAATAACCGCGATCCTTTGGCGTGGTCTAGACTTGACAACTTTCTTCTCTCTCTGGACTGGAAAGCCCACATTTCGGATGTTTCTCAAAATTGCCTCCTAGAGTTTTATCGGATAGTTTTCCTTTGCTACTTGACTGCAATGATGTCACTGGGAGCAAGAGGTATTTTAAGATTGACAATATCTAGCTAAAATCTGAGGATTTTGAGGAGGGTGAAACAATGGTGGTCATCTTACAATTTTCAAGGATCCCATAGTTTTGTTTTGGTGAAAAAATTAAAAGTTTTTGAAACTTGACTTGAAAAAAAGGAATGAAGAGGTTTTTGGCAATGTTGAGAAGTGGAAGAAGGCTCTTTTGGTTGAACTCCATGATTTTGACATTATTGCAAAAGAAAGATCTCTATTAGTTGAGCAAAATGCAAGAAAGGTTGAGATTATTAGTGAATTGGAAATGACTGCTTTCTTGGAAGAAGTGAGTTGGAGACAAAACTCGAGGTCCCTTTGGCTGAGGGAGGGAGACAGGAATATAAAGTTTTTCCACTATATGGCAGACTCAAATAGAACAAACAACATTGTGGATTCCCTAGTGGTTAACAGATTCATCTCTTCAGACTCTACATAAATACATGAGCATACAGTGCAATTCTACTCTCGTGTTTTCTTAGAACAACTCCATTGGTGACCAAAACTAGAGGTACTTAATTTTTACTCTGTTGGTGTTCAGGATCAAATTGACCAAAACTAGAGGTACTTAATTTCTTAGAGCACACAGTGCAATTCACCTTAGGATCAAATTGGTCATTGGGGTCAGAGAGAAGCCTGGCCTATAAGCTAGCGCCCTTAAAAACCCATTACTTAATAAGGATTTGTCATATTAGTAATGGAGATCACATTGGTGGGAATATAGGCTGATATGTCTCCAGCTTGTGTTTCAATGACAGGTAAGGCAGTCAAGCTACCTGCACATGTCTAGTCCAATTGTTCCAATTGTGCCGACGACTTCTAAACAATGATAAGGCTCCAATCTCTGATGGTTTTTCTCTGACTTTCTTTCAATCTTTCACGTAGGTTCTAAAAGAAGATGTCATGAATGTCTTTCATGAGTTCCATGCTCGTGATAAGTTTGAAAGGAACCTCAACGCCTCTTTTATTGCCCTTATTCCCAAGAAAGTTGAGGCAATGAATATTAAGAACTTTTGCCCTATTAGTCTGGTGAGCGTCGTTTATAAAAACATCTCTAAAGTCCTAGCGAATAGGTTGAAAGCTATTTTGGAGAAGTTTATATCCAAGTCTCGAAATGCTTTTATCACGGGAAGGTAGATTTTAGACTCAATCCTCATTGCAAATGAATGTCTCAATAGTATAATTAGATCAGAGGTTCCAAATGTGCTCTGCAAATTGGACATAGAGAAGGCTTACAATCTTGTTAATGGGGAATTCCTATTATATCTGTTGAGTAGGTGTGGTTATGGGGAGAAGTGGCATGGATGGATAGCTCATTGCATCAATGTGGTTCTCAGTCTTGATCAACGGAACTCCACCCGACTTCTTTAATAGCTCTCGTAGCTTAAGACACCATCCTCTAACTCCGCTACTGTTTGTTGTTGTCATGGAGGCCTTAAGTCAAATGTCGTCTGCCACTGTGGATAGGGGGTCATTATCAAGCTTCCTAGTGGGTTCCAGGAATAATAACATGCTTCTTTTGTCTCATCTCTTATTTGCGGATGACACGTTGATTTTTTGTGAAGCTAATCCTAGTCATCTTCGCAATTTACTATGTATTTTCTTATATTTTGAAGTTGTATCGGGGTTGAAGACTAACATGGTTAAGTCAAAGATTGTCCCTGGCAGCGCCATGAAAGACGTTGGAGGTTTGGCCAGTATTCTTGATTGTAAGGTGTCCTCTTTTCCCATGAAATACTTGGGCCTTTCGTAGGGGGCTCCATTTGACCACAAGAAATCCCGCTTCAATTTCTCGATGTAGTTAGCTACTCCAACTAGGATGGGGGAAAGCGATAAAAAAATAAGTGGTCAAATTGGACAAAGTGTTTTTAATTAATGTGATCCTCCCACCCTTTGACAAATAGAGTCGCTTCCAAACTGCCAATCGATGTTGGTGACAAGAGTAAACTCCTTCTAGTCAATTGGTCCAAGATTTATACTTCAAGTTTCATCAGGAGGTTTGGGGGTTAGGAACCTAATTCAGTTTAATCAAGCTCTCTTGGAGAAATGGCATTGGCGTTACGCTACGAAGAGGGAGGAGGCTTTGTGGAGATTAGTTGTGGAAACTAAATATGAGAGCATGTGGGGTGTGTGGTGCTCCAACAAGGTGTACGGGTCCTACAGGGTGAGGGTGTGGGAAAACATTAGGAGGGGTTTTTTTCTAGATTCATGAGATTTGAGGTGAGAGATGGGTCTAAAATTTAGTTTTTCCATGGCGTATGGTGCGGAGATAAGACCTTCAAGGAAGCTTTCCCGATTTTGTTCAATATTGACCATTTTAAGGAGGTCTCGATGGCAGGCCATGTGCTGTTTTTCAAAAGACACTTATCAGTGGAATATTACCTTCATCAGATCCATGCATGATTGAGAGATGGAGATGGTCACCTATTTCTTCAATCTCTTGTACTCTGTCAGGTTGAACCGAGAAGGCAAGGATAGGATCTGTTACTTCCCTTCAAAAAGGCAGACAGTCAAGGTCATATCTTTTTATAACTAGCCTTTATTTCCCTTGAAAGAGAATTTGAAGAAATAAAGCACCTACAAGAGTGGCTTTCTTTGTTTGAACAACAGCGCTAGGTAAGTCATAGTAATGGACTGGAGTTGCATGGAGAGACCAGATTGGTAATGACCGTAATTTAGAATCATGAAGCATGGAGAATGGTTTTAGATTGTTATATTTCTGGCCTCCAAAAATATTTTCAGCTCTCTAGGTCTTAACTGAAAACTTATGTCACACATGATGTCTTTATTGTTCAATAGCTTCTGCACCTAGTCGATAAGTTCTACATTATATAGTTTCTACAGTGAGATACACTTTTCTTCTCCAGATGATCATGGCATATAAGCATATACACGCATATGTGATCTTCATAGCAAGATTTTAAGGCCAGACCACTGCTGCACTTATGTAAGGAAATGGATTCACTCATTAGGGAAACACTCTTCAAGTCTGAACCAATGCACTAATACGTATATCCCAAAAAATCATTCGGGTGGAATAACGGCACAAATTTATAGCCGCTTTTCCAGAAAAATAAATGCATTAAATAGTCAAAAAGATAGGAAATGTGGGAACTGGAGAGTATCCAGTTAATTATACTTGAGGAGGAGTATTTTGTCTTTTCATTTTTTGAGTGGACAAATACCCCAAAAAATATATATATATATATATATATATATATAACTAACTAAATATTTTCCACTTGAACTATCCTAATTCGGAAATGAGCATTACATTACCCAATTAAAGGGCCACCTTAATACCCATTACCAAAATTTACGTAAAACCTACCCAAAAAACAAAAAATCAAAAGGGAAAAAAGACCAAGAATTCAAGAGTAATTGAAAAAGATTTGTACCTCTGTAATTTTACTCTTTAGATCCTCCCCAAGAACATCAACCTGAACCCCTTGATTCCTCAGTGCACGTACCGCATTGCCTCGGAGATGTTGCAAAGGGTGCCTCATCCCAACCACAACTCTCGAAATCCCTGCCTAATCAACATAGTTGTCATTTATATATCCCAAAAAAAAAACAAAAACAAAAAAAAACAGTAAAGAAACGAAAGTAAAATGTCACCCAAGCAAGCATTGTGATCAAAAAGAACAACAAAAAAAGACCAAAGTGTTGAATGAAACCAAAATGCTAACCAACACGGTGGTCAAAAACTGAACACGCATTTGGCTGCTGACATTGTAAGAAACAAAAAACAAAATCAAAAATTTCTGAGAAACGGCCAAACCTGGACGAGTGCGGAGACAGCGGTGCGGTCGCCGTGGCAGTCCCCGGGCTCCATGTTGATATATGCGGTGGCGCCTCTGCTCCGCTCTCCAGCGGACTCCACGGCTTGGAGCTCGGCGGACTTGGTGCCCTGCGCGTAGAGGTAGCCCTCGCCGGCGACCTTGCCTTGGGGGGTGGCGATCAAGCACCCGAAGTTGGGGTGCGGAGAAGTGAAGCCAGCGGACTTGTCGGCCAGCTCCGCCGCGCGTTGGATGTAAGCGGCCTCGAGCGCGTGGTTAGTGTTGCTGCTGTTGATAGTGGCCTTGCAGAGTATTGGTGGCCTGTAACTGTAAGTTCCAAAAGAGAACGCCATAACTCTCTCTCCCCCTCGCTCTCTCTGGGTATTCTGAAGATTTGGTTCCGCCAAAAGTCGAAGGAGCCTAGAGATACAGGTGTCGGAAATAATTTTGATGGTGCAAAATATTCTTGTTGATAATAAACTATATTAATCCGAAAAATAATAATAAAAATAAATAGAATGCAATTCAATAAAATTATAGTAAAAAATATATCTTACAATGCTATTAAATTATGTAAATTATGTAAGAGGAAAACAGCATTATCTTTAAAAGTTAATTTGTGCTTTATAGAGTATATAACTCGGCGTGATCGAAAACCTCTTAGAATTAGACTATAATATCTACTTTTGTAAATGACTTACATTCGAAGGTCAAATAAATGAACAACCATTTGTATGGATTCACCTAATAAAATAGAAGTGAGAGGTGCTAATGAAAAAAATAAAAAGAGGTGATTACATTTTTCTCAATAAATTACAATGCATTATTACTTTTTTCTATGAATTGGCAATTTTATTGCTCGACTCTATCAAACTACTATTTTGTTTTCAAAACCTCCCTTCCATCGGTCAAAGGCATTAGAAGAGACGGTCAACCCGTCATTTGGGGCACACGTGCCATTTTGAAATTTTCTCTTCCACTTTTGCCCTCACCCAAGCTGGACGTCATCTTCCTTCAAGCAGAATTTTTTTTTGTTTCTTCTCAATAAACAGAGAACGACGACAGTTTATTGGTTGTAGATCCCCAAGAGGCGCAGATCAAATTTCAAAAGGGAGCTCTCTCTCTCTCTCTCTTGATATATATATATAGATCTTCCCTTCTTCTTCAAGCATACACGTACAATTCTGAAATTTCTGCAAACCCACCACCATGAACGATGAGCACATAAGCACTAGACCCCTGTTCAGGCCAAAGCCTCACAGAGTCCGAAACTTCAGAGTTAGATTCTTCAACTACACCATCGACGTCACCGTCACCTCCACCCCTTCCGTCGTCCGTTGATGGCTTCAGAAGGCTCTACATCGTTCCCGCCACTGCTGCCTCGTCGTCCAGTGGACCCCATCATCCAACTCCTCCTCCTCCTCGACGACGACAGTTTATGTGGTTCAGCTTTTTTCTTTTTCTCAATCTAAGGTTGTCTATACACGTGGTCCAGCTTGGGTGAGGGCAAAACTGGAAGAGAAAATTTCAAGACAGCATGTGCGCCCCACGTGACGGGTTAACCGTCTTTTTTAACACTTTTAACTGACGGAATGAGAATTTTTAGAAAAAAAAATAATTTAATGAGGTCAGACAATAAGATTCTCAATTCATGAGGAAAAAATAACAATATGTTGTAGTTTCATATAGGAAAAAAGTAATTAACCCAAATAAGAATCCTTTGTGCCTTACGGTTCTCATAGAGAGAGAGAGAGAGAGAGAATAGGACAAAGGAAAACCTTTGTTAAAAGGTCAAGTAATAAAGTATGATATTTTGGAAGTCTCCTGATAGGGTGGAAATCCCATGGAGAACAAAGAAAAATAAGTCAATTCTTGTGATTTTCATGCTTCCTATAAAGTCTTAGAGTGCTATAATGAGTTTTTGCTAGTATTCTCCTTTAAAAAAAGCAAAAAGGTTTACAAATGTTTTAGAACACCTCTTATTTTCTTAGTCTTGCATGTTGTTATGGTTTACAATGTTTTTATAAACATATCAAGAGCCTATAATGAGATTTGTTACGTGACAATTTGAAAAAAAAAAAAATGTAGGAACTTTGCATGCATTTTGTACTCTGACCAAAAGTTCGACCTCGAGTCCAAACATTTGACCAAAAGCCAAAACATTCGAATAGTGTCTAAAATTGGTGAAAGTATGGTTTTGTGACCTTTTAACTAGTTTGTTTCTCGGTTAAGACGTTATGTGTTTGCAATAGGTTCTCTAGTACTGCGTGTAACGATATACTATGTTTTGTTATATCAAGAACTTGAAATGTTTTTGAGGATTTGAGCGAACGTGCGAGACAATTGTTTTCCAAAAAAACGTATGATATATCTGCTAACTAACTGAGCACACGTTCTATTGCTCATTTATCACCTTATTTGGTTTTTATTTCATGCACATTATACATTCAGTGCTGTGAATCATCATGGTATAAGCATGCAACCAATTTACCAGAGCAAAGCCATACAGGTTGCTAGCTTCCTTTCAATCATTATAGATTGAAACACAAATGAACATCCACAGGCTCGCTAAATTGTAAGACTATTCAAAATCATATGAATATTCAATGAACGTTATTGTCCATGTCAAAATGAAAACACAGCTTATAGACTTGTGTGTCCAACAAGTTTGTAATGCAAATACCAATTGCAAAAAAAAAAAAATTAACATTGCTTTGCTCCAACTCAAATAAACATTGGATCAATACTGGTACAGATTCTAGAATCAGACATGGTCAGTGTTTCAATTATAAGTTAATTGATAGTTGAATACAAATCGCCCAAGCTAGAGTTAAATGCATTGGCCTCTTGTAGTAGAATATTGTGCAGTGTCAGAATCCAACACAAGTCTAATGCAGATCTTTAACCCATTAAGAGGTGCTCATACTACATTTCAAATCTAATTGGCTTCGGAGGATGCACTTGATACATTTAAAAAAAAAAAAAAAAAAAAAAAAAAAAAGTGGCAGAAGCAGAATAAAGGGTAAAAGCAGACAAGCACATGTTCTCTTACAAAATTGCTGCACCTTTTATAACTCATAACAAATATATGTTTACAAAACTGTGCCTCAGTAAAAATTACAGGCAGATCCTATCAACATGCTCCTATCAACTGTGCCTCACTTCACCGTCGAGAATCAACAGAAGATGTTCATCTCCAAAGTAACAAAGAATAAAAAGAAAAACATTGGATTGATACGGCTGAACAAACCCCAAATTCCTTCCCATGACCAAGGAGGAAAACTAGATGGAAACAAAATTCAAGGCAATAAGACAGGGCAAGACAGCCTGAGTGTAGAAAGGTCGAAGCCACAGTTAATTACAGCACCGTCAGAAAACAACCTGGTGAAAATTGATGTACATCCTACACCATGTTAAGCGTCTGAGTCTTGATTCTTTTGAAGCCGCTAGAAAGCACAAGTCATGCAACAGAATGAAATAGATTCTCATCCATAGGTTTCAATCTTACTAACATGAGAACATAGGATACTTACTCTGAACATATTCAAAGAGACCTAAGGTCAAAATACAAATACCTGACCAGGCCTTAACCAAACAAATGTCAACTAAACTTCAAAATATAAATGGAGATTCACATGATTATCATGTTAACCTACTAACTATATAAACGTCTATAACAAGTCATACATAAAGCAAAAGCAAACTGTTCTTACAAAATTGTTTACCTCTTGTGGTAAAATGCACCTAGTTATTGTCATCACTGCTTAATTCAGATTCATCATCTTCATCTCCATAAAGAATTTCATCGACATCCTCATCCTCATCTTCACTTTCAGTGGTTTGATTATCATGCACCAAAATTTGACTTTTGTTCTGTGAAGCCTTGTCAATCTGTAAAAAGAGTATGAACAATGAAGAATACTAACGACTTCATAAAAGATAATGAGCTTAGCAAGAGGATGCGAAGTTAAAAACCTGTGCCATCACAAGTTGCAAACGACCTGATAATTGTAATAAAGGCTGGATGGCACCACCTCTAGATTTGGTAATCTGGAAGAAGAAAAACACAATTTAAGCATAGTAAATGACAAACAGTGGATAATTGGATAAACAGAGCATGGTAATCTATAAACTAAAGAACTCACATTCATGTATTCATTCCCATTCATTGAGGGTCAAAGGAATATCCCATTTACATCAAATATAATTTTTTTTGGAGGGAAGGAAACCTTTTGACACCTTATAATATTCCTCTTCGGTAAATGTTTCCATCAAATTCAACTTTTGCAATAAGACTGTAGATGCAGTTCTACCTACCTAATTATATAACTAAGTGTCTAAATTTTAAGCACAAGCAAAAGGATGCTATTACAGGTAACATAACAGATCCAAGTTTTCATACTTATAAAGTTAAATAAAAATCTAGCACAATTAAAAAAATTACAACATTTCACCTTGGATAAGGAGTTAAGCATCTGGGTTGTTGGTTCCTGAGACATAACATGATGACTGTGATTCAAAAATATATGATATATCCATGGAAGAACATACTTTCCACTGCATGTCCTGTTGAAGACAACCAAAAATTTCCACTCACTTTTAGTATACACCTTCTATAGAGTTTGCTATTGCAAGTTCTTTATCATAAATACACGATTTTTTTATGAATAAATAGATAATGTCAAAGCACTTTATCATAAATATATGAAAGCAAAATAAACTTCACTTCAGCAATTGTCAGCATAATACCAATAAAAATTCATACACCACATATGTGCAGACAAAAAAAAAAACTGGTATTTAATGCTAAATTAAAAGATAAAGAACAAACCTTGATTGCCACTTGGCCACCAAGACTCGTAGTAACTTGTATGCGTCACTAGGTACCATAGAGAGAACAGATGCCCTTATCTGATAAAGAAAATACATAAAGAGTCAATAACAAGGAGTGATGCTTTTTTGTTTAGGGGGGTAAGGGGAAGAGAGAAGAGAGACAGAGTAGTGCATGTGGTGTATTGGATTTTATTTTGGGCGTGGGGGGACAAAAAAAATCAAACAAACCTTCTTTTGTGGCATATCAGCTTCAAGGTCAATACCCTTGAATGTCGCAGAATTAGCTGTCAACCCTAATGTTAGATCATCTCCACTACTCAGTATCCCTAATGATCTCAGCCGATCCTCCAGGCAAGATATTTCAGTGTCAACTTCTAGTTCTACCATGTCATCTGCACAGAACAGCAGACATATAGGACCAAGCAGGAGCACCATTAAAAACTATCTGCTGTGCTTACTCTTCGAACAGGAAAAGTTGATAAAGCACAAGCGTGTAATGACCACAGGCCAGCAAATTTCTATAAATTAATACTAATTTTGGTGTTTCCTTCTCCGAAAAGCATAGCCATATTTGGGCCTAGGGCCACTGGCAGAAGTTAATGTTTTAATTATAGCAACTCTATTCTCAACAAATAGAGTGGATTATGCTTCAACATAGATGGAAACCTCATGAGAAGAAAGTATATAATATACTCTACATCATAATCTGTGAAGTATTTATAAGATTCTATGTATCCAACTCAATTGAAGACCCCAATAGGCACAAAAAAAAGAAGGGGGGGGGGGGGGGGGGGGGGGAGAGAGAGAATTGAAATCCAACGACTCTAGTCATTGAAGAAGATCAACGTTCATAATATTGCAAGGGCAAACCCTCATGCAAACATACATAAATTGACAGTACTTCCTTAAGCTACGCAACAGGGCAAACCATATACGACTGCAGACCCATACCAATAGTCATAAATAGTAAAACCCAAACCCATTCCCATGCCCATGTTTTTGTCAGAATAAATTATTTCTGTTGAAAAATTAACCTCATTTTCAACCTACAGCTTACTCTTTTCTGGTGGATATTCCTCCCCTTTTTTTCTGCATAAATCCTTTCCTCCACTTTAACTATAAGGTGTGAGCTTTTTGTTATGCAGAGGGATTTTCGAGTAGGCCCAGTTCCTATATTCAGCCTCTTAAGTGGAAAAGAAGCTGTTCAAATTATTAGAAGAACGAGCAACCCGCACAGAGCTATGAAAATAATGTTTCTACCCCAATGTAAAAATTGAAATATTACAATTCAAATTGTAAACCATATAAAAGAGCATTTGTATAAGGCAAATAAGGCAAGCACAAAATGTTGCAAGATTCCTGAAAGAATATTAGGCATACCTTTCCCCTCCACAGACTCAGCTTGACTCCTGCTATCTCCCAAATCAGCCATTACCTCATCAGCATCAACACTCATTTCTTTATACATTTTCTTTTCCTCATTAGACTCAAAAACCTTTGGAATTGGAAGTAAGGCATCCTCCGCATTTGCACGATCTAATGCAGTAACTGTTTAATCATCGAAGAGGTTTTTAAGGATCAACACGAGATCAAGAACACAAATAATGAAGAAATTAATATTGAAGTAGACAAATAAAGGGATTATAAGCATCAAACCCAAGCAGACATACTATTATACTCAAAAGAAAATTGGGAAGATACTCGTTAGAAAAAGACTTCATCTAGGCTCATTCTCCAACACCAAAAAACAAAGAAAGCAAAATAAAATACTATCCAAGCATACCTTAGCAATTAAAATCAAAACAAGCCATTGATAGTAGATTTTTGTTCAACTTAGTGGCTCCACTAAAAGAATTTCCATTTGAAACAATACAATCAGAAAAAAATTTGCATGTCATTGTGGAAAAATAAACTATAAGGGGGATCATCTAAAAAGCGTTTGATGAATATTGTCCAACTGAATACATCAAAGCAAGGAAAAAGCCATTCTCCAGGGACTTACTTTATCCATTATATATCTACAATACAAAACTGTTCTATACTTTCTTTCAAGAAGCATGAATCCACCATAAAGTATGCATAATCAATATAAAAAAGAGGCTTCAAAACATTCACCAATGAAATATGGCTTTTCATATCATTTGAAAAGCTTCTAGTGGATGATATTCTCTGACTCGCTTGGTAGGAATGAAGGGTTTTAATGCATCGCAATCCCATAATACATTCAAAGACAAATTGATCAGTGAGCAGAAGATTTTTCATGGTGAAATCATACCTCCATTTTGTAAATCTAGTCCTTTCTTAGATTTGACACGAGATTGACTCATTGGCAGAAGAACCCCATCGTTGGAGATACTTAATTTTACAACTGTGCCTGAATGCACTAAAATTTTCTGAAATGATGGCTTTACTAGCAATCCATAAGCAACAAAGACCCGCCCAGACATAGGTTCACTAATGCCTTGTAATTTTGCAGCAAATATTGTAGGTAATGCAACCTTGGGACTTATAGAGGGAATGTCCTCAGAAGATAACGAGACTTTGGCGGGCTTGGCATTGCGTAATTCCTCAATGTTCTGTCCAAACCAAAGATAACAGACGCCAATTTCCGAAATAGCCAAAACACATAGACCTGAATTGTCAACTTCACCACTATCAATGCACCTGCTATCAAGAAAGACAGCAGGGTGCTCCATTGAAAGAACACAGCTTGATGACTGCTTTTTGCTGCCACTTACCCTCCATACTGCTACATATCTTTCACCCACGGCAGAGGAGAGGATGTACTTCCCATCTTCAGTAAAATTCATACAGCGAACAGCTCCCTATTAATAGTTCAGAAAATTATTTGACCAAGAACAGAAAGTCAAGAAGATACCTAGACATTAAATATTCATTCATTTAAAGAGAAAAGAGAGAAAAAGGTGTTGATACAGAACAAACGTAGAACTGCATAACACTTACAGGATGCCCAGAAAACTTCTGTATCTTTTTGTGATCAGAACAGTTAAAAATCTTCAACTGTGCAGCTGCAGTAGCTAACATCTTCCCATCTGACATGGAGAAATACATCCAAGGTGGAAATATCAACAAGAGAATAATTACAACAATCATTTATTTCAACTCTGACTCGTGGAAGGTCTTCTTGCTAAGCTACTTCATTTATATTTAGTATTATAGAATTATATTTTCTTTTTTTTTTTTCAATTTGACGAGATGCGCTTGACATTATACATGTGATCTCATCTAAAAGCAGTTGAACCACAAGCAATGAGCTCTAGCTTAAACGGCACCTCCTCTTATAAAAAAGGGAAAAGGGAGTACTTGCAAATTCAAGACCCACCATGTGCATGTATAACTTACCAAATTGAAAAGAAAAAAGTATCTAAACCATAATCATTTTCTAAATAATGGGAATAAGTGCCCCGTGATTGAATAAGACCTGACCGAATTTTGTTGATAAAATCATCCCTGACTATCAATATTGAATGTCAATTTCACTAGAGTCATCTGGAAATTGAGATATAATTTCCAATCTAAGTATCTACTTAACACAGCACCACGTCCTGACTGGAAAACCATATTTTTCCAAATTGAATTCTTTTGTAAGGTAAGAAACTTATCTAGAAATCCAACACTCCTATTAGCACAATGTGTTCATTCACCACCGCTATAAGGCAAGAGTAACACAATAGATGTAGATGATATTTACCTGACGAAACAGACATACAGGATATTGCCTTTGTAGAAGCTCTGAACTTCTGCAACAGGTTTCCTGACAAAGAATCAATTTTGCATATCATACCATCAGCCCCCACAGTGTAAATGCATGAACCATGTGTAGAAGACGAAATGGCACTAACACCCCTGCACATGGGAGAGAGGAAAAGAAGTGGTAGGTCACCCAGCTATAGATTTCAATATTACAACTGTTAAACTAAAATCATTCATTATCAGTCAGTGCAGTAATTAATTACATATTAAAACTTCAAATTGCATGCCATAATTGATTAAAAATAAAATAATTCCTAGCACATAATTAAGATGTTTTCTTGTGCTCCCTGTGAGAATCCTAATCTTTGACAATAAGACTTTTCATAATTCATTATCAACACCATGTTTCTTGCAAACAGTTACAATTGAATTATTATATCTCTTGAGAGGCTTCAAACCCCATTAAAAGCACCACAGATATCAAGAGTACAGGATGTCTGCCTTGTTTTTCCAGTTATGTCCATACAGTGCTGGTGTCAACAACTGAGCCTGCTGACATCAGCAATAGTTGCAGCTTATGACACAGTCTAGGAGTCTGTCTAGGCCTTGATCAACCTGGGCTGATCAACTATGTTCCTAAGTCTCGAAGTATGTGAAGAGACTAACAAAGGATGATAAATATCAAATAGCATTCAAAAAATGGAACAGAGTTTGCTGTGATACCAGGTTACAACAGTCGAGAGAAGTAAAGAAATTAAGTTAAGAGAGTAGAGAAGATTAAAAAATGAGAGCTACATCCAACAGAGGCCAGCTACATCTCTATGTTATATACATAGGAACTTTGAAGACCAGAGAACCAAAAGTTTCACTACCTGAACAACAACTAAAAATAGTTATGTAACTTTAAGAGAACATATATAACATATGAATTGGTATATCAGATCATTATATAGTGCACATAAAAAATTATCTCCAACTAAAATTTAAATAGTAGTTACTTATCAAAAAAAAAATTTAGATAGTAACACCTCTTTTCACTCTGATTGAAATAGAGCAAAATATTCATTGTGATACATTTCGATAAGCAAACGTCAACAAAAGTTAAGGAAATAAAAGAAGGTACTCATCAAGCTGAAGCTTTAAATATTTATCCTGATTACAAGCGACAATTTCCTTACGTTTATGCTCTCTAGACATGTATCTATGCCAATCATACAATACACTGTGAAAGCAGTGAAAACTGATGTATTGTGCAGCATGAAACCAATAAGGTAAGAGACCTGTTTCGCAAGGTAGAGGCTTTTCAAAATGAAATCATTAAGTTAAAATAGTCAAGCTATTGCACCAGCCTCCATCTTGTCCGGCCTAATTTGGAGCAAGCCTTATGAGGGAGAACTAAAAGTAAGTCAATTTCATGTCCCCACTTAATTCAACTATTCATGAATAAAAAAATAAAATAAAATAAAAAATTGAGAACCTTTCTCGATCCATGATTATGTCTTATGAAGACCATAAGAATGCAACTTTATACGAGAAACTCACCCAGGATGGCAGTCGTTAACCTTCCATTTCAATTGACCAGCAGAAACATCAAGTGCTAAAACATCACCACTACCTGTTCCTAAGACTAATAATGAGGACCCAAGCTTCCTTTTCCTCTTTCTCTCCAAAGATAACCACTTCATGCATTTATAATCGACAGAGAGATGTCCTCTTTCAGGTCTCGTAAGTATATTCGTCTCATCGGTTGTTGTGATGTCTGCAAATTCAGTCTGGATCTGACCCCTCAATGTGTCCCAAATTTTAATTCGGCCATCTCCAGAGCTTATAGCAAAGAAGTCCAAAGAAGGACTAAATGACGTCAACAAATCTCTGATATTTGATGAGCCCATGCTCCTGAAATGTACAGTTAAATTACTTAGTTTACCTTACAATTAGAACTATTAAGGTAGCTTTAAAGCACGTAATTCCCTAGCCCTTTTTCCTGTTGTGGCTGCTTAATTTGAAAAAAAGGGACAAAAAAAAAAAAAAAAAGTAAACAGGTTTTGGCCAAATAAATGGAAAGGAAATATAGAAAACTTAGCAACCTTAATCAAACACTAAATTTTTCATTTTCAGTTTAACAAAAACAAAATAAGATCCCACACATTATTCTTTTTTCTTTTCTTGGGGGAGGTGAAATTGAATTTGCACACATGAGAGACTATTTTTCAAGATCATTGTTAACTGATAACTAACGGCAACTGTTCTGGAGGGGCAATGATATGCTTAGTAAATAGGAGCTTTCTATAAAGTTTAAACCCTCTTAAAACCCATTTATTCTACATGCACTTCATATTGACAAGCTTCCAAACTAAAATAAAACAAAGGGGTCGTGTTACGAACCCTCTATTTATATTATTATTAAATAATTAACCATTTCCTTACTAGGTTAGGATTTCTTTTCCTACAAGGATTAGGTTATTAATTCCTATTTCTACTAAGATTAGGTTTATTTTCTATTCTATAAAAAGCAATGTAAGTGCCTTTTAGGCTAATCATCAAATAACAATTTCAATCAATTGCTAATTTAGGGCTGGCAAAATGGGTTCACACAGAGGCGGAATCAGGATTTTATGTGTGGGGGGTCCAAACTTATGTAAATAAATAAACATAAAAATGCATATAGTTTATATATTTCCAAGAATGATACGCAACACAATGTCTAAAGGGCATTTTGGCACTATCCGGACAATATTTATTTAGATGCTTCATTTTGCCATCTCTGATCTCTATCCCTCCCTTTCTCTCTCTCAACAAAATCGGGTAGATAGAAAGAAAGAGAGAAAGAGACAAGAAAGAAAGAGAGTTTAACAGAAAAGCAAGGGATCAAAGCATAAGGATGCTTTTCTCTTCCACTCTCACTCAGAGTCAGTCTCTCTCTGGGTACCATAAACCAAAGACTCAGCCTTTTCACACTTCTTTCTCCAGGATGATCTCCCTGAATAGAAGCTCTTTCCTGGTAATATAAACGAGACCCATTTCTCATATTACACTTTCATCCACACCCACTTCACCAAAATCAGAACTGGCCATATTTAGTTTAAAATTAAAAAATATGATATATAAAAGTAGAAAGCCATCTTTAGTAGAAAGCAATCTGCATAAGCTTGTCCTAGGGGTTGCCAAGAAGTAGAAATCAATCTAACTTATGAGTAGAAGCTGTCTTAGGGGTTGCCAAAGTATCAAAGGTAGCATTTTTGGGAGTGATTTAAAAAATTTTGGGTTACCATGGAACCCCAAACGTAGGTCCGCCCCTGGGTTCACATTTTGGGTTCGTGTCAACCCAGTTAACCCTGCGAACGTTAACCCGAATACGACACATTTATATAAACGGGTTGAACATCCCTACCCGAACAAGCCACATTAAATTAAAGGGTAACACACGACCCAACCCACGACATGTTCGTTCCGGGTTGACACAACCCGACACGATTGACATTTTAGCATGATTAGACCATAAATAATGCTCTTTCTATAGAGATTCCTTTATGTATTTATGACATAGTTTCTATAGAGCAACATGCTCTTTCTGTTTAGAGCTTTTTGGCTCTAGATGTTTTCTTATTCTAAATGAATGAAATGATATTCTCATTTACCAAAATAAAAAAGACCATAAATAATGCAGTGTGCTTTAGGACTCCATCTCTTCATAACTGCCCCAAAAACACAAGTCTCACATAAAAAGAAAATTCAAGAAACAGAAGAGAATTTCACTAAACAAATTCCATTTTTTTTCCTCCCTCTCGCCACTACCGCGTATCTACCCATTACACGATACATGCAATACTCACGCACCGACGGCACCGTACAAATAAGACAACATACTACCCATGAAATATATGGCACCATAACCATTTACACAAAACTGTTGCTACCGATAGACTCACAACCATCTAGTTGAAGAGCTATTACGACAACCCAACCCAATAGACCCACACCCATTATAAAAAATTTCCGATGCCAAAGTGTGTACCTTGCCGTCAGACTGAGGCCGGCGGAGAGACGAACGGAGAGGCGACAGACTGATGGAGAGGCGAGAGGATAGTACGCTTTCAGGCGAGAGGCTGACGGAGAGACGGAGAGGCGAGAGGCGTCTGTGAAGGCGACTGCGAACCGAGTGCGGAGGAGAGACCGAGGGAGAGGAAGACAGAGAGAGAGGCTTAGTGAGAAAAAAGTTGAAAGTGAAAAACTAAACCTATCAACAAAAAAAAAAGTTAAATACTTTATTAGTTTTTTTTTTTTTTTTCTAATTGAATAAGGGAAAAAAAGGCTAAAGGGAAGAACAATTTATTAGTATTGATTTTGCATATATATATATATATATATTTTTCGAGTTCATATATAATCATAAATGGTTTTGGACTTACGAAAAAAGATAAACTTAATACCTCCATTAGGTTCTATCACACTCTGTCACATGTGTCATTACATAGAACTGACCCGCATCCTAAAAATTAATAATAAAAAACTACACCTAAAAAGATTAAAAATTTATGGCGGTGGCCGGCTTGAGGATGGGCAGGAGGTGCAATACTAGTTTCAGACTTTTAGATGTTGTAGGCTTACGTTGTTTCATGTTAGGTTTTGGATATGTTTTGGTTCAGCTGGCTAACCCTATTTAGATGTTGTAGGCTATCCGTCTCTCATTCTCATATCACTTCACTACAAAAAAAAAAAAAAAAATCAGGGTTTAGGAACATTTTGTAATGTTCACAAAACCACTAGATCCAAAGTCCACACACACACACACATTTGACCATAAAGTTAACCTATATAGTAAGCCCATGACAATTATTTCGCACGTACCGATGTACCATATCATACGATGTAATTAATCTTATCAGTCTTTTACATGCATAATTTTACAAGTCTCATCATTATCTTGTTAATCAACATACGTTTTCGCAAAAGAAAGTTCACAGTAATTCTAAAATGTATTTTATGAGAGTTGCAAAATATGCATGTTTGATATATATATATAATAGACGTGCAATGAGGGAAAAGTAATAACAAGCATCTATGTGAGTTTGTACTCACTTAGGTTGTAAGGCTCCTCCATAAAATTTCCTTGAGACTCCATAACCTCAAATACTGAGAAAAGAACTATTATTAGTTCTAAATCCAACTAGAACGAACCTATAACATGAAAACAGAGGCTATCGAACGACTAGCCAAAGTGGCGTTCCCTAGAACACTTCTGACCGTATGTCCGGGTTCGTGGCCGTACGTCCATCCAAAAGGCTTGTACGTCCGGTCTCGTGGTCGTACGTTTGTCCAGAAGGTAGAACCTCATTTGGTTCAACCGTTCTCCTATCCTCTCAAACTGGTTCTAAAGCTACTAAAAGGATTTCGAGGCTATCTTAAAACAATACCTCCATGCAAAAGGAAATAAGCTCAACAAGAATTAAACGCTAACCCATGTTTAAACAAAGATTAATGGCAACAACATAACTAGAAGCTACAAACTACCAACTAAGCCAACTATGAAAACACTTAAACAACATAACGACTTAGGAATAAACTAAGCTTAAAAGTTTACCTCATTGAAGTGAAACTTCAAAGAATCACCTCTCCTTCTCCAAGAACTCACAAAACTCACAAGAGGGTTTTCTTAGAGCCTGGGGCGTAAATGGGCTTGTGAAACGTTGAGTGTAGGGGGTATTTATAGCGGATGACGCTACCAACTATTCTGAAAAGTAGCAGACGTCCGGGTACTATTGTGGCGTACGTCCGATACTGTTTACACAGCGATCCAAAGGCTATAGCGTACGTCCAGGTATTACCCAAGGGTATTCCAAAAGTAACATACGTCCGTGTGGTCCCCAACATACGTCCATGTACTATTGGCAGAGTTCGACGTACTATTGTCAGCGTGCATCTGGTGGTCCCCATAAGTACGTCCGATACTGTTTACACAGCGGTCCAAAGGCTGTAGTGTATGTCCAGGTATTACCCAAGGGGTATTCCAAAAGTAACGTACGTCCGTGTGGTCCCCAACATACGTCCATGTACTATTGGCAGAGTTCGGCGTACTATTGTCAACGTACATCTGGTGGTCCCCATACGTACGTCTTCTACTACAAATAAGAGCGTATGTCCGACAACCCTAGTGTACGTCCGTTCCAAAAGTCTAAATCCCAAAAAACCCCTCTAGCTGTTCATAGTAACCCAAAATCCAAATTAACCTTCTAACTAAGCTACCTAAGCTTAGTTAATTATTTGGATCACTATAGAGTTAGATCGATATTTATTGGATGGGTGTGAAGCAACAACAAAATATTTTGATATTTTAGCTTGGTAGAAGGTTAATGCACCTAAATATTCTATTCTTGCAAGGATAGGTTGTGATGTATTGGCCATCCATATTTCTACTATTGCCATTGAGCCTGCCTTTAGCACTGGTGGACGTATATTGGATTCCTTTAGGAGTTCATTGTCTCTATTTACTGTTAAAGCCTTGATTTACACACAAAACTGGATAAATGACCGCATAAGTGATGAAGAGTTAGAGGAGTTTTTGGCAAGCTTTGATCATCTAGATAAATGTTTATAAATTAGTTATTTGCAAATTCACTTCTTTTTTCTTCATTATTTATTAATTTATTTTAGTTATTTATTCATTTAACTTGTTCTATTGTAGATGGGCATCAACCTTCAAATTCAAGGGTTGATTCATCTTTTGCCTAGAGGTTTGTTAGCAATGAAGGTTATCATTTTTGAATTGTCATAATATTTTAATTACAATACAATTATATCAAACACATTTCACATTTGTACATGCTTGTGCCTTAATATTATTATGTTAAGTTTATAAGCTTTCATGTAGTGATCTCCATAGAATTTTGTTAGATGACCAAATGAGAGTATGTTGTGTACAAGGATTGTGAAAATTTTATTTGTATCATATGTTGTGAAGAAGTTAACCCACAAGGATTGTGAAAATTTTATTTGTATGTTGTGTTTAAGTCCTTGTTAAAATATTGGTAAATGTTGTATAACTTGCATTCTTTTTTTTTTTCTTCTATTCGTTTAACTTGGATTCTTAACTTCTTCTTTTTAAGTACAAATTATAAATTTGAGGTCAAATATTTTAGATTTTTTATATGAGCTCCTTTTGGAGCAATTCGGCTCAATGTGGTATATAGTAATCTATATGCTTGTTAGAGTGCACATCTTGATGCCAAAAAGGCACTGAAAATGCGGAAAAAAAAAAAAAAAAAAAAAAAAACAGAGTGAGCCCAAAAAACCTAAAACTGAAAATTGGCCCAAAATGCCTAACTTTTAAAAAAGCGGTTATAGCGGGCGGTTATATGTTTACTTGCTGGTTAGCGGATGCGGTTAGTAAAATTTATTAACCACCTTTTCACTTGTAGTTATTATTAATCGACATGAATATTTTCTAACAAGCTCATCACAGCACAACATAAAGTGTTAATTTCTAAAAATTCATAAAATGCTTAACTTTTTTATTGCAAGATTCGTGACCTGACAAGAAAAAAGTTATTTGACACACAAATTAAATTAACACAAATTTGAGTTCAAATAATCAAAAACTATTTCAATCAAAATATTTTCGTTTCCAATACCTACACGTGAAATTAATTTTTTCTTTTGATAAACAAATTAATTGTCAGATATTTTTCACAACAAAGTCTTTATCTTTCCACCCAAGAATTGATTTCTTATTTCTCGTATGTGAATTGCATGCCGCAGAATCTGATAGTATTTAAATTTTCTTAAGTTTAAATACTATTGTTATGGTTATAATCAAAATATTTGTCCAACATTAACGAATCAACATTTAAGATTGTTGAAAGTAAATTTGATGGTGCAAAATATTATTGTTGATACTAAACCATATTAATCCGAAATTAATAATAAAATAAATAGAATGCAATAGAACAAAATTAGAGTAAGGAAAAATCTCACAATGCTATAGAATCATACAAGAACGTTGTCCTTAAAGGTTGATTCCTGCCTCTTAGAGTATATAATTCAGTGCAATCAGATCCCTTGACATGCAACTTCCTAAGATTAAACTATAGTGTCTACTTTCGCACTTTCGTTAAGGATGCACTCCCAAATACGAAGGCCAAATTAATGAACAACCCTTTGTATGAATTCACCAAATAAAATAGAAGTGAGAGGTGCTAATGAAAAAACAAAAATCCTTTGCTCCTTACGGTTTCAAGAGAGAGAGAATAGGACAAAAAAAGAAAACCTTTGTAAAATAGGTAGTTTTGTAAAACAAAAGAAGAATGAGTTTTTTTGTTGTTTTGTCACATACGTATCTCACATCATGCGATTGTTTTTCTTTTGTAGATGTAAGTTGCTGACCTTTCCAAACGACTTGAAACTTTTCAGTAATGATCTTAACATGTTAAAGAACAAGTTAAAAATTTAGGCTTGTTGGAATCAAATCGCAAGAAGAAGGAAAATTCAACAAGCATGAAGTTTCATAAACTTCCATCTTCCCATATTTTTTATAAATCCTGTTATGATATCATTTATTGGGATCATGTGCATCAAATAAGCACAACATAATACATATCCCTAAGGATCGAAACTTCATAAAAATTAGGGTTAAAAATTTTTTTGGTACCTCAGTTTTAACTTTTTTTTTTTTTTTTTTTTCTAGGTTTTAAAACATGACAAATCTAGTACTTTATATATAGAAAAAGACGAAATCACTACATCCGTTAATTTTTGTCAGTCCCAATTAACGGAAGTCCATGTCATCTACATTTAAATCGTGACACGTGTCCTAAAAATTAAAAATAATTAAACCTAAAAAAATAAAAATAAAAAGTGAAAATTCTATGGGGTGGCCGACCACCCCATTTTGGCCTTGGCCACCCTCCCAGAGGCCATATGCAAACAATTGTAGCAATCTCGAATCCACTGAGGGTCCGTTTGGAAGTGCGCTGTGTTTTTAAACCAAATCGCAATTTTGGAGTGTTTGAGATCTCAATTTTAAAAACGCAAATTTTAAAATCGTGAAAAAAATTCACGATTTCTATAAGCTAACTAGGGGGTACTTATTTGAAAAAGTGCGAATTTAAACCAAAATGACAATTTCGCTTAAAACAATATTTGGCGCAGGGCAAGGCTTAGGTGCGGTAGTTCAAAACTACCGCACCATGCAGTAGTCCAAAACTGCACCGTTTGGTGCAGTTTTGAGAAGGAAAAATTCAAAACTGAACCAAACGGTGCAGTTTTGGGCTGGGAAAAAATAGGTTTTTTTTAAAATATAACAAACAATTATTTAAGAATTAAAAAGTATAAAAAACTAATAATTAAAAATATTTTTCATTTTGGCCAAGGGGTGGCTCCACCCCTTTCATTTTTTTTTTTTTTTTTTTTCTCTTCTATTTTTTTAATACTTTTAGTTTTTAAATATTTTTCTTTTTCTTTTTCTTTTTCTTTAAAAAAACTATTTGTTTATTGCCCAAACTTGGACTACTGCATGGTGCGGTAGTTTTGAACTACCGCACCTAAGCCTTGCCCTTTGGCGCAATATTTACCTATTTGGCCATGAAACCACAATTATATTATAATGTTATCCAAACACTTAATTGATAAAAAAAAAAAAAATACCCTATGCAATTTTAAAAAATAGCAATTTTAAAAATGCAATTTTTAAAAACAATAAATCCCACTCCCAAACGGGCATGAATCTCTTGTGAGTTACGGTGATTAATCTCTCCCAATAAAACCCATTTCATTCCACTATTCCCTCTCAGATCCAAAGTAAAAGCACGCTCTCTTCCAACATGCAACTCTGCTCAAAGTCAGCCGTTCTGGGTTCTCGTTCTTTTCACTTGGGGTTCTCTCTTGGCTCTTAAGTTTGCTATTGCCTTCT
This sequence comes from Corylus avellana, assembly GCF_965113065.1. Lineage (NCBI taxonomy): Eukaryota > Viridiplantae > Streptophyta > Magnoliopsida > Fagales > Betulaceae > Corylus > Corylus avellana. The sequence continues at coordinate 9,333,392 of NC_142490.1, read as the reverse complement.
TCAAATGGGTCTTCATCAATTTTCTCATACCCGCTAAGAATCTCAAGAAGTACAAGTTCTGGGCACTCGTTACCGAACCCACTAACGGTATTGGCAAGGGTTTCACTTTTCAATTGGCTCGTAAAGGGAATAATCTGATCTTGGTGGGTCGGAATCCAGACAAGCTCAAAGATGTTTCGGATTTGATTCAAGCCAAGTATGGTAAGACCCAGATCAAGACCGTTGTTGTGGACTTTGCTGGCGATCTTTTCGAGTGTGTTCGTAGAGTTAATGAAGCCATTGAAGGGTTGGATGTTGGGGTTGTGATCAACAATGTTGGGATGTCGTACCCGTATGCCAGGTATTTCCACGAAGTGGATGAGGAGCTGCTGAAGAATTTGATTAAGATCAATGTTGAAGCCACCCCCATGATCAAGGCTTAAAAAAAATTAAACCTAAAAATTCTAGGGGCCAGCCACCCCATAGAATTTTCACATTTTTTTAGGTTTCATTTTTTTTAAAAAAAAATTTAGGACACTTGTCACGATATCATCGAAGATGACTTGGACTTCCGTTAATTGGGAATGATAGAAACAAACGTAGGTAATGAATTCGTCTTTTCTCATATGTGAGTTACTAGATTTGTCATGTTTTAAAACTTAGGGGAAAAAAATAAAAACGTTAAAACCGAGGTACCAAAAAAGTTATTAACCCTAAAAATTATGGAAAGATCATGAAAAATTAGTAGCAAGAAAAACTAAAGACACACCTGCAAGGTTTTAGCCACCAAGGGGATCTTGGCCTTCTTTGAATATGAGTAAAGAGTGGGCTCTCAAGAGGAGGATTTAATCAATCCCCTTTTTATTTTGAAGATGTATCACATCTCTTGTCATAAGACTTGTTTTCACTCTCATTTACTTGAGCAATGTAGGACTAGTAGTAGCAGTGGGAATACAATTCCCATTAGGATTACTAAACATAGCCAGCTACAAGGGTGGAAACCCTAGCCTCCATCACTATAGGGGCCTTGGGGTAGGGTATGTGATCTCAATGCTCTTTTGGGCTTATTTTCGTTTTTCCTACACCATCAGGTTGCGGAAGGTATTGAAGATCAATTCTATCAAGTCTCCCTCTCGAGTAATTGAATATCATGCTTCATGCTCCCGTGTAAAATGAATGAATTCAAGCAATAAAAAACAAGTAATACTAAAAGACCCGTGTCTCCTTTGTCTAGCTCTTAAAATTACCATTACATTTATGATAGATTATTTTGAAAGGACAAGAGGGTTACATTTGATGATAGATTATCATCAAAAACTCATAAAATTAGGCCACAGCAACTTTTAAGGACGATCTCACTACAAAACTCTAGAGCAAACTAAAGAGACTGTCTGCAATCCCATCCGGAGTACCCTATTAGCCACAGATGTGTGGCTAATAGGGTAATGAATCTATGTAGTACAACTGAACTCAGGTAGAGAGAAAGAGAGTAGAAAGTGGCCTTCATTATTACAAGTAACTAAATCCTCAATGGTTTTTCGAATCATCAACCAGCACACCAAAGTAAAATAGAATCCAAAAAAAAAAAAAAAAACAAGAAACATGATTTTGAAAATTTATTTAGTCCATATCTCAGAGAATGGATAGAAATTTGATAATAGGATGGAAGCTGCTGACATTTGCAACTTGATCAGCTGCACCTAGTCCTCTTCTTCGGCCTCCTCCAGCCAATTCACAAAGGGCTCCAGGGCCTTCACAAAGGTTTGCCTGTTGCATTTTACAACGCATAAATATTTACAATTTAAAAATGGTACAGGATTCAAACTAAACTAAGGGGGTAACCCATATTGAGTGCAGAAGGTGTCAGACTATACACACATCAAGGATCCAGCGAATTACATACCTGCCCTTGGGGTTTGCTCCTTTGCGGAACCAGTGAAGAATGGTGTCTTCTGCAAGCACATCCTGGTCATAGAGAGACCTCACAATCTCAGGGAACAGCTTCATCAGCTTGGCATCCTCATAACATTGCATCTGAACTTTGTACATGAGTTCCAGCTCAAGTTTCCCATTGGTGCAGAAAGAATTCAACAATTTTGCCCATGCTTTCACCTGTATCATTTTCATAGAATCAGATGAGGAACTGCCAAATCTGTAGTTTTCATGCATATACAAGAATTCTGATAGAATTTCTTTAAAAAATACATTCACCAAGCTTATGCAATATCCATACAAACCAGTTTTACTGGAGATGCAACTAGTGGAATATGACATAAGCAGAGTACCAAAATTTCCCAAAAACAATGCATTTAAATGCTATGATACGAATTGCAGAATCCGCTTCAATAAAGAGGTTTGGCCTGATCCTTTTCTTTCTCCTTTTGGTAGGTGAGGTCTAGCATGATCCAGAAGCCAAAAGTTTCCAAACTCATCAATAACATTGCAGTGACAGGATTTAAATGGTACAAAGTAATGAAGAATACAAACAATGATTATGTGGACCAGCCTTAAGCCCACATCTGTGGGCAGACAGCGAGCAATTTCAGAAATGATGATGATTACAATGATTTCTCATACTTGGCCCAAAAACCAATACAGCCCAGAACTCTCTGTCTTAGGGGCAAGATTATCTCGCGTACCAGGTGTATGTCACAGAATATACAACATTCGTACCGACCCATGCCCATAACCCATTCCTACATGTTACACAAGATAACTTCCCTCTAGACACACTCACACTCTGTGTCAGGAAAGAAAACCTAAGTGACCCTTCCATCCCTTGCAAAGGGCAATCTAAAAAAAAAAACCTGAAACAAATTGTAAAAAAGTTATCCACTGGATAGAAACACTTCAAGATCTGTTCTCAGAACAATAGACTTGAGACTTTCAGTTCTTGACCAAACTCAAAAAGCCTCAAGGTTACTTTTGTTTCAGTGTAAAACATTTACCCTATTTTCTAGTATCTGGTGCGGATGGAAAATAATGATCAACAGAAAAAAATTTCCGTCTCAAAAATAAATTTGTCACTGCATGAGGAACCCAATGGTGACTCCCACCACCACAAGGAACCCAACCGCCCCCCTCACCCTGCCCCATTGTGGGTTTTTGTAGGTTTTTTTTTATTTGTTAGTGGCAGTATTTAATGATGTCCAGCAATTTTAAGAGGTTTCCAGTTGCAGGGGAGAAATATTTTTTGTACCAAACAAACAACAGAAATGATATTATATCTAGAATCTCAACCCAATAATGCAAACTTAGTGATCATCTCCAGAAATATCTTTTACCAAAAGTATTTCCCTTTAGAAACCACTTTATGTCAAAACAAATGCAACATAAACCATAATTACTTGGTCAGCAACACAGATTTATTTTTCCCAGTT